>NC_140210.1:6007191-6724691 GCF_951802725.1 Rutilus rutilus | reverse complement strand
CACCGTGTCCCCTTCAAACTCGGTGTGCATGTAGTCAAGACTTTGAGGATGCTAAATTGCGGACGGATTTTTG
The DNA here is from genome assembly GCF_951802725.1 of Rutilus rutilus. NCBI lineage: Eukaryota > Metazoa > Chordata > Actinopteri > Cypriniformes > Leuciscidae > Rutilus > Rutilus rutilus. Next base: position 6,724,618 of record NC_140210.1, on the reverse strand, counting down.
ATATCTCGAACGGTTTGGCTGTGGCGAGGAATCGAATTTATGGCGAGAAAAGAGAAACACGGAAGTGGAATAACTTCTGCATACATTAACTGATCTTGATGAAACTTCAGCAGTGTGTTCGTGGTAAGAGGCCGATCAGATGGATGTAGCTATTGTGAGTCAAAGTTATAGCGCCACCAACTGGCAGCAGGAAGTGTGTCACTTTCAACATGCTTTTGACAAAAGTGGGGGGGTTACTTTTAACTACAGTAAAGAAAAAATAGTTTGTATATTGTTCTCATCAAGCCGGACAACTTTCTAATTTACATTCAATAGCTCTGGCCATCAGGAAGTCAGATATTTTGGTCTGAATGTGAATTTTTTTGCAAAATCAGCCTCTGAATTTTTAGCCACTCCTCTTAAACTATTTATTTTATTCGTACCAAACTTTTTCAACATGATGAAACTACATTAAATATGCTAAATTGTGAATGGATAATAAATATCTCAAACGGTTTTGCTATGGCGAGGGATTAAAGTAAAAATCTTCTAAAAATGTAATTATATACCATTTATTTCTATATAAAAGTATACAAATATCACAACTAAACCCATTTTATTCTGTTTTTGCAATTCAAGAAGAATGAAAAAGTTAAAAACAGGCTATTTAGTGCTATTTGGTTCAACAAAAAAGCAAACATAGGGCTATACTGCCCTCTTGTGTCCAAAAGGACATCAAAATAGTATATAAAACTTTTTACCAGGTAGGCCAATATTGTATTTAAATATACATTTATTAGGTATGTGTCTGAGGATATTTTCCCACCGGTTAATCGACGTGTGACACGAGTGGGTGCTTTTAAATCGCTAATATAATAGTGAAAGAAAAATAATGATAATGTTGCACACACAAATCACACACATGTGGGAAAGAATGATGCTTTTAAACAACACTAAACCCCCATTAGGTGTCGCCAGGCATCCATCTTAATAAGCGAGTCATTGATTCATTCGTTCAAACGATTCGTTCGAATGAGTCGATCATGATTAAGACAGATGTTTATGGATTGATCATTCAATCTTTGAGTCAACCGATTCGTTAAAAATCCTGAATCGTTCAGTTATGAGAAAACACGTGATGCGTGATGGTTCTGCCGTGATCTTTGTTTAACTATTTTCGCTGCTGAAACAGAACAAAAACAGTCAACATTGCATCTAAAATGTAAGTGACTTAATTGTAACTGTTTATTAACCTGTTGTATGAAATCTAGGGGTGGGAGAAAAAATTGATTCTTAGATGCATCGCGATGCGGACGTGGACGATTCTGAATCGATTCACAAATATCAAAAAATCGATTCTCTAAAAAAATATTTTTCTAATAACGTAATATTGACGGAAGGCAAAAGGCGGAACTCTAAGCGGACGTGCGTGCAGTCTGTGGCGCGCACATAACAGAGAAGTTTCTTCTGCTCACCAAGGCTGCATTTATTTGATTAAAAATACAAACAAAAACAGTAATATTGTAAAATAGTATTCCAATTTAAAACAGCTGCTTTCTATTTTAATATATTTTAAACTGTTATTTATTCCTGTGATCAAAGCTGAGTTTTCAGCATCATTACTCCAGTCGTCACTGTCACATGATCCTTCAGAAATTATTCTAATATGATGATTGATGCTCAAGAAACATTCATTATTATTTTAAATGTCTAAAACAGTTGTGTACAGTCTTTGATGAATAGAAAGTTCAAAAGAACAGCATTTATCTGAAATCTAAAGCTTTTGTAACATTAAACACTACCGTTCAGAAGTTTGGGGTCAATAATAATTTTAATTTTAATTTTGGGGGAAAGAAATAAAATAAATCAATACTTTTATTCATCGAGAATGAGTTAAACTGATCAAAAGTTACAGTACAGACATTTATAATGTTAAAAAAAATTATATTTGAAATAAATGCTGTTCTTTTGAACTTTACATTCATCAACACATTTTGAAAAAAAATCTGTACACAACTGTTTTCAACATTGAAAATAATAATTAATATTTATTGACCATCAATCATCATATTAGAATGATTTCTGAAGGATCATGTGACACTGAAGACGGGAGTAATGATTCTGAAAACTCAGCTTTGATCACATAAATTAATTACAGTGTAAAATATTTTAAAATAGAAAACAGCTGTTTTAAATTGGAATAATATTTCACAATATTACTGTTTTTGTTTGTATTTTTAATCAAATAAATGCAGCCTTGGTGAGCAGAAGAGACTTCTCCTAAAAACATTAAAAATCTTCCTGACCCCAAACTTTTGAACGGTATATATATATATATATATATATATATATAAATATAGCTGCGAGCAGCGATGGAGGGCCAAAGCCGGCGGTACCGCCACCCCGGTGCCTACACTAAGGCACCAGGGTGGCGGTGCCACCGGCTTGGGCCCGCAATCGCTGCTCGCAGCTATATTTAGTATTATTATTATGATGAAATTAATACAATTTTCCACTAAGAAGACTATGTAAATTGGCATAATGCTTAAACTATTTTCTTGATAAAGCAGCCCATCTGGGCCGCTTTAATTGCACTAAGTACAATCTGGACAGCGTTATCACTTAATAAAGTAAGACATCAATCACTCTCTTTCTGCTAGACACTCTACATTATTGACTTTGAAAACTTTGGTGTTATTGTTGATTTTTATGTAGCTTCAAGTCTTCTAAATCTTTTGGGTTTTGTCTGGGGCGACTGTTGGAAAGACCTTTTGATATTGTGAGCTGTGAAACTTGAGGAGCAGCAAGCAGTCAAAACAACTCACTCTGCATTTCAATCAAAGCCAAAACAATATAAATGTCATTGTGACTGTTTAATGCAATCTGTTTGTTCTGCTCCTGTGGTGGGCGATATGACGCTGTGCATATTTGCCCAAAACCATCTGTCACAGGCAGATATTAAAAATCCATAAAGGGAAACAATTTGAAAAGCCTCATAAATTAAACACTACTGAATAGCCATTTTAATACAGGCATGAACTGGAGGCAAGCTTTGATCTGCAACACAAATCCTTAATAATGGACTTATTTAACACCTGAGCTTTTAATTGTCACTCATAAAGACCTGGCTGGAGGGGTAAAGCTTAAATAAATGCATGTCTAATGTGTGTGCATATTTGATGGGTTTTCTTCTTTCTTTGTGTTATAATGCAAAATGCATTACTGGTCCAAAGTAAAGTGCGGCTGAAAAAAAGGAAAAAGAAAACAGTTACAGGATGGTGGGCGGTAAGATGAAAATCTTATATCACGCTAAAAGTAATTTTATATCATGGTAATGGTACAGTCGTGATTATCAGTCATATTGTTATCTTTCCTCATATTCAACCTGAAAATGTTGAATTCATACATTTACATTAAATATACTTGTTCATTAACATGTGATAAAAAAAAATAATCTAAAATTAAAGGGACATTGTGTAGGATTTTCTCCCATCTAGTGGTGAAATTGTATTTTGCATTCAAACGAATAGTGCTCTCCAGCGCCTCGTTTTTTAAAATGCGTGTTGCATCTATGGTAGCCGTTATGTACCAAAAAGCTAAGCTTCTAATAGCACTTCATCGAGTTTTCCTTTGGGTGAACTGGTTTGTTATTTCAAACAAACTGCAACTTGACACAACGAACAAACGAATGTTACAGTTTTGAACAAACAAAACTTAAAACCTTGTTTTTAGGGCCTTCTACTCAATAGCTGCTATTCATCAAAGAGCCTGTTTAACGTTTAACTATAAATGTTCTACTGTCTATATAATAAAGTACACAACCAAGCAATGAAAAAAAGCTTGTAATTAAGACCGTAACATTAACTTACCTGTCGAGAAGAAAGCAGGCAACTTCAGCGTCTCTTTTGAAAGCTTTCTCCTGCATTAGCTATCCCAACATTAACCCTTGTTTTTGTAATCTCCGGTCACGTTTCCTTTTACGGTCTATTTTGGACTTTTTCGACGACGAGGACTCCTTATCCTGTGACCTGTGGCATTTGTATGGTCCTCCATTATAAATAACCATACAGTGCAGCCTTTTAAAACTTGCCGGGGAAGTGACAAGCGCCTCTCACTGCTCTGCTCCTCCGTGTCTGCTGGTTTCAGTCACGTGACGCTCTGAACGAAAACGCGTTGTGGAAACGCGTTGGCCTAGTACTTTTTGTCCCTCTCTGCTATTATAGTTTTTCAAGATGGCGGAACTACATGGAAGCCTCCGTGGACCTACCTGTCCAATGTATATAAAGATAATAAATTCTTCGTTTACGAGGATAAGTCAGATCATTGGCAGTGGTATTTGTACATCATTGAGGACATATTTATGAATAAAAATATTGATTTTAGATAATAAAATACCTAAAAAACTACACATTGTCCCTTTAAAGTGACAACATTTGAATTTTATTTTTTACTTTTTTCATTTATTCTTGGACCTCCATGGATCAAAATAAATAATATAAAATAATATAATATAATATAATATAATATAATATAATATAATCAATTATTATAATATAATATTTTTATAATATATAATATAATCATATTTTTTTATATAAAATATCTTGGTAACACTTTACAATAAGGTTTTATTTGTTAACATTAGTTAACTATCTTAATCAACTTGAACTTCTTCTTGAAATACTTCTAAAGCCTTTATTAATCGAAGTTAATGTCAATATTTACTAATATATTATTAAAATCTGTTTATATTTAATAAACCACAGCTAACATGGATTAAAAATGAACAATTTTATATTCATTAACTATAAAGTTAACAGATTAATACTGTAACAAATGTATTGCTCATTGTTAATTAATATTAGTCAATGCATTAACTAATGTTAACTAATGGAACCTTATTGACCAATATCTAATGCACACCCTCATATCAACCAGTATAGTTGCCTTCTACAAATTTAGTTGTGTGCAGAATAGGTTAACTTTTACATGTACATCACATCAAGTAATCACTTTAATCAATCCACTAATCCACTAAATACACAAAAAGCAAACAAACACAAGTGCACGCCAGACTGAGGAAACTCCTGTGACTTTATTCAAGGTTTATGCTTTTGAACAGAATCTTTCTAATGTTCTCATTGATCTTCCCAGAAGATGGTGCATGTCAGTGATGCCTAAAAGCATGCCATAATTCAAAGGTTTTGCCAAAGCTGATGATTCATCGATAATCTACATAATTTTTTTACATACAGTTAGTCAGTGCAGCACAAGGTAAATCCGCCTTTTCACTCTTCCAGTCTTAAGTCTTAATAGCATTTTAGACGCTATAGGAATCAAGTTCTATAACATAAATTATATATATATATACATATATATACATATATACTGTATATATATGTGCTCGGGTAACCCCACTGCTTAAGAAACCCATTCTAAATCCAGCACATCTGGAAAATTACAGACCGGTATCCCTTCTTCCATTCGTCGTGAAAACACTTGAACGAGTTGTTTTCAACCAGATCTTCTCCTTTCTTACAACAACCTCTTGGACAACAATCAGTTTCGTTTCAAAAGCGGACACTCAACTGAGACTGCCCTGCTCTCGGTAATTGAAGCTCTGAGACTGGCAAGAGCAGCTTCCAAATTCTCAGTTCTCATCCTGCTGGATCTGTCTGCTGCCTTTAACACAGTTAACCACCAGATCCTCCTGTCAATCCTAAAGATGAAGGGCATCTCAGGAACCGCACTCCAATGGTTCAAGTCTTACCTCTTAGGTAGGTCCTTTAGGGTGTCATGGAGGGGTGTGGTGTCTAAGACCCAACAGCTTGCTACTGGAGTGCCTCAGGGCTCAGTGCTTGGATCACTTCTCTTCTCCATCTACAAGACATCACTAGGATCTGTGATTCAGAAACATGGCTTTTCCTATCACTGCTACGCTGATGACACACAACTCTACCTCTCATTCCAGCGGTAGCTGCTCACATCTCAGCCTGCCTGACAGACATTTCTGGCTGGATGAAGGACCACCACCTTCAACTAAACCTTGCAAAGACAGAGCTACTTGTGGTCCCTGCCAACCCAACACTTCATCACAACTTCACCATTCAGCTAGGCTCGTCATCCATAACTCCATCAAGATCAGCCAGGAACCTTGGAGTTGTAATTGATGATCAATTGAACTTCACAGACCACATTGCTAGAACTGCCCGGTCATGCAGATTTGCCTTGTACAACATGAGGAGGATCAGGCCCTTCCTATCAGAGCATGCTACACAACTCCTTGTCCAAGCACTTGTTCTATCCAGACTGGACTATTGTAATGCTCTCCTGGCCGGTCTTCCAGCTTGCTCTGTCAAACCTCTGCAACTGATCCAGAATGCTGCAGCCAGATTGGTCTATAATGAGCCGAAGCGAGCACGGTAACCCTTTATTTTACAGTCCCCTAATTACTAGGTATTTACCTAGTAAATACATGGTAAGTTATAGTTGGTTATTGGTAATTACCACAGGTAACAAGTATGTAAATGCAGAGAAACTACAAACTAACTACTAAGTATTTACCTGGTAAGCATATGGTAAATTATAGTATTTTAGTGTGTAATTACTTAAGGTGATTAGTAGGGGTGGCACGGTACATGAAAAAACATCCGAACCGTTCGGTTCGCTTGTCTCGGTTCGGTGCGCGTGTGCGTCGCGCGGTTTGCACGGTTCGACGCATGCGCAATGTAGCCTCGTGCCCGTGCTAATACAATGCTAAATCATAAATCAGACATATGTAGAATTACATTACAATGTCCAGCAATCGGTTTATATAGTACACTGAGTTTACCTAGACATTTAATGAGATCTACTCCACTATATGTTGTTTTTTTCATGTGAATAAATAGGCTACATAGATCGACTGTTCCACGTAGCCTAATGGTCCAGTGGCAGAACTTGCCAAGCGTATCAAAGGTTCTGAGTTCTAATCTGCGCTCGTATATATTTTTTTCTTTATCAAAACCGATTATGTTTATCAGCGGTTGTATATCAAGCAGGGACCGATTTGTATGAATTTTGTTTTATTATTTAATCGGAACGAGTAGCCTTGAGTCTCCTCAATGGCTTGAAGCGCGCGTCCGAGTGATGAATGTGCGGCCGCTGCGGTGTGTGCGCGAGCCACGAGAACACTGTATCAGCACCACTGATCGCAACTGCAACGAGCACTTTGATCACTTGATTAAAAAAACACATTTCAGCGCTAAATTGCTTCTTATTTAACAAACGAATGAAACAAATACTTTGCTAGTTAACTGGAAATGTTTTATTTATTTGTATTGGTACACCCGGGCCGTGCTGCAAGATAATATCAACCCTGGCAAAAAATGGTGGGGACATGTCCCGCCTATGATGACGAGACACGAGGATAAATTGACAAATAACGGTCCAACACAGCCCACGTAGCTCTACAGATGATGGACCTCCAGGGCCACTGAAAGTTTCCTCAGGGTGACTGCTCACTCATATTACTTCAGAATGGGAAATGAGAAGCTGCGTTTTGCAAACACACCCCATTTATGAAATAAATAAATAAATAATTAGATAATTCAGCTATATATCATATGCTGAAGTAAATTTTTGGAGTGTTAAAGATTAAAAGAAAAAACAACAACATGAACCGTACAGAACCGAAAACCGTGACCCTAAAACCGTGATACGAACCGAACCGTGGGTTTTGTGAACCGTGCCACCCCTAGTGATTAGTATGCAATTACAGATAAACTACCAGGGAAAAAAACACCACTGTTAAATATCAACTCAACAAAGTCCTGTGTACTTGTTACCTGTTTAGGTTGGTAACAACTCAGATTTAATTGTGTACTTCCTCAGAATGTAGGCAGCCAATTTTTAGAAACACCTCCAGTATTACTCATCAATTCAAGTTAGGTTTGTAGTTATCCTAGGGTTATGTTGGTAACAGTCCATGTTTATTTATTACTATCTTGAAATTAAGACGGTAGTTTCCAATAAATTACCTTGTCTTACATAGTTGTTGTTCATTGCTACACCCATTTATAGAGGGTTTATCAAATAATTTACCTTACACTTACCTGGTAACTACCCCGCAGGAACAGTTTTCCCTAATGTCATGGCACATCTTAAATACTGGGTATGTTCTTGCAGATGTTTTTACAATTTACTCAGTAAGTAAAGTGCAACTGTACTGTGAGCCTTGTTTATTTCCATGGTATTACCGGAATTGTACCATATCATTCCCTTTTCCATCGTCACATTTTTATTTATTTGTTTTCCTAGTATGTCCTGCAACGTTACCAAGGAAAACATGACAATTTTCTTGGTAAGTAAAGTGTAACTGTACTGTAAAATGAAGCCTTGTTTATTTCCATGGTATTACCAGAATTGTACCATATAACCTGATCATTCCCCTTTTCCATATAGTCACAATTTTTTACCTCGTATGTCCTGCAACGTTACCAAGGAAAACATGACAATTTACTCAGTAAGTAAAGTGAAACTGTTAAAGTGAAAAGTGTACCCTATAATCTGTTATAGCTACGTAACTGTACCTATTACAGATTATAGGGTAAGATCCCAGTAATTCCATGGAAATAAAAAGGCTTCCTTTTACAGTAACGTTCCAGTTTCACTTTACTTACTGAGAATGTTCAACGTGATCTCATGAGAATACGTGTGTATTTTTACATAAAGTGTAATTCTACCATACGTACATTTACTTACGTTTTATACACACAGAAACGTATAGTATTTACAGCACTAAAACGTAAAATGTTTGCATTAACAGCACAAAAACATAAATTATTTACGTATGAACAACTCTATACCGACGTATTTGTACGCATTCTTATTTATGCATATTAAAATCGTGGCATTAATGTTTTGACTCTATTGCATTCAAATGTCTTATCAATTACGTTTTCAGTCGCATTTATGCAGTTTACTCAAGAAATAGACTAATAACATTTCGCTCTGTTCGTGTCTTCTGCTGCAAACTCGTTTCGGAGGATTAGCATACATGCAGTTAAACAAGAATACACTTTAAAACCTTAAAAGTACCTTATTTAATCGTTTAACCATTTTAATATTTAGTTTATTTACAGTGAGACACAAAATGCATTTTTTCCAATAGAACAATAATACACCAAAACCCAACATAAAACTGTCAAATCCCGCCGCGGACCCGCGCTCGTGATGATGAATTCAAATTCAAAAATTGCGCCCTCAAGAAGCGTTACGACATGTTTTACGGCAGTGATATCAAACGCTCATTGGCTCTCGCCTGTTCGTCTATGTTCGTCACAGATTGCGACATGTCGTATTTCAGTCGGTAAACTATATTTGAAATGGAGAAGCGCGCGCGCCTTCACACAGAGCGAAGCCTGATTAACATTTTCATGGATTAATCATTTAAATTCTGCTCTGTAAATTACCTCATTCAAAATTATTATATACTGAAAGAGAGGACTGTGACTGCAACACATCGTCATGTGAACGACTTTTGGTACCGGTTTTGACATTCTCGCAATAAATAAATTATTGTGATTACACGTATGTTGTTTTTCTTCATAACTGTAGCCTATGTAGTTTTCTATCTTTGAAAATTACGTGTTAATACTACGTATTAACAATGAGACCAGGCTGGAATGTTTTAGTTAAGTTGCAGAACACACGGTAAAAGTTTGTGATTTCAAAAATGTTTAAGCAGTAGCAAAGGATGTGGTAAGAGTCTGGTAATACCATGGAAATAAACAAGGCTTCCTTTTACAGTACAGTTGCACTTTACTTACTGAGTAAATTGTCATGTTTTCCTTGGTAACGTTGCAGGACATATGAGGTAAAATAAAAAAAATATGTGACTATGGAAAAGGGAATGATATGGTACAATTCCGGTAATACCATGGAAATAAACAAGGCTTCCTTTTACAGTACAGTTTCACTTTACTTACTGAGTAAATTGTCATGTTTTCCTTGGTAATGTTGCAGGACATATGAGGTAAAAAATTTTGACTATATGGAAAAGGGAATGATATGGTACAATTCCGGTAATACCATGGAAATAAACAAGGCTTCATTTTACAGTACAGTTGCACTTTACTTACTGAGTAAATTGTAAAAACATCTGCAAGAACATACCCAGTATTTAAGATGTGCCATGACATTATGAAAAACTGTTCCTGCGGGGTAGTTACCAGGTAAGTGTAAGGTAAATTATTTGATAAACCCTCTATAAATGGGTGTAGCAATGAACAACAACTATGTAAGACAAGGTAATTTATTGGAAACTACGTCTTAATTTCAAGATAGTAATAAATAAACATGGACTGTTACCAACATAACCCTAGGATAACTACAAACCTAACTTGAATTGATGAGTAATACTGGAGGTGTTTCTAAAAATTGGCTGCCTACATTCTGAGGAAGTACACAATTAAATCGGAGTTATTACCAACCTAAACAGGTAACAAGTACACAGGACTTTGTTGAGTTGATATTTAACAGTGGTGTTTTTTTCCCTGGTAGTTTCTCGGTAATTGCATACTAATCACCTTAAGTAATTACACACTAAAATACTATAATTTACCATATGCTTACCAGGTAAATACCTAGTAATTAGTTTGTAGTTTCTCTGCATTTACATACTTCTTACCTGTGGTAATTACCAATAAACAACTATAACTTACCATGTATTTACTAGGTAAATACCTAGTAATTAGGGGACTGTAAAATAAAGGGTTACCCCAGAAACTTGCGCTCTGCAAGCGAACGACGTCTTGTGGTGCCATCTCAAAGAGGCACAAAATCTCTTTCTCGGACCTTTACCATGACTGTTCCCTGCTGGTGGAATGATCTGCCTAACTCAACCAGAGTTGCTGAGTCCGTAGCCATTTTCAAGAAACGGCTGAAGACGCATCTTTTTCGGCAGCACTTGATCCAGTAACACTAACACTTTCTCTTCTATTCTATCCATTTATAAAAAAAAAATTAAAATAGTTTTTGAATTTTTTTTTTACATGTACTGCGTTAGATTAAACTGAGAAGGGTCATAGCACTTGCATATTGTTGTCCTACTGTTCGTTTAACTGCTTCTATTGTTCTCATTTGTAAGTCACTTTGGATAAAAGCATCTGCTAAATGAATAAATGTAAATGTAAGTTTATCTCTCGCAACAACTCAGCCACACTCCCATTTATGTGACTGCTGACAAGAAGAAATGTCGACACTGCTGCAGGGCATCGGAATCAGACATCTTCAGTCACATGATGGTGTGCAATGACATAATACGCAAATTTTCACGCAAGGATTCACTGAACGGAGGAAGATACGCAGTTGGGTGTTTCTTCATACAGACACTTCTATGTCCCTGAGGTTGATTTTTATTAAAACTATTCATTTTTATTAAACTATACATTTTTCCCCCACTTTTTTAATATAGTTTTACACTTGTCCAAGACCCAGACTCTCAAACTTTATATATAAATATCCATCATAAAATATGAATTACTGAACTTTTAAAACTACGATAATTTAAACAAACTGAAATATTATTTTTTTTTCACAAATTATTTTTGCAGTCAATTCCAGTACAAACAACAATTTTCCACAATAATGTTTTATGAAAATATTGTTAAGTCCAATAGAAATAGTTTCAAAGCAGCTTCACATTAATAAACAAGTAACAGAATCAATGATGCAAACTTCATCAAGTATGAGATTAGTAGTTGACAGATTAAATATAAAGAGTGTAAAAAGGGTGTTTAAGAAGTTGTTTTCTAAAAGTCCAGAGGGTCAAAAGCACCTAGAGTTGAGAAAACACCCAATTCTGCTTACAGCTTATTAAAGGATGGACTCTCGTTGTGTCACGAGTCTCTGCGAAACATCCCCTCAAGTCCTGATAAAAGTGACAAAGTGTTGCATTGAAGTTTAATCCACCATAAACCATTTCCAAGGGCCCTTTCGAATGGCATCTTGAATCACAGAAGATTAGATCAATGGAAAAAGTATTGCATCTCAGATCTGAAATTGAATATCAGCTGGTTATGATGCAATAAATGGAATCTGTGTCATAAAAATAATAATTGACTGTCTAACTTGCGAGTGGGAACAGTGTGGCACGGCACCGCACATCCTTCTCTTTGTGTTCATCAAAATGACACACGGCCCGCAGCAGCCACGCGGGCGTTAGTAACAGTAGCAGTAGTGTTGGAGAAAGACCTGTCACAAACACACCACACGTAGGGCTGATACTCTCTGATAACCTCTTTTTCTTGCCGACACAGTGTTGACAGGTGGTATTAGGTAGGTTGCACATTTGCAACTGAAGCGTGGTTTAACAGAATATAGAGGTTAAAAGAATAGTTCACCCAAAAATGAAAATCTTGTCATTGTCTACTCACCCACATGTCATTCCAAAACCGTCAAACACAAACACAGAAATGTGAAATATGTGTGTGAAAAACAGTGACCATGGCTGCATTCTTAAAAAAAAAAGGTTGGGGTCAGTAAGATATTTAAAATTCTTTTTTAAAGTTTTAATGATCGAAAAAAAAAACAGTGATATTGTGAACTATTATTAAAATTTAAAATAACTATTTTCTATGTTAATGTCATTTATTCCTGTGATGGCAAAGCGGAATTTTCAGCATCATTACTCCAGTCTTCACGGTCACACGATTCTTCAGAAATCATTAAAGTCCGCGTGAACCGGAAGTTGCAAACGACTTTTCTCCAGTGTTGTGACGTATTTCCCAGTGAAAAGGAATATTGAACAGAGGGCAGGGTTTTACTCTAGCGCTCCTCCTCTCCATCTCTCACTCATAGCAGACTAACGGTTTGAGGGGAGTGGTTAAGCGTTTCCCAACCCAAGCCGTCAAACCTACATCATCAGCCATTCCAGACCGGAAGTAACTTTTCAGACTTTGATTAAAGATTACGACGGCAAACCATTTTTTTCTATGTATTAACTTGCACGGATTCATTTTTCACCACAAGACTAGTAATATGCGCTAGCAAAGTAAATAGGGTCAATTTTGATTTCAGTTGGACTTTGATATGCTGATTGGATGTTCAAGAAGCATTAAGACTATTATTATTATCATTGTGATCAATGTCATACTACATTGGCGATGCTAGGTGTATAGTCCTGCTTAGCCAGACCTTGACAGCAGAATGTCTGGACTCCATAGTAGCTTTAACAGGCCAAGGAATCAACCAATCACTGAAGAGGACGTCTGACTGACATGTAAGGCAACCAATCACTGTTTTTTTTTCTTCAACGTAAAGTGTAAAGTTGATATCCCCACAATAACTGATCGCCGTTCAATTTATTCAAGAACATTGTGCAAGTTTACTGCAACAATGGTGCTGTGAACTTCACATACTTTCGAAAATCCAGTGTTTCTCCCTTGCCATTTCGTGTGCCTATCAGACGTTCAGCTAATGGTCCGTGTGCCGTCTGAGGCTGATACTAGGTATAAGTGTACGTACAAAATGACGGCCAACACAAATTATGAGTGCATTTTTAACATGAAAAATCATTCCTTCTTGATTGCAGTTCAATCCTGGAATGGGGAAAATTAGGCAAAATGTACATAATCTGCAAAATCTTAATTCCTTTTTTGTAGCTAATGATCTCGCACTGCACTGTAATGAAGTGAAAGCCAGCATGTGCTAACTGTGTGCTAATTTTCTCATAAAAAGCAGTAATTATGCTAATGCTAGTGTGTTAGTGCCTAAATTGACACTCCATGTCGCAGGGATAATGAAATGGTGGCACTTCCCCCTCACAAGCCCTCTTGAGCCACTGTTCTCTCTCACCGGGTATACTGCCTCTTACTGAAATGATTGTCATGCTAGTTTATGGCTAGAGAGGACATAGTCTCCACTGCTAAAGAGGAGAAGTAGAGGAGTCAAGAGGATTCAGCCCTCTTCTCAGTGAAAGTATAGCTCTTCTCATTTTTTGAAGACAAGTGGCCCTACATGTACTTCACTGAGACACAATGAGAGCTGTGGAGTTCGCATATCATTTGTGTTCTCAGCATAACAATCAGCCAGCAAACAAAGACAGTGTGTGTGTGTGCTGAGAATGACTCTACTGTTCAAGATGTACATTAACCGTACTTTGCAAAACATACACTTGAGTGAGTGTATATAGTGGACACTGGGACTAGTTGTCACACTTTTTATTTCAGTGAATATTTGTCAGAGTATGATTATTTTTTAAAGGTAATGTGTGTGTAGGCACATGCTGTGAAGTCTTGATGAGAAAAAAAAAAGTTTTAACATCTCATCTATTTCATCCCAGGCGAAAAACAGATACAGTTTAATTGCACTTTTTCATCTTAACTTTAACTTTTCTGTCGGATTTGACTGTTTTATTGTGTTCACTTGTTTTCCCAAAATTTATTAAAAAACAGACAATATTTGAATATTTCTTTTGGAGCATATACGTTTAAAAATGACCAACTAGTTGTCCTTTGTGACAACTAGCCCCGGTGTCCCATAAAAGTTATATATAAGACAAAGAACACTTATGTAAAAAAGAAAGCAAGCAACACAGCCAACAAAAGACACAGTATATCAACAGAACAAAGGCGCATTATGCATGTCATACATTGTTTTTGAATTAATAATAAATCTTTAATAAAATCTAGAATCCTGTGCCATAAGCAAGATTTGAGCATCCATCCCCTAAAAACATTTGCCAGTGTTCTAATTATTTTGTGATGGTACCTACATGCAAGCAAACAAACACGAACAAACACATGCAGACATACATGCAATAAAATATATAAATACAAATAAAAATAAAGAAATAAACGATAATAAATGACCAATCAAAAATCAAACAAGTATCACTAAAATGCATAAAGAGAACTATAATATAGTACATTATTTGATATACATTTTTAAAGTATACGTAAGTGTACAAGCACAGTAAAAATAGTCATAACAAAGAGTATGTGCGTCCAAACATTTGCCTGACACTTTATAAAACTGCTTTGACTGAACAACTCAAACTAACAGTTGGGAAATGTCAAATGAAATTGGATACATGAAATATATTTTATAATTTAATTAATTAATCTGCGTGAAGAAATGCATATATGGGCCCTTTGACATCTGTGCAATGTGTTTGAAAAGTCAAAAAGTAAAATGGGTTAATGGGATACTTCAATATAAGCTATAACGAGTTTCAAATAATAGTATTAAAAGAACAACAAACAATTTTTGAGAAAACATGTTGTTTTAATTTTCTCTTGGATTTAAACTGTTTTTTCTCATACTGCATATTTATAAGGAGCCAGTGGTCTGATTTAACAGATTTTAACAAAGAGCCGATCAAATCTTGTACCATCATTAGCTACTGATGAAGTTGTCAGGCCAACAGCACTCTTGACTATCTATAGGACAGACCGTAGTGACACCATAAAACCAGAGGCACTGAAATAAAACCATGGAGATAAATGAGCTACAAGCAGGTATTAAGAGATTAGCAACTGATGCACTCAAAGTGCTGCCACAAAATCAGTTCCTTAATCAATAACACTTCACACAATGATGCAATGAAAGCAAAGCTCGAACATGACTTAATTAACTGAGAGAAACCCATTTTTAAAGGTGCTCTAAGCGAAGTTGGGTGAAGTCACTTCTTGTTGACATTCCAAGTATTGTCAAACAAAACGGAGGCTAGCTCGACCCTCCCTCCTCCTCATCCCAACCCGTCCCCTCCCCCTCCCTTCCGTGCTTCCTGAAACAGTCATGAACCATTTAGAAAAACCAAACTGTTTTTGTTTGTATTTTGTATAACTGTTGTTATTTGTTCATCGGAACGTCGTCTCTTTGGTTGTGTGTCAGCCATATCAAAATTCTCAAAAATATAAAATGTTAACGTTAGTCGTTGTCTAGGACATCTCTCCTCTAGCTAACTTCCCTCTCCTCCACTCCCCACACCCCCCTTCATGTGCACGCACACTAACCCCCAAATCATTCTTGTCGGTTATTGGCTGGAACATTGTTTGTTATGTTTCGTGGTCCAGGCTGGGCCAGTTTGTTTTTGTTGCCGTTTGTGGAGCCTGGGCTGTCTACAGAGACCACGTTTTTTTACAGTGTGTTCAGGGGACAGGCAGCTAACGGATAGTGAGGAGATGTTTGCTGGATGTGACAAAAAAAAAAAAAATGTTGGCATAAAAAACGTGTGACATTGCTTAGAGCACCTTTAAGACTGCTTTTGTGAGCATCATCTTGTTTTGCTGCAACTTTTAGTGGATAATTCCCATTATTTACAAATGAGTGCCACTTAAATACCATTGTACATGAAGATGGTAATCATTCAGTACCATAATATATGGAACTATACTGGTATGACCAACTGATACCATCACTGATACAATCTAAAAAGTTAATTTTTATTTTAAATTACAGTTTTAAATTTAGATCAAAGGATAACAATAATGTCAAGGCAACTTTTTTCCCAAGAATAAACCCCACAGTCAAACATAAAATACAACATTTGCCTCCAAGCCTGTGCCTAAACAAACGTAAGAGAAAGTGACATGACATGAAGGCCAAGTGTGGTAACTGTCCTCTGAATTCAACCCATCCAAGTAAGTGCACACACATTAGGAGCAGTGTATAGTGAACACACACACACTGCAAACCGTGGACACACACACCCAGAGCAATGGGCAGCCATTCAGCGATTGGGGGTTAGGTGCCTTGCTCAAGGGAACCTCAGTTATTTCCTGCTGGTATTGAGAATCAAACCCGCAGCCATCGGGTTTCCAATCTGACTCTCTAACCATTCGCCTCTCCTGAACATCATCATCTGCTCAATGATATTATATCTTTACACTTGTGTCGCATAACCAGGTTTAAAATATTTGCCAATGAAAGTGTATTGGTCTCTGTCGGGTGACGATGAACACAGTGGCTGATTCAGATGTTTAGGAAGGGACTCTTTAGCAGTTGTGGTCTGTGACAGCTTCCATCAGGGACTGCAGAACCTATCCTGGTGCCTCCATATACTAGTTTCTCCCTCC
The DNA here is from genome assembly GCF_951802725.1 of Rutilus rutilus. NCBI lineage: Eukaryota > Metazoa > Chordata > Actinopteri > Cypriniformes > Leuciscidae > Rutilus > Rutilus rutilus. The sequence continues at coordinate 6,707,579 of NC_140210.1, read as the reverse complement.
AGCAGGTAAATTAGCATCTGCCCCATATCCTGAGGGACTGCAGCAGATGCACACACCGGAGTGCCCGGAGATTAGCCATGCATGAGGATATTGATATACAGAGGTATGTGTGTGGCTTGATAGTCGCTCGGTACATCGTACTGAGTGATATCCTTTATCAATCCCCCAGATGCCTAATTGTTGTGCTAATGATGCCGGGGCTAATGGAAATGTTTATAGTTTCCATTTTGAAATGATAGCGCAGTAATTAGCCACACTTCAGTTCATTAAGCACTGCGAGAGCCAGACAGGAAGTGGCACTCAGATGGTGAGGAGGGGGGTGGGGAGTGGTCTAGCACATTCATCAATTGATGTCATTGGTAGGTTTAACTCCTATTTTATTAAGAAAGGGAGTGTTTAACGTCAAATAAAAAATTCTTGACTGCTTTCAGCATTCATTATACACAGCAGTGGAGATACTAACTAAAAAGTACCAGAAAAAGCTCAAATTGGCTTTACAAAGGTTTTTATTTTATTTTTTCATATGCATAATGATGCAATGCTATTCTTAAAAGTACCATATAAATACCATCATAGTCATCACGGAGTACCATGCTATTCATGAAAGAATCATGCTGTTACCATTAGATACAGTACTGTCACTCCACCATGCTGTAAGGCCCGCCCAATCGACCCAACAACAGTTTCTGAGGTTTCTGTGTGTTCTGTCTTTTCAGTGTGGCAAAGTAATTTAATTCCAATTTACTTTTATCGGACTCCATTTTATCACAACCTCGAATTTAGGTTAGAATGCCAATTGATTATATGGTCATTTTGTATAGTTTAACTACACATTTGATTATTGTATTTAACTCTTTACTCTTATTGTGCTCATTCAGTGTCGCTCTGGGTCTCGCACCAGCCGTTCTTTTACGCTGATCCCATGGTCACAAACTTGCCAGTCCGATCATTAATCAAAGGTTATGGCTAATGCTATTTAAAAGGACACAAGTTAGCCACTACAGTCACCTATATAACAACTTAATTAAAGCTCAAACAATAATCAGAGGTTATAGCTAGTACTATAAAATAATGCCGCCCCAATGCTTGCTATTACGTTTAATAGTATTTTTATCTAGCCCCCTATAGTGAATGTGAATGCATAACAACTTGACTAAGAATCTCACCTGATGTGCTCCATGCTCCATCTAATCTGAGTGATGCACTTAACCATGGACGCAGATTTGCGGTACCAATGGATACAACAATCTACTAAAGTTAATAATTACAGAGTAAGTTCAAATATAAAAATGTATTATTAGTCAGGTAAATGTATCATGCCAATTACATATTCAAGAGATAATCAATCAAATGCTCTGAAGTAAAGAGTAAAAGATGCGTACATGAGGCTTGAGCCTCCTGCAACATCTCTTTAAATACTCAGACCAAGACAGAAACCCCTTTCAAATGAAAATATGAGCTAACAACTCCAGACCTGGGCAGTTTACACCTTACTGAGGACAGAAGGTAATTTGCATTAGGCCGCATCCACCACAGTAAGCAAAATATCTCCAAACTCTTAAAACCTTTATTACTTTTTGGTTTACTTACCTTTGGAATGAGACATTTGTACCAGTCGCACTGAGACATTTACATTTACATTTACATTTACATTTATTCATTTAGCTGACGCTTTTATCCAAAGCGACTTACAATTGCTATATATGTCAGAGGTCGCACGCCTCTGGAGCAATTAGGGGTTAAGTGTCTTGCTCAGGGACACATTGGTGTCTCACAGTGGATTCGAACCCGGGTCTCTCACACCAAAGGCATGTGTCTTATCCATTGCGCCACACCACCCCAACATTTCAAATTATACCAAAACATGTGTAGTGTTGTATGATAATTGTTCACATTAAACCATATAGATTTTTGGGTGAAATTCAGGTCGTCTCAACATGTGGAGAGGAGAGATGGTGGAAGAGCGTGTGAAGGGAATGAGATGTAAATGAACACAATACTGAGGTGATCAACTCAGTGTGATTGCATCTCGGATGGGGATGCTAATTTCGCAAGAGAGAGTTCAAATGTTAATTTCCTTTGTTTAATGAGTCGCCCTCTCTTCCAGGTCTTCCAGTTTCCACAGTCTTATAATGCACTTGACGAAAAGTTTTGCAAAAATACTGCCAAATGTTTTTTGTTTTGTTTTTTTAAGGCAATAGAAAAGAAAAAATCTTCTAGTGCAGTAAGACAAAATACACTCACAACAATCTACAAACTAGAGTAAAGATCTTATGCAATGCTGATTCAAGTAACAGTCGCTTGTTTTAAGGAACTTTAACAGGAAAGCAAGACAAAATATGTAGTGTAAGCGTGTTCTATGAAAATAAGACGCATGATCTTGGCTTTACTAGTGTCACTCTCTAGCAGTTGAGCTACTGGAACACATACCTGCAAAAAGCTAGTATGTAATGTCATTTTCATGATCCTTAATGACATAGATTTACGCATTTGGCTTTTATTCAAAGCAACACTTAAGGTACACACATTTGATCAGTTCATCATTTTTCCTGGTAATCGGACTATGACCTCGGCATTGCTACTGTAGCGCTATACTCGACCGTTTGAGCTAAAGGAATGCATGAAAACATCTGCATACTTGCAAACATCTGAAATGTTTGACATTTAAGAGTCTTTCAAAGAAAGGGCACTTTAGTTTGCACATATAAACCACTATATGGAAGCCCATTTCCGCCACATAAGAAACAAATACTTTGGTAAATCATACATATAAGACTAATAATTATTGCATAAGGCAAGTTAAGATAAAAAGTCAAAATCATGAGATGAAAGTCATAATTATGACTTAGTATGTCAATTCAGACTTTTTGTCTCACAATGACTAATAATTTTGACACGTCATAATTTTGATCTTATCTAATTATTTTGTCTTTTTTGTCATAATTCTGACTTTTATGTCATAATTATGATTTACAAATGCATTTTATTTTTATTTTTAAATGTGCTCCATACTATCAGTAGTCAAAGGCATTCAGACTGCCAGCAAAAGTCAGATTTTTTTGCATATCCAGATGGGTTTTTGAAAGTCTGGACATAAAAAAATAAATAAAACAAATCTGATTCAAACCACATTTAAGGTTGTTGGATTCAAATCAGATTTTTACAGATGCGTCACAGTCTGGACGCTCTGGCTGCTTAAATCTTTTCTGTCATTCTTACCTTTGTTACCAAAGCAACCCATGCAGATAGGCTGGGTTATGTCTGGACACACACATCTTATTTGATCACTTGCAATTAATAGTGCAGGCAGTCTGCATGAAAAAAAAAACTGATGTGTTGGCAGACTGAACATAGCCTAAGACTAAAGCTTTTTTAATTACAACTTTTTTTCTGCAGACAGGAGTGAATTGAGTAGTAGACGCATCCTGGCAGAGGGAGAGATGCCAGCTGAACAGAGTGAACACAGGCCCCGGGCGCTGGAAGAGACAAGCCCGCATTAGTCCGAACTGGGGTGACAGATTTGACGTGTAATTAAATACACCTATTTCCACCCATCAAACACCTTCCGCAGTCAGGCCTGGGCCATCTGCTACATCATCTGGTCTAAACAAACAGCACAAAAGCGGCAGGACCTCAGATAAAGCAAGTAAGAAAGAGTTGCGTTTGTGTGCTCTCGCCGTGTGTTACTTTTGATGGCAACTCCTTTGGCTTTTCTAGCTCTCCCGCTGTTATGATACAAGTCTAACTAAAAAGGTTGCGCCTGGTTTAATTTATTTCTGTTTCCATGACCCCTTCCTCATAAAACATATCTCAGCTTGTGTCAGGATTACAGAACAATTCAAGTGCAATTTAGCCTCTTTTTAGGGCAAGAAGGTCAAAGGAAAGAAAATAAGCATTCACCACGTCCACTAGCCACCCTGAGAATCATGGCAAAAAAGGATATAACAAAAAACATATTTGAGAGTTGAGACCCCCACTGGTAAAATCCTGGCAAAAACTCATTTATTAGCATGCTGTGCCAAAGGACATGGAAAAATTCCTTGACTTCAGCTGTTACCAGGCCTGTGTTCCGCATCCAACTTATCCAAGTATATAACGGTGGCTTTGCCAAGATCACACCAAGCCAAATTTAGTGTGTGGGGCATCACACAGAGAAGTGATGCATCATCTAAATACATCCCACAACTCAGTGCTCCAACAAACACATTTAATCTAACATTTAATCATGCCAGAAGTCTCTTGTAATCCAGAAGATGCAAACCAGTGCTGCAGAAAATACATCAGATTTGATGAAAGCAAAAACATCTGATGTTCAAAAAAGCCATCTCAACTTACTAGCACCTAGCAGGCAAAGGGAAATAATTGGGTTTTCGAATTAAACGAACCTCATAATTAATCTAAATTTTCCGATGAATAATGATCTAAATGGAAAAAAAGTTGTGATTCACATATGGCACCAAATTAATCTGAAAAAAAGCAAGGAAATGTGCATAAAGTATCATTATTTGATTCAGAGGGCCTTACTGAAGCGTGTGTACAGGCTAATCACTGTCTATTTTAAGAGATGTTAACAAGTTTTATCTATAAGATTCAGAAACCATGTTCGACAAATAAGCTCAACTGTGAATGTAAATGTATGACATATGACATGAAGGTGAGTAAATTACAAAATGATAAACTATTTCTTTTAAAAAAAAAACAACAAAAAAAAACATGACAATTGGGAACTATGTGACAGTCAATAACAGAAGACAGCAAAAATAGTGTTGCTTGTTTGTGTCAGATTAATATTTGACTAGTTCCTTCCTGCTGTCACCATCTACAGTTTAGCACAAGTGCAACGTGTGATCCACAACCAGTCGAAACAGACACAACTTACTGATTAGTGGCAGAATTCTAGAAGAAACTGAAAGAAATGGAAAATATAAATTATGAACAATGAATATACATTATGTAGTACCATAATGCAAGACAATCGTTTTTCAATGAAAGAACCCGAAAAAAACAACAACAAAAAAACAGCCACTTTTTTATGCTGTAAAATGCAGCATATTGCTACTACTGCTGTACACATTCAACAGTGGATGTTTAGAGAACCTGCAAGATACAAACATGATGGTTATAGTGCCGAGGCATGCTTGACAGAATAATTGTACAGCATCACAATGGATGGAGAATAGCTAAAACATGCACGCAAATGTCAAAAATGATTTCGTTTGTGACATTGACTGAACCAGACCTCCTTTTCCTGTCCTCATAACACGACACTGGGCCTGAAAGGTCTCTCAAGTGAACACTGCTCTTTTGAGCTTTATTAATAACTAACGTACACCGTAATAAAGATAAAATGTAGCAAACAGACAACAAATGGAACCGTACACTAGATTGTGTTGCCCTCAGCATGCCTTTGCTACTCATTTTTCCTGCGTTTGTTCTTAAAAGTCAACAGCACATCTGTGTCAGTGTGGAGTAATTGCTTTGGGAGCTAAAGCTCCAGGCATCAAAAGTGAAGGACGTGAAGCAAAATTTATGCAGTGCAAAGTACTGTATGTGCGAAAACGGCAAGAAGCGTAGGAAAAAACAAACAAAAAAACATGCATTTAGATATATATATATATATATATATATTTTTTTTTTTTATGATATTTCACTTAGTTAATGTTGAAAAAAGTTTATTTTATTCACCAAAGCTTTTATTGCACTTTTATTGCACAAAGCACTTATTTGAACAAAAACACAGTAAAAACAGTAATGTTGTGAAATAATATTACAGCTTAACAGCTGAAATGTAGGCTAATTAAAATGTAATTAATTCCTGTGATGGAAAAGCAGAATTTTCAGCATCACTACTGCTGATTTGGTGCTCATGCAACATTTCTTATTATTACAGTGTTAAAAACAGTTGTGCTGCATAATATTTGTGTGGAAACTGTGAAGGATTCTTTGAAGAATAGAAAGTTCAACAGCATTTATTTGTAATTTTGTTTTTACGGTCACTTTTTATCCATTTAATACATCCTTACTGGATAAAATTATTAATTTCTTTAAAATAAAAAAAATAAAAAAACCTGTCTGACCCCTGTGTTTTTGGAGTTACTGTTCCATTTTATTATTATTTTTTTTTTGTTACATTTATATAGTGCTTTTTCTGAGACCTCAAAGAGCTTTACATAGAAGGGGAAATCTCCTCAACCACCACCAGTGTGCAGCATCCACTTGGATGATGCGACGGCAGCCATATTGCGCCAGAACGCCCACCACACACCAGCTTACTGGTGGAGAGGAGACAGTGATGAAGCCAATCAGTATATAAGGATGATTAGGAGGCCATGATGGACAGAGGCCAAGGGGCAAATTTGGCCAGGATGCCGGGGTTACACCCCTACTCTTTTTCGAAGGACATCCTGGATCTGTAGTGAATTACGTTCCATGTAGTGCCGACACTTTTCCCACAGCTCAGTGAGCTATTTATGCACACCGGAGTCTGCCTTTCATTAGCCAATAGCCAGGGACAGGTGGAGTAAAATTCATTGGTGTTCACTGCAGTTATCTCTACACACTCACCCTGCCTGGAAAGAGTGGGCAGATACTGTCAGAACAGACCCTCAGCTCAGATTAGGCTATTCATCAGCCTGCCGCTATTGCCCTGTCTCCCAGCCTAATAGCCCCACTCATTGAGCCTGACTCAGACTCCAGGAGATTCACTGGAAACTTGGCCAGTCAATAAGAACATACACTCTGCTAAAACGTAGATGGACTGACACTGCTGCACAATAACATAAAAAGTACATACAAAGAATACAAACTGGGGTTGGTCACTTTCCATGTCAGTCAGATAGTCTTTTTTCAATAGTCAAAATATGAAAATATGACTCTACTTAAAACTAATTATTCAGCAAGGATAATTAAAATGTAATTAAATTAAAGGCATTTATATTGTTACAAAATATTTCTATTTCAAATAAATGCTGTTATTTAAAAAAATTTATTCATCAAAGAATAATGATGTTTCTTGAGCAGCAAATCGGCATATTAGAATGATTTCTGAAGGATCATGTGACTGGAGTAATGATGCTGAAAATTCAGCTCTGCCATCACAGGAATCCATTTGACCCACGGACATCACAAATCTCACCTCAGAAAGCCCACAGAGAAGCTTGAGGCATTTGCACAGACCAGCACTGTCACACACCGCGACGAGAGAAATAAAACAGACCGGTTTGGAACAGGACGGCACAACATCTAGTGGTTCTTTGAAGGGCATCAATGCACCACAGATCAATAACAGAAATAGAAGAAAAGGAGTAATAGGATGGAAAGCAGGAAGTACAGCTGGATGGCAAAGAAAAAAAAAATGTAGATGAAAAATGATGAAGTGGAACGTGAAATATTCTGAAAGTGTTAATTCACAAAATTAGTTGTATAATGGGGAAAATACCTGTAAAAAAAATAGTGAGATAAATATTAATCTTTAAACCTTCATCTCAGATGTTTCTATTCTTCAGGGGTAAAAACAATTAGACCATTGCTGTCATAGAGAAATACAGAACACAGAAAGAAATTAAGAATTACATTCCTAGATGCTTTATCATGCATTAGGCTGTACTAAAAAGCATATGAGAAAGGTTCATAACTCAGAGGTCATTACATGCCATAATCATTACTCGTCCAGTATCATACAGCACAGTACTACGATTATATGTATTTATTAAAACACACACATCTGAGATTTTGTGTAAGAATAAAAAAAAAAAAAAAAACACCAGTGGGGCTTAAATGAGGTTAAAGAACTGCTCTGTGGATCAATTGACTGATCCGTATATAATTTGTGCAGATGGACACACAAATGATGACTAATTACCGTGTTTACAGACACCCATTACAGTCATACATGTAATGACATGTCTTACACCACTGCAGTGCGCAGCAGTGGTTTGACAACTGTGTAAAGGGAAAATTACAGTCTTCAACAAAGAAAGGAAATTAAAGCTGAATAGCATTACGACATCAAATTAACATAAATTCAATTTGAAATTTGGGGGCACATACAATAAAACATGACTTTTTTTTTTTCCCCAAGCAATGAGTAAAGTAATGCATTACTAAATTTACAACAAAATATCTGAGTTACTTTTTCAGATAAGTAGCGCAAGTTACTTTGTTTTTCATTTCTTGACTGACAGCTCTCCTCATGTTGAGAGTAATCAGGAGTAAGTGCAGAGGTGTTGTGTGTGTGGCGTGAACATGATGCTTATTGTAGATCTAGACTAAATATGAGCATGTATTTATTCATCTCACTTGCACAAAAACAGATTCAGTATTCCATTAAAATGAATAAAAAACAGTGAAATGCAAATTCAGAATAATACGTAAACCTGCAATAATTAAATATTAAACTATATAAATATATTTTATGTATTTAATCTCACTTTATTTGCCAATGTCTTTGCTGCTGACCTTCAATGATTAAATTCACCACACCAATGAGCAAAAATGACTTCAGTTAAACAGTTTTTTTATTTTTTATTGCTGCTCCCTCTACTGTACAGACGTGAATTTGCATTTCCTTCAAGTTTGAGGATTGATCATTTAGCTTTTGGTGTGAAAGGGTCTTTACCTTTGTCAAAAATAGATTGTTTTTATTAAAAACGAACAAGCAAGCCCAGCCCAGCAGAGAAAAGTAACACAAAAGTAATATGTAACATTACTTTCCATACAAAGTAACTAACACAATTAGTTATTTTTTAGGGGAGTAACGCAATATTGTAATGCATAACTTTTAAAAGTAAGTTTTGAGTGCAACTGAAATAACTTCACAACCACAAATTTCAAAAGTGCAATCCCATTTATGACCCATATATATTCTTTCATCCAAACAATCAGTTGTTTTAACCAACTTTTTGAGTGCAAACAACCTGCAGCCTTTAAACTTTGTTGGATTTAGGACAACAGACAGCATCCAGGCCTTGAGAGAAAAGGGATGCACTAAGGAAATGAGGAATAGATAAGGAATGTAATGGGAAATTTAAATACTCTACCACACATAGGACACAGGTATTTGTGTCTGATGGTCACATGCAAGTTTTTAAAATTACATTTACTGGAGTAAATGTGTGAAGGACAACTTGCCCCAGTCTCCTCTACAGTATAACTGAGAATCTGAAGGCCAGCAGACTCATTAACTGGAAAAGAGTGGACCGTGGCCTTCTACAAGGTCTGCGTCCACATGACCAATTACACATCCATCCGTTTGAAACGTTCCGTAACACCAGCAAAAGCAGAGCATACTAAAAAAGAAAGCAAATGTTTCTCCTCAGACCGAAGAGGTTCATCCTCATGTGAAATGTATGCGGACCTTGTGAATGCACACCATGAACGCAATATGCGATGTTTCAGTGCTTGCTATTGGATTGCATAGATATGTGGTCCACATGAGAGCTGCTTGCTGGCCATATCACAATAGACTGCATTTTGTCTAATTGGATTTTGGATACATACATCACTTCAGTCAGCTAGTCTAGCCTCATTCATCCATATTGAGTTAAAGTCCAGTAATCTGTTTTGTAATTAAATAGGTTATAGGTTGTAAATAGGTTCTGTAAATCCTTAACAGACAAATGTTTAGCAAATTTTGTAAACTGAAAGAAAAAAAAGAAGTTTTTTGAGCAATTTAGACTCAAGTGGGTCGCAGAAGGGGACGGAAGAAAAACGTCACAAAAGTGACCCAGTTCTCCCTCCCGTTAGTGTTTAATATCAGAACATACATTGTTTCAGGCGATGGCAACCACACCAGATGTGAAGCTGGCAGATGTGTGCAGTAATTAAGGCACTGAGAGCCTTTCTATTAATTATTCTATTTTCCCAAAGGGAGAAACCATACACTTTCACACAAGAGGCATGCACGCCATTACTGCACAATTTAGATCCAATAGTTTCCAACAGCCACAGAGTTTGAAAGATACTACGATTGATTTTGCACTAGAAAATAGTTCAGTTTTGCAGATCAGTCTTGTCATGTGACAATATATTGTTTTGTTTAAGTTTACTTAGGTTTTCCAAAGAAACAAATGCAAATAATAATGCAACAGTAATTGTTTCCTTCTGCATGTTTCATGCTGTTTCAATACAATTTCTGCTAACGGTTGGCAAGATTAAGGTAAAGGTTAAAGTTAAAGTAATTAGTATTTTTAACTAACATTATATTGTAAAAAAATATATAATAATAATAAATAACACATATATATATATATATATATATATATATATATATATATATATACACACACACACACACACACACACACACACAAATTTAGTATACTTGGTATTTTTTCCAGTGTTATTTTTGAGTTATTTTTCATTTTAGGTAGAGTTTTAGTAATTTTGTTATGTGCTCATTTTTCTTAGTTTTTGTTTTTAACATTTCTAATAGCTTTCATTTATTTCTTATTTCAGTTTAGTTTTAGTCATTTTAGTACTTTATCTTAAACTTATTTCAGTTTCAGTTATTTCAGTTATTTATTTATTTTTTAATATTTTAAAAATAATTTTATTTCAGCTTTATTTAAATTAACGAAAACTATTTTAATAGTTTTAGTTTATTTAACAATAACACCACTGATGTTTTCATCCCATGAAGCAATGCAGACATTATGCTATACAGTGTCTGTCTCTACAATGTAAGTCTGGTTTAACAGTAAACTGTTCATCCAATGTAATGTAGAAATGACCTCCACTTTGACTCGTTCTCTACCATCTATCCTTCACACCCCAACAAATACCAAACTCACAAGGGCATATCTCAAAATTTGCATTGGACCTGTGCATGTGGGTATTTATGCAAGTGTAAAAAAAAAAAAAAAAAAAATACCTGCACTTCCTTAGCCAAGATCTAGTCCTCTGCAGACCTGACAAAGGTCAGTCAGAATCAATTACATGGCATGCTAACATGCCTCTCTTCCTCAGGGCTTCATTCAGACTTTGTCAGAGTTCCCCTCTGGGCTCTGAGGACAAGCAGAGATTGTAATGAGTCTTTGTAAGAGGAAAAGAGATAAACAGTAGATTATTTGAGTGGATGAATAGTGGAGGTAATGGCGAACACAACACATTCTGCATTCAAAAGCTAATGCCTATTCAATTTTTCATCTGCCACAATTATGTCTTTGAACTATCATCTTCTGGGGTTTTTTCCTCATCAAATAACACTGATTATTCTGCATATCAAGTAATCTGTTAAATCTTTTATTGATTGACAGCCCTAAAATCAATGCAAAATCAATTGCAATCAATGCTTTCAAACAATGATTACTAAGCTCTTTAAACACTGGAGTGCAATTGTATATAATAGAACTTGCATTGATATGCTTCATATGCAATATAGCACACACTTCAGGGCTAACCTCTTCAGTTTTGAGAACATATTATTTTGTACATATAATTAAAGTCAATGGGGTCCAAAAAAAAAAAAAACATTTGGAATGACAAAAAGGTGAATAAATGGTAACAGAAATACAGATTTTTCATTTTTGTTTAAACTATTCTTTTAAGGGGCTGGTGCCAAGACAATTTTCTTGGCCCAGAATTTATTTCCAGCACCAGAACGGTGAAAAAGAGAAAAATCTGCTTTCCAACACCAAAATGTCATCCCTCGCACTTGGTTGATTTAAGTTAGTCGGTTTTGAATAGGGTCAGTGATTTTGTTAAAAAAAAAAAAAAAAAATTTTGCATAAGGTTATAAGCTTTTAATGTGTCCTTAGAACCTGAGCAACATTATATCATTGAACTTGGCCAGATCACTTTAACAACAGATCACTTGAATGCACTTTAACAGATCTGCAGCTTTTCCAGTTTTGCTCCGCTGCCCTGCGTTTGCCCTATGAGCAACAGCTTTCTAAATACAGCAGCACTGCTTGTTATTGTGGTGGCACACACCCAAAGCATAAAATACTCCTTTACGACTGTGACAGAAGGGTTTTGTAACATTATGCTCTCTGAGGGAAGGTTTAAAAGAGAAATCAATTACATGGCCCTACACAAGTAAAGAAACAGCTGCCTCGAATCCTCTTCCATAAAATTTACCAGCTGAATGTTCCATTCAAAAGACTATTGAGATTGTCTCACCTCTTGCCTCCGCTCCTCCACATATCTCCTCTGCGAAAGAATGAAAGACCCAGCAAGCTTTCGAAAGACATGATCACTTCTCACAGCAAAGTAATTCAAACTTGCGGGTACTTGAACATTTACACACCAGTGGATAGCACATGGTGCACGGAACACAAGCAATGGAAACGGGAAAGCAATTTTGGGGGCAAACTTTATTTGCAAGGAGAACAGAAAGCGGATCAAGAGGGTGAAATATTGCCCTCTGGCTATCAGATGCTGTGTGTTTGCATTTACAAGTGATCTCTCTAAAAAAACATATTGCCATAGCTAACAGCAATGGAATCTTCAGACTAATTCATTTCAGAAAAAAAAAGGACCTTGCTTAACACTAAAAACGTAAACCTCTCATTTAGAAAAATGTAATCTCTCCAAATAATAATAATAATAATAATAATAATAATTTGTTAATAAACTTATTTAATACATATTCTAAAAGCATTAGGCTACTTAAAGCGATGATGATAGAACAATGTCATATTTATTCATGCATCAATATCACACATTTTTAGATCGCATTTCACCCTAATACAGAAAGAAAGAAAGAAAGAAAGAAAGAAAGAAAGAAAGAAAGAAAGAAAGAAAGAAAGAAAGAAAGAAAGAAAGAAAAAGTAAGAAAGAAAAAAGAAAGAACGAAAAAGGACAAAAGAAAGGAAAAAAGGGAAAAAAAGAACGAAAAAGGACAAAAGAATGAAAAAGGACGAAAGAAAGAAAGAATGAATGAAAAAGGATGAAAGAAAAAAGGACAAAAGAAAGAAAGAAAGAAAGAAAGAAAGAAAGAAAGAAAGAAAGAAAGAAAGAAAGAAAGAAAGAAAGAAAAAAAAGAAAGAAAGAAAGAAAGAAAGAAAGAAAGAAAGAAAAGAAAGAAAGAAAGAAAGAAAGAAAGAAAGAAAGAAAGAAAGAAAGAAAGAAAGAAAGAAAGAAAAAAAAGAAAGAAAGAAAGAAAGAAAGAAAGAAAGAAAGAAAGAAGCCTATTTTTAGGACCAGATGTTGTTGCATTGAGAAATGTTTTTTTTATTTTAAATAAGTCAATATTTCTAACAAATTCACATGATTGAACTACGTGAAAAGTACATACCATTACTGCACAAAAACGTACATTTATAATTTAATATATACCTTATTATATTTTTTTATACTTAGGATTAATACATAATAATTTATATAGCACTATGGATAAATACACTTTATTCATGAAAATAGTGTAAGGCTTAATATTGGGAAAAAATACAACTAAATATTCTACGCAAACTATAAATAAACCCGTCTTCATTTCTAAAAGTCCTCGTTTGAATATACTAATCGATTGTTTAAAATACACATATTGTTTTGATGGGTGCAAATTGGAATGTCCTTGACTTATTTTAATAACTGATTTATTATGACAGTTCTCTCTGAACAGCTCTTGGACAAACGGCACTAACTATATATTTGGAGAAGAACAGCTAAATGTGAAGAGGAAGCAAACAGGCTCTGGGCTTTATTCTGGGTTGAGAGCAGTTCAATTCAATTATGGCACAGTGACAAACCTGGCACAGTTCACACTCCATATGCAGCATGTGGCAGCCACGGGTGTGAGGCTGGCACAGATAATCCGGCTCCGATGCCACTCGTGCCCATTTCAACACACCTGTCAACAGAGATCAGGATTAACACACGGATCCATTCTGGATTGCATCTCCAGGGGCCTGACCTTTACTGCTGACAGAGCTGCTTATGATCAGTCTATGAAAAAATAAATGTTGCCTTTTAGTTTGCATTCATTTACTCCTGTAGGAAACTTTAAGGCCTAACTTATCACTCACTGTGCAATGGAAACCTGAATGATACAAAAAGACTGCTTTTTAAAATATGAAGTCTGCATGTTCTGCATGTCTCTGTGTGAATATTCATGGTGAGTGGAGTTTCAGCGTCTGCATTCTCAATATTTGACTTCATCTCCAGAGCTGCTCTGAGAGTCACCATTTTATTTGAGGAAACTATTGTCAGTTACACACAGAGGGCCCTATCTTACACACGGCGCAATGTAGCGTCAAGCGCGACGCAAGTGTTTTTTGCTAGTTTCAGTCCGACGCAGTTATCATTTTCAAGTCCTGCGCCACGTTGTTTAAATTGCACATGCAAATGCGAGCTGGTCTGAAAATGAGGTGTGTTCAGGCGCATTGTTGGCGCGTTGCTATTTTGAGGCAACAGAAATAGACTACGCCATTGATCAACTTGACCTAAAGCTTGACCAAACCTGGTCTAAAGTCAATAACGCAATATTTTTTTGGTTATTTAAAGAGCGTAACGTGCGCCTATAGGCGGGTCCACAACACGCGTACACTCTGCTTATTAAACACACAGGGACGCACAGCAGCACACAAACATGCCAAATATAAAAAATAAAAAGATTACACTGTAAAGATTTATATTGTGTACATAAATATATGGTGGAATCCGGCTTGTCCCGTAGATGGTCGGCTTGTGCACTTTTACCTCGCGCACGAGCAGATCCGTTTGCACTCTGGAGACGCGTTCGGTCTTTCCACTATCAAATTCCTCCATATAAATAGCGAATCCGCCATGGCACGAGCGCAACTGGCATTTAAAGGGAATAGGAGATGAGACTCTGATTGGTTTAACGCACATAAATCCCAAAACACACCCATTACTCATTAAGAGAATAGGGACAACCTTTTAGACCATGCGCCTGGCGCGCCGACCATTTTTCCCGTCGTTAAACTAGCAAAAGTGGATTCAGACACGGCCTAAGTGAACTTGTGCTTTAGACCATGCGCTTAGATCGTTAAAATAGGGCCAAGAAACTCAAAGGTTTGGTTTCACAACAAAAGTTTGGTTTAACTTACATAAATTGTGACAGATATATAGGCTACTGTATATTACTATTGTACAACAAATAGTAACAATTATACAGTTTATTAAAACCTTACAGTTTAAGGAATATCACACTTTTTCCCCATATTTTAATCTAAACAGTGAAACTGTTGTGCAATAAACAGTATGCAAATTAACATGAATTCAGTGTTGAAAAAAAATTGTGTACAAATATTTTAATGGAATTTGGGAAAAAAAATAAAATAGATTTTACAAGGCCATACAGTTTTGTGACTAGTCGCGGAAAGGTGTGCTATTATTTTTCTAATCGATAAAATGTTTCAGACATCTCCATACAAGAAGTGGAGAGTCACTGACATGAACTTGGCTTTGAAGTTTTCGTAAAAATAAATTTCCCTATGGAAAAAAAAAAGAAATACTGTGAAAATAGTTACAGTTATGTTGTTGTTTTTTTTGTTGTTTTTTCATGCGATTTAGTCTAGCTCATTTTGTATCAAATACAATGTGATTTTCTGAAATCAAGATCTAAGAAAAAGCTATTTTTTTCCGCTTGGGCGAGCAATTCGTGGACAGTTTTCCTTGCGAATGAAATCCCCTATATGCCAGCAAACCAATGAGAATGCAGGACAAAGATGGCAATACATAACAACAGAGCATAAGCGCCAAGGCTGTTGTGGAACCGCTTACCCAAAACCCTTCGTAACTGGCACAGTTTGAAGAAAATGACAGTTGTTTGGCAAATAAATAAATGACGGACAGTTACATACATATTTCCAACATTTTATTACGTACAGGTTTTTTTTTTTTTTTTCTCAAATGGCAGGGGAATTTATAGTGTTGATATTAATTAGCAAGTCCATGAACTCCTTCTCTCAAACGGCTTGGATATATGGACTGTACGCCCTTGGTGTGTATTATTTCTCTGGTGGGATGCCCTTTTAAGACAGACCTCTCTCACCTCACACACAGGTAATGAAACTCAAAAGAACTGAATGGAATACAATATGCCCTGTAGAGTTGCTGGTTACGCCGTGCTCCCTCTGTTTACAGATATCAGAACGACCTTTGAAGAACCCGAATGTGTTGAGACTGTCAATGCAACTTTATTTTTCCCAAAGAAATTCTAAATCCTCCATACTGTATGTTTAGTGTTTACATAATGTTGGTGTAGGGTTGCATGTGTAGTCTCAGCCTCAACAGACACCATACGTTCATTGACAGTCTCATCTGCTCTACTAGGAGCACCAAGGTGAATAAAAATGTCTATTTCGTGTGTTGTCTATTTTTAGGGCTAATAATCTTGTAAATAGAAATGTATGTATGTATACATTTTTGCAGAAGAAACTGACAGTGTTTATGATGTTTTCACTACCCTAAAATGGAAGTTAAGTCATGATTTCACCCTGGTGTTGTTCTAATCATTCATTCTAATGCCATATGCCCTTCTTTCTTTTATGGACCACAAAAGGAGATTTTTTTTTTGTATCTCCTTTCATGTCCACAAATGAAAGAAGGGCATACAGCATTAGAACAAAACCAGGGTGAGTAAATCATGACTTGTTTTTCATTTTAGGTTGAACTATCTCTTTTAGTAATCCACAACACTCTCACCATGGCCATTAAAAAATTTAAAAATAATGATAATAATAACAATAATATATTTCTCAGACTGTAACTCTGCCTTTTAATTTAAACAATGTTTTGCCTGCATGAACGTTTTAGCGAGCAGGAAAACAAATCCCAGACTTTCGAGAACCTACTCAGTTGTGTGGTAACCTATTAAGAACTTGGATATTTGTCAGAGGGAAGGCCTACCATCTAAAACTTTGAAAACCCCTGCTTTGTGCTGAAGAGTTCAGAATAAAAGATCAAAAACTAGCTAGTATTTCAATTATCCCTGCTCTCCCCTAGACACAAATCTGGGCTGAGTTTCAAGATAACGTTGTCTCTTAGTGCGCTAAGACTCTTAAGGTATAACTTAACTAAAGGTATACCATTGCTAGGCGTGTTCCCCGAACCATACCTTAGGAAGCTGCTTAAGATATACCTTCTTATGTGTGACGTTACCCGGTGGCGATGGTGCTGAATCTGTTGATATCGATGACTCGAGAATCAATTATTCTCTCGTGCAGGGGCTGTTTCACTGCATTATGTGAGAAAGTGGTGTTCTTTATAAAAGAAGCACTTCAGAAATAGTTGAAATTGCATTTATTAGGACTCATGGGATATTATAAAAAAAATAAAAATCCAAACTAGCCTATAATAGCCTAGCCTACATATTTTAAAATTGTATCATATATTTCTGCCATGATAACCATTTCAAATTTTTACGTGCTTTCTTCTCTTTCCCATTTTTGTTCGCTGAGGTGGAGCTGCGATGAAATATTGTTGTTGTAAATACTTTCCAGCATTTCAGTAATAGAAGTGTACATCTTACGTAGGCCTACGGTGCTCGGCAGTGATCAAAAAGGATTTAAACAGTGAATTTTGAATCTCTTCTTGTAAACTCATAGATGTGGATTCAGACGGCAATTAAATAACCACATGACCTACGTCAAAAAACAGTAGGTACTAATTTGGCCAGGGATTTTTATGCGGGTTGGGTGAGAAAAAAACACTGATATTATGGATTCGGACGGCACTAAAATCACCGACTTAGCCCTGTAAATGTTTAAAATACCGGACGAGCCCATGAGAAAAAATTAGCATCCGAATAGGACTTAAAAGCTACAATATGCAAACAATTTTTGGCCTCTAGAGGGCGCTACATTCCAAACAACAACAACGGCGTAGCTTGATGACGATGTGAAGGAGCGTGGAATGATGGGAACTGTCGTTTTAAACTCCACCGTGGATGTAAATCAGTCAGACGGGAATCGAAAAATCATGTTCATGGATGAGGCTAAGTTCTTTTTTTATAATGACATGCTTTTTGTGGCGAGGGGGGCGTGGTTCAGCGCGGTCTGTAATGGGAGAGAGAAGAGATGAGCAAGTAGGTCAAATGCAAATGACGAACACCTGTGTCTTATTGCAGTGATCGGCGTGGAGAGACCGCTTATAAGCCGCGCGCTGGAACGAGAGATTGACTGAAGAGAAAATTGGATGCAGAGAAAGAAAACCGGTGGATCCGAGCTCTCATTTTTGAACTGTTTTGTGCCGTCGCGGTTGCCACGGTGAATGCGCGTTGTACACGACTTTTGTTTGTTTTGCTTTATTTTAATAAAGTACGAGTCCCAGTCACGCCGACCCCTGTCTTCTTCCTTCCTGACTCTTGAACCTCATCACACTTTTATTTCATTAAAATGAATTAACCGCAAGAAAAGTAAGGGTTAATACTAAATTGGTTATCATAGATGTTACTGTATGTCGAATTCATTGTTGTGATAACGCGGCGCAGTTTTACGTGTTCTAAACAATTGTTGTAAAAGTACATTCGAACATACCCACATCATTTGCCAAAATACTGATTAATCTTTATGTATAACACATGCTATATTTATTTACATGGCCATAAAGACCAGACGTGATAATGTCAATAAACTAAACACAAATCTAAAGCAATATATACTTCCCTTACATAAACATAACTATTACCGAATGCTACATTTGGAAAATATAAATTTAAGCATGCTTTGTCGACAGAACCAGCTGCAATCGGTAAAGAATAATTGTGTTCCATAACGACTGCACGAAACAAGCTAACGTTTGTTGCTTGATAGACGCTACAACTTCCGCATTTGTCCAGGACTCCACGCAGTACGAGCGGAAACCGAGGGTAACGCGGATATGACGCAATTGACTGGCGACTCCCAGCTCCCCCCTGCTCTAACGGCCCGTTTCCTTGGTTAAAATCGCAATTTTCTCACGATTTAAAAATAGTTGGAAACATTTGGGATATTGTAAGTAATCAACTTAACAAAATATATAACACTGGCCTTGAGATTATGGGATATTTTAATGCAAAATTCTTGCATATTGTACCTTTAACTGACAGTAGCCTATGCTTTCACTGGCCTTTAAAATCGCTCTTTTATTAAATTAATAATATAATATATATAATAATATAATTAAAATTCTAACAACAATCAGTCTAATGACAATTTTATTCTTTGCATGAAAACACTTGAATTAGCCTAAATGAACACTGTCTGGGTGTATTAAAACTTCAGAATTATATTCATATAGACCTGCAACAGTGATAAGGTAAAGCTAAGAATGGTCCAGACCAACCTTCCGAACGTATGACTTACAGAAGGTATACTTAACTAAGAACATTTCGGGAAACACGTTTTAACGATAAGGTACAGCTTAAGGTGTAACTTAAGAACGACGTAGCGTTAAGAAGGTTTCGGGAAACCCAGCCCAGATCAATATTAAAATACCAAGAGAACAAATAGTTAAAACTCGAAGTACAGGTAAGGTTACTAGATGCGGGTCATGGCGTTTTTGAGAACTTAGCAGAACACAAGAGTTAAATGCCCTAATATGTTTTCTTTTTCTGGTAATTACACTGATTAACGAGAGATCCTGGACTAGAGAAAGAGAGAAGGGGAGGGTAGAGGAAAGTGTGCCTACCATCTGCAGGAGTGTCCCTGCCAAAGAGCTAATCAGGCTATTCATTACATCTCTACCTGACACTGCCAACTGCACCCTGATCTATTCACTGCCGCCATGCCAAGCAAACGCAGAGAGAATTTACATATTATCTAAATCCTTCACACCTCATTTTATCACTTTTTTTGTGCTCAGTGTAATGCACCACATAAAGTGCTGTTATACTAGATCAACACAAAGCCAACTGCAACACAACAAACGTCACAGATGAAGGCTACAGAAGCAGTTATCGACTTCAGGAGGACACTCGTTTTAAATCGGACGTCAAGTGCGTCAACACACTACTAAGAAGAAGGTTGATGTTTAACTTTAAAAATGAATGAGGAGGAGGGTAGTGAATGACATCTTGGGTCACTAAAGACCTGAGGTATGCGTTTAAGGGTTAAAGTAGTATAATGGCTTTCAATTGTGAAAATATTGTATATTTACTGTGGTAGACTGAAAACTTTGGTTTGTTTCTGCAAAACTTGCCTGGTTACACAAACAAGAGACGAACTGAAGAGATTAACAGCGCATTTCATATTACTCATGGGTCTGTCTGAGTGCTTCAGGTTTTGGTGAAAAGAGTTGAGCTTTACAGAGCATGCTAGTCATTACTCCAGTTAATCAGTCACAAAGGGTAACGGTAGCTTTGCGCTAATTAAAAGAGGATTGTGTGTGCTGGTGGTTGTCTCAGAAGAGTGAGCTAATGAACCAACAGCACAGAGGTCCACAGCTTTAGACCAGAACCGAACCTCTGTAGTTTAGCCACCAGTCCTCATTGTGGAGCAAGAGAAAATCCCAATTACTTCACAAGAAGTTTGTGCATAGCAGCATCAACCATGCTAAAGGCAGCTTAAAGGAATATTTTGAGTTCGATACAAGAAAAGCACAATTGACAGCACTTGCTGACTAACACAAATACATTGTTTTTACTAAAAACAAAAAGCAGGGAAGCACTTACAATGGAAGTGCTATCCATAAAGCAATTGACTGTTTCAATATTATAGCACCAAGACATAAACAGTATGCAAGTTAACATGATTTCAGTGTTGAAAAAAAAAATTTTCTTTGTGAAGTTACATTAAACGTTTCAATATCTCATTGGCATGACAACATATACAGCTTTTATATAAACGGAAAGATATGTATTTTAGAAAAAAAAGAAAGAAAAAAGAAACACAAGGATGACGGTCCACCTCCAACCACAATCCTAACCCAACAATCAGTGGGGAGTAAGCAGATCGTACAAAAACGTATAAATGAGATAACATAAAATAGCCACCAATTTGCCAAAATGTAAAATAATTACGAACTGCCACTGAAAGACTAAAGAAATCCAAAAGTTTAATCAAAACTGATAGTACACAATGTTTCTACATTTATATTAACACACACAAATTGCACAGGGTACACCACGTAATAAAAATACTCAAAATCTGAATTCAGCTGAGTAATCTGCCCTTCTTCCCAGAAGCCCAATGACAAACAAGCCAAAATGAGCCAAAGTGAATTACCTTAATACTGTGATCTAAACCGTTCTGTTTATGTTGGAGGATTACAGAGAGATGACTGCTATCTCAGGGGAGTTTACATTAAAAACTAGAAAACCGCTTAATACAACAATTTGCAGGCATAAACTGAATAGGGACATTACAATTACAGGAAATTGCTTTGATAAACAAACTTGAATACAAGAAAACAGAAGCCATTTATCAGCACACCAGATATATAGAAAAATAAAAAGATAGAAATAGCCTATAGCTTGAAACAGCATATCATATATATATATATATATATATATATATGAGGAAGAATTCGTTGGTTCTTTAGCAAAACAATAGTTGATAAGGATCTTCAGATGTTCCTTGAGACACATCTCACATTTAACAAACATTCTCAAGATTCCACGAAACCCACTAAGCTCATTTGGTATTCTAGCCGTGGAGCCTCATTGCCTGAGGAAGTCATCCATTAGTGGAGAATGGGAGAGTTGTAAAGGGTTTTCTCACAAATCACTTTCTTTTCCTCTTTTCATCCCGTCTGCTCTCTCTCCTGCAACACTTCATTATTCTTAGGGCCATTTTGTTCATGTTTCATCCTCTTCCTCATTCTTTTTTCCCTCCGACCCCCTTTAAATTAACAAGCATCTTTGAACTTTTGAACAAAAGTGTAGAATTACTATAGAACAGAATCTATCTCTCTCTCTCTCTCTTTACCAGTGGACTAAAGACACACACTTGTGCCCGTTATCTCGGTTACAGAAACTAGTGAGCTGGCTCACTGTGTAGACAGGATCATAATTAAAATAGAACCTAATAAAATATTGCCATTACTACAAAAAATACATGCAACATTGCCTTAAAATGTGTCTTAAAATAATTTTAAAAGTTAAATAAATAAAAAAAAAACATTATTTTGCTTTCTACTGTAAGTTCACGATAGATTTTTTAAAAATAAAATCTATTATGTTTATAAATAAAAAATATACAGACTTTTGCATGCACACAAATGCGCACAGGAATTGTTTGTGTGCTTACGCATTACAATTTCTAGTTGTATATATACTAATATAACCACATGACCTAATATACATAACCTATTTCCTTTGTGCATCACTGCCATCTCACTATGAAGACAACAAGAGCATGTATGCACATGAATTAATAGAGATCTATTTGCTCAAAATTTGTCTTTCCTTAGGGTAGTACCTCTAATATCAAGGTCTAATGTCCAATTTAACGCATCCTCTGTTGCGGCAGAGAAACCAAACTGGTACTGTAAAGAAAAAAAGTGTGCAAAATCTAGGCTGATGTTGAGAAAGGTGGCTCAGTGTGCATTGTCCCTATATGCAAAGTTGAATGGTTTCTCGTGCAAAACTTTTTTTTTTTTTTTATTATAGTCAAATAATTTTATGAGAAACGCAGAACCCTTATATAACCTGCATTTTTGCATAATGAAAATGTGCACCTTGAATTCATTCAGTCGTGTTTGACAATCACTAAATAATCGCTAAACAGCTGCCTGCCATGCAAACACACTTCTTGTACGATACATTTATTTTCATTAAATGTTTAATTTTCTATTATAGAATACTAAATATGGCCAATAGTCTGTAAATGCAAATATTTTTCCATACTCTGCTTTCTTTTTTCCATACTTGTCCTGACCTGGAAATCAAATTCCATACTGGAACCCTGCCAGAAGGGTAAACATTACAAGGTGAATTTAAAAAAAAAGAAAGAAATATAGACGAATCGTTCACAATATGATCTACATATAGGGTGAATTCATGCCTTATTTCACACTGACTTTAAACCCTAATCACATATCACTCTTTCAATGTGTCCATCTACACCCGAGAGCTGATCCACTTCCACTTCCATCACATCACATCACACACTTGACATCCTAGTATAAAAGTTCAGACAAGAATCTAAGCTATTTAATACACCTCCATTCAACAACAGCAGTCTAAATCCACATCACAAGACAAAAAGCCAGACAGCAATTACTGAGCTTAATACTTTTTACCCCCTCAGGGGTGAGAGAATTCACTTCAAGAAACCACATCAAGAATTATACATGCCTAAGGACTTACCCATTTATAAAAAGAAAAAGAAATCCTGTAGATATCTCAAGGGATGTTACGACTTAATGAGATCATTCTGAACAAAATGTGAAAAACATTAACATGGAGTATCTCTAATAGCTTTAAAGGTGCCTTTTATTCCATTCCACACAGCTAGTCTTGTCTTGACCTGAGGTACTCTGCACTGATAGCTATGAAATTGCTGACTCAGGTCAAGTCTGGGACATAATGCTAAAGAACAGTAATAATATTAAAAACACATGAAAGCATATAATCTCCCGCAAGTAGAACCAATGGGCAACTGACCGCCGAGTCGGTGCTACAATGTGCAGGTGCATCATGTAAAATTATTCAATTAAGCCACAGAGAAATTCTATAAACTAGATTTCAGTGCTTCAGTTAATTAACTTTGGATTGTGCTAGTAGATGAAAAGGTCAGTGTAAACCACATCTCTTGTGAAAAGGAAACTTGTAATGTAAAATTCTGAAAAGAAATGAGCTGCAAAACGTTATACTGCTACATGCAGCTTGCAATTTTAAAGAAACTAAAGTTTGTGTTTATATGTATGTGTGTGTAATGTGTATATATATTTACGCTCCTTCTCGAGCCACCAGGCACTGTTGTCGTGCAAATGAGCAGGCCTGGCTTTTAGAGGCTTTTGCATTGGAGATCTTCATATGCATTATAACAAAAAAATATATATGTTAGATACGATTAATCGTGATTAATCGATTTGACAGCATTACATTTAATATATTACACTTTCAATTTAACATGCAATTAGTCTGTTTTTAAGCATGTTTGGGCTTAGTTTTCGTTGAATTAACACTCTTTTGACCAGCTGGCGTGACCAGCGTGTGTCGTTTCGAGTTCTTTGAAACAGTCAATTTTCAATTAAGAGTTTCAAAAATCTTTCTCCCATCACAATAATACTGGTTAAACATGCAATACTCCTAAATGTTTAAGGTATGAATAATTATATGTTTTGTACATTATGTAGCCTATTTCTTACCTGTACACAAGGTAAGAAGCCGCGCTTTGGCTTCACATCTCCAGTAGAAGACATGCGCAGTATCGCTGCTTCACCCGCGAAAAATAGCAAAAGAGAAAAATGCATTTCAAAATAAAAGTTACTCTGAGAGCCGAAATATTTTAGGGTTCTTTACTTTGTGCATGTTTTGATAACTAACCAACTAATCAGATAACTAACTGAAAATTGTCCACGGAAAAAAAGAATGCCATATAGAAAGTCATTATAACAGATGCGCAGACCTTATTCAAAGCAGCGCCATCTTTTGAACGGGAATGAAAGTGAGGCTGTGAGGGATAAACATTCATCTGTTCAGTGGGTTGTACTGTTATTTCATGGTTTTGGATTGTTTCCTGACGAAAGACTGCAAAAAATATCTTTCCAAGAAATTTCAGTATTAAAATAAATGCCAGAAAACATGAGCTGTGGAAAATTTTAAATGATCTAGAATCTTTTTTTTAAAACGGATGACATTGAAAATGTGGTAAGTAGCCTAAGTCTATCTACAGCCTCAAGTTCATGGCACTGCTCTGAATAAGGTCTATTGTTGAACATTGAGTGTATGAGGTCATTTAGGATTCTGTTTATGAGCTATGGATAAATTATTCAGAGGAGCCTTGCAGACAATATTACCTGGACAAGGATCTTGAACTAGAGAAAATGAAAAAAGACTGAGTAAAAATTAATGAGAATGTGTGTAAAAGATGTTAGCCCACCACAAACTAGTTACGCTACAGAGTCTATCAGCAGCAAAACAAACATTTCCTAAAGGCCTTTGTTTAAATGTATTAAGGAAGTATATGAAACAAAAGTTCTAAACTAGACCATGCTTTAAACCATTATATATATGAATATGCAAGGCTTAAATTGGATTCCATTGTAATTGATGCACCTATTTATCCCAGTCATGCAATATTCCATGTAAATTATCTATTAACCCAGAGCTGCCCTCATTACAATTCACTAAAGACTCATTCTCTTACATTGGGTTTTTAAAACCTAATGTGTCTGGACAGGAAATGTGTTCTACACTCGCAGTAATTACTTATTAAACTAATTAATGACTCTCCACAGCATGCTAATGTGTTTTTCTCTGGACAGCTATTGTCTTCAAAGGCATACAATAAATACATTGTTGAAAATTAGTGTGTCTTGCTTTCTGTGAGCAGAAAAACTGCAGCTGTGTTATGTAATTTTTGAGGCCAGCAATGTGTCTTGAGTTGTGAATATGTAGACCGAAATGTCTTTCCCAACTCTCAGCGAATTTTCATTTTCTAAGGAACTATTCCCTCATCTAAAATATGACTTGATTCATCATGCGCAATAAGACCTGGGATAATTATTTAGAAAGTAAATAAGGTCTAGTTCTGGGCTCTGTTGACAAAATTTGTAACAGCCACAAAATAATTTTAAATAATCTTGAAAAGACTTAAAGACTAAATACTTGTCCATCAGTTTGAAAAGAAATTACAAACATTTGTTTGCAGAATTGCACTTGAAATGAAAAATTAAAGGGCAAGAAATTGCATCAGTTTACAAGTTAAAATAAAAAGTAGAGCCACAAGAATGAATGAGGCATTTATATAGCGCTTTCATATGTACTACTGTACACCCAAAGTGCTTTACAATCATATCAGGGAATCTCTCCTCAACTTCCTCCAGTGTGACCACCAAAGACCATACACATTATACATGTTAACATGAGATTAGTGTGATGTAACCGCTTACTAATCTTGATAACTTGAGGCCTTCTGTAAAAGAATATTTTTCAAAGCTGGTGTTGAACAGCAATGTACCACATCTACACAGATTGAATTTTCACACATTTAATATTCTATAAATATGACAGCAGTCCCTGTATTTATTCACTAGGACTTGACATTCCATCTGTCTGTTTTCGAAACACTGATTCTGTCACTGAGCTTATGCTCGTCTCCATCTGCTCAGCACTTCAGCAGTCTTGTATTTTCAGTGTACACATTCTCTTCATATCTGAGTCCAAAGGTTAAGGCAAAAATAGCAAATAACGATTAAAAAAAAAAAAAATCTTGACCATTGGGATACGCTGAGATGCTCAAGGGTGACCTTGACCTTTAGCCTCTAGCTCTGGTCAAAAAGCCTCCTCAAATATGGGTGTCTGTAGTTTCAAAAGAGGAGTCCTTCACAATCAACTGCAAAACCACATTCAAAGCCCACTTTCTAATCAATTGGTGAGAAACTGATGGATGAGATCAAGTCCCAATTTGTTTTTGTTTTTCTTTCTTCTTCCTCTTGCATATCCTGTTTTAATCAGAAATTCATAACATTTAAGTAAAATGAGTTGCGAATGTTGTATTACGTTGAATTTAAATGTTCAAAGTGGCATATCAGAGGGATAGGAACCCCCATTTATAAGATGTTTCTGCAAACATATATAGATGAAACTGCATATTTTGCATATTAAACAGAATTTAGAGAGTTATGGGCTGGTGGTACTTGAGACATTACTGTCATGCAGTGTTTCAGTGACAAAAGACAAAAGGTGCAGTCACATTTACCACTGTTCTGCGAAACTCAATAGGCAAATTTCAATAGGAATCCATGCAATTGGGAAATTTGCTTGGGGGCGAAAAATGTCACCTGACAGATTTTGCAAGTTGGTCACATGGATGGATTCAGTGTATCTACCAACTGAGTGCTGACTGCACCATAAAGGTGAAATGTGTAGGTTTTTAAAAATACACATTAAAATACATTCCAGTAACCCAGTTTATTTTTCATTAGCTACTATTAGTATGCCATTCATGGGTTTGTCTCCCTAAAACTGTAAACACTGAGCCTCCCAGGCACCATTAAAACATTAAACCGTGATCTGTCAATCACTTTACATCTCAACCAATAGCGAGAGTTTGGGGTATGGCTATAGCATGTGGAGCTAGGGGGTGTTTAGTCGGTGGGGGACCATGACTGACGAGTTTCATGGGAAAAGACTTTCAGCTTTGGTTACAGAAGTACAGGCCAAAATTTGCTGCATTTAGACGGGTAATGGAACGGGTCATGAACACGTAAAATCAAACATTGCATTAAGTTACAACTCGCTACAATGGGCACGTCAATGTCATACAGCATCATCATGTACTCGTCCAGACAGCCAAAAAAGAGATGAGGAATGTCAAATCTGTAATGATGCCATGAAGAATTGATTCTCACAGATTTGGCCTCAACTGAAATTCATACCATAGCATCGAATAAGTGAGATTTCGCGGACAATTCGGTTCAATGTCACCCTCATTTGTCTCACCTATAAGGTATTGGAGCATGAAATTCTGCTGCTGGCTCAGACAGCCACGGGCCATTGCTGCCCGTCGACTGTCCTGTGCACCCGAGTACAGCCACAAGCAATGTGGAAGTACCCCTCATACGTCGTGCAAAAACATTCAGATTATTCTGTTACATTTAGAAGTCTATCCTTTAAAAAAAGAAATAAGTGGAGCTACATGGTAAAGTGATAGAATCAGATGTTATATGGTACTCAGTGATATTTGTATCTCATGTTATTTACATGATTCTCCAAAGTACCAACACGATTGGGCTGAAAGGACTTAGTATAGGCCCAAATCAGCAATAGGGAAAGATATATTGCAAGGCAGGTTATAAATTAGCAATTAGCAAATAATTGGCTTATATGTTTAATGTATTTACATTTAGATGATTTCATCAAAATACAAGCAATTCATCTTGAGGCGGCAATAACATGAGAAGTGCTGGCAATATAAAGTTTCAAACATAGAGAAGTACATGCAAGAACAGGGAATAATTAGTCAGCAGGATGCAGTTAAGTACTCAAGTTTTTAGTTTCTCAAGTTTCTTGAATATTGTCAGGGTGGGTTTCAGCTGTGCATTATGTATATGAAGGCCACCCAGTTCACTGACATGATGTATGAAAAGCAATCATATATCAAAAATAATGCATTTATCTTTGTAACTTTTCATGTTTCGTAAATCTGTCTAAATGCATTATGCCCTTTGAGAGACTTGAATACCTTTCTCCTCAGTCATGCTTTAACACTCCAGTGCTAAACTAAGTTGTCTGTCTGTACTAAGCATATTTGTCGTGTATTTCATCATACAGTAGAGCAGGATGCTCTTCAGGGGAAAATCCAATCCCCCTTTCTGTTAAACTAAGTGTTATTTAGAGTAAAAGGAGAAGAAAGAAGTTGTTTGTTCTCTGCGTCTCTGCAGACATGAATAATTCTCGGGCAGAATATACAGTTTTCCATTTTCCACAGTCAAGGCTGATTCTTAGAGACCAAGACAAAATTATTAAGTGGTGCTGGGAGTGCATGTTTGCAAGGCACACACACACTAATGCCTTATCAGACATGATCCATGAACAAATTCCAAGGATCATTGACCCAAAAAATACAATTCTGATAAGTGTTTTAGGTGGTCAGATATAGTGATGAGGTTGTATTGTGTTTTCGGGATAGTGAAGTAGTGCAGTTTTCATTTATGAAACTCTACTAAATAGCAAGGCATGACAATATTTTTCTCCTCCGTAAGTTCTTGTTCTCATGTGAGAGGTTATTGTTTTTTCATAGTTTAATGTTGTAATAGGGGCACTGAAACATGAATTATATCAATAGTAAAAAAATCTTATGTCTAGTCATTATAGTTGCCAAAAAAACGTATTAGAACTACAATGAAAATGAGGTAAACATTTGCATCTATTGCTCATCCCTAAAAGATACTAAGTGGTATTCAAATAGTACGTTTATCTAGGTTTGACTGTGATTCACACTAAATCTGTATGTTGTTATTCTTGCTGGAGATATGAGTCTGAATCCTTTCAGCAAAAGTGTAATTCAACCAATGGAATACAACAGAACAGGGGATATAATTGAAAAGGAGTGCGAATCAGGGTTGAGATTTAAAGGAAGGGAATGACATGAGTGGAAGACATGATGCAAAACGGAGAACTACGAATACCATCACAGGTGGACATACAGACTGTGTTCAGATCCAGATGGATAACTTTTGAAAGACTGAGCCAAAAGGTACAGAGAATTTTGCAAAAGACTAAACTACTTAAAAAGACTGGAAAATGCTGCAGAGATGGATCATCTCCACACACACACAGTGTTTGTTGTGACACTTCGTAAATACTGGTGATTTTGGCTCTTGCTCTGGTTCCTCTAAAATCCTCACTGATCTGGGGATGTGATCCTTTCAAAGTACTTTCTTCTTTTGAATATATGGAGACTCAAATAGACTTCCAACTTCCTCTTATGTATTCTTTCTCTCAAGACCCATTTCTACCATTCCACTGTTTTTTTTCCCCATCAACTTTTCCTGGTAATCCAAAATACACTCTTAAAACTAAATTATCTTTATTGGCATCGATGGTTCCATAAAGAACAGTTAAAATCCATGGAACCCTTTCATTGCACAAAAGGTTCTTTACAGTGGAAAAAGGTTCTTTGGATTATTAAAATGTTCTTCAAACTAAGAAAAAAAAATGTTTTTTTGTAAACTGTTGTAACGTGTGGTAGCAAGCCAACATGAAGAACAGCAGACTTCAGTCTAAATCGTCTTTAATAGGAGCTGGAAAGTGCAAATTCATTATTCTGATAGAGCCGAGTGATTAATTAGCCTCACACTGCTGAAACAATAAAGTCCTCAGCATATTGGCAAACAAAAAACTATTCAACACATCACTAAACAATAAACTCCAACATGGAATGAACGTTTAAGCATAAAATTAAGAACAAATTGATGTAAACAGGGTTGTTAAGAGACTTAAATCTCTGCATGAAAAAGCCCTCAAGCATGTATAATATAAGAAACAAGTCTTGTTGCTTCTCTATGCAAAATGTTTATTCGACAATGTGAAGCATTTTAATATAACATTATATATATATATATATATATATATATATGCTCAGCTCAGTTTTGACGGAGTAAATTTCAGAATGTTTAATGTTCAGTTGTCGTGTATCTATATCTTTGCATATATATATATGTATGTATATATACGCTCTGCAATGATTGGATTAGAACCACACAATCCCATTTTGCTATTAATTTTAAATTATTAAGATTTTTGATGTTGATCAAATTTACACCAAGACCAATTAGACGATTTTAATAATCAGTGTTTGAAATGCCATCTACAGAAATTTGTATTTAAATACAGTATATCATATCCAAAAGAAGAACCAGCTATATGCAAATGTTTTTTTATAAAATAAGAGCCGATATGCAACACAAAGTTGCTGTGTACACCTGAATTCCTATACAGTACGTATTCACTCTGTCAAAGTGCTCCTGTTGACACAACATGTCTGCTCAGAGTTGCATGTTCTGATAGTAGTGGTTCAGGGCTGTGACTTTTGACCTGTACAATTGGTTGTTATATTCAGCAGTTGTTATTCTGAACAGCATTTTATTTTATTTTTTTATTATTCTCTGGCGAGCTTTCTGCAGGGTTTTAATGCAGTAGGTGCTTCCACCATGAACCAAATGTGAACCTGAGCGCTTTATAAGTATAAAGGGGACTTACAGCCATTTTAACTTCATTGTGAATGGAGCTCAAGGTCTTTCTTTCCCATAGTTACTGTCTCTTTCACTATGACAAAAGCATCAGGCTGTGAGGCATATATGAGCATATATGGCCTGCAGGCAACTCTACCTTTTCTTGTTAGAGCATCTCTAAATATCACAGGAAATATCTCTGTGCAATAGACTTTCTCTACTCAGATACCCTAACTTAAATGTTCAAATGACATTTATAAACTAT
The DNA here is from genome assembly GCF_951802725.1 of Rutilus rutilus. Classification (NCBI taxonomy): domain Eukaryota; kingdom Metazoa; phylum Chordata; class Actinopteri; order Cypriniformes; family Leuciscidae; genus Rutilus; species Rutilus rutilus. The sequence continues at coordinate 6,676,588 of NC_140210.1, read as the reverse complement.
AAGGACTTTACAAGTTTTCTATTTGAAACCGAATGATTAGGGATAGTTCACCTAAAAAGCTCACCTTCAATTTGTTCTAAACTAATATTACTCTAAATGTTTGGTCCATTTTTGAAGCTTAAAAATGTTGATTAAACAGACCTTTAATTGATGGACAAATTATTAGAGAATGTTAAAAATATATTAATTTGTGATCTGAAGATATAAGTAAGTCTTATGTGTTTGCAATGACATGAATAAATTTACATTTTTAAGTGAATTACCCCTTTAAGACATAATACACACATTATATTTAAAGCTTATCAGTCACTAAGCGTCCTAGGCAAAACTGTTTTTGCAAGTGATGACATTTTTAGAGGATAAAAAACAAACAAAAAAACAAAGCCTGAAGATACTAAACATATAGAAGATTCAGTGACTTCACAGCACACTAATGGAAAATAACCTAAAGGATTTTTACATGCCCTGTTGAGTTATTCCTGTCTCACAGAGAGAGAATGAAGATTTAATGGGGCGTGAGATGCGCTACCCTTTCATTTTTTACTCTACAGTCACACTGACATAGCACTGGAGAAGCATCTATTGCAGACACTTCCTTATGAGATCTCCAGTGCCCTTCCTCTGCTGAAGAGACCCATTATTTGACATTCTGTTTCTAGTGAGGTGGAGAGAAATTCTCCTATAGTGCACCAACGCTTCTCTCCATTGTGTCTCACCATCTTCTAAGTCAAAGAGTGTGGGGTCACTATCACAGTCACAGAGGGTCTTCATAAAAAAAGGAAGAGTTACTCTCTCCAGAAGATTATTAAGGAGGACACAGGCTAGGGGAGGATCTGTTCAAATTTCTCACAAGAATCTACCATACCATGCTGGGCAATATGATAATGCCATTAAAATTTCAGCTCCAATCCTTATCAAATACCTTAAGATCTTCAGAAGCACTTGATAATTACTTGACTGACACGTATCTGAATCACGGACACAAAAAGTCACCTCTCAGACAGCATGCGATACTGAATTCAGTTTTCTGTTCTCAGTTCATTTAAACTTCCAGGCCCTTGCCATTTCTAGGCTGGACTACTGCAATGTTCTTCTGGCATAATTTGCAATCAAACCCTTACAAATGATCCAGAACGCAGCGGCTCGACTGCAATGAGCCCAAGATAGTCCATGTCACACAACTGTTTATCTCTCAGCTGAAGTGAGGTAACAGTCTGTATGTGAAGTGAAGTGAAAAAGATCAAATTATTCAGTTGCATTTGTTTCAGTTTTTCTCAGGGCAGCAGGGGGCAACAATGAGTGTGAGATTACATTCTCTCTGTTCCAAAACTTAGTGAGCTGACTGCACAACATGTGAGATAATATTCTTCACAATTTAAGGGGGAAACAATCATCTTCCTTGATAAGTTTCCTCAAGTAAGGGCAAATACTGAGTACCACACAGTACCTCTGTACAAATCAGATTCAGAGGTGTAGATGTGTGAAAGGGCCCGTTTATAAACTTGCATTTGAGTCATACTGGGAGAGGAGAGACAAGGACGCACACTATTGTCTAGAGAAGATAGAAAATGGTGGCAAGAGGAACAATAAAGAGGTACAAACTGGTTTTCATTGCTAACAGGTTCATTCCTCTTTGATGTACAGAGAACTTAAGTGGCAGAAGGAAAGAAGATGGGCTCCTTCCCTGAGGAATAGGAGTCTCTTTCTATAGTCTTTATAACACACACACACACACACACACACACAGAAAGAGATAAATGGCCATTTTGGAATTTCCCAGAAGAACCAATGGTGTGGTAAAAGACTAGACTGTCAAACTGATTAACAGTTGAGTGGACAGGTCAGAGTCTCAGAGAGGACTTCTTTCTTTTTTTTCCACAGACAAATGTGCACATACTGTACAGCATGTCAGAAAAAAGTGTCTGTCTGTTAATATTACAACCATAAATCTCATAAGATACTTTGATTGCACTGCAGGAAAAATCTGGTGAATTCAACTTAAGGCAGCTAGTTCTAAACCTTTTTGGCTCCATTGTCAAGAACAATATTCAGAAAGTCCAAGACTTAAAAAATTACTCAAATTCAAATTCAAAATTGCTTTATTGGCATGACTGTAAATAATACAATATTGCCAAAGCATGGAATACATAGATTAATAATAAAAAAAATAGAACATAACTTAAATTTAAATAAACCGTGTAACAAATTAGAACATGTGTGAACATTTGATACCACAGTCTTTTAACATGTACACACACACACACACACACACACACACACACACACACACACACACACACACACACACACACACACACACACACACACACACACACACACACACATTACTGAGGGTCACTATGGTGGACAGTAGGGAAACGCACTGAGGTCAGACACAATACACACATTACAGACACATTCACCTGCTGTCTCTCAGGCTGTGGCACATACACATATTCCATATGGTATGTTTCGTTAATTCATAAAAAATAAAAAATAATGTTTTGATAAATCTCAATGAATCTGATACATTGCCATGATATTGAATATGGCAATTATCAAAATACCGTATGGAACAATTAGCAATACTAAATGAATAAGCCTAATTATTCCATATGGTATGTTTTTATTATTACAGTATTACATATCATGGAAACGTATCAAATTCATTGAGATTGTATCTGGTAAGGTAGCCTTCTGAAGTGATGGTGTCCAAACAAACTGACCTCATTTGCTTGATAGTGGAAATGTCAGAAAAAAAAAAAAGATGGGGAGATGCTTGTGTGTGTGTGGCCAGTTGGCAGTCGCAGATTGCTTCGTACAAGTCTTTGATTTTCTGTCTCTCTCTCAGGCACTAAGTGTAGGACTTGCTTCTAATTAAAATACAACCATCAGAGGGAAGCTGGTACTTGTTGAGCCTTATTGAAATTAGCAGCCCAGCCTCCCAGGAGACCTCGCGTCAGAGGTATAATTAGCTGACACAGGTCCAATTAGGAGCAAGAGCTAATGCTAATTGCTTGGAGCTCACTGCAATGCTATACACCCCCTCCCACGAAAATGAGAAATTACAGAATCCCACGCAACTAGAGAACAGGTTGATGTGAATTACATTCAAAGAGGCCCTTTTAGCGTCTCTGAATTATGTTTGAGAAGTAAACGTGCTAACACATAGCTAACTCTATGATTTCTGCAACCCAGGCTCATTAGAAAAACATGCCTATGGTGATGTTTTTTTGCAAAATGATATCATGTTGCTTCTTGCACATTTCATGACACTTCAAAGTGAAATGTCTAGTGAGTGGTTCTAAAAGCGTGTTAAGTTTTATCCAAAATAGATGAATGTGAATCCGGTCACGTTTTAATACAATGGTTGTTGTACTTATCGTATGGCAGTTTGGAAACTGAATGTCCGGTAAAGGTTAATCCTCTTTCACATCTGAAAATCATGTACTAACTGCGCCAAACTCAACATAAACGATAGTGTTAACAAAAGCAAATGTAAGATAAGACACTTTTGCTGAAGCAACTATGCCATTTTAGCTTGCTTCTACAAGTCTTTGAGCTCTTTTATCGACTGTCATGACTTGTGTTTCATAGAAGTCGGACCCAAGTGCTGCTCATCGCTAGTGCAATGCTGAATCAGGTGAGATAGAGGGCAAGCTTATCAGAAAAGTCACACTTATGGAACTGGTTCCACGATAGTAAAAGTGTCTTGAGATCATGACATAGTAATGGCGCTTTTCCACTACACAGTACCAGCTCGCCTCGGCTCGGCTCGGCTCGGCTCGACTCGGCTCTGTTTGGTTTTCCACTGTGTAAAAGTTGTACCTGTACCTGCTTCCAGGTACTTTTTTTCGTACCACCTCCGGCGAGGTTCTAGTGTACCTAACTATGCAAAAATAAGTCTTTAATCGATAATCTGCTCCTGTAATTTGTGTGAAAAGGAATAAAAGTTGGTATTTTACTGCCACTAGTGTTCATTTCAACTGGAAACTTCAGTGAATTGTACTGTATGTGGGTACGTTTTTGGATATCTGTTCAAATGTAGGTAGAGGCACATCCAGTAGGCGAAGGTTGGATTTTTTTTTTCTGTATATCTACCAACAGAGATTAAATTGAGTCTAACCAGCTAAACATTGACCTCCGATTGTTCTGTTGGTTCATCTTCATTGTGCAGAAGTTGTTTAAATGTACAGTGCCATTATGGATTACAATATCAAGCATTTTATATATTATACTTCATGTCTAACAAATTTATTCAGAGGATACCAAAGACCTTGGTCAAGGAAACAATGGTGACAGCTCACGGATCATCTCAGATGTACTGGTATTTGCGGTAAAAATATTTGCAGTTTGTTGGCACGCAATCTTATCTTACCCTTTACTGTATCAGCCTTCCAGTTTATACGTTCAAATATCACACAAACCAAGGTCAGTTTCACTGGACGATGATGGTATTTAAGGCAAAGTTCAAATGTGTCAAGTCAAGCACCGCATACTGGCAAAGACAAAATGCTGACTGCCAAAACATATATAGGCACGGTTTCACAGACATGGCTTAGATTAAGCCAGGATTAGGCCTCAGTTCAATTAGGGCGTTTAAGTGGCTTTTATAAACGTGCCTTAGAAAAAACAGTACTGGTGTGCATCTTAAGACAAAGCAATGACATATTTTAAGATATTGCAGTGCAAGTTGCTTTTAGTTAAAACAGCTCAAACATGCAAGCTTAAGCCTTGTCTGTGAAACCGGGTGCTAGGATTACGTAGTAAATCTTGATTCTCGAGCATGACTAGTATATGGGCTGCGTTTCTCAAAAGCATCATGAGCTAAATTGATCTAGAGACCATTGGTGCCAATGGTTCAATGCTCTAGGCTGAGAAAAGCAGCCCTGGGTGTTATTATTACAAACATTTCTACAAAAATTGAAGTATTTTATTGTAAGCCGTTAAAGCATTTTATTCATAGCAAAAGTCTGTCTTTGATTATATGCAGCTAAGCTTGATACAGCTAACGCCTGAAATAAAAATGAGCATCATCTAGCTACCTTTATATAGTTCCAAACTCGTATGTCTCTCCACAAATGGAAATGCTGATGTTAGGCAGGATGTTTTTTTGGGGTTATTTTTTTCATAAAAAGAAAGTCAATGATGGCCAGATGCTGTTAATTCCTAGATGTGTCCCACTTGGTTAGATGTCATCAGGCCTGTTTACACCTGGTCACTTCATGCGTTTTCTGTTGCTATCTGATCGTGAAAAGACCAGATCTAAATGCCCTCTGAAACGCTTTCGAGACGGATTTAAATCCATTCACTCAAACCACTTCAGGAGGGGGTCTGAGATGCATTCCAAACGAAACTCAACAACTGTAAATGCATCTGGTTGTTGAAACCACATATGTACATTTTACTCCTCCCAAAATGTCAAAAAATAATGTATTATCGACTGAAGATAATGTATCAAAATAAATAAGTAAATAGAGCAACAGCCAATGGAATTGTGCAGCTTCAGAAGCAATCCATTCATTTCCCCATAATCCTCATATTTGTACTGAACTATCTGTAAGAGTCTATTTTGGGATGTCTGAAACAAGCACAAAAGGACTCTTACTCTGGGCTGCCAAAATGGCTGTACACATATGTGTGAGTCAGAAAGCCTCCAGGTCATTTATCAAACCTGGCTGTGCTGGGGCTGATGAATGGGACATCACATCTAGCTGGACACCTCCATTTAACAAAGAGGGGGGTCTACTGCCAGCCACTGTAAAGGACAGCACAGCGAGCACCAGCCGTCACTGGGCAGGACATTTAAGATTCAGAGATGATACCCTTTAAAGACCTTGTGAGCAAGGTGCTACCGAATAGCTGTTTCTTTTATTTTGGTTTTGTCTAAAGACAATCACACGAGTCAATGAAAACCAGACGATTCAGCCGGAAGAACTTAATTGTGGACATGTGTTCATAGGGGACGACAACATGGCGTGAATTTGCTGCTGGGTCAGCCTGCCATTGTGTGGATTGGCTGATATGGGTCAGTCGGGCAGGACACTGTCACAACACATTGTAATGAGCTGCCAACATGTGCTGTAATGCAAATGAGCAGAGGCCACCACAGTTCACAGCACAACAATCAATTCATTTTGCCTCGAGATTGTGGACTAATTCATCCGTTTAAGATGCTTTAAGTAATACTTTGTATTATTTAGGCTCATTCTACACTACATTATTACCACACACACACACACAAAGTCATGGTATTAGTCACATATGGGAGAGCATGTTAAAAAAATATGAATTAATAAAATTTTACCACTTGTCGTTCTTGTCAGTAACCTGTCTGGTTACCGACAAGAACGACAAGTGGTAAAATTTTATTAATTCATATTTTTTTTTCATATTGGCCTGCCAATCCACACAATGGCAGGCCATATGTTGATGTACCCCATTGACGGAAAAAAATACTATGGAAGTCAATGAGATCCATCAACTGTTTGGTGACCGACATTCTTCAAAGTATCTTCTTTTGTGTTCAGCAGAAGAAAGAAATTCATTCAGGTTTGAAACAACTTGAGGGTGAGTAAATGATGACATAATTTAAATTTTTAAGTGAACTATTCCTTTAATGCTGTTATAAAATACAGCAGCTGAACGCGATTTCTTCAGTACATTTTCTTACAACCAGAGTTAGGTGCTGTGTTATTCACCCATCATTTCCCCCTAATTTTAGGGATAAGTTATGGATTGGGTTAGGCTTAGGGCTCGGCATATAGGGTTAGGGCTGAATTTTCGGATGGGAATGTTGTTCCAGGATCAACAAAATATGTTGACCCAGGAACATGTCTTACTTGGGAAAATCACAGTGACCAAAACAATAACACACAATTGTTAAATGCATAATTTGATTTATTAATAATAATCTTTTCCTCAATGTAACACAGTTATTCAGCATATATACTGTATGAATAACATTAACTATACAAATTTTTTTAAAGTTGAACTTTGTTTTTAGAATGTGGGTCATGGGCAATACGCTGCGGATGATGTGAAACGCAAGCGCAACGGTCAAACATGTCCATCTTGCATTTGCATAAAAGAAAACTATGGGAAAGCAGCACAGTGGATGCTTCATAGAGAAGGCAAACAATGCATTGTGATAAAAATATCCAAGTTGGCGAAAAAAATGATTAAAAAAATGCTAGCAGTGGCTGGCAACTTTTTTAAGAAACACTGTCTGGGAAAGAGTTGAATATGTAAAAAAAATGTATACCAAAAATTATAAATAAAACAAATTAAATAATTAAAAGTGGAATATTGTACCTAATATTTGTGGATGCTATGCTAAAACATATGCTAAACTTTATTTAATTAAATTAGTAGAGCACTGAAAATCAGTTACATGTAGACCGCAAGGCAGCTCACTATGTTTTGGGACAGAGCATCGTGGAATTCAGACATCACTGTATTAATATCTTCAATAAAACATTTAATTTTCACTTTTCTTGATTGACCTTCTTGACTATTTAGTGCTGATCGTGACATTTGCAGCATCACTGTACTGATTTATCACATCAGCTCTGGAGACAGGGAAGCAGCTCAGGTACATGAATGGTTGGTTTCACCTGTCAGGGTGTCTAGTGACAGCATATTGTGTGAAGGTTTAGCTGTGACGGCAGCTCATGTCTCTGGGAGACTTTGGAGCCTTAGACATGCAAGCACTATCATTCTTTTCCCATGTACAGATTCTTGTCACTCCTACCTAATAGTCAAGTCAAGTCACCTTTATTTATATAGCGCTTTATACAATATTGTTTCAAAGCAGCTTTAGGGATGAACAGAAAAAAAAAAAAGAAAAAAAAATGTAATGATGCAAACAGAGTTTTAAAAGAGTCTAAAAAGAAAAGAGTGGCATTGTTAAGCTGAAATCAGTTCAGTGTTAATTCAGTTCCATTAAATAACTGTGTATAGATAATCAAATATGAAACGAGTTCAATTCGGTTATAAATCCCGAACAACGACGGAACTCGCTGCTTAACTACCATGGTACGATGCATCGTTGAATAAATCAACTAGCTAGTCACGACTGTTTCCCGGAACCTTATATGAAGCTTATATGACAAAATCTAACGTCATAAACCAACGTGGTTGAACGATACTTTGCGACATACGGTTTCAGGAAACAGTCGTGGCTAGCTAGTTGATTTCTCCATCGAGGCATCGTACTATGGTAGTTAAGCAGCGAGCTATATAGTTGTACGGGAAACGCACCCCAGTTCAGTTCTCATTCGATAATGTCAATACAGTCAAATCAATAATATTGATGAATATTATGTGTCCTCAACTCAGCAGGCCAGAGTGGCAAGGAACCAAAATTCCATCGGTGTCAGAAACGGAGAAAAAAAACCTTGGGAGAAACCAGGCTCAGTCGGGGGACCAGTCTCTGGCCAAACGAATAAACATGGTGTGGTTATGATTCCAGGCTGCATCACCAGTCGGATTGTGGATTGGTATCATTCAGAATAATTCACCCAGATCCTTCTGCTTGAAGATTGGAATACATCATGCCGGCACATGAAAGGTAAGAGTCGAAACAGGCCATCGGGGTCTATGCAGAGGACTAGTCTGGTTTTGTGGTCTTTGCTGATATTCCTTTCACCTTTCATATCTGATGCATTCCTCTTTGTTTGGGTTTGTTAGTTTCTGAAAAGTGTTTTAAAGCAGTCAAAGCAGTAGTCCTGAGTAAACTGAGGAGGACAGAACCTCCTGTAGAACCGCTGCTGGAAAATCCAGTTTAAGCTGGTATTTTTTTGGAATATTAATTAGTTTCTAGGTTGTCTGATCATTAGCTAGTAGACCATCATTGGCTGTTAACTGTCAATATCCTTTTTTTTATCCTTTCTTTATTCAAGAGCTTGAAATTTTAAAATTCATCCCGTGAAAAACATCATTGTGGTTTCATAGAACACATATTTGACATTTTAGACATATTTGATTTTCTTGCAATTTATTTGAAGTCCAAATTATTTAAAAAAATTACACTTAGGTTGAAAAAAATGGCGGCTTGCATGTAAAACATGAGGTTAGTGTGAAGCCAAATGCGAGATTCATTTATGTGACAGTGTGAAAATGGAATTACTGTTCATGAGGATGTGAAAACATGTGAAAACAGTAGCAGGTCAATGTATTGTGATTGATTATAATGTGTTGCAGAACAAGTCAAGTATAGACAAAAGTAATTTCGGAAAAGCCTTTATTGAAAAGTTGGAATGTGTTACAGAGAAACAAGTAATTGTTGTTCTGTAAAGTTAAATATGTTAATGTTGTGAATACATTGAGAGCTAAGAAAAACGAGAGAGTTAATTAAACTTTGCCGGAGCTTACAGCCAGTACTCCTGTCTCACAGCGTTTCATTTATCATTCTACAGAGCCGGCAGAAGTGGTTAATTCACCTCACCCATTCAGGCTTCCCAGCCCTGATGCGGGTAACATATAAAATAAAAATAAGAAAAAGTTTAGTTCAGCACATTTGCTTTACAATAAGCTCTTCTATAATGTTTTTACACTTTCAGTTTTTGGAATGGCTTTCAATTCTGCAAAAATCTGCTGATTGTCCTTATAAAAAAAAAGAGACCCACCTTAAGCCACAAGAGGCACGCACATTGACATTGAGTTCCCATAACATCTAATGCATCTTGCAAAACTTCCAAGAGCTGGCAGAAATTGACTTCCCCAAACTTTTTGGCTGGCTTTAATATGGAAGTTTAGAAAAAGAAATCGTCACATTTAGAAATATAAAGTTCCACTGCGAGATCCAGTCAACAGAAAGTGGGCAGTTGTTGGCAGGAATAAGTTGTAATCTGAAGGCAAATGTTGAGACTTGACTAGTAGATTTTGTACAAATCTGGATAAAGACATTTTATACTTGAATTTTAGTAAAAGGATGTGTTATGTTTAACTCAAGACCATGTAACCATTCGACAATGACATACTGACTTGACTGGTTAGCAAAACCATATAAAGGTGCAGACATGTTTGAGTCCACACACATACACAAGCTTAAAGATTCTTCTGTGTATTACTTCAGTCTTGAATGATGAAACTCTTTTCCTCCTGGCAAGGTGAAGGTATGCTGATAGTGCTGCTGGATCATTTACCAAAGGCGAGAAGGGGAGAGAGAGAGAGAGAGAGAGAGAGAGAGAGAGAGAGGCTATTAGGCTGTCGTAATAGAGCTACTCTCGGCGCATGCTGAAGTCTAGTGTTCATCTACACCTGTCTCTATGTGTGATGTCTGTGACTAATTTGACAGGACACTTCCTGAGCACCCCAGGATGCTGTGGGTTCCATCACAACATTCACGAGCTGCAGACAGGCCCATCTAATCACACACACACACACACACAAAAAAAAATGTGTTTCTGAAAACCACAAACCAAGCTCTCAATCATGTACTGATATTCTCTGAAAAATGACCTGTATTACTGTATGTCATGTTCTCTATCTTTTTGACCAACAGATCTTTCCCCCATTTCTAGTAATGTTATCTTCAGATGAATGAGCTGCTGTACTGCTGAATTAACTTTTTTTTTTTACACCATTTGCATGAAGTTTCATCATTCTGTCACAAAAAAAAAGTCATATTCTAGTATTTGTTATATTTTAGTTTGAAAAATAAAAAAGGCAGCATTTTAGGAAATTCTGTAGGTGCGCTCACGACATGAAGGCTGTTTCGTTTTCTTTCTTTTTTTCTGAGTATATTCAGGCCATTTAAAAGCTATAAAGGGGGGTCTCATTGTAATTCACCTCACATCCACCCCTTCTGTGTGTAGCCGCCCAGCGTCCCGGAACTGAGCATGTTGTATGAGCAATAAATAAATAAAAGATGCACAGCCATGAGCCAATAGCGTCATTCAGGACAGAGTAAATAACCAGTCTGGCTTTTTGTCTTTAAACTAACGGCAACCTTTTCTTGCAGGAGAACCTACTATTTGCGCTCTGAGCCGGCTGTAATGAAGGGCACTGTATACAGTGTTCAGGGCCTGCGTTATTCAGTTCTCTTCAAATAAGTTACTGAGAAGTCTGTTTTTGACATTGCTTCTGTGATCAAATAATGAAAGCTGGATGTTTGCAGTCAGGATAAACAGTCGACTGTTTAAAAGTGAATCCACTAAAATAAGCATGAATAAAAGTAGGATTTTTTTTTTTTTTTCATACGCAGCAACTTGAATCGACTCTCAGTTATTCCTGTCATGGTAAAGTTGATTATTTAATCTTCAGTGTCACCTGATCCTTCACATATCTTATTATCAGTGTTGTGTTGCTTAATTGGTGGAAACATTTAATTTGATGAATAGAAAGAATCTGAAGAATTCTAAAGAACAGCATTTATTGTAAACTGATTTTGCTTATACTTTATTTTAAGGTGGTCATGTAAGTACTGAGTCTTAATAATTAACTTCATTTACGTACTATAAGGTTAGGTTTAGGATCCGGGTTTGGTTTAGGGTTAATTGCATGTAGTTAGGCATAATTGGTAGTTATTACTACAGTAACTATGTAACACGCATAACAAGGACACTGTAAAATAAAGTGTTATCCAGATTTTTTTTTAAACTATGTAAATACCTTTACTGTCAATTTTGATCAATTTAAAGCATCCTCGCTAAATAAAAGTATTAATTTACTTTGAATTTAGTATTAATTTAATTTTAATTATTACATGGCTTGGTTGAATTCCAATGTAGAATGCGGTCTGTTATTTCTTGATAACAGACCGCTGCGAACACACCGTTGCCATGAAAAACAGAGCGTTGCTATGGACGCAGGATTATAACCGTAGATACGGAACAGACTATTTTCTTTAGCGGAAGCAATACAATCGTTTTTAAATCAATAAACTCCTTTTTAAATAAATATTTTGTGTCAAATTATTGATTTATTTGGTGGGTAGCCATGTAATAAGCGGGATAATGTAGAGCGAGGCGGTTGTTATAGCGAATACAACCCCTTCAGGCTGATTCAAGACCAATCAGCCTGTCGAGGTTGTATTCGCTATAGCAACCGCCTCGCTCTACATTATCCATTACTTAATAACTGACTAACTAAGTAAAGCAGTGGTCTCAAACTCAATTCCTGGAGGGCCACAGCTCTGCACAGTTTAGCTCCAACCAGCTCCAACTCACACCTGCAAGGACGTTTCTAGTAATCCTGAAGACCTTTATTAGCTGGATCAGGTGTGTTTGACTAGGGTTGGAGCAAAACTGTGCAGAGCTGTGGCCCTCCAGGAATTGAGTTTGAGATCACTGAAGTAAATAAATCAAAGACCCCACATCTTAGGACAGAACTGTACAGCCTTAAAGGATAATTCCGGTAACACTTTGAGTCTATTTTGTAGATTGTTTTGGATGAACAAGAGTGGTGGACAAAGAAATTTTGACAATGGTTCCTGTCTCAACTTTTTGACTATTTTAGAATTGGCCATGACCGCTTTAGAATGGGAGTCTATGGCCATGCACAAACATGTCCTTAAAACAACCCTTAACGTTCATTTTCAAAACTGTGCAACTCACCGAGTGGTTAGTGATGTTCGTTAGGTTAATTTGTTCATCCAAAACAAACTACAAAATAGACTCAAAGAGTTAAATACCGGAATTATCCTTTAAATAAGTTAGCCTTTTAACTTTCTGGAACAGAACAGCCTTCTTGTCAGTAAAACGCCTTAAAATGCTTTCTTGACAGGCAGCTACTGTAACGTGACAATCCCATCATCAGAAATGGTCATAGGAGTCAATCAAGTATGATCAATGTGCGATATTATTAATTTTATGATCTTGAGAAAGTACTTTTCAGGAGCAATATTTGAATCTGAATGTGACACTGAGGCACACTTAACAGAATTGCTCCCTCATAAGACGTGAGCGGATGAGCCCACTTGTGTCAATCTCAGACTCCCATTCAGCATTTTACGTATCCAGGAGTCATATTTGCATCTGGAGTAGTTCATAAGATATATCGTTGTCATGAAGCAGGATTATTGATGCGATAACCGCTTGTAGATGTGATGAATGCAGGCGATGATAGGTAATATAATACGAATTCTACCGAACACTTTCGGCAGAAGAAAGGAATATCAATGTCTTGTCTTGAAATTCTGAGGGATATCTGAGCCACTTCATAGATTATCTTCAGCCTATACAAATGAAAAGGCTTGATTGTGGTGGATCTCATTTTTATTTTAAACATTTCTCATGCATTTATGATAGATGGAAGACATTCCATCCATTCTAGATAAGGCAGGTTATATTTTAGGGATTTCCATGGGTCTCAGGCACTCTCTTGTCATTCATCAAATTCTGAAGCATGTTCTATAAATCTCGTCTTACTGTCAGAATCATTCATTCAGCCTTAAGGGAAGAACACCAGCATGTGAGAAAAGAGTAAAGGTAATAGGTGCAAAGAGTGATGTTCATTTGGTTTGAAAGTGGAAATCTGTGCAAGAAATTCAACTAGTCAATGGAAAAGAATTGTTGTTTTTTTTTTTCCTGTTTTTGTATAAAGCTGTAGAAACAGTACTTGCACAACACATGATCATGATTAAGCTACTCTTTTGTAAATATTTCCAATTGTAAATTATTAAATATTATTTATACATTTTTTGCAATATAATGCGTTGCTCAGTGCTTTGTTGCAAAAAGTCTCCTCAAATGTGATCCAACCTAATAAATACAGTTATTCATTACACAAATAGTTGAAATATTTATTTACTATTCATTTTCTTCTGTGTGGGCCTCTGAGTGAGTTCACGCAGTCTAACAGCGCAGCGCTTCTGGGTTGTACGTCAGAACGTAGGCTCACTATTGGCCAGCATCACACGCATCACACATATGACCAGCGTCGGCCAATAGTGAGTCTACGTTCTGACGTCCAACCCAGAAGCGCTGCGCTGTTACACTACGTGAACTCACTCAGAGGCCCACACAGAAAAAAATGAATAGGTGAATAAAGTCGTTATTTTTGTTTGTTTTTTTGCACAGAAAAAGTATTCTCGTCGCTTGATAAACTTAAGGTTGAGCCACTGTAGTCTAGGGTGACCATACGTCCTCTTTTTCCCGGACATGTCCAGCCGGGATTTCGAGATCGCCCAAAATGTCGAAAGAAAATTCGGCTTTTGCTTTCTACCGTCGCAATTCATTATTAAAGGGGTCATATAATGGTACATGCACTTTTACAAGTTGATTGTACGGAAATGTGTGTTGGCAGTGCCTGTACACAACCATCATAAAATGATAAAAATCCATCCAGTGTTTTTTTTTTTTTATCTTCTTATATGTTTTCCCCCAACGGCTCAAATCAAGCCGTTCGATTTTGTGATGTCACAAAATTGACGCCCCTCCCACGATTGTTGATTGACAGCAGCGTTTCAACACAGACCCTCCCTCGCTCATGTCAATCATAGTCCGCGCGGACCGGCGCGGTCATTGTTGATACGCTGGAGCACTGTCTATGAGCAGAATGGCATCTAAGTGATTGTGGTGTTCTGTTCTTGGGTGTTTGCGCGAATCATTTCACACACCACACTGCTTTATAAACGAGGTCAGTATAAAGCTGGTTTTGCTAAGAAGCTGCTCCTGAAAAAAGGATCGGTACCAACTATTCGTGTTCCTGCTGCACCTCCAGAAGAAGAAGTGAGTGTAATGTTTTATTAACCTTTATATTAATCTTTGCAAATCGCTTGCTGCACGCTTCACGATGAATGCGGCTGTTTACACTCAGGGTACATTACGGCATGTTTTCTATGTACGACGTTCTCAATATAATTAATAATCCCACGTTTATAATGAACAACGCGTTATGGTTATTGTGTTATTGTGTTACGGTGTACGCACAGAACAGAGGGGTGGGGTGACCAAAGCTCATTATCATTTAAAGACACATGCACTTAAACGGCGTGCTGAAAACAGAGCTGTTTTTGACCAGGTAAAATGAGTGTTTTCTTACAATACTAATGAGAATTTTTGATTAAAGTATATTACAAACTTTTAATTTAGACCCTAAAGAATCATATTAGCTTGTACAAAAATGGCATTATATGACCCCTTTAAAGAGTATACAAGCCTAATACAAACCACTGATAGTGAAGCACTGCTGTTAGTGCAAGTTTTGTGTGTGTGTGTGTGTGTGTGTGTGTGTGTGTGTGTGTGTGTTTCTCATCTGTATGCCACTTTGAACAAAAGCGTATGCTAAATGAATGAATGTGGAGGAAAATAACATTGTAAATTACTTGTGGGTTAATTCATGTACAGTAACAGTGAACAGGACAATAAAATGAGTAGTGCCTCCCGCTCTTGAGACAGTTTAACATGCATCACTGACCTTGTGACAGCAGTAGTGGAAATGTCCCCATGTCCCTGACAGCCATTTTGTTTGCTTGGCCTCCCTTTGCTTTGCATCTCATTTCCACACAACTAATTTTCACTCTTTGTTCACACTACAATGCATCATCCAAACGAGTCATAATTACACAGGCAATCAAAGTGCATTTCATCTCGAATGATATTTCACTATTTAGAGGGTGTTAATATTTCAAAGACCTGAATCACAAACAGCTCACTGTCCACGTGTAATTAGAATTAATGTGGCTCATCTATATCGGCTCTCATTTACTCTTTGACCGAGACACATTTTTCAACAATGCAACACAATTCTTGACCCATCTGTTCATTTGCAGAGCTCTCATGATGAGATTCACATCAGCTCAAGTTTTATTGTCATTGATGTCATACAGAGTAAGACGAAAAGCTTTCATTGACCTTGCAGACGCTTTGCATATTCAATGTATGTGTGTTCTCTGGGAATTTAACCCATGACCACCACCATGACAATGGTGTTTCTTATTCTACTATTTGATCTCATAACAGAACAGTGTATATAATAGACAAGATGGATAGTAGCGTGTCATAGACAACCACCTAAACCAGACTGATCATTTACCCAAAACAATGTGGATGCTAGAAGTGAATTGCATGTTTATTCTGAAAGTTTAGTTCCCAAAAACATGTTTCTACACTGTATCACTTCGATCTATTTAAGCAGTTAAGACTCATTGCACTTTGGAGACTTTTATAGAAACTTGGGTAAAAAAATAATTGGACGGCTTGGGGTTCCAATCACCTGCTGTTATTGGCTGCGATTCAGTAGCTAGAGGAGCTATTAGAGAGAATTAGGAGACCAAGTAACAGACCACAAACTGATTTGTGCCACTTTATCTTGAGTATTTCAAGTTAACCATGCTCCGTGAGCCATGATCCAGTCAAGTCTAATAGTTGTAGATAACTGAGGCACTCAAGCTGGTTTAGGTTATAGCACACACTTAAGCCCCTTTCACACAGAGATTCCGGAAAATACACGGATAAAGTGACACGGGATTTGACCCGGGTTCGTTTGATTTTGGTCCATGCACACTGCCAGTGATTTTCCGGAATCAGAGAGTGCGTTCACACACAACCCGTAAAAATCCCGTAAAGACACGTGACAGACGTGACATGTAATGTCTCAGCAGCGTCTTAAGTTTGCTTATGAGCTGTGATTTCTCTCTTGAGAAACCACACTTGTGCATTTTTTGCTCCGATTCGATCATAAACTTGCGCATTTACGTACCGTTTCACAGCTGGCGAACGATCCCGGCTTCAGCGTCATCACTACGACACGGCATTATTACGGCTTTTGTTCACACAGCGCGCGTTCCGGGACTGAACACGGCAATGTTACTAGGTCCCCAACCCGGCATCGATGCCGGCATCAATCCCGGGTCGTGTTTGCGTTCACACAGAAGGCGTTCTGGCAATTTCCCGGCAATTTCCCGGGATCATCGCGCTGTGTGAAAGGGGCTTTATAGTAACCACATGTTAATGACATCAAATTTGACAATTCCTATTTTTTTAATGGAATATTGCAGTATTTATTATAAATTATTTATCATTATTCTTTGTTCGTGTGCCCTCAAAATCTTTAATCAAAATAATTTCCCCTCCTTCTGCCACTCACATGAGATCAACCAATAGCAAACCACAACCATCAAATCAATTCCAGATGGACAAAATCAAGTCCTGTCCTACATTTTTTCTGGTTCGATAAGCTGTTTCACTCTGACATACAGTACGTCACTCACAATAGGGAATAAAAGACTATCGCAACTTCTGTTTCATGCCAACTTTAATGCTACCCATTTATTCTGTGAAAATACAATTAAATTAACTATGCTGTGCAGATGCTGAGTTTCATCATTTCCAGGGGTCTCAACAGAAATGGAAGACCTGCACTGAGAAATTTTAGTCCCAATCCACTTCAGATAAGCAAGGTCAATGTTTCAATTGCTTATCCAACTTTTAGCAAAAATTCTAAATGAAATTCAATTTTTTGACCAAGGGAACCTGTTAGCTGAGACTACAGAGACAAAGCATTTACAGGAAATGTTGACACAGCAATTCATCCACAAGAATGGCAAAAAGTTCACATCTATAAGTCCCACCAGAGAGCCTCAATGAAGATATCTGCAGTTCAACATGGGCTTTATTCAGAACCACCTGATCATCTGTGAAAATGTCACTGCATTAGATTTATAAGGGCTTTAATTTGGGAGATTCCCCTTCTCGCTCAAAATCTAATTAAGAGTTTCAAAATCGAATTACTGGTAAGAGGACCAGTAAAAAAAAGAAAAAAAAAAAGAGCTGCATACAGATGTTGGGAGCCATGCATCATTTATTCAGGTTTATTTTTGGATGACAGAAGTAAGAAAAGGAAATATGTGAGTTTCATTTCAGTCATTTAATTACGTACTGGCAACGGACAACTATAAATTGTCTCAAATAGTTTTTACAGCGGATGTCTGACACTGAAACAGAAAGTTGTATTGTAGGATTTTTGGATTTTTGGATCTTGAGCTTTTAACTTGATTGATTTATTTTACTATTCACAAAAGGAATAGTCTTGTCATTGGTCTAAAATGTGTTTTGGTTGATTCAAATTAAAATAATTTCTTATTATTATTACGTCTCTATGGAAGCCCTAAACCACAACGTAAAAAAAAATAAAAAAAATACGAGAATATACTCGTATCATTTCGAGAATAAAGACGAGAATAAATTCTACAGAAGACTGTAAGCTATTCTTGTAATTTTGACTTTTTTCTTTTAAAATATTATTATATAAAATATATTATATAAAATATATTATTACTTTTTTCTAAATTAAAATCGAAATGTTTTGACTTTATTCTCGTAATATTCTATTGTTTTTTTTTCAAGTTTTTTTTTTTTTTTTTTTTTTTGGTGGTTCAGGGATTCCGTACTTCTCTTCTTGCACTTGCTTCAATTCACAATTTCACATTTCTATTAAAGTCTGAAACTGGGCATTTCCCCACATGCTTTACATGGGACTTAATGAGGAGAATAAATGTCAAAATTGTGTTATTCTATGTTTTGATTATGACATTGCAGTGCTTAATATTCTGCAATATTAAGGTTTCGAAGATATCACATGGGTAACATTTTAACTAAATACATTGAGACCTTAGTGCTCAATCAATTTATTCACGATTTTTTCCCTCTCTCTTTCTCCTATTTATTCACCTGATCCAAACCAGATCTAGAATTATTGATACTCATTTTATTGTTCGTGCAAAAGGAAATGTTTTGCTGCCAGAGTGCTGACATTTAAGATGATGTGTAGGAAAGAGATTTTAAGGAAGCAGAGGAATAATGGGAAAGTCTATCTTATTCCCTAGGTCTAAGATATTTTGACATTTAGGTCAAAAGTTGGTCAGTCTTAACTTTGAAAGCTTTATAAATGTCAGGTCATATAATAAAACGTGATATTAACTCTACTGCTCATTGAATTTATAGATTCCTGCTTGACTTTCTCTCACGATTGCTCACTCGGAAGAAAATGAATAATCGTAGCAGTTGATGAAAATACACGTCTTTTGGATTCCAAGCCAAGCCGTGGTTTGAATTGTGGTCTGACCAGGTCCTCACCCGCTTACCAAAGGTTGTCCACCAGTTTTAACCAAAATGGTCTTATTAGCTGATCGACCCAACTAAACCATGTAAAAACACTTGACATACTGTAAGGTAATCTTACACCCGGCGCAATGCAATGCCAAGCGCGAAGTGTTTTTTGCTAGTTTCAGTCCGACGCAGTAATCATTTTCATGTCCTGCGGCAAAATAGCAAATGTATATGTGCCCATTTGTGCACCCATGGGCGAGCTGGACTGAAAACGAGGTGTGTTCAGGCGCATTGTTGGCGCATTGCTATTTTGAGGCAACAGAAATAGACTGCGCCATTGACCAACTGAAACCTGGTCTAAAGTCAATGGCGCAATATTTTTTTGCTTATTTAATGGGCACGTTAGTAATGTGCGCCTATAGGTGGGTCCACAACGCGCGTAGCCGCGTACACTCTGCTTATTAAACACACAGGGACGCACAGCAGCACACAAACATGCCAAATATTTAAAATAAAAGGATTACAGTGTAAAAATATGGTGGAATCCGGCTTGTCCCGTAGATGGTCTGCTTGTGCACTTTTACCTCACGCACGAGCAGATCCGTTTGCACTCTGGAAACAGCTTCGGTCTTTCCACTATCAAATTCCATCAAGTAAATAGCGAATCTGCCATGGCGCGAGCACAACTGGCATTTAAAGGGAATGGGAGATGAGACTCTGATTGGTTTAATGCACGTAAAACACCCATTACTCAATTAGAGAATAGGGACAACCCTTTTAGACGATGCACCCATGGCGCGCCGACCATTTTTCCCGTCGTTAAACTAGCAAAAGTGGATTCGGACAAGGCCTAAGTGAACTTGCACCGTGCGCTTTAGACCATGTGCTTAGATCGTTAAAATAGAACCCAAGATGTTCATTGGTTATACCTGTTTTCTCTCTCTCCAAATCTGATGTAAGTTAATTTTTCAGGTCGGCCATGAGAACATTTTGTATTTGGATACACAGGGACTTGCATGTCTGAATTGCAGAGCACATTATGGTTTTCAGTAGAGAAGGTAAGACTTCCATTTCAGTAAAAAATTTAAATCTGCTCTGTGAACCTGGATAATACTGTGTACTTAAAAAAAAAAAAAAAAAAAAAAAAATTGGATGCACAATATATCACTACCATATTGGTTATCTGCCAATTTTTGTATCAGTCAATAACTAAAGTAGTCCTCATCCTTTCGAAGTGCATGCAAAGTGGATTTGCGGCGCAGAAAACAGTGTCTTCTAGACATGTCGACAACTCAAATCAAACTCTTCCAGGCTTCAGCTACAACTACATTGTTTGAAGGCGGGTCAAAGTAGACGTTGTTCACGGGCAGCCAATGAAGACCATAGGGTGCCATTATGCACATTTGTTACATTGTTACTTTGGTTTGTATCAGAAAGTGAGACTGGAATTGCTGACGACTCGTTTCAGTATCAGAATTAATTCTTTCTTTTAGGAGACAATAACTTTATTTTTGCATACCTTATACACAAACAGCTATATTACACACTGCATGAAAGGTAATATTTGAAAAAGCATAAAAGGGGCATTTTATAAACTGTTCCCTGAATTATTTTTTGGGAATGGTTCTTCTATCACTGCTAAAACACCCTTTTGAAAACATTAAATAATTATCGGGTATATTCCAGAAGTTATATTCCAGTATATTCGGGTATATTCCAGAATTAACCCTATATTCCAGAATTTTCATATCGTGCAACCCTAATTTCATTTCATTTTGGTCCAAGCTTCTGTCCAGCCCATGTTCCTATGCACTCCAAGGCCATAGTACTTCATAATATTGATCTTATTACCAAGACATATTGACAATAGACTATTCCTGAACTCCCATGTGGTAAATCTCGTTCATGTTCTTAAATGAACTTGACAGGAGGCCATCATTATTGCATTGCATGTAGTCTTTTAATACCCATCAAAATACATTTCATTTGCTCAAAAGCTAAGGAAGAATTTCCCTTTTTATGCCTCTCGTTTTTTTCACAAAAGGATAAGATGCATTAACGGGCTGTATGCACCATGGATTTCTAATTCTTTTTAAGCAGACACCGAGGATAAATAATGTGTGGTCTGAGTGTCTGGGGGCTTATTGTAATCAACATCCCTATTGATCGGCTGCCCAGGCTCCCAAAGTAATCTATTTTAAGTACACTCTCAGTAGCGCCCACATCAGGTCTTCCCTTATTCTATTGTAATTGTGTTGGCTGGACTCCATTCCAGGCTGGAGACAAGATAGGGATGAGGGGCAAATTTTGATTCTTACTCTATTCTGAAATTAGTACTTTTTCAAATAATAAGTTCCCTATTTTTTTTTTTTCTGAACCTTGCATTTTGCATTGAGGGCTGGATTGCATTGTGCACCAGCAGCTTTAAACGCAGATAAAAGATAGATGACTGTTTGCCAGTTTCACTTATTTAAACACATTTGTATGTAGTGTAAAAGAAAAAAAAGGCACATAATGGCCTTGGTACAATCTCCTTTTATCCGCCTTTGTCTTCATGGCTTATTAATCTCTGCATATTTTTCTACCTGCAGTGCAAAATGGCTGTTACAAAACAATGCACAGTGAAAATGTGCTAATGGAACTTATACGCTTATACACTATATACTGTATATAAAGTGTATAAGTTCCATTAGCACATTTTCACTGTGCATTGTTTTGTAACAGCCATTTTAAACTCTATATATCTATCTATATCTATCTATCTATCTATCTATCTATCTATCTATCTATCTATATATATATATATATATATATATATATATATATACACATGTATCGAAATCATGTGAAATCAGTCTTGTAGTCATATATCATGTAGTCGAAATTTGGCCCTTAGATAAAAATTTCAGAATAGCGAAATTGCACATTGGTATAGGATATGCGTTTCTGAATTAGAGAAGCCTTAATATTTATATTTATATTATGTGAATGGTTTATGGTAAAAGAAAGTAATCAAATTATACATTTTTGCTTGTAATTTGAGCAGGTTGTTAATGTACAAAGGTGCTTTTCATTCTGATGTGACTGTGTGAGATGGGTCAAGATGGTCAACTAGTGTTCCAATACCAGTCTAGTTATAACAGGCATTTGATTGGGTTGGACAATACACTTCTATTTATTTATTTATTTATTTTCTACTTTAATTTACTTTCTATTGTCTGTTAAGTGCTGAATATAAATCTATGAGCACCAAATTAAAGATTTACCCAGTGTGATAACTCTTTCTTTATTCTCTGTGGGTTTTCATTTGTGTCTTTGCTCACCGATGTATATAATTAGCATTAACATGCTGGCTGGACATCAATTTTCTTACTGCCTAATTATCTTGAGAATAGACAAAATTACACACTAGAACTCAAATAATTTTGCAACTACCTTTGGAACAATAGCCAGACAGCAGCCTTCCCAAAGTTTTGGGATAGTATCATAATCATAATACTCTAAATATAATAGTCCTGGATTTTTTTTATTGATTTTTTGTTTTATTTGTAGCTTTTTAAAGACTCTGCTATTTTTAAAGAGTCAGTCATAACAGCTTTTCAGAAAATAACTTATGGCAGAGAGATTTTAGATTTTTGAAAATGTATTTTCTTACATAGTCCAATAAACTTTATGTTTTCAACATTTGTGAAAACGGTGACATCATGCAAATGCATATTACGTATTCTGTTTATAGGTGCATTGTATTTCTTTACAAAGTGACATCGCCAACTACTGGCCTGGCATGCCGGTGCAAGATTACAGTGTTTTTAGTCGCTTTTCGCGGATCGTGTGAACGGGGATACATTTGACAACGTTATCATATACACGAAAAACGCATTTTTTTTTTTTTGAGTTTTTGTACATCGTTGTTGTGTAAACGTATTCTCACATTGCTCCACTGTTTGAGGAACTATTTCACCTAACAGTAAAATTAGTTTTTAAAGAGACTTTGAAATTGAAATGTGGACTTCAATCTCAATTGGGCTGTCAATTTAAATATAGAGTATGAAACATAATCCTTGGCACAAAATACATTTAAATATAACATGCAAAGAAAGAAAGAAAGTAAAAGAAAAAACACTCCTGCCTTTTCAAAACTCTTACATGCATAACAGTGTGTCTCAGCAAGACAACTCCTAACTCACAAAACAGTAGGTTTGTTATCATTAAAATCACTTATTAATTCGTTGAACACTTTAACTCAATCAGTGCATTGGCAGCACACAGCGTGTGCAATCACACGGGAATACATTACGGAACAAATTAAACCTTTCCATTCATTATACAGCAGATCAGAGGTTAAGGTGACCCTTCCCATGGAGAAGATTCATTTGAACTGGTTTTAAATGATGATTTTTAACATGTTTAATTTAAATGAAATGACTTATTTTAGCTGAATAATAAATGCATCAATTTTGGATAGATATGAGTTAAGAGAGATGAAGACTGAAGGTAGAGCGCCAGAGAGATCACTCCTTATAAGACACATTTGTTTCATTGGGACAACAGAGATTCAAACAGAAGTAAGGCATTAATCTCTCACTTCATGTTTATAGTTGTTTTGTTAAGTTCTAAACAGTCTCTAAGAATATTGCATACCACTATATATTTAAGCATTACTACATGAGCAGGAGAGCAGTGATTTTTTTCCCCAAATGCAAGACTGAGTTTGCATTGATTAACTTATAGACACAATATTGCCAGGTACTTTGTCTATTGTCCCATTTGGATGGTCTCCCCTTTTATCATCTTTAGTTTAAATAAAGAAGCTGCACTTATCCTTGCCTCAACTCTCTTCATTCCTAACTGAACCGTGACACTCACTCATAATTTACGTCATAATTTACCTTTATCTCGCTGCATTTTTGCAAATGACGACTGTTTGCATTTTTGGGTGAACAACACATTAAAGGTTTTAGCAAGAAAATACGAGATCTATCTTTAACAATAATATGTTTAATCTTTTAGTAGTTTAAATCTTACCTTTACAGTGTAACAATTTTAGAATGGATATTTGGTAACTGCCTCTGCGGTTTTTGTTACACACACACACACACAAACTCTTCTGACTTATTCAAAACAAAGGTCTCAGGTTTGTTGAAATGGATGTCAGGATTCAAGTGTGTGCTGCTCTATGTCAGTTTTTGGGCACAGGCCATCCTTCCAGGTTGACAGCTGTCTATAACGCTGATGTTCTTCCTGCAAATTATCTAAACCAGCATGGACAAGTCATTGTTTAATGGGAGGTTCAGTAGTAAGGGAATTCCAGGACAGCCTTGAACTGAAGAAAAAAATAAATAAAAATCCACAATCCAGTGATTGGAGATGCACATCTCAGACTGAAAAAGCTGGGCAAAAGTTCAGGAAAAAACAAGTTAAAGGAATAGTCCAACTAAAAACTCTATCTCACTAACCAATTCGTACGAATTCGTATGAGGTGGCTAATTCGTACGACCTCACTCGTACAAATTCTTACGATTTGTCTAAATCGTCCCCAGTTCCCAGTGATGGGTAGGTTTAGGGGCGGGGTCAGGGGTAGGTCATTCATATGAATGAATGGCAACTCGTAAAATATGTACAATTTAGCATAAATCGTACGAATTCGTAAAAGTGAGTTCGTATGAATTCGTACGAATATAGGATCACTACTAGTGAGTCTCCGTGAAGAGTCTGCCCGGGATTTCGAGATCGCCCAAAATGTCCGGGATTCGGCTTTTGCGCTCTACAGTCGCCATTCATTACTGTGGCGAGCAGGACGAGGCTAGGGCCGCGGGAGAACGGTGCGAGGCCGGTGGCGTGATTACTGATGAGAGCGACGCCTGTGAGACGCACCGGTCTCATATCTCTCACGGAGGAGCGGGAATTTTCTTAGCAATGTTAAAACGCACATCAACCGATCACCTGTTTAGCGTTCATGTAAACACTACATTCAGATTCACCAATCGAAATGAATTCAGTTAGACTGAAACAAAAGGTGTGCATGTAAACAATGAATGGCGACTGCAGAAAGCAAAAGCCGAATCCCGGACATTTTGGAGGATCTCGACGGCCGGACATGTCCGGGAAAAAGAGGATGGTAACCCCTACTACTCAGCTTTCTCCTACTACTCACCTTTCTCCACAGAGCAAGAGCCTGCTAGCTTAGCTTCCAAAAAAAGATGGCTGACACTATGTGTACATTCTGTGAGTGAGATCCCACCTCCTATGGGCGGGTTGAAAACATGCGGGACAGCCCCTACTAGTGGCTGTAGTCTTTAGCCTCTGGTCAAAAAATCCTCAGATGACGCAAAATTAAGATTTTTGCATCACCAGAGGATTTTTTCCAGAAAAAAAATACATAAATCTCTCGTCTCAGGGGGATATGAGGGTGGAAAGCACGGTAATTGGAAATTGCGGTAACCAACAATTTGTTACAAATGCATTTGTTGAAGCTTAACTCAATCTGGAAAGTCAGAGTTGGATTGGTAATTGAGAATATTTGGCACACTTAAAGCTTGGCTTAAACAGCATGACCTTTGACTTGACATCACACCTATCGTTGTGTCAGGCTTTTGAGAAATAATAATTCAGTGTATTGTAGATGTGGCTCTGATGGCAATCACAGAGCATATGGCGAGGATCAGTGGTCACATGACAGTAACCAGCGGCAATGTCAGTCACCCAGAAGATGAAGCGATAGGTTCTCTTGTGTTCTGGAGCGCCATATGAGCTTTGATTCTGGTATCATCAGAAGACTTAGAAGCTGATCAGAAAGAAAAAAAAGAAAAGAAAAAAAAAAACATCCTAGGTAACAATGTATGGGGATGGGGATGGGGATGGGGATGGGGATGGGGATGGGGCAACTTTCTCATTGATATATATATATATATATATAGAGAGAGAGAGAGAGAGAGAGAGAGAGAGAGAGAGAGAGAGAGAGAGAGAGAGAGAGAGAGAGAGAGAGAGAGAGAGAGAGAGAGAGAGAGAGAGAGAGAGAGAGAGAGAGAGAGAGAGAGAGAGAGAGAGAGAGAGAGAGAGAGACTAAATCGAAGCAGATATTGCTAAGAATATTTTTTAAGAATAAAGTCAGAGACATTTCCAAAAGGGATACTGATGGAAAGCTGCAATCGGAGGAAGCAAGAGTTTTGCTAATAACACATTTATGATCAATGAGGTTTGAAGCACCAAAATAATCTGAAGAACTTCATTTATGAGCTAAAGGGTATGAAGTAATCACTAGCTAGACATTGCCACATTGAAGTTGCTGTTAAGTTGAGATAACCACATTATAATGCTCTCAGGGGACACCTTGAGAAGAACTTACGATATAAAGCACATAGTTTGTGAGTAAAGATCAGTTCAAACCTTAATGATAAAATGATTTGATATGATTATTAAATAAAGATCGAGCCTTGGGTATGTTAAGGGAACAACATTACTTTTTGATTAAAACGAAGTGTTTAAAAATGAATGGTTGTTTATCTAAGGAATTTTAAAATGCTGCTATAAGCTTTGCTCTTTGTAGGTTCCTCAATTCCCCAAATCAACATCCTAAATTGGGCATTAAGCTAGCGTGAAACTTAATGTTCAACTTTAGATTAATGTTTATTTTTCAAACATGCATGGATGCCTGAAGTGATATTCTGCACTGACAGCACCCTATGAGATAAGAATAAATTACTCTTTTATAGCATTATGTAACTGTGTGCTTATAAGATGGTTCATAAAAACATCTTTTAACTTTATGGGGCGGTTTCCCGGACCAAGATTAAGCCTAGTCCTAGACTAAAATGGCCATTTAAATCAGATTAACAGAAATGTGCTTTCTCTGTCATGGTTTTAAAAAGTCTAAGACTTAGTCTAGTCCAGAATTTAATAGGCTAATTTCCTGGAGGAAGACTAGAGCAACTTCAGGACTAAATTGAGGCTTAAATTAAACCTACCAGGAGGCAGGTTTAACTTCAGATTAATTTAATTTGGAGGACACATGGATTACTTGGACTATGTCAATGATGATCAGCGCTTTCCACCAGCCAGGCAAGTTCTTGCAGACAGAAGTGACCCATTGCAACGTTTTGATGAAATAAGTTTTCGAGATCGTTTCCGCATGCATAAAGTAAATGCAGTGGAGATAATTTCACTCTTAGAACCCAGGCTTTCATCTGTGACCCAAAGAGGACAGCCTATTCCAGTTTGTCTCCAGGTGCTCATAACTTTAAGGTTCTTGGCATGTGGCACCTTTCATCGAGAAACTGGGGATTTATGTGGTGTCAGTGAACCAACAGTATGTAAAGTAATTCACAGAGTGTGCAGGGCCATTTGTGCATTAAAAGCACATTACATAAACCTCCCTGATGCTAGAACCCAGGCTAACTACAAGGTACTATTCTATGAATATGGAAATTTCCCAGGAGTCATAGATTGCATAGATGGAACCCATATTCCCATTAAGTGTCCCTCTACTCCAGATGCTGAGGAATACAGGAACCGAAAGAACTGGTTTTCCATAAATGTCCAAGGTGTATGCACTCCCCAGTTAGAGTTTTCAAACATTGTTGCACGGTGGAAAGGTGCAACTCATGATTCCCGAATTTTCCTCAACTCATCTCTGTATACTCAATTTGAAAGAAGAGATCATAATGGAATTTTGCTTGGTGACAGTGGGTATGCTCAGAAGGATTTCTTGTTTACGCCATACTTGCACCCAACAACAGCTGAACAACTGCGCTACAACCAGGCTCATATGCGCACAAGGGGTTTAGTCGAGCGCATGTTTGGTGTTTGGAAGAGTCGTTTTCAGTGCCTTAGGAAAACACTCAGATTCAAACCAAGTAGATGCTGCACTGTCATCATTGCAACAGCTGTTCTTCACAACTACCTAAAAAAGCAGGGATGCCCAGATCCCCCAATAGAAGAGGATGACAATCCAGATATGCCACCATTTACAACAAACCACAGAGAAGGACTTGCATACAGGGATGCTTTTGCATTGTGCCACTTTAAATAAATCTTTTTACATTATTTAACTTTCAACCCTCTGTTCAGATCTGATACATGTAATAATAAAACCAAATATTTGTTAAAAGTGTACAACTTTTTGGTCTGGTATGTTACTGAAACCACCACAACATCCATCTTTTCTTAATAAAACAATATTTATTTCATGCTCCTCCTTAAGATACTTCAATTTATGTTCATGAAAATCATTAGCCAACTTTTCATGAACAGTGAGTCTTTTCTTCTGGTTACCAGTACTGGCAGACATCGCCACCCTTGCTTCTGAGGAAGTGGAGGGTAAGCTGCTTTCCAATTCTTCAGTTCTGTTTTGACCTTCTCCTTGAAACATGAACAGTTCATATGGTCAAATAAATACAGATTAAATGGGAAAATGTTTCACATCATATGACAGAAGCAAATAGAAGTTTGAGAGGAGAGAAACAAAAGCCAAAATCAAATTCAAATACTTAAGATAGGTGCATGTGATGCATCATCTGAACTGTCCAGATGGTCATCATCTGGTATGTTCTCCAAAGGTTGCTGATTCTCCAGTATTCCTGTCAGTAACTCATCCAACACATCACAGTCTTTATTTGCAGGTCCTCCGCCAGTCTTAAACCTCTCTCTTCGAGCTTCAGCAACAGTTTTTTTTAGGTTTATTTTGATATTTTTCCACAACACCTGTATTAAATAACTATTATAAATACAACAGTGATTTTAAAAAGCCATAATAAAACTAATGATTCTTACCTGAAGTTGTTGTATTGTTCTTGTAGATGTGTGTTCATTTGCATTAAATTCATTACAAATAGATGTCCAGGCATTCCTTTTCTTTGATTCAACAGCTGATGTGTGCAGTTTATCTTCGATAACAGGATGTCTCGAAACTATTTGCATGTTCAGAAAAGTTCTTTGATCACACTCTCTTTTCAACTTCCATTGCCATTTGCTTCTCAGTTGCATACAATTTTAACATTTTCTTGGTTCATTCCATGTTTTATAGGCAACCTCAATCCAGCTAATCCTGATTTGCACTGGTGGTATTAAATTAATCGAGTGTATTTTAGTTGAGGACTCCATAGTCCATCTGTGTTTCAGAAAGCCATTTTTTAAGACATGATTAACTATTCTAGATTAAGGCCTACTCCTGTCTTAATTTAATCTTGGTCTGGGAAACCGCCCCTATGTGTGCACTCTCAACTCTTTTGCACTATTACATGACAATATTTGGCTACAGAAGTTGTATTTACAATCTTTATGTATGCCCCAAATGTCATATCACATACAGCAGCTATTTATTACTCTCGTAAATCCTAATGTTTCCCCTGGTTTAGTCAAGTGTAGCCAGAGGCAAGTGGTTCCTTCTCACTGATCTGATCCACTTATTGGTTCATTTAGGAGGAGCAGGGCAGAATGATCTGGATTTGTTAATTTGCTGCTCAGTTGATTTTACATTGCCTTTCTTTTAATCAGAATCACAATCGTTCATTTGCCATTTACACCAGAAATTTGACTTGTGTGTTCCTCTAAAGGTAACTATAAACACACAGTATGCAGTCAACAAAGAATGTAATTGTAAATTCTGGATATTGAACATGGTTTTATTATTATTCAAAGGGATTTGTATGTGAATTTTTCAAGCACACACACAGCATTGTATTAGCAACAGTAACGATTACAGTAACAGTTATTTTATCAACACTTATACTGTTCTATCATTAATGAATAACCACACAGAAACAAATGAGTAACACACTATTACCAAACTATTAACTAACAAGAAACAATGATTTACAAATTAGCAAGTAATAGCGTCCAGTCAAATGTGGTAGTTCACTATTAGCTAATCAGTAACTACTTTTTTTTCATGCCTGTGGGAGGACTACTATGAACTACCACAGGTAGTGGTACCAAATGCAGGTTCATAATTTATGTGAATAATGCATAATGTATAATTCACTCTAAAGTGAAGTTCATGGTAGCCCACTAGTAATGACGCTTTTGAGGTTGAATGAGATAATGAATATAAGGATTAATCAAACGATTAAATAAATAGCTATATATTTTATTAATTCTACTTGTAAACTTATTTGATATCAAACTAACAAACGCATGTTGATAGGTAAAGCTAATAGTTGATTAAAAAATTAAAAAATACTTTCATGCTCTCTTTGTTTTTTGTGATGTCAGTGATTTTTTTATTGTATTACAATATGTTGATAATTTAACATGTTATGTGTGTTTGTGTTTGTGTACACATCTACGGTGGAAATAAATTTCCTCTCGAGGACAAATGAAAATCTATGTAGTTTCAAAACAGTTTGCTGTTGTTTTGGTTACACTTTCTTTTCTTTTTTTTTATGGTCCCCTTTAGAAATTCTGCTGACAGTAAGTAACATTGCACCTATGTCAACTAACTCTCATTAGAGTATTAGTTCAGTATTAAGCCATATTCTAACGGGACATGTTTCTCATGTGGATACCTGTAAAAATACATTTGCATGGCACCTCAGTGATAAAACTCCGGAAGCGAACCCGGGAACACGCTGCACACATGGTCAGTCGCATGATTGTCTGTTGTAAGCTAAATAAAAATGTCATATGCTTGGATTAATAAGAATAAATTCATATTTACTTTAATAAAAGGGAAATGCTATCCTATTAAGTATTTATTTAAAAATAGGAAGATAGATGCGCTATAGTTAAAATGGTCTTGTATTTGTACTCAAAATGATGGATGTCATTTAAAAAAAATTGGAAATTAGTGGAAATAAGTTAGTAAAGCCTCTTATTTACATGAGGTACAAAGCTGCTTGGTTTATAATGTTTAATGTATATAAATGCTGCCATAATTACAGTCCATTTCAAATGCGTAATGTCAAATGTTCAAATGTGTGCTTTTCTTCTCTTTCTCCTTTGAGCAGTGATATTAAATAATAATGTTGTTCTTCCAGCACTAGTAATAAAAGTGAAGGCTAGATCTTTAGAGTGCATCCAAAGTAAATGTGGAAAGGCAATAAAAGTAAGTGTTGAAAATAAAGTATGTTGAAAATACCTTACATCCCATGAAAAACAGTTACCATTCGAATAGGGCTTTTAGGACTGTTAGGGGTAGGGTTAGGGCTATTAGAATAAGGGGTTAGGGTTGGTAGAATAAGTTGACTTATTAATGTATGTTGGCGGCCCATCACATTAAGTATAGGCAGATATTAAGCAGACAGTCTACTAAAACTCTTATGAGAGTGAGTTGACATGTAGGCTAGGTGAAATGTTACTTATAGTCAAAAGAATATCTAAAGGGGTCCATCAAAATAAAGTGTCACTGTTGTTTTTTTCAATCATAAACAAAAGGACAAAGTCTAAAGAATTTCTTTGTGTGAGCAACAGCCTAAAATGTCAGTTCACTTTAAAAAAAATGGCACCTTACAGTCTTATATATCATCATGGTGAACTTTATGGTTATCTGGTTTGTTAGCTACCATTGTTTGGATTAGTGAGAAGTGCAGCGCTGGAAAGTTATTTCTCAAATCAAATGTTATTCTGCAGCACAACAATGTGTTTATCCTTCTGTTGTTGAAGATATCAGCACACATCCAAACTGCTTTATCAGTTATGGCATTCTGATTCCCAGTGTGTGGAAACAGCCTCAGTTGGTCGAGTAGATCAGTCGACTGTGATCAGCAGTGTGGAAAAGAGGCTAATAAATGAGCCGACTCAAGGAGCCATTGATCCCACACACCACTGACTTATTTTCACATTAATTACATTAAGCACAGCTTGGCAGTTCAACACTGTGGGAGGCAAACAGCTCTCATCCTGTACACATCTTCATCAGCCTCTCACAGGTAAGCCATTAAACATCAGAAACCACATTTAAAGTGCATCTATTACGCTATTTAAATATTTCTAATTTTGGTTTCGAGGTACACTACAATAGGTTTATATGCATCAGATATATATATATCTTTTTTTTACTTTAATTTTGATAAAATGTTAATTTCTTAGCTATAAAGGAAAATGCTTATGTAACCATATGAAAGGTCAGAATAATGCCAGTACTGAGATCAATAAAATACAGTATAGTACCTTAATCTTGAGGGGAAAAGCCTGATGTGAAACTTGAAGGAGAACACAAGTACAAAGAGCAGTTTACATTTAAAATTTTCATCAGTTTTTTCTTTTTTTCTTTTCTGTATATGCCATTATTTGTGGTCTATCATTTTACTGATGGATTTCAGATAAACCAGAACCTAAATTGCACATGAAAAAACAAAACCAAGATGGACTCGATCTTGATCAGAAAAGGCTTAAAAATGAATCAGACGTTATGCTGAAAGTCGTAACCGTAGATAGACGTTTGGCTGCGTGAAACTACTGGACTGGTAACTATTTGAACCCGTATTCTCAAGAGAACTGTCCCTGTGGCTAATGTGCAACTTTAAATAAATATGCTTGCCAAATGACTAAAATGATTAGTGATATTGGTAATGGAGCAACAATATAAATTAATCATAATTTGTGTGAAAAAAAGTGACTGTGGTGTAAATAAATACAAGCTCAAAAGAGCTTGATATTAGCGCTACTGGTTGGAGATGCATGGAGTTCATACAAAGTTCATTTATAACTTTCCTTCGTTAAAAACAGTCGATAAAGAAATGTGCATAAAGGGACAAACAGAGTCAGTTCAATGAATGCATCTCAATATCAACAAGTAGGATTTCTCCAGTTGCAAATGTTTAAATGAGCAATACATTGTGTATGGCAAATGTGGCTTTAAATGGAAGATGCAGACACAGTCCTCATGAACAGAGCCATTTCTCTTCCCTATTGCTTTGGGTTTTCATTATAAAAATGCTGCTTCACCCCATTAGCCATTTGGCACAATCATGAGCCTGTGTTTGCAGTGACAAAAAAGCTTTTAACAACGACACATAGTTCATTTCAATGTATTATGTTTGTCTTTATCAGACTAATGAATGTTGTCTACAAAGGGAAAACAAATACGGCATGTCTATTGACTCAATGGATAGGTAGTATGCAAATTAATTTAATAGATGGATATATTTTTACTCTGTAACGCACACTAAGCATATAATTCATTGAATATGATCAGAATGGAAGTGACATCATTTAGACCTTTTCTACAGCAATGGTGGGAAGACAAGTAAATAAACATATCTGCATACATTTTAGTCCAAAAATAACTGCCCCTACTGAGGGATAGTTTAATTTAGGCCAAATTTGTAAGCCTGTTTCTTTATCTATTTTTAATTGTAATTTTTTTTTTTTGTCTATTTTGATGTTTTTTTTTAATGAAAATACAGTATTTAAAAATGAATATTGCACATAATCCCAGATGTGGCATCAGTTGATGTCCACTATGACACATTAGATGAGATAAAATGATAAAATCACCAATAAACCCTACGTCAAACGGATGTTGCCAAAATTGGGCTGATACTGTGTAGTATGAACCCGGCATTCTGGTTTACAGGTCCTATTTTGTACCATATTCGTGGACTCTTTTTAAGGAAATATAGCATTGCATTTTACTAATGTTTGTTTAAGTTTTCCCAATAAGTACACTGTTAGAAAAATCTGTAGAAATTACAGTATTACTGGCAGCTACTTGCCAGTAACTTACTGTAGATTTAAATTGATGTTATTTACTGGCAACAATTTGTTCACAATTAAATGAACATTAAACATTAACAAGTCTTTATCTTTACAGAATAAAACTAAAATAACAGCCTCATGCAAAGCATTCTGGGAACCAAAATCTGAAGGAAAAAAAAAACAGAAAAAGGTTGATGAAGATTTCTGGTTCCCAGAATGCTTTGCATTAGATTGTTATTTTATAGTTTTATTCTGTAAAGACAAAGACTTGTTAATGTTTAATGTTCATTTAACTTTGAACAAACTGTTGCCAGTAAATAGCATACATTTAAATCTACAGTAAGTTACTGGCAAACAGCTGCATAACTACAGCAAATTTTTTACAGTGTAATTATTATGTTTCATTTATTTATGTAGTTTGGTCTAATCAGATTGGCATCCTTATTTCTTTGGACAGTGTAACAAGCATTTTATTTCCCTGTGTCCATTTGTGTGCAATACACTCGATGTGCTCAGTCTGGCGATAAGAGGTGTGTATATCTTGCATTGATAGTGTAATGGTATTCTCTGGAGAGCTGTGTGTCAAGCTTGTGGAATGAAGGTCGAATTCCCCGCCTCCCAAAACAACAAGGCAAAGTCACAAATGAAATGAGATCTGACAATCTTTCTGCATAACAACCTAATGTGTCAGTTGTCGTATAGCCCTGCTCGATGTCCACCATGTTCTAGAAAGTACAAGCTCAGCACTATAAACTGCTGTTCCATGTGTCAAATGCCATATCGGCTGTGCTTCATGAATTCCAGGACAAAATAGTTTTTGGACTACAAAGCTCAGAAGTCCTGGATGTTTGACATTGGGAAATTACAATGATGGTGAAATGCGTAAAGAGGTTTAAATAAATAAATATTTGCAATTTAATCTAAAAATGTATTTGGCTTTTGACGCAACCTCCATTAGGCTGGAAATGGTTTCAAAACAGCTGACAGAACCAAGTAATAATGTCAATTGATTAATTTCTTTGTTAAACATTAATTGCAGCAATTTTTCTGAAGAAAATCAATCAAGTACATCTGAGTAAACCATTTAAACACAGTACATTATTTCCCTTAGGCTATACTGTGAAAATCGAGGACATTTGAGGTCCACACAAACTGCAAGGTCAAGTACATTATCAGTCAAAAGTTTGGACTTCGTTTTATTACTGTTTTCCACATTTTAGGTAGTAAAGCCATCAAAACTACAACAAATAAATACATATGGAAGTATCTGAATTATGTAGTGACGAAAGGTAAATTTTAGTAAGGTAACTTACCACAGTAAGTAATTTAGCCTTTGTTAAGGTGCATAATGAATGATTTTTAGACAGTATTGAAGAATTGTACATGTATGATATGTTCATTTTGTCTAACTACAGTCACAGGTGATCTGTGTTCTTTGTATGTTTGGGTGGTTTTGCACAAGTTTAGATCAGTTTCCAGTTAGGGTACGTTTACACGACAACTATAGGCTTAAAACTGAGAAGATTTTCCTTTGAGGTTTCCTCATACAGACGACACCAATGTCAAAACGATCCCCATTCACACGGGTCCGTGAAAAGGACTAAAAACGGTGTATTCTGCTGCCAGGCCATTGAATGAAACATTATAGACTGAACACATAATATGTATGTGCATCACGTCATCGTCTTCAGAGATTCACGTTTTTGTTGTTTACCTGGAGACCGTTTTCAAAAACTTGCACTTTGAAACGCGTTTTCAGGCACCCAAAATGCTGTTGTTCTGTAAAAATGAACGGCCAAAACGCATAAAAAGTTTTACGTTTTTAGTTGAAAATGGTGTCGCGTAAACAGCCCCTTATGTGCCATATTTATTGTTTAATTATCGTTTACACCTGATGTTCATTTGGTTAATTAGTTTGGTCTGTGTATTTAAGCTCTGCGTTTCTTTCAGTTCATTTGTTAAGTTGGTTGTTCTGTTCATGCTCATTGTTTTCTGAGTTCTACGTAAATAAGCTAATACTGATTACGTTTAGATCTGTTTATTCATCTTTATTTTCAACCACTTGTGACAATTATGTTCGCTCAAGTCTTTCGAAACATAAATTCAATATGTAACACCATCATACCACAAGTTCTCTCTACATACATTTTCTCTCTGCACTTTAACCTATTTAATTCACTAAATGCTGAATCTGAAATTAAAGAAACATAGTGTTGAAATAAAATTGGGAAATGGGTGAAATGGGGTGAAAACAAAGCTGGAGGAATAAAGACAATAGAATCAAAACCCTGGTAAGCAAACATGATTAATGTCTTAGGAGGATTCAAGTACACCTTTTAGTGATAACATTTAAGAGTTGAGAGTGCACATGCATTAGTTGCATGCATTAGAAACCATTTGTGCCAAACAAAAGTTGCAAATCAGCATAAATTCAGTTGTTATCTTTTAAAACCCATATTATTAAAAACCCTAAATGTTAATAATATGTGTGGTTTTGGTAAACAAAACAAGATGAGGAAGAAACCATGGAGGTCATAATAAGTTATCAATCACGTTTCAAGTGTACATGGCACAAATGGCATATTGATCAACGCATCATGGCGCTAAAACTTAAAACTATTACCTCAAACTCCATTTGCAAAATTGGCATGTCAAATTGTCCTCTTTTTCCAAGCCATGACCTCGTCCATATTCTTCTCTTTCACATTATATGGTCAAGTGAACTTATGAATGTTATATAAGTGTCATTGTGCAGCTATGTGGAAGCTAAGATATTCTGAATGTTTTTTTTTTTTTTTTGTATGTTGCAATGTGGTTGCTATAGGTAGTCACTTACTGGTCCAAGTCCAAACTATATTCTAGATATTGTTAGGGTTACTCCTTTCCAATAACACCAAATAAAGTGACCTTTTTAGCGGATTACTGCTAAAATAATTTAGAATCTTTCAGCCTACTTGTGTTGGACACATGCCTTTCATATTATTTTATATATACAGAGACTACCTCAGATATTATCAATGTGCTGATTTGGAAACAACCCACAGACAAGTAAAATTCACAACAACAATGCGATAAGCCCTGTGCAGGTCTGAGGTCCAAGCGCTAACCAATGGAAAGACCCCTCCTTTCTAAACTATGGCATTTTGTGAAGAAAAGCAAGCGTTCCTGAGACTAATCAAGATTGTGTTAGAGGTCACAGACCTCCCACAGGCATTCAGTCACTAATTCCGATAACCCTCAGTCTTACCCATGTCCATCAAATCCTGCGCTTTAATCACCAACAACAATGAAAACCTCTGGGCAGGAAAAAAGGTCACTGTACAGACTTAAGGTCTACGCGGAAAGAGTTTTCCCAGACAGCAGTGTTGAGTAGTTAGCGGCTAATTATATGAGCCAGCTGCTACTTTAGTATTCTTTTTCTCTTGTCTCAATGCACTGACAACTTTTTTTTATTTTCAAACAGTCACAAGGTCAGTTTTTTTTTTTTAAATGTACACATAAATGCTGAAGGGAAAAAAACAATTAACTGGTGAATGTGTCAAATGTCTTTAGAAAACTGAGTTTGATTACAAGGTGTCGAGGTGAAATCTTGACTTTGTGAACAATCAGTCCCAGCAGCAGGGGTTGGAAGGGTTAATGGCACTCAGTCTGGGATCATTATAGCCATTGATTCTCCAACATACTAGAGAAAGCTTACCACTTCTGGTGTATAGCCCTGTTGCGATGAATGGAAACATGGTGGAAAAGAATGAGGCTTGGTGTATGGGTTGCATTCAGCGACATACTTCAGTATTAGTAACCCCTTGGCCTGATGATGGAAAAGAGCTTAACGTTCCAGCTTTGGTTGAAGTTTTTAACAGTCAGTTAACATTAGTATCATTATGTGTCATGCACTGACAATGGCAGTATTTGTTCGAGGTTATTGTAAGCTCATACCATTTGTTTACAAAATGTTGACATTAACAACCTACACTATGTAACAGTTATGTTCTGTTTTATTGTCATTGTGTTCTGTGAACATTCATGGAAACTTTCCATTCTACAAAATGTTCTTCATTGCGGAAAACAGTTCTTTAGATTATTCATATTTTC
Source organism: Rutilus rutilus (assembly GCF_951802725.1). Taxonomy (NCBI): domain Eukaryota; kingdom Metazoa; phylum Chordata; class Actinopteri; order Cypriniformes; family Leuciscidae; genus Rutilus; species Rutilus rutilus. The sequence continues at coordinate 6,638,867 of NC_140210.1, read as the reverse complement.
TAAAAAAAAGTGTTTTTCTTTACTGTTCACTGAAAGGTTATTTGGGGAACCAAAAGCAGTAATACAATGGCGCAGCTGTGAAAATATTTTCCAAAGAGTGTATTTTAACCCCTTCCCAGTCACCCCCAATTTTGGCAAGTGCTGCATACATGAAATGCCCAAAATAAAAAGGTTACTGCTCATAAGTAATTCTGAATAGAAACATAACACACATACATTTAGAAAGCCAACACTTGAGAGTTTATAGTTCAAGACTCAAAATTAACCAGACTGTTATTAATATTGAGATATATAAGCTCAAACATATTTTGAACTAAAATAATCTGGGATCACCAGTGATCCCTGACTGGTAAGGGGTTTTAAGAGTGTTTTTAAGAGTGTATGTAACCATACTATGCCAGACTAAAAACGGACAAAGGTATTTCATGAACATATTGAAGCATGACATCAAACTTTGTTCATTATGCTAAAAGCTGCATATTTCAAGTTGTAATAAAGTATTTGCATTTGAATGCATTTCTTCCGCAATCAGTTTGCTCAAAAGAAACACGAACTAGGCAAAATGGCCTCAAATTATCCATGAAGATTAACAGAAAATCCACATCATTAATGAATTTGCCCTCTGTTTATACCATCAAAACTTATCTCTGTCTGATATCACCACACAGACTGTATGACACTAGAAAGATGACTAATCAGTAAGCTTTAATTTCTTTTGAGCAGATAATGGCCAGAGAGACCCGCTGCCCTCATCAATCACGCTGTCATCCCGCCTCGGTCTCAATTGTCTGTGTTAATTAGTTCCCTGGGAGGACAGTTTGGTGCAGGAAAGCACTGCGGCATTACTGTGTTGATCACCTATCAGGTCAAATCAGAACATTTTTATGAGGAGCTGACGAAAGTACACATGATAAGCTGCCACGTAGTTACGTAACGTATGCTACGTCTGGACTGCAAATGAAAGCTGCAACATGGCGAGACTATATTGCTTTCATTATAATCAATGATGCTTTTTATGCTATGAAAAATAATGAAAAACATCTGTTTTTCCTCTTCATTCCAATTTATTTTTAATTTGTAAAACATTATTGGTGAGCACTCATTATAATAAATAGATCTTATTTCAACCAATTAAATTTTTTTACAAAGACCCCATGGTTTCTGTTCTAGTAGTTTTGTAACGTAATTAGGCTAAAATGGTCAACTTCATATTTCTCCCCCAAAAACTTGTACCATACGTGGATAGAGAATAAATTAATGGTGGTAGAACAGATGTGCTTTTGTCGCTGCTGGGCCAAATCAGACGTTATTTTTTCTACGTTGAAAAAAGCATCTGGTTCCTGAATGAAGCCATTGCAACATTGCTAATGTTACTAGGAAGCATGTTTCTTCAAAGACTAGCCCATCTGTGCAACTTAAATTCCAATTATAGAAGGTTTGGCTGGATAATTTAAGAGAAATATTGGGATATCAATCATGTATTATTGAGGTTTTGGCCCTATTTGCTGTTTTTGTTACAGAGTCGAGTTCTACAATATTTATAAAGGTTGCGATATTTAGATTTTAAATTTCATCAATAAAATATTAGAATTATGAGCAAGTAGAAGTGACTCTCGCAATTGCTAATTAAATAAATGTGTGCCACATGGTTCTTTGCTTTTTTTTTTGAGAGAGAGAGCATTCTTTTTTCATATCAATGTGTTTTAATTTCACATTAGTTTTCTGCATATTGTTTATTTAGGCAGAATTGTTAGTTGTTTGATATCAATTAAAATATACAGGCATCATTTTATAATAATATACTTCTTAGTTAATAATTGTATTGAGTTATACTTAATTAATTATAATTCATTATATTGTATTTATTTGAATTAATTATTAACATTTTGTTTTATTATATTATATATATATATATATATATATATATATATATATATATATTTATTATAATTTAATAATTTTATTCATTATTTTTTATCCTTTTTCTTAGCATTCAGTATGTTTTTTTTTTACTGGAGCAATCCATTCTGGTGCTGTTTTATCCTGCTTCACATCATGTGAATGAACAAATCTTCATGTTTTGGAGGAAAGGTGTTGTAAGGTGTTCATTTAGCAGATGCTTTTATCCAAAGTGACTTTCAGTACACAATTTATAAGGGCAATCCCTCTGGAGCAAGCTGGAGTTAAGTGCCTCAAGGGTTCTCAAGGGCTCAATGGTGATGCCTTTTGGTTTTCTCCTAATGGGGTTCAAACCAGCTCTGAGCTTTAGCGCTTACATCACATTCCCAAAGGGTTTTGGAGAATATCTGCAGAGCATTAAATCCACAGAGACCCAAGAAACAAATTGTAATCTGATGTTTTTCATTCAAAAATGGACCTTACTACAATGATTGTACATCTATAGCATTCCTTGGTTAAAGGGTTACTTCACCACTGTCAAAATGGGCTTTCAATAATACTTGGCTGCCTATACAGTAAAAGTTTTTTTTTTTTTTTTGAAAAAAAATCGCCAATTAGGTAGGAAAACACATATAGTGCACTGGGCATGTTGCCGTCCACTCCCACCAGTCTGCTATGGATAAGCTTACTAGAGTCAAATACCGCCTTGCTTTAGTAGGAAATACTTCTTAGCAAACCTTTAGTCATAATGGCATTGACTTTGTTCCCAATGCAAGAATTCAAAGAGTACTTGTTTAGCATGAGTGAGTTACTGTTGGTTTCCAGTGCAGTGCGTTGTAGGCAGTGGTAAAAGGCAAAGTGCTAAAGGACACAGTGTTTTAGGCCAAACGGAGGGGGGAATCTGAAAGAAAATGAAAGCTTTAGTGTAAGTTCTGCCTGGAAGACTCAATTGTTACGTCACTTATTACCTTCTCATCTATCCAATCGTGTTCTAATACTTGTAGTATAAAAGATCGGTACTTACACATGTCTGAGTTCGCAGATGCTGACGCTTTCATTCACCTCCATCCTCCCCACCACCACCAGGTCCCTTCCCCTCCATCCTCCCCACCACCACCAAGATGGTTCCTTCCCCTCCATCCTCCCCACCACCACCACCAGGATGGTCCCTTCCCATACCTCCCAGGGGGTCGGCTGCGCCCCTGACTTCGTCTTCAGGCAGGAAATGCAGATTCCGTACCCTCGGATTACGAGCTAAGGACGGGGCCTAAGCCAAAGAACCTTATATCGTAATATTTGCTTGCTGGGCTGTTAATAAATGTATACTTGTTATGGTAATTTGCCACCCGAGTCTTTCTGGTAGAAGTGCTGCTTTCACGAAAGCCCTGGAGCTGTCAAAATACTTTTGCTGACAAATAAGCATGAATTTCTCGGTCCATAACACAGAGAGAGAGAGAGTAAACTTTGTTAATTTACATACACTACAGACGTTGTAACAATACAAAGCGGTTTGAAAATCGGCAAAGTTGCACTTTAAGTGTTTTACTCAACGACACACCAAAGGGGCTTGCAATTGGGTCTACCAACCCAGAAGATAAACCACTACACCTCTATATTGCGACACATTCAAAAAAGAGAAAGCACTTGAAAAGCTAATCTGCTTTGAGTCTATTAGAATGCCTCAGAGCTGTAGATATGCTGTTGGCTTTCAGCATCTCTTTAGCGTTAAAAATGTCATTTGGATTAAATTGTTCTCAACAGAAAGTTCACAACTAATGCATGAAAATATATAAGTGGCCTCTAGCATGAAATCACAACCTACACAACTAAACTGAATGTTTACATAACTAATGAAGCAAAAAACCTTGTTTTATGAGTGCTCTTGAATCTTTTAATGGAGTTATGATGGAGTTTTACGTCAACCGTTTGAGTGAGTGCCTGGAGAGTTTACACAACAGCTGTGAAATGCCAATCACTGCTAGTAATGTCAACAGGTCCATTTTGCTCTCAATGTCTTATTTCATGAATTATTAATTTGTCATTATTTGCCCATGTATTGTCTAATCTAATGAATCCACTCAGCTGGTGAATAATATAATATTTTATTTATTTTACATGAGAGATGAGAATGACGGTGAGAGTTTGACTCAAACTTTTGGACCTCGGCATGTTGATTTGTAAAAGCTTTCAGTTGTTCTGTTGCCATTAATCCAATATATTATCATACTGACTAAATAATTGCATCTATATCAGTCTTAAAATAACCCCAAGACATGTTTCCCTGAAAACAGACATAGTTTAAATGAGGCCATTAATTATTCAAACTCGTCAAGTCACTTTGTCCAAATATATTTTCAACAAAGCTTAATTTGCAAGAGTTATTTTCAGCCTTCTTGTGTTTTCAGTGGTGTAATGGTATTATTTTTGGACTATGGAACGTCTATCAGAAAAATGTAATTTCATGAGCTCTACTTCTGATAAGAGATCAATTATTTGATTATTCCAAAATATTCCAGAGGATCTTTGTTTCTCACTCTCTTTCAGTCACTTGTGTTGGTCTTGCTCTTTTAATTTTGAGCAGCTATAAATGCCTAAAAGCCCCTTTTAAAAGCACAGAACAATAGTCTAATCTTCTATGATCTGTCTTACATCAATGCATTGATACGAATGAACCAGCACTGTGTGATGCACACCTTGAAGGAATTCTGGAATTCTACAATATTCTTAGGCTGTTGTTGATTTCAGGATATGCAGCCCTGATTGGTTAAGGTAAAGCCACAAAGGTGGTCCACTAATAGTCAAAAGTCTGGCTGCATCCTTCATTGACACGCAAGGAGAGGAGACAACTGAGGTAATGTTTAAGATCTAAACTCAACATGCTGAAAAAGTCTAGGGATGAACAGTCAGTGCACTGCTCACACGCTGTTTAAAACCTCACTCTCTTAACTTGCATTTCTTTGGTTATCAAAAATCAATTCCATAAGAAATGTCTTTGATATGCGAGTCAGGCAACCCCAAATGAGCAGGCTTGCCAGGATACTGATCCAGCTAATATTCCGCTACTTAGATCTTGGGGGGGGGGGGAAATCGAACTCTCCAATGAAAGGCCTTTCAGCGGCTGACAGTAACAGACACTGAAACTCTCCTGTTCAGAATCTTCTGATTATCCTCACCTCAATGGATGATGGTGCTATTTCTTTCTTTCTTTCTTTATTTCCTTTTGATTAAGCTTGTATTAAGTGCTGTAAGATGAGAAAAGACTGATCACTGTACTTCATTAGCCACTACAATAAAGAAAGAATATTTTAGTTATGCAATCAGTTCCATCACTGGCTTGCCACAAACTCTTGAATAGTTGGATGTACAACTACACTTTAAGTCTGAAATTAGTTGTCTTAAAAAAAAAAGAGAGAGAGAGAGAGAAATAGATAACATCAATCCATCCACCCATCCATTAAACCACAGAACATCTACACCTATACTCTCTATCTTTTTCTTTCTCTCTCTTTCTCTTTTTCTATAAGTTGTATTAAGAGTTATTTATTTATGTATAAATGTCTGTATTATGTATATTTATGTATTTGTATTAATTGTTATTTACAATAAAATCTACTAAATTCAATATATAAACTGAATTAGTATAACATTTTGTGAACTATAGGCAGAGCAATAAAATAATACATTCTCTTATTCAGCCTGTAATGTTAAATAAGAATATTGTTGAACATTCTTATTACTCAAATTCATATTAAAACTAATACATTAAAGTATCTGATTTTAATTACATTTTGTTGCTCATTTTGTTTGCATTACAACTTTGCGTTGGTGATGGCTAGTCAGAGTCCTGAAGCGAAACTCAAATATTGTAGCACAAAACTTACAAAACACAGGATAAACTATTTCCAGATAAACAATAAAATATAAAACAGTATTTTGTTGTTTTAATTGTTGCTTTTAAACACAAATAATACTTTGTCTTGCTTGGCTGATCAGGTAAGATTAGTGTAACTTATTAACTGTCAATAACTAGCATGTGTTTCATGAAATGTTTGATTTAATTCAATTTTGAATTGTGGAATATATTCCACAGTATGTAGACATCTGGTGAATCAGGCATGCAGACAGACACTTGCTCTTTGATCTGTGATGGCCCCATTACAGCAAACTGGCATCAGGGAGTGTAAAGATCAGTCTGTTCAGTCAGACAGGTTCACTTCAGTGTAACATCCCGCGGGACGGACGCAGACGAGATTAGTAATGCATATTAATACTAATGCGCTTTCAGATCAGACAGAATGACAGAGAGAGTAGGAAAGTAGAGAGATGTTTAACGATAAAAGTTACTGATATAAATCCCAGAGATGGTCCATTGTAGTGACAGTGATGTGGAGGTTAATTAAAGTGTCCATGAGAGCATTCCAATCAGCCGATAGTGCCATCTTAACAGAGATCTCCAATGATAAAGAGTATATATATTAAGTTCAAAGAAACCACAAATGGCACAGGGCACATAAAAAATCGAAATTATTAATAATTTAGAAATGTAAAATATGGATAACGTAATATATATATATATATATAAATAAATAAAATAATATAGTGGTTTAATAATAATAATAATTTATATATATACACATACATACATATATATATACATACTGTACCTATAATTGTTATTTTAGTATAATATGAAAAATTATATATAACTAAAGAATAATATATTAAAATTAAACATATCTAAATTCCAAATTTAATAATTATAAAATATAGTAATATATATTTTATTTCTATTTTTTTTATTATAATAAAATATATATTTTTGGTTTAATTCTGAAAAATGAACAATAAATAGCCAAACAAAAATCATAAAAATAATAAAAAACAAACATAAAATAATATTAAACATAATAATGATTTGCGTTTCTTGACTTATTTGACATATTAGCCAAAAGTAATGTGATTACATGTAACTTGTAAAGTTTAAACGCCAAACAGTCACTTAGTTCTCATCCCACTCCACCACTCGTAGTTTGGTGTAACAACTGCACTTTGTGGCTTATAAAGGATTTTGGATTCAAGAAGCGAACAGACACACAGCAAATATTTCATAATTATAAAGATAAATGCTGAATTTACTTCCACAAAACGTTATTTGATCAAATTGTGTCTGCGGGGCTTTGAAACTGAACTGAGAGAGTTTTCAGGGAAGCTCCATTTGTTTGTTTCAACAGTGATCTATAACCGAGTCTGTTTATTTGTTGTATGGTTATAATGTATGTGTTGATGATACTGAAGGGAAAGCACTGGTAATAAGATGTTATTGAAACCCTGAGGGGACTGTGCCTCCATATTCTACAGAGTGGAGCACAGCCTATTGCCCTCAGAGTGGACACCATATTACAAACCACTAGCAATAAAACACCTTTAATGTCATAGTAAAGCAGTTATTCTGAAGGACCTATGGCAGATAGCATACATTTCTCTATTCAGTTACAAATTTGGATGCGCTTGATATCCTACTGAGGAATTACCCTTCGTAATAATTTTGTCTGTTCCTAATAAGGTTTTTTTTTTTTTTTTTTTTTTTTTTATGGTTTAAAGGTAAGGTAGGCATTTTCTCCTTTTATAAACACTTTTTTTTTGTTATACTGGTTGAAAGTCTCTAAACATCCTGATAGCAATTCATATATTTGCAATGCAATGATATTCATAAATGAAAACTAAAATATTGTTTTAATGAATAAAAAAAAGTTTTTTTTAAATAAAATATGATTTATATACTAAACAGTATAGTCAAATATTCCAACATGATCTCACGACCAATTCGTACGAATTCGTACGACCTCACTCGTACGAATTTGTACGATTTGTCTAAACCCACGTGATGGGTAGGTTTAGGGGCGGGGTCAGGGGTAGGTCATTCGTATGAATTCATACGAATTGGGCAATTCGTAAAATATGTACGATTTTGCAAAAATTCGTACGAATTAGCCACCTCGTAGAATTCGTACGAATTGCCGTGGGATCAGGCTGAATATTCACTACTGAACACCATGAAAGGCAATTCTGGCTAAATTGTCCTTCACCCTCTACATGCACAAACTCAACCATATCTATTTCTGCCTCTCATCATGAATACATATTCTGAAGCTTAACATGTCATTAATCACATCAACTACTGTGCAACAGCCAACTCATTTCTCTTTCAGAATGAAATGGACTCTTCAGTACTGGTAAGTTTTATTGCTTAGATCGTTTACAGTATGTACAAGGACTTATTACAAGGAATTATACAATAAACTGAGATTTCATTGTATCTCAGAGCATCCAGCTGATGACAGAGCTACTTGAAACTAGAACAAAAACTGTTTAAGACTCTCTGATTAGCTAACATTTCTTTAAAAAATATGTTTTCTCATCTTAACGTCTTGTGGGAGCTGAAGCCTCACAGAGGACTTTATTTATTGGAGGACACTGCTCTGTGACGGTGATATTGTTGAAACTTGTTATTACTTTCTTAATACTTTTTTTCCTGTACTACAGCTTTGGGATGATATAAAAAAGAAATAGCAGCAAACTAAAGCTATTATCAAGACAAAATGTTTCATTTTTCCGAACTTTAACAATGACAAACCTTGGAAGAGCAGACTTTTTGCAGGACAGCTCAATATTACAGAGTTTGAAAAGTCATCTGTAATACTGTGTATATAACAGGACAAGCTCATACCGCCACTTTTCCATGTCTTTTGTATCTGTATATACTGTAGACGATTTGAAATACGTAGAACACTTATCTAACATATATATCAGATATATTTTTTGGTTTTCGTTTGCATATTTTCATTGCTGAACATTAATCCTCCTGTTATGTTTTTAATGTGTGGGGTAAAGCTGTGTTTATTTCACACAAAGCTGTGTTTATTTAATATTTTATTAGAAATTAGAAAATAAAATTTTGCATTGAAGAAAAGCATCTCTATATGATATAAATAATTTGATTTCACGATAACGATATATGTATATCACAATATGGTTACAATTCTTGATACCATTGAAATTTCACAATTCTTGTCACCAATTTAAATATAAAAAATAAATAAAAATTATACTAGCCTAAAAAAAATAATCTCAAGCTTAGTGAAGACACGTAAACAGTCTTCAACAGTCAGAAAGAAACTAATTACAAGCAACAGGACAACAATCTACAAATGAAATAGATCTGCCTGAAAAACTTCAAGCACTAGAAATAATAAATACTACATAAATTGTATAACGTAATAAAATGTATAAAAAACACTACACTGTCTTTACTATAAATTAAATATTTATTTAAGCTTATTAAAGTTATAAAAGTGATTCAGTCAAGAGCTCTGTTTTGTTGTTTGATTGATATTCATGACACAGTCAGCAGCAGGTTTATTAGGCTGCTGTCACTTTAAGACCGAATGCACAGATCCAGTCTACTAATACACATGCGTTTTCTTTATCAACTCTTTATGTTCACATTTATCCCACCCTGCAAAAACTAATTTCCCGGAGATGACACACAACAGGCGGCCCTTAACCCCCCACACACCTCCAGCAACATAAACCCAAAAGCGTAACCACGATTGAGGCGATAGTCCAAAATCTCTACCGGTTGACACATTTCTACCGGTTAATCGTGTCTACTGGTATATCGCCCATCCCTAACTGTCACATACAGACTAAATCTGATTAATCTCTTAGAATAGGACTAAACTATTTACTTTGAAAAATGCGTATCCTGAAGGGCTACAAAATCTCATTTCGAATCAAGAACCAGTGCAGTTTGAATGAGAACCGCTGCTAAGATGGTTGGATGAAATGTAATACCAACTCAATGAAGAGGGACAGTGTCTTTTCATCATCATTTGTTTTCAGAGAGTGCCGAGTGAGCTAATATGAGCTGGCCTACATTCAGTGAGCGACACAGACGGCAGAATCAGCAATGGCAGTGGGTGGGATTCACGCTTTCCTCCAACGGTACAGGTGACAGATGACTCTGAGCTTGAGTGTGACTGTTTGTGTGACTGCTTACCTGTCTTAGAGAAGATATTTCAGTACGGTTCCTGACCGACAGACATTGATTTTCACAGGCAGACTGAAGTGTGCAGACCTAGAAGAGGGACGGCTGATAAAAAAGAAAGATAGAGAGAGTATGAAAGAGCATTAGTAGGAGTATAGTAACTTATTTAAAAGGCAGAAGGTATGGACAGGCCGATAACTGCATCCCAGAATGCAATGCACTCAACTTGCCAATGTTCATTTCCAGTGTGGAAAGTGGAGGCAAAACAATTTTTTTTTTTTTTTTTTTTTTTTTTTACAGTGTCTTAAAGGGATACTCCACTTTTTTCGGAAATAAGCTCATTTTACATCTCCCCCAGAGTTAAACAGTTGAGTTTTACCGTTTTAGAATCCATTCAGCCGAACTCCGGGTCTGACGGTACCACTTTTAGCATAGCTTAGCACAGATCATTGATTCTGATGAGTCCAGTAGCATTTCTTTCAAAATGACCAAAGAGTTTCAATATTTTTCCTATTTAAAACTTGACTCTTCTGTAGTTAAACCGTGTATTAAGATCGACGGAAAATGAAAAGTTGCGATTTTCTAAGCCTATATGGCTAGGAACTACTCTCATTCCAGCGTAATAATCAAGGAACTATGTGGCTGTACCATGGGTGCAGCAGGCGTAATGATATGACGCAGCGCCTGAAAATAGTCCCCAGCTCGGTAACTTCTTCCAACGTGACCGGGACTAAGTTTGTCTAACCTATTAGACCTATTTTCAGGCGCTGCGTCATATCATTACGCCTGCTGCACTCATGGTACAGCCGCACAGTTCCTTGATTATTACGCCGGAATGAGAGTAGTTCCTAGTCATATAGGCTTAGAAAATCGCAACTTTTCATTTTCCGTCGATCTTAGTACACGGTTTAACTACAGAAGAGTCAAGTTTTAAATAGGAAAAATATTGAAACTCTTTGGTCATTTTGAAAGAAATGCTACTGGACTCATCAGAATCAATGATCTGTGCTAAGCTATGCTAAAAGTGGTACCGTCAGACCCGGAGTTCGGCTGAATGGATTCTAAAACGGTAAAACTCAACTGTTTAACTCTGGGGGAGATGTAAAATGAGCATATTTCCGAAAAAAGTGGAGTATCCCTTTAACTTCTTGCAGTCTAATCAAATAATGGGTCAAGACATTTATACAAATTGTATTAAAGGGTTAATTTACCGACAAATGAAAATTCTGTTATCATTTACTCACAACCAGTGTTGGAAAGAGTACTAAAAAGTATTGCTACTTAAGTAATCATTTACTTGAGTACAAGTAGAAGTACTGAAAAAGAATATGACTCAAGTAAGAGTAAATAAGTAGTTGGCTTAAAAACTACTCAAGTAACTACGCTACAAAGTACTTTAGTAGCCTATTATTTTTCTATTTTTACCCAAAATGGGGAGATGATAGCGATATGGAACGCTAAACACTCTTCATGTCATCTGTTTCATTCATACTGGAAGCCCAGTACCTTCTGATTCATACCTCGAGCAGAAAGTCCACAAGTGAGATTCATATAAGTATTAAACTTATGATGTTTCAGGAAATGCCTTATACGGATATATTAGCATGCAAATAGAGACGTTTTGACTGATGAAACATGAAGACAAACACATGATAGCGATAATATATCTGTGTTCATCAAGCTATCTCAAGTATTTTCATAAGAATGATGTATGTCTTTAAAGGGATAGTTTACCAAAAAAGGAAAATTAGCCCATGATTTACTCACCCTCAAGTCATCCTAGGTGTATATGACATTCTTCTTTCTGACGAATACAATCAGAGTTATATCAAAAAATTTCCTAGCTCTTCCAAGCTTTATAATGGCAGTGAATGGCTGAAGAAAATTTGAAGCCCAAAAAAGTGCATCCATCCATGATAAAAGTGCTCCACTTTTACTCCAGGGGGTTAATAAAGGCCTTCTGAAGTGATCCAATGCGTTTGTGTAAGGAAAATACCCATATTTAAAACTTTATAAACTATAATCACTAGCTTCCACCAGACAGCCGAATGCATCGATTTACGGAGGAAGACTCACCCCTGACCCGACGCACAACATAATGTGATGAACGTGGAAGCTCAGAGGAAAGAGCAAAACAAAACCCTGGTCGCGAATTAGCAATTTTGAAGAGAAATGTCAAAGGATTTCTATATAATAGAAAAGGAGCTTCAGTTCTATTTGTTTAAACCACGAGAGGTGTCTAATCTTACGACACTCCTACATCTTATGTCATACATGTGTCTCGGGTTACTCTTGTGGCCCGTCAATTTGCGTAGTATGCGTACGGTCGTCTGGTGGAAGCTAGTTATTTTAGATTATAAAGTTAAAAATAAGGGTATTTTTCTTACAAAAACCCATGGCTTCGCTTCTGAAGGCCTTTATTAACCCACTGAAGCTGTGTGGAGTATTTTTTATCATGAATGGATGCACTTTTTTGGGTTTAAATTTTTCGTCTGAAAGAACCTTGGAAACGGTGGTCCCAGCTCTTTTCAGGTCATTGACCAGCTCCTCCCGTGTAGTTCTGGGCTGATTTCTCACCTTTCTTAGGATCATTGAGACCCCACGAGGTGAGATCTTGCATGGAGCCCCAGTCCGAGGGAGATTGACAGTCATGTTTAGCTTCTTCCATTTTCTAATGATTGCTCCAACAGTGGACCTTTTTTCACCAAGCTGCTTGGCAATTTCCCCGTAGCCCTTTCCAGCCTTGTGGAGGTGTACAATTTTGTCTCTAGTGTCTTTGGACAGCTCTTTGGTCTTGGCCATGTTAGTAGTTGGATTCTTACTGATTGTATGGGGTGGACAGGTGTCTTTATGCAGCTAACGACCTCAAACAGGTGCATCTAATTTAGGATAATTGTCACAGTGTGAGACTGTGTTTTGTGTTTATTGTATTGTATTAGTGTTCCCTGAGTTGCCACCAGATGTCTCTTCCCCTCACTGTCATATGTATCATGAACTGCATTTCCCATACTCCTGTCTGTTAATCATTGATCATTTGTCACCAGCTGTTTCCCATTAACCTGCATATATAAGCTGTGTCTTTGTGTGTGTCTTTTGCTGGTTCATTGTTTGATGTCACTGGTTGTTCTGTTGCATTCTCTGTGTCACCTGTTTGGATTATCATTTTGTGTACGGCTGTGAGTTTATGTTTTTATTAAACACTGTTAACCTGCAAATCCTTCTCCTCATTTGATACCGTGACAGAATGAACCAGCCATTAAGGAAGGAGCGGGTTATCAGCCACAGGAGTTATTTGTAGCCGGAGTTATTTTTGTATCACTGCTATGGATCTGACACAGGAGAGCAACTTGGAGCGGGTGAGAGAGGCACTGAGTACCAGGGTGGCGGATTTGCAACAACAGCTCCTGTTGTTGCAGAGTGGTTCCGTGTCGCCCACACCATCCATTTCCCCCAATCCCACGGAGTCGAGTGGTCAGCCGGAGCCTAGCACGGACTTCCCTGAGAGATACGCTGGTGAGCCTAAGTTATGTGAAGACTTTATTAATCAGTGTTCTCTGCATCTAGATATGCATCACAGGACTTTCGAAACTGAGGAATCGAAAGTAGCGTTCGTGCTACTGCTGCTGACCGGTCCAGCAGCCACATGGGGAACAGAGGTGTGGGAGAGACGGGACCCATGCTGTGCCTCTTTCAAGGCACTTACCGGGGAGATGATTCGGGTCTTTTCCAAGACTAAGGTGAATTCTTCTCGGAGGTCAGGGAGGAGACCCCGTCCAAGCAATTTTTTGAGGGGAGGTAGTGCGCACCGGTCATTGTGTGTTGGGACTCTGGGCCTGCGGGAATACACACCCGAGTCATATCACAAGATGGCTGCCACACCTGAGCCTCTTCACAAGATGGCTGCCACACCCGAGCCAATTATGGATGTAGCGAGTGCTAGAGACATGATTGTTTCACTCTTTCCCGAGCGTCGGCCACGAGAGAGGGAGATGGAGAGGAGACCCAAGCCTATTCACAAGATGGCTGCCGCACCAGAGCCACTTCACAAGATGGCTGCCGCACCAGAGCCACTTCACAGGATGGCTGCCTCACCTTTCTCTCCTATCCATGCCAGAACCCAGCGTCTGAGGTCTAGTCTGGCAGAGACTCCATTAAGGTCAGTGCGGAGGGCTGGCCTTCCAACCCCGATGCCGGTTTTCACGAGGGCCACTGCCAAGCCTGCACCCGTCCTCAAAATGGCCGCCGCCAAGCCAGCAGCAGTACCCAAGAGGGCTGTCACTATGCCTGCACCTATTTTTGAGACTGCTGGGGTTATACCTGCCCCTACACTCCAGATGGCTGTTGTCTCAGCGTCACCTGTTCTAAGGAGGGCTATCATCATGCCTGCACCTGTTCTCAGGAAGGCACCAGAGGTATGTTCATTGGACTCAGTATTTCCTGTGTTTACCATGGCTCTGTGGTGTGTGTGGTCTGCTTTCTGCTCTTCTGTTCAGCAAGATGTCTCTCAAGCCCATGAACCTGAATCGGCCGTTAAGTCTGAATCGGAGTCTCTTGAACTTCCTGTCACGGCTGAGAGGTCTGAGCCTGAGTCTCTTGCACTTCCTGTCACGACGGAGAGGTCTGAACCTGAGTCTACTGTACTTCCTGTCACGGCTGAGGAATATGAACCTGAGTCTACTGTACTTCTTGTCACGGCTGAGGAAGATGAACCTGAGTCTCTTGCACCTCCTGTCACGGCTGAGGAATATGAACCTGAATCTCTTGCACTTTCTGTCACGGCAGAGAGGTCTGAACCTGAGTCTACTGCACTTCCTGTCACAGCTGAGAGGTCTGAACATGAGTCTACTGCACTTCCTGTCACGACTGAAAGTCTCTCCGTCCTGCCCAAGATGGATGACTCCGAGGTCTCTGAACTCTCTGCCTGGCCCAAGATGGCCGATCCTGAGCTCCCTGAACTCTCTGCCCGGCCCAAGATGGCCGTCCCTGAGCTCCTTGAACTCTCTGCCCGGCCCAAGATGGCCGTCCCCGAGCTCCTTGAACTCTCTGCCTGGCCCAAGATGGCCGACCCCAAGCTAGTTGAACTGTCTGCCCTAGCTAACCTGGCCCATAGGGCCTCTTGTGCTTCTTTGCCCAGGTTCCTGTTACCGCCAGCACCACCATGGGTTGCAGCTCGGCTCTGGTGTCTGGAGATGCCTGCAGCACCACCCTGGTCTCCAGCGCCGTTCTGGTCTCTGGTCCCGCCTGCGGCTCCGCCCTGGCTCCCTGCACCGCCTGCGGCCCCGCCCTGGCTCCCTGCACCGCCTGCGGCCCCGCCCTGGCTCCCGGCACCGCCTGCGGCCCCGCCCTGGCTCCCGGCACCGCCTGCGGCCCCGCCCTGGCTCCCTGCACCGCCTGCGGCCCCGCCCTGGCTCCCTGCACCGCCTGCGGCCCCGCCCTGGCTCCCTGCACCGCCTGCGGCCCCGCCCTGGGGTTCTAGACCCTCCATCCCTCCCCCAGATCCACCTCCGTTCCTCCACCCACCTGAACTTTTGTGCTTGGTCTTATGGAGTGTCTGGAAGCCACTCCTTTTAGGGGGGAGTACTGTCACAGTGTGAGACTGTGTTTTGTGTTTATTGTATTGTATTAGTGTTCCCTGAGTTGCCACCAGATGTCTCTTCCCCTCACTGTCATATGTATCATGAACTGCATTTCCCATACTCCTGTCTGTTAATCATTGATCATTTGTCACCAGCTGTTTCCCATTAACCTGCATATATAAGCTGTGTCTTTGTGTGTGTCTTTTGCTGGTTCATTGTTTGATGTCACTGGTTGTTCTGTTGCATTCTCTGTGTCACCTGTTTGGATTATCATTTTGTGTACGGCTGTGAGTTTATGTTTTTATTAAACACTGTTAACCTGCAAATCCTTCTCCTCATTTGATACCGTGACAATAATAAATGGAGTGGAGGTGGACATTTTAAAGGCAGACTAACAGGTCTTTGAGGGTCAGAATTCTAGCTGATAGACAGGTGTTCAAATACTTATTTGCAGCTGTATCATACAAATAAATAGTTTAAAAATCATACATTGTGATTTCTGGATTTTTTTTTTTAGATTATGTCTCTCACAGTGGACATGCACCTACGATGACAATTTCAGACCCCTCCATGATTTCCAAGTGGGAGAACTTACAAAATAGCAGGGTGTTCAAATACTTATTTTCCTCACTGTATGAGCGATTTTGTACTTTTGGTTGCTGTAGCGCCACATTTCATGCTTGAACCCCTAATAAGAATGGAAGCTTTTTGCCATTTATAGCGCCACCTTTGGTCCGATCTGCAATTTTGGTGAAGTTCTGAGTTTTCATTTGGGATTTATAGGCTTTTTAGTGTATTTTTCCATGCCCCTTTTCTAAATGACCCTGTTACAGCCACCCAAATGCAAAAGTTAAACTTTTTTTCGATAATTATTGATCTAGAGAGTCCAGAGAATTGTCCTAGACTGGTCTGGTTCCGATCGGGCGAAAAACCAGGGACTAGTTCGCAAAAGTAGGTTTTGGACAAAATGCAGGTTTTGGACATTTTGTCCGCCTTGAGCCAGGGATCACAGTGGTGTAAGGCACTTGAGTCTAGGTCAAACGGCCTACGAGTTATGAGCGATTTTTTTACTTTTGGTTATAATATATAATATCAAACTAATAATATATTCTCACTCAGTGTTAAGAAGCAACATGAACCACAGAAGTAATTTCAGCAATTGTTTTATTACTAATTTTGAAAAGTAAGTCCAGGTAATATCATTTTAATGTTTTCATTTGAATCATTCCATAATTGAAAGCAAAGAAGGTTAAGTCCGATAAAAAAGAAAGCTGTAGGACTACAAGTGTGAACAAAAAAGTGGCAATAAAAAAATAAGTGGGGTAACATGCTAAATGAAATGCTCTTTTTTTTTCGTTCTACCGAAAATGTAGCTATAGTAACTAACTACACTTTTACATGCATCTGATTGACAGATAAATCATGCGATCTTATTTCACTGTTGCTGAGGTTTTTTCAGCTTTGTACAAAGTTTGCTCCATACATTTAGTTTAACTGTATTGTTAAAGAGGGCGAGCTTTACCATTCAATTGAACTGTGCGCATGTTTTTAAGACACTTACATTGTTCTTGCTCCGTCCATGCAATAAGTTAACTGCGTCCATGTTATGAACCGAGATTTTTTTTTTTATTTAAGGTTACTTCAACTGCTCAGTGCTCTGGTATTAACAATGGGATGACCCATTTCACGAGTTGGCATAATTAAAATTGAAAATCAGAATATGAGCATAGCTCACATACATTCACTAAATTATTGAAACGTTAGCGATACTGATGATTCAAAAACACATTAGCTGTGTCCCAAAGTGAAGGCTGCGTCCTTCGAAGGCCGTATTTGAAGGCCGGATGGCCGTATTTGAAGGCCGATTGCGTCACCGCGGCGCGACGAAGGACGTCCCAATTCAAAGGCTGCATCCTTGGAAGGTCGCATTTGAAGGCCGATTGCGTCACCGCGGCTCGATGAAGGCTGTCCCAATTCAATTCTCCATCCTTCGAAGGCCGTATTCGAAGGCCGGTTGCGTCATCGCGCCGCGACGAAGGCTTCCCTGATTCAAAAGCGACGCCAAATGCACCCTTCGTTTCCCCGTGAAAAGAAGGATACATAAATGGACACTTAGCGGCCTATTCTACCCCATAAGTCATTGCGCGCCGTTGACGACAGCATTTATTTATTTATTTTTAAAGGCGGCCGAGACTAGAGATCGGTGGTGGACAGCAAATTCACATTTAAATGTAAATATTATGTTTTCATTTACTCAAATAGCTAGCGAAACCAGAGTTAAATTTTCTTATAAACTTCTTCTTAACTCCTTCGTCACCATTGCGTGGCAACATTTATCAGGTAGTTTTAGGCAAAACTTGTGGTAATAACGTTAGTAGTTTAACGACCTATTTGTAGGCCTACTTGTGTATTATAAGAAATATCACTCACCCAATAAAGCCCAAAACAATAAGAAAAGCAGTAGATAAGGCAATAGGGTTTCACTTTTATGTGTTTTTGTAGTGCTGTCATGCAAGCTATGTGGTTTTAACCAAATTTTAGTATACAGAAATATGATTTCTTAAGTATTTTGTATGCATGTCTTGATGTGTCATATTTTGCAGTGTTAACAATGCACTTAAGATTGCTCCTCTGTGTTAGTACCCTTTTCTGCTTTTTTAGAACAATTCAGGAAAAAATGGGTCTATATATATATATATATATATATATATATATATATAAAGAAAAGTAATACACACATCTTTGCTGAAATGTATTTTCCTGTTGTTGTTATTAACAAGCCATGGTTCATTTGCTCTGCCTTTAGGATTGCAAGTGTCCTGGGACAGGAGAGGGTGTGAGTGGGAAACCCACTGCTGCAACTTGGCCCTGGTTTGTCCTCATGGATGAGATGTTGGGACAGAGGCATTGCACCAACCCCCCGTCCTCATCGCCTCAATCCCTGAGGACACACCAGGGCCGAGTTCAGTAGTGGGTGCCCACGGTGAGGAGGAGCCAGGGGCAGCAGCACCAGCACGAAGGCGGCGAGACAGGACGAGTTTTTGGACTTGATCAGAGAAGAAATGCAACTACGGAGGGAGGCAGAGGCGAGGAGAGCACAGGAAAGAAGGGAGAGGATGGACAGGCTGTTTTCTCTTCTTGAGAGAATGATTGAAAAATATATATATTTTCTACATATTCTTGTTTAACTTTTTTCACTTACACTTAATAAATGTACACAAAAATTATGTACATTTATTTTTATGCAATTTTAATTGTGTAAATAAAAGAGAACACTACTGAATTTGTTTTCTTTAGCATTTGATAATGCTTTGTAAGTTGTGTGTCATTTGTTTGCATTGTTTTTATGTTTGTGTTTTTATTTTCTCTTTTTATATCTTCTGTACAGCACTTTGGTTCCACTTGTGGTGTTGAAAGTGCTTTATAAATAAAGTTGAGTTGAGAATGAATTGTTCTGGACATTGTTTATTTTTGTAATGACAGTAATACTTTCTGCATGAAACAAATTCTATACCTTTTTATTTTTTCAAATAAAATTGGTAAATGAAAATCATTTGTTCTTTAGGCTACATTAAAGTACTTTTTCCAACTATTTACAAAATACGTTAAACATATCAAAATCAACATAAACATTTAATTTTACAATACATAAAATAAGAAAAAAATGATGTAGACTCTATTGAGCTGAGCTGCTGGACCGGGATGGGCTGCCCCTGGTAATGCCTCCTGCTGGTGGGACATCATCTGGGATGGTCTCCAGAGTGTTAAAGTGCATATTTCCACTATCCACTAAGTTGTCTACCAACAGGTTTGCAGGGCTGATTCAATAACTACTGCATTTATGTTAGGCTACTACTGCATTACTGTGTAGGCTATGTTGCATTTTACTTCTGTATATTTTCAATATACAGTAATATCTGGTTGTTACATTATATACTTTTGTGTAATGTAATCATATTGTGATGTGAGGGAAAAAAGTACTTCAGGTTACTTCACATTTGTAAATGAATACTTAACGAAATATGCAGTTCCGAAAATTAAAGTAACAAAATGTAGGCTTATTGTCACAATATTAACAGCAGCGTCCCATATCAAAGGGCGCATCTGAAGCGCTCGGACCGGTCTAGCCTAGGAAGGATTGTTCTTGTCGCCTGGCAACCGTGACAGCTGCAGATGACGAGCGCGAGAAATACTGGACTTTTTATATTAAATTGGGTTTTACCGAAAATACATGATTCGGCAGCGCCGGGGCACACCATGACCTCCAGTAAAATATTAAACATAAAAATGACAATAGCCAATTCTGGCTCCATAGCTGTACTCAGTTATCAAAATGAATGATCAGGATAGCAGCTGTCCTCTCGCACCGTTGCTTGGCGCCAGGAGCGGTGATCGGGAACACCTGGTTGCACAATTAGGAAATCCTAGGAAGGCTACATGGTGCGTCCTTCAGAGGACGCATAGGCTGCATCCTTGAAGTCTGCGTCCTCCGAAGGATGCATCCTTCAACTTTGGGACACAGCTTCTGAATGTCAAAGCGCGGTTTGAAGATCCCGCCCCCAGCCGAACTGGACGTTTTGATTGGTTTTGCACCCGAGTCAGACCTGTCTGTTATTGGCTGAAGTGCTTCAGACCTGTCAGTGATTGGCTAAAGCGCTTCAGACCTGTCTGTGATGGGCTGAAGCAGCACGGGGCTCCAACGCAGTAGCTTGAAAAGTGTCTGTCCACCTCTTTCCACAACTAGGCTACCTACCACTTTGATGCCTTAAAATGTTCATAAAGAGATTGTGAAACTAATCCATTAACATTCATCAACTAACACATCAGCTATATGGTAAACAGAAGCTCAAGAATGCTTGCTTGAAGAACCAAGGTGAGTCATTCTTGTGTGTTACTCAGCTTCCAAAAGGAGGGTTTCCCAAGTATGGTTGGGTTTCTGTTTCTGTTTCAATGTTTATATGAATAAAAGCCTAAATTTAATCTGTCCATCATATAAAACGATCCAGTCTCTTCAGAAAATTTGGACTAAACCGCTTGATTCATTTGGATTAGTTTTACGATCTCTTTATGAACAACAAAGTAGTAAGTTAGTTGCACTAACTAGTGGAACTTTCAATGGAGGGACAGAAATCTCCCTGATTTTATTTAAAAAAATCTTTATTTGTTTTCGAAGAAGAACGAAAGTCTTACAGGTTTGGAACTCGGCATGAGGGTGAGTAATTGATGATTTCTTTTTTTGTGGGGGTGAACTAACCCTTTAAAATACGAAATAGTAGTATTTATTTATAATATGATAACAGGATTTGGTGAATTCAACATGCAACTGATGTTTTAAGATTAATGATGTTTTATATATTAAAAATGTGTTATTACAGTTCGGCTGTGGGGACACCACTGTGTAAACTCGACCAAACTTACCAACAGGGGTTCATGAAAATTCTTGTTTGCTATTGCCTAAGATATAGATACTGTGAGCTTATCCTGACTTCATGTGTAAATAAGTCACTGTTTGTTCACAGGCGCTCCTAGTTAATATTCCATGTGCTGCGCATTGAAATTTGCCATTCTCCCCAACATCATCTTTTTTTCAGGGAGCTTCTTCTGCATAGAGAAACGTGCCTCTCATTAACCATGTAAAGAGAGACTCACTGGTGTCATCTTCACACATTCACAAACAGACCCAACACTGAATGCATTTTGCCATTGCATCAAACTGTAGTCCTGGTCAAAGGCCCTGAGCTAGATTCCAGGTGATTTAGTTGAAAATGATGCGTGAATAGCCTGTTGAAATGTAATTAATATGAGAAACTCATG
This sequence comes from Rutilus rutilus, assembly GCF_951802725.1. Lineage (NCBI taxonomy): Eukaryota > Metazoa > Chordata > Actinopteri > Cypriniformes > Leuciscidae > Rutilus > Rutilus rutilus. Next base: position 6,617,531 of record NC_140210.1, on the reverse strand, counting down.
CATCATTTATACAGAGCTATGGCAGAGGTGTTTCACAGATACATTGGATAAAGAAATGTCTGAAATGCACACTAAATGAAAGCAAGGTGAAAACCACCTCAGTAGAGAGGATTGCAGGTTCATTTCAATATGTGTATATGAGGTCCAAAAGATTTTTTTTTTATATATATATTTTTTTTATATTATTATCAGAATAAAATGTACTTTATTAATCACAAATACAAATGGCACACAATCGTGAATATATTAATTTGGTTTATACACCATCTATATACTACTATAAAAACTGTGCGGATGAATATGGATATCCTTACGGTTCGAGATTTAGCAGACTCCGGCATGTCAACCTTTCTCGCTCGTTGTGACAACTAACCTATGAGTAGCCGGAGCAACTTTTCTCTATTTACGGATATGACGAGACACACTCCGAGTGACATATGTATGCAATTTCTCGCGAAAACCATTCCGTCAGGTCTAATAAACACTTTCCCATTGTGAATTAAGGTAAGACAAAAACACTTTTTGGAACAAGAATTGATGATATATTGATGTTGATTTAAAAAAAAAAAAAAAAGAGTTACATACACCTTTAACATTTCTTTGTCAATTTATACTAATGATGAGCTCAATTTACATAAACTAAACAAAACATAAAACACTGAATAAACCCACTGACTAGATATGTAGTTTTGTGCATCCACAGGTAGGGCTGATGGGTTGTCTGGTGTAGGGTTTGGGTTTGATTAGAGTCTGGAACAATCCTTTACTTTTTTTAAAAAGTCTCTCAAAATTCTTACTTGTGTGTAGGCGTACCCTTCCCTTTCTGTCCGATTTATCATCCATTCCCCTCAGGATTTACTGGTCCATTCACATTTGTTCATTTAATGGAGCGATTCCTCTTTCCTACAGCATATGTTCAGGAAAGTGAGGGTCAATTTATGAGACTGACACTGACAGATCCCTCAATACTAAAGCCCAAAATTTACAGCACGTCTAAAATCAACCCTCTACCTGACCATTCAGTCGTCTTTATTGGTCGCAGCTTTTAGAGCGCCTATAGTGCTTGCTTTGACCTTCCACAGTTCAGCATTGGAGTCTTAAGTTGTACCTTCACAAGAATTATTAAAAAAATAAATTTAACCGTAAAGAAAAGGCTAAGGTCACATTGTCTGCAGCAAAAAAAAAAAAAAAGTGTGTTCTCTCTCAGATATGCAATCTTTTTAAGCAAATTAATTGTTCTCATTCACTTACATGAACTATATTTTTTATGAATGTATAATTTGTATGTGAATGTGTAAAAATAACTAAAGACCTATTTTATTTAATTATGACATTGACATTATTAAAATTCAATTGAAAATGTATCATCAGACTAATCAAAATTAATTACATTTAAATTTATAAAAAAATAAAAACACAATTCAGGCTTATTAAGACTTATTTAGTTTTTTTATGTTGTCTTTTCTATAGCTTGATAAATATCTTGATGTACGGAGCCCCTAAAGGATCATGGTGTTGAAAAAAAATATGAGATGGGAGGAAAAAACATTTTTCCCAAGTTCCCCCAAGAAACTTTGCATTCGATCGCAGAACTCAAAAGTTTTTTTGCGGGACATTTTTATAGTGTACTCAAAGTTTCTCAGGGGAATGCAAAACATTTGCGAGAGAACGCAAAAGCATTAACATAATTTTTCCACCCATCTGATTTTATACTCATGTGTACTTAGAATGTACTAACTTAGAATGGATTATACTGCAAAAGCAAAATTTCAGAACCACAGATACACATTTATATCACTCAGCGTTGAGGTAATATCTTAATATGCCACTTTGCTCAGATAGAAGGGTTTTCTGGCTTCCAAAAAGCTTTTACAATTGTTTGTCATTCTGTGGCAAAGAATAGGCCAAAAGGAATCGTTCCAATGCCATCTGCTCTTTAGTTGAGGAATATCAGGGTGGCTTCAGAGACTGAATAATCATTCTGCCAAGCGTAAGACTGACTCACTGGAAGTGATCAAGCTGTTCACAAACAAAAAAAACCCAAAAAAAAAACCTTTTGCCCTACATTTGACCCTCTGTGGAACAGCTTTCCAAATTGGTCTGCTATACGGTACCTGTTATTTAAAAAGCCCATGTCCAATTTCAAAATACTCTTTCCCTGCGGCGAAAATGGCTCTCAAAACCATGATGCACTACCAAAATAAAAAGAAGAATAAAATTCCACTTTCAATTCTACTCTAAACTGTATATAACATGGTTTATATTCCAGAGCATTGTTACTCTAAATCCTACAGTATATCATTTCCAATGGGATGAGGATCACATTTAGCATCAGAAGGTTCATAGTTGACGACAAGTTCAATGACAAGTTGAACCTCTCCCATCCAAACCATCACTTCCAGGTTTTGTTTGAACAAATAAACTGATTGATATGAATTTTTGCCCGGCCGAGCATCAGCTGAACCGACTGCAGCACAAGAACCAGCGCCAGTTTGGTGGAAAAGAGGTATTAGTGTACAACAGGCACATTTGGTCATCACACCAAATGATTTAATGTGTGTGTGGGTTTTGTTTCTGAGAGAACAAGCCCTAGTATTAGGAACACAGAGACTCAGGAGAGTCCCCACTCCACATTAAAAATTCAGGCTAAGAAAAAAGACTCCCTAGGTTTTGATGGCTGGTTCAAAGCCCATTACAGCTCGTTTGAAAAGTTACCAGTGGGAGAAGTTCTTTAGAGAGTCTAAGAGGAGCAAGCAGTGAAGACGTGGCAGATATCTTCTCTTTTTTTCTCCAGAATCCCTGACAGAATACTCTAAACAACATCAAGCCAGAGTCCTGATTTTCAGGGACTAAAGGGACTGAGGGATCCGTCACACCCTTTCCTGCCTCGGAAAGTTCAAAAAGACTAAACAGTAGATTTCAAAACCTGCATCTTGTTCACCAATCACCTCTTGTTTAACCAGCCAAAAAAAAAAAAAAAAAAAAGATTTAAAATAAATAGTTTAAACCTTCAAATGCCAAAATATGTTACAAAATGTTTTCCAATGGACAATAAAATACACGTCCATTCTTAAAATACATTTTACGGGAATTCAAAAAAATATGTTATGGATGATATAATTATATTTACAGTCAGTTGAAAATATAAATAATCTATATATGAGGAAATGAAAGTAACTAAAACTTATCAAAGATACAGTATATTTATGAAGTAATGTGAAATGTGCAACAAGGTTGTGTAGATATTTTTATAATTTTATAATTATTTCACTGCCAATCTTTATGAGAAAATACCACAGTACCACATCCTTAAAGCAAACGAAAATAAAATAAATTTAAATCTCTTAAAAATTTCAAATATAATACCCTCAAATGAATTCTTCCATAATTCCTCTTCAATAAATGATCATACTCCCAGATGCATTAATCAGTCACTTAAAGGAACACGCCGACTTTTTGGGACTTTAGCTTATTCACCGTATCCCCTAGAGTTAGATAAGTCCATACTGTACATACCCTTTTCTGTCTGAGCCTAGCTTAGCACAAAGACTGGAGGTAAATGGCTCCAGCTAGCATACTGCTCCCAATAAGTGACAAAATAACACCAATATTTTCCTATTTACATGTTGTGATTTGTATAGTCACAGTGTGAACAAATAACAAGGTCACGTGAGACACAGCCATCTTCTAACCATACACATACTGAGAACTATATTCTCAGAAGGCGAAGTACTGCTACTTCTGCGGAGTGATTTACTCCAACTCTGAGCGAACTCTCTGCTCCTCACCACAGGGCTTCTCAGGTGCTGCGAGCAAATCACTCCGCCCAAGTAGCAGTGCTTCGCCTTCTGAGAATATAGTTCCCAGTATGTATACGGTTAGAAGATGGCTGTGTCTCACGTGACCTTGTTATTTGTACACGCTGTGACTATACACATCACAACATGTAAATAGGAAAATGTTGGCGTTATTTTGTCACTTATTGGGAGCAGTATGCTAGCTGGAGCCATTTACCTCCAGTCTTTGTGCTAAGCTAGGCTAGCGGTGGGTGCGTCAGACAGAGTTACGGCATGCAAGTCCTAAAAAGACGGCGTGTTCCTTTAAGTGCTAATTATTGCCTGTTGGGTGGCGGGTGTATTTTGTGGTCGGATGCTCTGAGCTTAAGACTGGATATTTTTTAGATTAAACCATGTGGGTTTCAGCTGCAAACCTGGCGCGGATCAAGCCCCGTGTTCCTTTGCAAGACGTCTGGCAGCCAAAGCTGGCAATCTGGCACCAAGACACTGTCATCGAGGTCAGGGAAGCATATCTGAGCACACCTGTCAACACAGATGTGGATTAACAAACAGTTGTATTCTGGATTCACACTACCATAACTCTGGCAAGAATTACTGCAATATTAAGGCTGATAAATAAAAGATCAAGGAGAGGCGACATTTCTTATTTAGCAAACTACCGCAACGGCTGATTTCCTCAAGCTATTCAATGAGCCAAAAGTTTGATTATATTAATCTCAAGATCCCCATGCCAAGGATACCCATAGAAAGACAATATCTATGATAGAGATATTATATGGGGCATGTCTTTTAGAATTGATCGTAAAACAGTCCTCAATCAAAATGCCCTTGAGAAAGTGAAGAAGTCAGACATGACAGCACAGTTACACAATGTAATACTTCCCCTCATGTCTCACCTCACTATATGTCTGTATATTTGCACACATGCATGAACAAACATGACATTCATCATGTCAACTTCTCTGTGTACGGTGCAGGCACATGTCTGTGTCTATGATTTATACATCTGTCATTTAAATATATCTTATGGTGACTGCTGTCTTGTGATTTTCAAATCTGAATCAGTTTATGTTATTGTTTTAATTCACATAATAGTGCTTGCAAAGCAGCAAAATATTTGGCTAAAATGAGCTTAGAAATGAAAAAGCAGAGGAATATGGCCTTGCAAGTGTCGCAAATGTGTGTATACGCTTAAAATACATTTTGGGTAAATGCAAAGTGTTTTGCTTTTGCGATTTTAAATGTATTTTTGACATATGTGACCCTGGACCACAAAACCAGTCACAAGTCGCACGGGTATATTTGTGGCAATAGCCAACAACAATATATATATATATATATAATATATATATTGTATGGGTCAAAATTATCGATTTTTCTTTCATGCCAAAAATCATTAGGATATTAAGTAAAGATCATGTTCCATGAAGATATTTAGTAAATTTCCTACCGTAAATATATTAAAACATTTATTTGTGTGAGTGGATGCAGCACAAACGTGAACATAAATTAACAACTTTAAAGGAGATTTTCTCAATGTTTCGATTTTTTCGCACCCTCAGATTCCAGATTTTCAATAGTTGTATCTCGACCAAATATTGTCATATCCTAACAAACCAAACATCAATGGAAAGCTTATTTATTCAGATTTCAGACGATGTATACATCTTAGTTTCAGAAAATTGACCCATGTGACTGGTTTTGTGATCCAGGGTCACATATATACATATATTTACAATATATTTTACATTTATAAATGGCAAAAAATATATGAGGAAATATAAGTAATTTCAAGTATTTCAAGATGGTCCTCACTGCAGAACACGAAATCCATGGGGAGGAGTTGGATCCAGATCAAACTCCTCCCACCTTACATATACCTACCCATCTCCACCCCCTGATCCCTAAACCCACCCCTAAACCTACCAATCTCCACCCCTTATATCTGGATCCAACTCCGCCCCCTGGATCTCGTGTACTGCAGTGAGGTGCTACTGAGTATTTCAGCAATTAAAAATGATCAAAATATATTTATGCATTGCCATTTTATATTGAAATATATTTAAAATATATCAGAATTTAATAGAATTAAATGTGAAATGCGCAACAAGGCTGTGTAAATATGTTATTGATGTCTGATATGTTATCATTATTTCATGCTTCCATTGGGGGATATACTTTTTAAAATTATTATAACAATGCCTCTCAAAGAGTTCAGTCAGTACAGATTCAGCCCTATGATTATGCTAATGGTTAAATAATATGAATATAGCAATATCGTGTGGAAAAGAAAGAGCATAATTTCTGCAAAGGACATAAATGAAAGAAAAGCATTATGATATTATTTAGCTACAGGAAATGAAGATGCATGCAATTTGTCCAAATAAAAAAGGCACATGAGGTTGTGCACAATTCGGAATTTTCTAAAATAGGAAATATAAATTTAAACTTAAAATACATTTAAATTCAAATAAATACATTTTAAAAAAGCATATAAAACTGGATTAATCTTAAGATTTTGTTTTTGAGTCTAATACTTTTAATCAAGCGTATTCCTGTATTTTTTCAGCCCTCGTCCGCCTCCCTCAGACATACATTTTCAACATGTCACATAGTAACACTGAAACTCATTAACTCCAGAACTATATGTAATATATGCTAAAATTATGCCACGGAAAGCTTGTGGGGGTTGACTGTACATGGTGGGAATAAACAGTATGTAAACTTGAGTACTGATTAATTATCGTCTCCATATGCAAATAAACAATTTCCATCATATCCATATATAAAAAGCTGCATGTGCACCCAGATCTCTGAGGTATATGTGTGTTCTGCATGGATAAACGGAACTCCCTCTGTTTGACTTTCTCATGCATATGTTTGTCCATACTTAAATGCAACAAAAATCAGTGGATTAGTTATGCTCAGTAAATGCCAATCAATTATGAGTTTATACTCTTCAGTGAACCTCGGAGTAGTTTCCATTACAGTTTTGTATGCTTCTGCATGGGTGCCAAAATATGTAAACTCATGTATATCAGTAGATAAGTCCAGCAAAATTAACCCATCTAGTTTATTCCCTGTGTTTGAACAGGCTTTTTTTTTTTTGCAGTATAGCTTAATGTGGATGTTTGTGGACAGTATAGAGAGCTGGTAAAAGTGTTGAACTTGTACCGATAATCAGGCTGTTAATCATTTCATCTGACAGCACCTTGATCCATTCACTGCTGCTCTCTAATATCCACACACCTTATTTTATACACGGGTCATGTTCTGCAAATGTCTGTTAAATGTCTGAGATTAAATAACTGATTTTGCAGAAATCTTCCTCATATATTAAAATCATTCAAAAGATTGTATGACAGCATTGGTATGACAGGCTTAGTAGTTTTTCCATTTGACTGGCATTTACCCAGAATGATTTTTCTCATATCTGAAATCGTAGCGGATGATTCAGCCGAACTTGAGGGGGTAGTTCAACTGAAAAATTACATTTCTGTCATCATTTCCTCACCTTCATGGTTTCAAAACCTACATGATTTTCTTTCTTGAATTAACACGACCATATTATCCAGCCATTTAAATGTGTCGTCCATTTATTATTCACCGATACCCTCAGAATCACTCATTGCAATGTTTTTAGAAGGTTAAAATGTGAGTTTTTTTATTTTATTCCCTTTAGATTTACATGATGTTTGTTACTGTTTATTTGAGTCTGAAGCCAGTTAAACTTCATTCGATAGTCCACTTCAGACATTCTACTAACTATAAGTAACTTTGCAACTACCTGTACATGTCATATATCTCTCTTTATAATATTAATAGACTGTTAGATTAGGATTAGGTGTTAGGCTTGGGGTTTGTAGAATAAATTAACACATACTTGCATAAGTTTCTTATAGTATAGTAGAATTTCTGTTGGGGACCATCAAAATAAAGTATTAGCAGATATTAAGCAGACAGTCTACTAATACTCTAATGACTGATAGTTGACATGTAGTTGCAAAGTTACTTATACAACCCTGGGATGAAAATATATATTTAGTGGTCTACACAAATCACTGTGGTCAGGAAATTAGCAAGAATTTCACAAATACTGTTGATAAAGTAACTTAGCACGGAATAGCCTTCCAGGAAGAAGCTTCAAATAGTTCATGAAGAATGTCTACCAGTATTTAAAATTTCATGGGAGATCAAATATTCACTATAGGGTTCAAATCTGGATTCTGACCAGGCCAAAACATGAGCCTGATAGACTTGTTCTCAAGCCACTTCATGGGTGTCTTTACACTTTGGGCAGGAGGATTGTCTTGTTAACAAAAAAATCTGATCATTATTCTTTAGAAAACAACTTTTCATTTGTAGGAAGCAAGCCATTCTGTAATATTCTCCTCCATTTCAAAGCATTAAATGACTTTTCACAGTGAAGTAGCTCACCAATAGCCTGACTACGTCAGACTTCGTACTTCCGCTCAATTTCAGTTTGCTTCTGTACTCAGTTTGAGATAGCGACCGTTTTCCCCGTTTTCCTCCGGCCTCAAAACAGCCGGCCAATCAAAGAACAGAGGGCGGGCTGAGAGCCGTGACGTAGACGCTGATTGTACCGTGGATGTGTAGATTTACTTCACATACTGTAATCTGCAAAAGTCGTTCACAGCCATGTTCACTCTGGTATTTCGCTCGATGGTTTTGTTTTCGCATCATACATGTGTTTACAGTGGAAGTTAGATGTGGCTGAGCATGCGCATAACACACGCCATAACCAAACGTTATGTGATTGGCTTACGGGTTACCAATGATTTTAAACTTCAGACAAGATTCATATATTCTGCCAAAAACCTCATTCTGTCTTTGATGTCTTTATGCGACAGCAATGTATTTTTAAGTGGTGCATTTGTACAGTGGCCGAGAGAGCACAACACGCTGCAACTGAAGAAACTGCTAATAGAAAAACACCCGCAAATTAAGAAAACATCTTCATCAGTTTCACAACATGTGTGCTCGAAATACTCACAACACAACCAAATACAGAAACGCGCTGCAAACGTTCACAACACAACCAAATACAGAAACGCGCTGCAAACGTTCACAACACAACCAAATACAGAAACGCGCTGCAAGTAGCACAGACCACAACGGAAATGTTTCCAGGGGACCCTAATAAGTGACGAACCCGGCTGGGACATGCTTATTGCTCAATAGACAAATCCCAATGCCCTACTCCCTTCGAAGGGCCCTTGAAGTGGGGACTTTGGGGTGAGCGGGGAGAGCTGTTGGGAAAGCACTTAAGGGAGCAATGAAAGACAACGTCATTTCCTCATGATTTTCACCTGGGATGTTCCCATTGTCAACGCAGCACGGCGTCCATCAGCTGAATATCTGTTCTTACGACAGAAATGTCTTATTATTGCTGTTAACATAACTGTTGCAAATAAATATACATTTTATACAAAAACGTTTTTAAAATATGCATTATATATCTGTGTGTAGCCGCATTACCCTTCAAATTGCGCAAATTGAAATTGCGAATTGAAAATACGGCCAATGGAAACAAGTCAATTTCACGAAACCTCCCATTTATCGCAAAAAGGTTTTTACGCTCGCATGAGGTGGTTTTTCAGGCAATTCGAAAAAGAAATATTTTGCAAAACTGCAATGGAAACAGTTTTTGCGCATTTACAGTCACCTGACGTAGATGACGCGGTGTGTTTGGACAGAATACGAGACAGAGTTCTTTATTAAATTCATATAAGACAAAATAATTACAGGAATAATGGATTCTAAACCTCAAATGAATGCCACAATCAAGACCTCGAAGCAGATATGAGGGAGAAACACCCAGAAACACCTCATATGTGCCGCTCACAAGTATAATAAGGGTCGTTCCTTACCATTAATGCTTGGAAAACACACATACATCTGGCTAGTGCACTGGCTGGGATATACATAATCCTACCAACGTCCGTTGCCATGGTTTTTGGAATGATTTTACTTATCGCGAGAGGAAAAAATGTAGTTTTAGTCGCATAACATCGGTTAATGGAAACGGTGTCATTTCACAATAGTTTTTTGTCGACATTCAGAAAAAATCGCAAAAGTTTTGCGCAAATCTGTAATGGAAACGCGCCTAGTGAGTGTCTCAACTTTAAAACTTGCCTTCTCATCTTTGGAAAATGCATTACCTAACATTTCTTATGAAACTTATTAAACATAACATGACAACATTTTTACAATGTAACTAATGTATAGATTAATATCTTACATGTTCTTTTTCTCTAACCTTTTTTTTTTTTCAGCTCATTGTTAACTCTTCCTTTCTCATTTGTATTCTGATGACATTGAACTGTTAATACATTTTGTATATTGTATACAAAGTTATATGTCATAAACATGCCATCTAAATAAAAGCATGCTGTAAGCATGTCCCATTTGGAATTCGTCACTTATTATCAATCCTGAAAATAAAAGTATCTGGGTTTCCACAAAAAAAAAAAAAAAAAAAAATTCAGCAGCACAACAGTTTTTGCCACTGATAATAATAAGAAATGTTTCTTGAGCAGCAAATCAGCATGTTAGTATCATTTATAAGAAATGGCTGCATTATAGGAATAAATACCATTTTAAAATAGAAAACAATTAATTTAAATTACAATAATATTTCCACAATATTCACTGTATTTTAATCAAATAATGCACCCTTAGTGAGGCTAAGAGACCTCTGTCAAAAACATGAAAAAACCATACAGATCCCAAACTTTTTAACAATTCTGTATATCTCCGAAGTGTCTCTAATATCACATGACCTCAACAAGCAACACTTCCTGGATTAGTGTCCCTATAGCAATACTCTTTTCTGTAGCTATTATCTTACAAGACTCCAACAGACTTAACTGGTCAATCCAAATATTACCCATCTGCACGCTAGGGTGGTCTTGTCTCAGCTTACTATAATTAATTCTTGTCTGAACAGCAGGACTGACGCTTTCCTAGAGCAGCAGTGTAAGTGCAGGCCATCTGTTTGAGTGAACTATGAGTCCAGTGACAGTTAGACAAAGCCAACTTGCATAATGAAATGTCATGTACTACATTATCATTTGCCCTAACTGACCCTTGGCAAACCACACGGCAACCAAGAGCTTTCAGTTTTTATAAAAGTCATCGATGAGCCCAAATCTAAGCAATGCATTATAAAATCCAGCACAGTCAGCGTGATTTTGCCAAGTAAGACATGTTCCTCGATCAACATATTCCTGTTAATAAATAAAAAAGGTAATTGTGACCTTTTTATCTCACAATTTTCTTTTCCAGGATTATTTGATTAATATAATTTTTTAAGAAAAAGAGGAAAATAAATATTTTGTAATAAAAGTGACAGTATATGTCAAATTTGATCAATTTAATGTGTCCTTGCTAAACATTATTAATTTATTTAAAAAAAAAAAAAAAACAATAAATCTTATTGACACAGTGTATGTGCATTTTATAAGGTGTAATTGTCTAAATATTTCACATTTTCTCAAGTATTTGGCCATTTTATTGTCTACCCAATGAAATTCATAAGTTTGATTGCTTAGAAAAGTAATAGCACATTTCTCCTTAATAAGCCGAGACTCATGTGCATAGCACAAATAACGCAGGTTGATTTACTCTAAGGTTTAAAGGAATAGTTGACTTCAAAATGAAAATTATGTCATCATTTACTCACCTAAGTTGTTTCAAACCTGTATGAATTTCTTTCCTCTGCTGAACACAAAAGAAGATATTTTGAAAAATGTCAGTAACCAAACAGTTGATGGACCCCATTGACTTCCACAGTAAAAAAAAAAAAAACCTATGGAAGTCAATCGAGACTCATCAACTGTTTGGTTACTGACATTTTTCAAAATATCTTCTTTTGTGTTCAGCAGAGGAAAGAAATTCATACAGGTTTGAACCAACTTAAAAATCAGATTCAAAGTTCAAGAGGGACTTTGGTTCCTTGAGCTAAACAGAGCTAGTTGTCATTCAGCGGTTGATGCTAGTGATAGTCTTGCACTAATTAAGTGTGGGTTTGTGTGTGGGTTTCTCTCAAAGGAGTCGGCTAATGAAAGAGACTCCTGCTGTATTGCCCATTTACCCAAGAACAAGCGCAGCAGTGTAGAGATCCCATCTCTGGCTGTGTAGCTTGAGCAGCTGTCAATCAAACTAAAGCCTCCTGGTGGCAAGAGAGGCACCGATTCCACTGCTAAAGGGACACAGACTCATGTGCTGTAAACGTGAAGAGCATGCTTATTGTAAATACTGGCAATGAAAATTTGCTATTGTATAACTGCAAAATTTTGATTAAATTCTCATATATGTATAATATTTACACCATTTCACCACCAGCAGCCTGAACCGCTGATACAAAGCAGGATGGATCCATGCTGTTAACGTCAAATTCTGACCCTATCATCTAAATGTTGCAGCAGAAATCGAGACTCAGACCAGGCAGCGTTCTTTCCAATCTTCTATTGTGCAATTTTGGTGAGCCCGTGTGAATTGTAGCCTCAGTTTCCTGTTCAAGGTTTGAGATGTTGTGTGTTCAGAGCTCTTCTGCAGACCTTGGTTGTAGCGAGTGGTTATTTGAGTTACTGTTGCCTTTCTATCAGCTCGAACCAGTCTGGTCATTCTCCTCTGACCTCAGGCATCAACAAGGCATTTTCACCCACAGAACTGACGCTCACTGTATATTTGATCTTTTTCAGACCATTCTCTGTAAATCCTAGAGATGATTGTGCGTGAAAATCCCAGTAGATCAGCAGTTTCTGAAATACTCAGACCAGCCCATCTGGCACCAGCAACCATGCCTCATTCAAAGTCACTTAAATCACCTTCCTTTCCCATTCTGATGCTCATTTTGAAATTCAGCAGAACATCTTGACCATGTCTACATGCCTAAATGTACTGAGTTGTTGCCATGTGATTGGCATTAATGAGCAGTTGCAATAGTGGCCGGTGAGTGTATGTGTGTGCGTATGTATCTATATATATAATTACATGAACTGTTATTCATATAAGTACATTTACTTAACAAGTTTGTTCAGTTAAACAGAATCTATCATTGCAAAGACTTGCTAAATGAACCAAGAGTGAACCTGTCACGAACTGACTTTAAAGACATCAGAAGCAGGGAGGAAGAAGAGGTGGCCTGGGGGAAAGAAAACATTAAGAACAGAGAGAATGAAAGGCAGGGACGAAAAAAAGACAAGCATGCAGAGAAGACGACTGCAGTCCCCAAGCTCTCTCTTCCTCTGAATTTTCCCATCACTCAGTTCAACAGCCAGTACCCTCTAAATCTGGCGCTGACTGATTGCAAATGTTTTTGTTGTGTTAAGCAAATTGATTGGCCACTGGTCAGCATAACCATAGCGATAAAACAAGAGGGACTGCTTTGACATTGAGTTGGATGTTCTGCTAAAAAAAATTATACCTTCAACTTGTGCACATTATTACAATAATCCTTGGACTCTGTTAGCATGTTAAGTCACATCTGCACCAAGCTTATCCACCGTTCCAGCCATGTTGAGTCAGGCCCTGAAGAGTAATCCATTTAAGTGTTTCAAGAGACTTTCTTTTAAATTCCTTCTTTTTTTTTCTTCTTTTTTTCTCTCTCCTTTGCACCACTTGTTCTCCTTTAACAGACTGGTAGCCTATTCTTTAAAGCTACAACATTTCCTCAGCCTTATATACTGTAAACAACTGGTTTTGCTATATTTGATTTATATATGTACGAATAGGTGACATGTACACTGTCAAATTATATTTTCATCAATATCCAGCGCATACTGAATCTTGAATGTGTGCAAAGACCAAAACACTATTGGATCTATTAATTCTTTATTATGAATATTTTCCACTGTATGGGATAATCAGGATTTTTTTCTGTTTGTGTGGGTTTTGCTCATGCTTAGTTCTGTTTCCTGTCTTTGAGTTTGTTTCATTGGTTACTCATTGTTTGATTATTGTTCACACCTGTAATTCATGTTGTTGATTGGTTTGTTTGTTCTATTTAAGCTCAGTGTTTCTTTCAATTAATTGCCAATTCTCATCACATTTTACTTAGTTGTTTGTTCATGTTTCTAGTCCTAAGATGTGTTAAATACAGTTTTAAACCGCTGCTATTAGATCCTTTCACGCATCTTTATTTTAAACCAACAGTGACAGAAGAACTGACCTTTATATAGCAATAGTAAAGATTATCCTTCTCTCGCAGGGGGAACAATCCCTCGAGAGACACAGACGAGCGTTCTGGTACCATCTCATTCATTATGATGACGACAGCCTGATGCCTTTTTCCGGGCAGGTCTCAATGCAGAGACGAGAGCGCGCCTGCCCAGAGACGGTCATCAAGGGACGTTCAAGGAGTATGAGGACTGGGTACTCCTCCACAACAGTTCCCCCTTCACCATCTGGAGGAAAACAGCACACCATCTACAGCCACCAGCCCAGCGACCATGAAACCAGAGCCCACCACAGACACTGAGCCTGAGCCATGATACGAAAGCTAGAGTCGACGCCTGAGCCACAGATCGCCCCAGAGCCCGAGCCAACCAGGTCTGACCAGGTACATGAGCCGGCAACATCACTTGTCCCTGTGGAAAAACTAGAGTAAGAAGGGTTGGAATGGAGCCCTGTCCCTTTCTGAAAAAAGTTCAAAATGCTCCTTATTGATTTTGAGCGTTATTGTATCACAATTGTTTTGCCGCCCTGCCTCCCACTCCCACCACCTCTGTCTTTTCTGCGTCGACCAAGAGCGCCTTTCCTGAGACATGTCTATCCTGTATCGGCTAGGAAATCCGTTCTGTGAATACCTGTCTGCACTTCCCAGTTCTTCAGCCCTGTCAGCACTTCCTCTCCTCCCACCTTACCTGTTTGTTGCTTTGTGAATTCGCCTTGGCCTGAGTGTTCGCCACTCCAGCCCTAGACAGTCGAACCCTTTGCTCCATCTAGAACCTGCCTATCACTCCACCTCAACCAGACGGCTCCACCGGCTCCACCGGGCTTCCTCATCCCTCCGGCGGTCAGTCATCGCTCTGCCTGCAACATGGACTTCCGGGCCTTCAGCTGTGCTTCTTTTCTCCAACCCTTTGGCCCTCGCCTTCCCTCCGGCTTCACCTCAGTCCTCTGGTGCCGTAACTTCACCTCGGCTAATCATCCCTGCGCCGTTACCGTTGTCTTGGTCTTTCCTGCAGTGTCGATTGGACTCTTCGGCATGTCGGCTCTGACATTTAAAAAAAATCGAATTCCGTTTTGGTCACCTTTAATTACATTTGTGAAAATATATGTTCAAATGAAAATATTTCCTTTCTATTTGTCCTAGCTCTGGTTCTAAACACATTAAACTGGTCATTAAACTGTCAAGTGTGCAAATAGCAGAGATCAGTTTGAAGTGCCTCTCTTGTGGAGAAGGCGGGCAGGAATCCAGTGCTGGCTCACAGTCGAAACAATCACCGTGACTAAATACTGTAGTTTAGTCAATGAGCTTGTGAGCGCAGACCTTCCAGAGTGGCCAGTGGGGACATTTACAAGGTCCTGAATAATTAAAAGAATCATTGATGGTTGCAATTGTTTAAAGAAGAAGGGGGGGGGGGGGACCACAATATGACAAAAGCCAAGTCACATTTATTTATATAGTGCTTCATACAATACAGATTGTTTCAAAGCAGCATCAAGATACTGTTAACCATCATAATAATTAATCAGTTATGAAACAAATACATTTTCAGCTGTAAAGTAGCTCTACAGAGGACAATAGTATTCAGTTTAATTCAGTACATAACAGTGCAAAGTTTATCAATTATGAAACAAGTTCAGCAAAAAAGAAGCTCCACAGAAGTCAATAGTGTCATTAGCTCAAGTCAGTTAAATGTTGATTCAGTTCGGTTTATTAACAGTGTCAGTGTAGTCATGAATTATGAAAAAAAAAAAAAAAAAAATCAATTCAGCTCTAAAGCAGGTCTACAGAAAACAATCATTGCCCAGCTAAATTCATTTAAAGTTTTATTCTCATCTGATAGTGTCAGTGCAGTCAAATCAATTATACTACTGAATATGAATTGTCTTTTAAACCCCAACAATGAGGATATAGCTCTTTCTGGCCATTATATCAGCGAGGAGAGTAACAGGTTAACAGGTTGATGTAACAGGTTAGAGGCAACACAATTAAATGTGCTCCAGAAATTTGAAGTGCTTTCCATATTTCCAGATCCAAACAGAGGCCCTGCTGTCTGTGCATAACAGGCTGTGATACGCCTGCTGTGACTAACAAATCAACACTGTGTGAATGCTCTTTGCTCTCAGTGGGAGAATGTGAACACTCTCCACAGGCTTGTTTCTGCCCTCATTTACTGACCATGTCTGAAGACCTGACACAGAGAGGTGAGTGTATAGCATTTGTCATCGTTGCCAATGTAATGTCAGAATGACTCCAGTGAAGCAGAGGATACAGATAAAAATGGCAAAGGACCTTCATAAACACTGTCCAAACTTGTATGAGCCTTTCAATTCAGTCTATTGGGCAATGCATTTCACCAAAATACACTCGGAAAGTAAAACAAAACATATGTTTTAACACATGATTAGTGTGATGCAATCACTTACTAAAGTTGTCTGTGCAAAATTATTGCCAGTTTTTCTACTCCAGTCAAGTCTTTGTGAAGCTCAAAAAATAATTTAGCACCAAATAAGACATTCCTGTTCAGTGACATAAAAGAAAAGGAAGTGAGACGGGGAACCTGGTATTGCATTTACTGTAAACATAATTGAATGTAAGAAACATCATTTTATTCCAAACATTGGAAATACAATATGTAAGTATTACAGTAATATATATATACAATATATATATATGCAGTAAAATATTTTTAATGCAAATACACTAATAGTTTATGTTTCCTGTCTTGAATGTGTACTATTTCAGATATGATCAATAATGTTTGGAATAAAATAATGTTTCTTACATTCAAATATGTTTACTGTAAATGCAATACCAGAATCCCCTTCTCACTTCCTTTTCTTTTATGTCTCATTCCCTTCCATACAGACCCGTAGGCTGTTTGTCAATAGAGAGTAACCAAGAGACCTCGTTCCCATTTGGTTTTGCATGAACACATCGGCGTCCTCCAAACGTCTCCCTCAGGAACCTGTAACGCTAGCTTGATGGAAAAATGCCCCCTAAACATAACATTAAGCATCACGAAAGTAGAATTAGCATAACTTTCGCATTGTGCATAAAAAACACCCCATAAACATACAACCCCCCGCCCCCATGTTTACTTGATACATCATTTTTTTATTTAATTTAATTTATAAGGCTAAATATTAATATGATAGGGTTTGCATTTTGAGTGCATTTCTGAATGAATTGCATTTTTGTTAATTCACATCTAGATGCTAATAACTCCATTGCACAATATGAATTACACACTGCAAAACAGAAAACAGTGTCATCATTAAGAGTCATTCACTTCATTCACATTAACAGTGGAAAGCTGACAGCGTTTGGAGTGAATAGAAGCAAATGGAATCAGCGTGCCAGGGGCTTCAGTGTCAACACACAGCCTCACACTTTCATTTTCATTTGTAGCTCATTTGCCGTGAGCAGACAAGAGCAAAGCAACTGAGAACAAACATCCTCCGGCCAGTTTTGATAATTGATAATTACTAAATATTTGTCAATATTATGTTTTCAGATATTCCATTAGCAGCATAACTATTATGGAAGTATTAGTGATCTTGAGACACCAGGGGAACATGTTAAACCTTTCAAAAGGTTTTGTATGAAAAAAAAAAAAAGGCCATTTCCATATCTCCATATTCCATATCTTTTTCTCATTTGTATGACTTTCAAGAGGCTTTCAGGGACAATAATGCACCATACAAACTGAAAATCTGAAACGCAAGTCATTTAAATTTTACTAACATTTGTCCATATGCGCTGCATAAAGCTAACAAAAGTTAAATATACGATATTTTGGCTATACAACAGTATGAGAGTTGTCAAAGTAAACTTTTTTGTTGCATGGAAGAAAGTCATACCCTATGGGTTCTGAATTTTCATTTTGGGTGAATCACTTTGAGAAACTTAGACTGGCCCTTAACCTTATTGTTTTTATAGTATATAAAGCCTCCTGTCATTTGATTCACAAATTTCTAAATGATCAACATTATCAAAACTTGAAAAACAATTTTGCAGTCAATCTACTATGCCTTCTGCCGTCTGATTACTACTGGTATTACACAAATATTCCAGCGACCTAGGGGCGTCATTCACTACACTTCACTTATGTCTTTTATTTCAGCCTTCTCAGTAATCCTCAATCTATTAATTATAAACAATATAACAAGAAAAATTATGATGAATGTTTTTTTTTTTTTTTTTTTTGTGAACAGTGTATAGGGTCACTAACGACCCGAGGTATGTAATAGTGAAAGTATATATTTTTTTCTTGCAACAATTAAATCTCTGATGACTCAAGTGCAATTCACCTTTATTCCTCAAGGCAGCAATGTCTTATATACAATGATATTTCACTCAATTACCATGCATAAAATAAAAGAATACACAAGTATTATAAGCACAACTTCAATTTACTGCAGAGCAACCCTTTACAGGGTTAAAGAGGTTTCTATTCCTTTCATAGATAGTTTTAATGACGTAGAATTCATACATATTAGTAATGTGTGTACCCTGGGAATCTAACTAATGATGTTGCTAGGTCAATGCTTAAAATCATTTGAAAAACTAGACTTTATCTAGACCCTAGTTTTTATCAGGACACTAGTTGGTCTAGTCACTAATGAGTTGGTATTGTAATTCACTTCACAATCAAATCATAATATGGCAGTTGGGGAGGGGGCATTGTGACTGATTACCAATGTTAAAGGTGAAAAAAAGGATTGCTGTACATCAGATTGGAATTATAATGGAATATTGTATTGGACGAGGGAAATAAGGGTCTTGGACACAGAACACACATTTCAGCTTAATGAGGCTTTGAAACCGGTTGGGTTCAATGTCACCCTCATTTGTCCCACTCAGGGCACCCGAGCATGAAATGTTGCCTTTCACTGTGATTGCCACCGGCTATTGCCCCTACCATAAAGAAGGTGCATCGTGCAAAACGACTGGGGCTAGTTCGCATAAACCGCGCATTACCTTTGTTTTTAATGAACAGAAAAGGAAGCATCAGCTGTAGTCTGGGTTTGATAGGAGAAAAGCACAAAACAATGCATTACATGATTCTTCTTAATGCTTTGTCGAGCACTAAACACAAATCTCTGTGGTCCACTTGCAAAAAGGCCAAACAACATCCATCACAGCTAGAAACTTAATGAAACGAGAATGTTCTTCAAAATTGCAAACACAACAGATAACTGTCCATGACCATTAGAAACCTGGCTGCATAGGGCTGTCCGTTAACCCCATCATAAAACACCTTATGAGAATGGTGTGAGGCCCATAAGTATTGTCTAATAATAAAGGACAGACATCTCTAATAACCCCTTTAAATCACAGCGAGCCGCCCATCTGAGTTTTGAGTACAGGTAGATGCATAACAGCCGAACCCAAAGAGCATGGCAGCTGTATAAATAAATCTCCGGAATATGTGGATCACAGTCATATTCTGAGGGTGCATCTGATAAATCAGACTTCTCTAATATCATTTGAGTGATCAGGTGATAAGTGATAAGGTCACAGGCTCACAGTACAGAATAAAAGTAATATAAGACGAGAAATCATTACCAGCAGGTACATATATTATTGTTTCTGTGGAAAGCATCTTATCTTGGGAGAATAGTATCTATTACCTTTCAAGAATTAAAATGCTGGGTAAGCATAAAGAATGCTGGATTTGTCATTGAATAAAGTGGAGGTTCCATGTTTTATTCAATAGCAAAGCTAACTCAACTGAACAAAAGCTTGTTTTGTTATTTGTTTGACAGTAAAACAGATCGACTCTTTGTTCTTCATCTATAGGTGTCCTGATACAGAAGGAAATATGGGTTCAATGCAAGTTAAGCTCAGTCAAGAGCATTTGTGGCATAATATCAATATACACACACAAAAAAAGCAAAAATCTAAGTTACCGTAGTACACTTGTTTCAACTTAACTTAAGTGCTTGTGCTGCCTTAAAGCCCCAACCCTGAATTTAGTCAACTTGAATTGTGAAATTGTACTACTAAGTGACAACTTGGATATTTGATTTGACTAAACTTAAAATTTTAAGGCAGCACAAACAATTGCTTTTTTTAAGTTGAAACAATTTTTTTTTTTTTTTTACAGTGACCCCAGACATTGCTTTTAATAACTACAGTACAAGTGAGACAAATATTTTACAAACCAAATCATGCATTCTAGCCATTGAGCACAATGCTCATCTGCCATCAGCAAAGAATAAGAAGAGGGATAAGGGATAAAAAAAAAAACCTGTTTGAGAGCAAATAATAGGGCATCATTCAAGAAAAGTAGAAAACTAAAACACTGTTCACTTTCCCTTTTTAGGTGCCCAAATCAAGGTCTCGTAAATCCTGTGACATTGTTTCCCATTTAGTTACTTCGGCTGTAGACCTTCGAGGGAAAACCTCTGCTGATGCAGCAAACGATCATTCACGGAATCTGTAGCGAGAGAAGGGAATTAATGTACTAGATTATACGATGTCTCATTGTCTACCCTCTAAGGCAGCTTTGTAATTGAAATACAGCTTCTTAAGTGATTGATTTAAGACACACATTTGATTCCAGTACAGTTTGACATAATAATCATTCACTAGCCAGACTCGTAGCCATAAATTCGAATCTAAATAAAATATGCGTATTCTGTTCAACAAACACATGCAAAAAGACCAACAACAGTTCTTCCTCGCAAGTGCTCATAATTATAACATTTAAACATATTTTCTGGGAATTGGGGATGTACAGATTTTTATTAGGAAATACAATTGTGTTACTGTCAAGCAATCTGACTGGTGTGCAAGTTTTCTCAAGTGCTTTGTATATTTTATGCATTAGTCGATCAGTGATGGTCTGTGAACGTGCAGTCTGAGGCTAAGACTAATTGTCCACAACCATTTTTAAAGGAACTCTAAGGAACATTTTCTACCTTAAAATAATGTTTCCAAAATCGTTTCAGTGGTTCATCAAGCCGTAACAGGGTGAAAGGCACTTCTGGATTCGCTTTGCAGCTCTGTATCTGCTATAACCACACTATGCAAGTTTGCCAAACCGGGTCGCGTTTATGTAGTTCGAATGAGACTTAAGAATTTGACTTGCTTTACGTCAAGCGTTACAATAGTTATTATTTCGTTTTTCTTCGTTTCTGATGTCGCAATACATCACACTTTCATGAAATCATGCAACATACTCTACCTTGTCAGTCGACATTGTTAATTCCAAAGCCGGAGCTAGATAAACAGCGAGCGTGCGTGCGACAGTAGGCTGCGGGCGGCGAAATTATTTACGACAGCGGTGATGGACAATTCCGCTTCCAACCTGTAGGGGGACCGAAGCGGAAACGTTCCTTAGTGTTGCTTTAAATGAGAAAATAAACTTGTTGCAAAGCATATTATCGTTCAAATGTTTGGGGTCAGTAATTTATTAAAACATTTTTTTTAAAGAAATTAACAACTTTATTCAGCAAGTATATGCTTTAAATCAGGGTTTCTCAAACTCGGTCCTGGAGGGCCACTGTCCTGCACAGTTTAGCTCCAACCCTGACCAAACACACCTGAGCAAGCTAATCAATGTCTTCAGGATCACTAGAAACTCACAGCTAGGTGTGTTTGATCAGGGTTGGAGCTAAACTGTGAAGGACAGTGGCCCTCCAGGGCCGAGTTTGAGAAACCCTGCTTTAAATGAATGTCCCCACAAAGCTAAAAAATGTTGGTCCCCATGAGGAAAACATGAATAATAGCCTACTAAGTGATGTTTTTGTGAAAATGTATAAAAAAAAATTCTGTTATTGATAGGTTTAGGGTTATGGGATAGAATATACAGTTTGTACAGTATAAAAATCCTTATGTCTATGGAATATCCCCATAAAACATGAAAACCAAATTTGAGTGTGTGTGTGTGTGTGTGTGTGTGTGTGTGTGTGCCCTTGTTTATATTACATTGTGGGGACCAAATGTCCCCATAAGAATAGTAAAACCTGAGATCACCTACATTGTGGGGACCAGCCAGCGGTCCCCACTTTTCAAAAGGCTTATAAATCACACAGGATGAGTTGTTTTGATAAAGTAAAAATGCAGAATGTTTCCTGTGATGGGTAGGTTTAGGGGTAGGGTTAGTGTAAGGGGACAGAATATACAGTTTGTACAGTATAAAAACCATTACGTCTATGGAGAGTCCCCACAAAGATAGTGAACCAGACGTGTGTGTGTGTGTGTGTGTGTGTGTGTGTGTGTGTGTGTGTGTGTGTGTGTGTGTGTGTGTGTGTGTGTGTGTGTGTGTGTGTGTGTTTTGTAGAGTCTTTTTAAGAAATAAAATAAGCTGAAAGGAAAACCTTTTTAGGATAATACTATGGGAATGTGAGATGTTTTGGGGGAAATTGGAAAATTGTAGAAAAAATGGGGATGACTGAGCCTAATGATTTTTCCCCAGAAAAGTGTGTTTCTGCTAAATCTGCTGTAAGTTTGGACTTTCAGGCTGGAAATAGATGAGCGTATCAGACTGCCTGATCACACAAAGATCTGCACGAGTCTCTGTGGAGTCCTGAAAAGACAGAATCAAAAAGATCCTGCAGGGAAGAGTTCTGGGAAAGCACAATCAAACACGGTTCTCACTGAAATGGAAGAGGCTGCCACTATTTGACCAGCCCGGAAGGTGCAATTCACCCACTTTATAACACACACTCAGTCTGCCCTGCTCCAACAAACACAGTGACACATCCTACAAACCTTTTGAAGTAAGTGTCAGCAAAAAGCAATGCTTTCACAAAGCCTAACCTCATCGAGGGAATTTCTGAGAGTAGTCTCTTTTCTCTTTTTTTCAGGACAACTTTCCTCTTTCTCCCTCTTTCATGGTTTTCATGGATATCCTATCAACAGGGGTGGGCTTCAGAGGTTTAAATAGTCTTTACCACAAAGTTTTTATGTCTAGTAATTTTTCTCACAAATAAATAGAATTAATTCTGCTATATTCTTCAGATGTAGTCTTGTAAGCCAGATATTTTAATGCCGGGACACACCAAGCCGTTGGTCGGCCGTCTGGGAATGTCGGGCCGTGTTTGAGCGTCGGTCGGCTAAGTTTTTTTGGAGTGTTCCACAACGTCTAGTCGGATGCCGTCAGGTTTTTTTGGGACGATTCAGCATGTTGAACACACATGCTAGTTGACAGTCGTCTTTAGTCCTTTTGGTGTGTTCAAGCACAGATTTTTGTCAGAGATGCAGCCGACGACGAGAGGTGACAACACAGTTTGATTTCGTTGCTGCTATTTTTTTATGTCGGCTTGGTGTGTCCCTGGCTTCAGTATAACCATTTAAGTTTCATACACACTGCAGTTTATTGTGCATGAAAGCTTAAAGAGTAAGTTCACCCAAAATGTTTTAACTATTCCATAATTTACTAACCCTCAAGCCATCCTAGGTGTACATGACTTCAGCCAAACACAATCGGAGTTATATTAAACAATATCCTGTCTCTCCTAAGCTTTATAATGGGAGTGAATATCAACCAATGCCGTAAGTTTGGGGCAGGAATCTTTTTTTTTTTTCTGATCAATGGTAGACGAAGACTTTTGGAAACCTGTTTGAAAACATTACTTTTTAACTAAGAAAATAAAATACACTTTACATTTTCTCAGAAGCACTCATTTAAACAGTGTTTTAAGTGGGATTATACAGTAAGCAATTATTTGAATTATTATTATATCACTATGATGATGATGATACTGATGATGATGAAAATGTATTTCTTAAAAACAGTTTCCAGCGATAAGCAGATGTCTGTCCACACTGAACTGCTATGCGACTTAATCTGAGCCAAGCAGAGTATATTTAATGTTAAAATGTACAATAGGACTGGAGATATAACAATGGGCTGGGTTATATAAATAGAAACTAAGCGACTTAGTTGGCTAAAACGCAGAATTGCATGAAGAAAAAATAACGCTGGCTACCTTATCTTTAGGACGTGGCAGGTTAATGGGATCGCTTCAGCTTAGTTCAAATGGTTAATTTAACCAAAAAAATATATAATTGTCACCATTTACTCACCCTCAAGCTGTTTTAAACCCATATTGAGTCTCTTTCATCACACACAAAAGATGTTAATCAGGATGTTCACAATCCTTTTTTTTCCATTCAAGTCAAGTCAAGTCAAGTCATCTTCATTTATATAACGCTTTTAACAATGTAGATTGTTTCAAAGCAGCTTTACAGAGATAAACGTATAATTTAAGGTAAGATTGTTTTGGCTTTATAGCAGTTCTTTAATAAAGTTATTTTCCAGCTAAAGTTAGTTTTGATTGATTCGCTTCCGTCGCAACGATCATGTTATTAAATTAGGGGCCGCTAAGACAACACCATTCACTCTACACAAACTTTAAACGCGAACCTGTGAGAAACACTGATGGCGTTCACATGCGCATTAAGAATTGGTTCTATAGTTATGTGCGTTTGAATATATGTGCGCAGGTTTGGAATTCCCTACAAACCAAGCCTAAACAAAGTACTGGTGTTTCCTTATAATTTTGATAAAGAATTTTATTTAATTTTATCAATTCGGGGTAGATACGCGAATAGAGTTTTCCCGACGACGCTTTATCTGTAGAGTGGGAAAGGGATCCTCCATAGGGAGAGACTAGTTGGCACTTCAGCACTGCGTTGTCATCGGGTCCAGGCGAAGGTCCTTCATCAGATCTGGATACGACCTGGATCCGGCAGGCTGCAGGAAAACCTCGGGATAAACAAAGACACTCAAATTAGCGTAGATGCCATTCTTCTCATGATGTAACGAGTACATCAGGATTTATGAGAAGTGTTCCCGGTTCCAGCTGACCTAATCTATGCAGCCTAACATTGAATTATAGAAGTCTATTCACCTTATTCCGGAAGTAGCACTAGGTGGCGCCATCCGCGTAATCTCACTTCCTGGTTTAGCTACTTAGCGCTTTGTTTGCCCTGGTCCAATCTGTTATCTGTCTTGCTATAAGTAGTAGATAGACTATAATATTATAGCCAGATGCGTTGGCCTATGGTTATTAACAGCTGCTGCAACGTACTAAAGTACATTTCACTTGAAGCTTTTGAAACAATGCCACAATCAAATTATTTAATAGCTGTGTCTTTCTAATAGCTATTACTTAGTTACGAAGATGTGCACAAACTACATGTAAAGTTTGAAACATTATTACACCACAGTTTGTTTGCTTAATCACCAGATACATTTGCAGTGTATAGCCAACAGATGAGAAAAAAATAGCCACGAACTGGTGTAGAAAGAAAGTAGAGCCTCAACTAGATGAACAAGAGGGTAACGTTAGCTTAGCTAACTGCTAGCTGCAATTTCTTATGCTTTGATCTCTAACACAAGTAATGGCTGTAAAATAAATCCAGCGACTGAATTCTAGAGGACCATAGCTTTCAAACAAGGTATAGCATGTGTATGTGTCCTGTAGTGAGACCATTACAACATTAGATGTTTGTGGCTAATGTAGGCTAAACACTACACATCGGCCGGGCTGCGATCAGACAGGCAGACGGGTCATATAAACACCTAAAAGTCGTTTAAAAATTACCCCGAGAAACAGTGCATTGCTGTGCTGTTGGTACACACGTACATAGCACATTTGGCACAAATTAGCTTATCTTATGTGACATTTTATCAGTGAGACTTCTCTGCAGTTCTCCTCGAAATTGAATGAGGGTACGCTAAACCGGAAGTTGGTTTACAACGGAAGTACTGGACAGAAGTAAAAGTGGGCGGGGCGGAATAAGGTGAATAATGTATTATGTGAATGCTAGGTCAAAGAGATGTGTCTTTAATCTAGCTTTGAACTGACAGAGTGTGTCTGCTTCCCGGACAATGTTAGGAAGATTGTTCTAAAGTTTCCATGCATTGAAGATTATTCAATGCATGACCAGGAACTATCAACAAGCAAAAAAAGAAAAATATAAATATTTTCAGGTTAATTTAAGAATGATTGAATGATTCAACATGTATTTTAAAATATATCTTAACTGATATATACTGTAAACTGAATGTCATGAATCAATTATAATGTCAGCATGTGGGCATCTGATGAAATATTTACTTTACTGTAGGATTTGACTTCTGTGCTTGTGCAAGTGCAATTAGAAAGAGGACAACAAATGTCAAAGGGGAGAATGAGAGGGACACAGAGAAAGAAAGAGGGAAAGAGTCAATGAGGGAGGCAGTCAGACCCCTTTCATCATTATTCCACTATCTCTTTAGTCCACAAGCAGACTCAGCATTCATTGTGACGCTCTATTGTCCCCATCCACCTGTCACCATGGCAACCAACGGGGACACCCAAACCCTGCCATGGGCTCTTTTGTGCTCACTGGTGCCACAGCCAGAGAAGAGAAGTGTGTGTGATATCATTAGAGCTCTTGAACGCGAGCAAAAATCTCTGCTTCATTAATGATGTTTATAGTGCGAAATGTAGGGCTGTCAAATTTGTTCACCTTTTTTTTTTTTTTTTTTTTTGGGTTAATTTGGGTTAATTTGCATGTAATTTGCTCTTTTTACAAATGTTGGTTAAAGACGTATTCTGTCTGTGTTTGTAAACCAGTCAAAACAATCTGAACTTCATAAGAGAGTTCAGTACACTGAAGCCGGTCTCTTGATTAAACAACAGAGAGAGAGAAAATACTTTCATAATGGCTACATTCCTTATAAATCAAATTCATATTGGACTTCTTACATATACATGCAATCAACACAACTAATGTACCGACTGGCTCTGTGGAAACACACAATTTGGTTTCTATAAGGGAAATATCAGCACTTTTATATCAAGAGTTGTATTGCTCAGGTAGACTAATCTAGTGTCTCAGTGAGCAGTGCTGATGCATTAGCTCTTTCACAACGCCAGTGTAAAGGCGATTTCCCCAGGCACTGCAGCAGCTACAAAAGGGCTTGTCAGTTAACCTGTCCATTGGATTGGTGTCAGAGTATATATGGGGGCCAAGGGAGTACTGAGAGAGAGAAAAACAGAGCAATAGAGGGGAAGAGGGTAAAGGCATTAGTCAGCTGACAAAAAGCTCAAAATGATGCATTCTGATGATAGCCTTTGCACAGGACGGGCACAGGGAAGATATGCATAAAGTAAGAAAACAGCCCATCTCATCAAGGTTGGCTGCAAGAGAAAAGCATTATTTTAGACATCCAAAAGCCATTGCTTCTAAGAGGCTTTCAACGACAGGAGTTCGTATTACATAGGTGACCCTTGCATGCTTTAAACCAACTATTTCAGAAAACAAGCATCTGTGCAACTGGACATTTAATTCAAAACTTTAGATATAACCCTTGTGCAAACCTCCCTATGAGAAACTAGCCTCTACAACATGATCCGAATGACTGATCCAGCAATAAACCTTTCAAGCACCCCCACACATGCTGCAAATGGACTCTCCACTTGAACCAAAGTGATGCATGATTACCTTTTAAGTATCAACTGCTGCTTTAATTTCTTTTTGTTTATTGGCCTTGTAACAGACACCATTATCCGAAGTTTAATTGCACGGAATGCCCTCCAGGAACAATCTGGGGTTAAGTGCAAGGCATTTTTTTCTCAGGTTCATAATGATACCCATTTGGCCAGCTCCACCCCCTGGCACCACCGTCCTTTATAATCAGACAGGAGTTGAAACCCTGCAACAATAATCATGCAGTAGCACTTTACTCAAACGCTTCCGATTTAGCAGAAAACTGAATATAATTTGTTATTCAGAGAAGTTTTGAAGAACATTCCATAGCTAGAACAATACATTAAGGACTATCTCTGAATGCCCGTACATGGCTTTACAAGTTTAAGACACATGTAAAACAACATACTCAGGCTTAATTAGTCAAGGAGATTAAATATGAATTTTAATGCTAATTGCAACAACGAATGTCACCACGAAATAGACCCTAGAGAAGAAGACCTAATTCAAAAACTAATATATATATATATATATCAGTGAAACTAAAACAACACTAGTTGGGTCCAACTTAAAATCTGAAGTTGACTGTTATAGAGTTTCAAGACATATCAACATATCTCATGCAGTGAATGGAACATTCCAGTGTATGGAAACAAATGTCTGTTTTCAAGACGCAATGTGATTTTTTTTTTATTTTGTCTATTTTTGTTCGTTTTATTTAAGTAACTTTTGGAGAAAGAAAATTGACAACTTAATGAAACATATGAGAAGTTTCAGAGCTATGAAAGAGAAACCTCTAGGCAATAGGATTTCATTAACTCCTGAGCTGCCTACTTATAATTTTGGAGAATTCACTAGGTTTGTAAACCCAGTCTGTTGGAAGAAGAAAACATTTCTGAGGAAACCAGAAATGATCAGGAGATGCAAGAAAGGCACGATTCCACTCTCATTTGTTATTCCAGAGTCAGGCAGTGAGGTGAAAACAACAGGGACAAAACATACACTGGGAGATGGAGACAGGCCCAGAAAGAAGAAAGAAAAAGACAGGCATGTTTTAAAGCTAAAGCATGTTGAATATCGAATCCTGGTATATTGCAAATGCTGACAGTTCCAACAATTTCTTTGACTTTCAACAACCACTAAACAAGAAGATTTTTTTCAAATGCATCTCAGGCTAAATGTAATGAAGCAGAGGGAGATTTCATTGCTCAGAGGTTGCTCTTTGTTTTCCTATAATGCCTTTGGAGAGATAAAAACAGAGACACGGGAGGCAATAGTTTAAGTGCATGGAAGCTTGTTTATGCACGTAATAAAAAGAAAAATCCAAAAATTCCGACTTAGAATTTTTCTCGCAGTCGCAAGACTTTATAACTTTGAATTGTGAGTTTTTTTTTTTACTCAGTTCTGAGGGGAAAAAAAGGAGTCGGAATTGCAAATTATAAACAAAGTTTATATCTTTTTTCTCAGAAATGTGAGTTTATATCTCAAGATTCTGATTTTTTCCCCGTACAATTCCAAGCTTATATCTCAAAATTATGAGGAACAAAGCCAGAATTTAACAAGTTATAAGCTCACAATTGAGGGAAAAAATAGTCAGAATCGTGAGATAAAAATTTGCAATAACCTTTTTTATTTTTTGTTCCATGGCATTGTATCGTTCAACTGGTCGAAGTTGATACACGATTTATAAAGCAATAAGTATGCAATACTTTTTTAAAGAGTGAGAGTAAATTGCTGCTCAGTAATTACTACAGTAACCTAATTACACTGTTGAAGATGTAACTTACCCAACACTGCATGGTGAAAACAAGCTTCCATAACCTACACCAGGAATATAGAGCTATAAAATGTAAATAAATAGCATAGTTAAGATCATTTGGTGTTGGAATAATTGGATGAGAAATATTTGTTCTCATATTGAGATCTCTTACTTTCCAATCTCTGGTAGCTTGTCAAAATCTGAATACAAATGTAAGAAAATGTTGAGATCTCTACTGAAACTTTAGATGAGACATATGTGTTTATTCTTTTTTCTCAGGAAGCAAATCTTCAAATCTGTGATTCTTTTCTCCTTTCCTTTGTGTAAGAGGCCGTCTTTTCAGCATTGCATGCTTCTGTATCGCTCTTGATAGTTACCTAATTTTGATTTCATGTCATGCATGAGACAGTACACTAATGATATCATGTGAAACTACAGTAAAATACAGAAAAAAGTGCTGCAGTATTTTTTTTTTTTTTTTTTAGGAAAGGCATGGTATTACTTCCTAAATGCATCATCCGCTGCAGCAAACTCTGACATTTCTCATAATTTCATCAGCTTCTTTTAGCAAATAACCAGTGGACAATCCGCAGGCAGGAGAGTCACAGCGATTGTGACCTCTTCACACACACACAAACAAACTCAGCGACATCTGCAAACAGTTTGAAGTGTGAGCAAACAGTAATGATTTCACAAAGGTTTGCCACTTAATGACAATATGAAGCCTTTGGTAAATTAATGACAATCATCCGTCCAAGAGAAAAAAAATATATATTTTGATCCAGCTTTAAAGGGTCTGTATTCTCCTCCAGTGATGGCATGACCAAGATGCGAGTTTAAAAAAAAAAAAAAACGGTTTCACTTTATTTTGATGGTCCCTTTAACACATTCTGTTGTCTAGAAGTAACATTGCACCTACATGTCTACTAACTCTCATTAGAGTATTAGTAGAGTATTAGTAGACTGGTAGGGTTAGGGTTAGAATAAGTTGACATGTAGTTGCAAAGTTACTTATAGTCAGTAGAGTTATCAGATATTAAGCAGACAGTACACTAATACTCTAATGAGAGTTAGTTGACATGTAGTTGCAAAGTTACTTATAGTCAACAGAATGTTCAAAAGGGACCATCAAAATAAAGTGTTACCAAAAAAAGCCTTGCCTCCTTTTTGCTGTTTGAGTTTGTTCAGCAGGTATATATGCTCAAATTCAGCTATCACTTGCTAGAAGCCAAATTAGAGTGATGACAACGTGTCTGTGACATTACCTCAAAAAATAATGAACAAAACCACACAACCTAGACTACTTTAAAGGGGCTACAACCCTTGTTATTCGCACCACCGGTGGCCATTAAGTGAACTGCAGCCAGCAAGGTATTGCTTGCTCGTGCTCGCACTCGTGAACACGTAACATACAAGAGACTGAACATGACTCAAGGCCCTGATATACTGACAGCAAAGTTATTTTTCATTACTCGCTAAGAAGTCAAAAGAAATTGGAAATTTTGCAGCGATATTCAGACGTTTAGATGAATATGTGTTGTGCGCTTTCCTCTCAATAACAAAATAAACACAGAAATGACAGCGATTCAAAAAAATCTGATCATAGCGATGGATATGTATTTGCACAATATAAATTCTAATGATTCAGAGACAAGTCATGTTGTCTTACACTCTAAAAACTCCTGGGTTATTTCTTCAACCCATTTTCTGGGTTATTTGTGTTGGGTTAAAATTATGGGTTATTTTTTCAGAGAGTAACCATTTTCTGGGTTATAGGGCTAATATTTTAGTTTGGGTTTCTGGGTTATTTTTCAAAGAGTAACCCATGTTCTGGGTTATAGGGTTGGCTTTCTCTCTCTCCCTCTCTCGCCCGCCCGCCCGCAGTTGTTCTGGAATTTTCTCACAACAGTCGTTTGAAATAACCGTCGCTTTCGCGCTCAATCCGTTTTGGCCTGTGCTTCATCGGTGCAACTTCATATATTCAAGGTAAGAGAGTATTTTCAGTGTTGATGTAATGTAAACTTTTCTGTGTCCATGTCCCTGTTGCTAGTTTATCACCATTTGCACAAAAAAAAAAAATACGTTGAGACTAGCGTTAGCCGTGGTAATTCTGTGGTTGGCATGTAGCCGCGGCTATCACGACAACATCTAGGACAACTCGAGGTAACGTTATCACACCGGACGCGATTTTGAACAAGGTCCTGAGCCTTTGCTGGGTGTCGCGGACAGACGCCGGATGGCGCCGCCGGTGTGTGTACACTCATAGAGAATAATGTGTTCGAATTTTAAAGACGCGGCACTGCGCTTCTCGTCCGGTGTGCGAGCCCCATAGCCGCGGCTACAGAGCGACGAGGCAACACAATAGTTGAGTTATGTTTTCCAGCTGCGCCGTGCTTATCATATTATATAGTGCCCTACTGGCTGAAGTAGTGAGTTAAAGAAGCGGGTCAAGTCTTCAAATTGTTGCTAACCTCTATATTGCTATGTTTTCTCCAGGTCATTTTGAATGGACAGTTTTGTCGCTGATAAGCTATCTGAGTGGCAGCTGTCTGAGCTGACAGAGAATTTTAGAGGTGAGCATTTTACTCTTATTGCCCTTATATCATCTCTCTATACCTACATTTTTTTTTAATAAGACTTAAATGTGTCAGTGCAAGATTTTGTGAAAGTCACAAATTCTTCGCCAGTGGGGTATACACAACCCTAAAAGATTATTGTGCCTTGTCTTTAAGCTGTTATGCATAAGAATGGGCAAGATATTCACCTTTGCATTAATATCATTACACTTTTTAATGAAAGAAAAGATGTCATTTACACAAAATGGGTAACGTTAATGCTGCAAAAGAACCACATTAGTTAACTAGCAATTTGGGCCAAAAAAAAAAACCACTGCATTCCCTTAAAAGTGATTATTTGTTAGCTTGATAATGAAAGAGTGTCTGGTGAGTGGTTCACAATTGTCTCAACTTATTAACAAAACTCATGTTGTCTTGTTTTCTGTCTTTCAGATGAAGACATAGATGAGGAGGCATTTCTTCTCTTTGATGAGGACACTATCAAAAATCTTGGCCCCAAAGTTGGCCCCAGGCTTAAATTCCTGAGGCTCTTCTGAGAATTGTTGTTTATTTTTCTATTTTTTTATTTCTAATATTGTTATTACAGTGTGACCTAAAATAAATAGGAAAATAAACATGTCCAAGTGTGTGTTTTTTCATATAGATTTTAATTTAATGCAATAAAAATGTAAAAGTGCTTGAAGTGTGTAATATAATGTAAAACAAAGTTTTATTTTCTGAAATAAGGCATACTGGGATAGTGAGGTTAAGTTAGGTTATTTTTGACCCAACTCCTGGGTTAAAAAAGGATCAACTAATTTTTGGGTTATTTCTACCCAGATGTTGGGTTTTTTAAACCCAACATTTGGGTCAGGTATTTAACCCAGAATTTGGGTCAAAAAGCACAACCCAATTTTCTGAGTTGAGATAACCCATAAATTAGTTGGTCCCTTTTTGACCCAGGAGTTGGGTCAAAAATAACCCATTATGGGTTATTTTTGACCCAGGAGTTTTTAGAGTGTATAAGATTTCATAGCCTGGGCAGAGTAGTTAACATTCATGGGAAATCTGCGAATAAGAATTAGAAATGATGCATAATAAGCAGGCCTGTCAATCTGTTAAAAAAAAAAATATGATCAAATGAATTACTCATGTCAATTAATTAACTGAATTAATTGCATATAATACTATTAGCTGAGAAAATCCTACAAATGAAGATAAGTCAAAGACATTAGCCTAAATTATTGTGGCAGATGAGACATTACATTAAAGACATTAGAAGTGTCTTTAGAAGCAAACATACTGTTTCTTTCATTCCATCATTGAACACAGACTGACCTACAGGACACAGTAATTGAGTTTGTAAACCAACCATAGAAACATACACTAACAGAATGATATATGAGGCACAGAATCACTGTGAGGAACTGCTAAATGCCTGTCTTTAATCTGAGAGGACCTCTCCTGAGAAACATCTATTCTGACCATGATCGGCCGGCTAAGTGTTCTCACAGTGCTAATGTGGATGCTAATTCAGCACAGCTCTAACTGTGCAGCACCTCAGGCCAAGCTTATGTGAATTAAATTAAACCCTCCTCCATAATGTCATAATCATCTTCATAAACATGGAATGATGCAGAAAATTAACTTCAAAGACAACAAACAACTGCAACACCTCCTCTCTTCATTATGGAGCACTTAGCTTTTTTCGCCCTCCGCGATTTCCTGCTGTATTACATATTTGTCATAAATTAGTTAATAAAATAAGTCAGTGCAGTAAATGCAATGTTAGCACTTTACTGATACTCTAATGATTGCTAGTTGATATAGTTGCAAAGTTACTTATAGTTAGTAGAATGTTTAAAGTGGACCTGGATCGAAATAAAGTGTCACCGAACATATTTATTAATTAACATTAACACAGGTTAATAAATGCTGAAAAAATATATCACTCGTTGTTAATGTTAGTTAATGCCAATGAGAACTTAATGTAAAGTTTTACCAATACGATTTGTTCACACAGATTATCAAATTAAATTGAAATGTCATAAATAAGCTTTTTGATCAGTAACAAAACCAATGCAGAATGCTGCATAATAATATGGTTCTACCAGACTCTCGTACATTTCATTTGTACAGAGAGTCTGGCCTCTCTCCATTGACAAGCGTTAACTTCCTTGTAGGCGGGTATTCTGTTGAAGTTTAAAACTATTGGATCTGCCCAGAGTCACTCTGGATCTGCCATAACCAATCGCTAACTTTTGGTCGTGACGTAACCCTACAACTCAAACCTCAACGTCATCGTTCTCAGCCACTCCCTCTGTTCGCTGATTGGACCAAAAACCAAAAGAATCGGAGAAAACCAAAGAATACACCACAATCCCAGACGTAGTACTGAAGGGAAATAAAATTGAGCGGAAGTACGCAGGAGGGCGGAGCCAGGCTAGCATAATAATGCATAACATTTCTAAAATCCTTAAAACATTTCCAGTTAAAGTCCCCATTTGGCTTGTAATAATGAATATGTTAGCCTTACTGTTATAAGCTAGTGTGCTCCAAAACAATGACAAAATTTGCATTCAGAAGATATAAGCATTCAAAACTAATTTTCTCCAATATGGATCAATTTCAGCTTCTCATCAGATTTTCTGTCCAATCAAATGCTGTCTAGAATCTATAGCATCCCTCGGCCACTTGTTCACGCTATTACTATTTTATATATGGTGAATTGTGCATAGTGCACTATATAGTCATTTGTCATTTCAAAATGACACATCTACACAAACTACACTTTTCCAACTACACATCCTCAGCATGATTATCATCACTGTTTTGCTTACAGTAACAGTTTCAAAGTAAATCTACGGGGGAAACATTAGACTGTGACTGTCATAACCTGTCACTCAACGGCTCTGGCCAAGCTGTGATATAAACTAAACACTATATGTTATTTAAAAAAAAGGGGAGGAGCTGCTCAATATACCATAAAACCAGAGGTGGAAGTAACGAATTACAACTACTCACGTTACTGTAATTAAGTCGTTTTTTTGGGTACTTGTACTTTTTTGAGTATATTTTTAAATCTGTAATTTTACTTGTACTCAAGTACATATTAAGCTAAGTAATCTACTTCGCTACTTGTAAAATCACATTTCGTTACTGAGTACAATTTGAATTGATATTCAAATCTTTGAATGGCATTTCGGTAGCCAATAAAAATATTCGATCGTAAACGGACCAATAACACCCCTGATATTTGGACTGAATGAAAGCCGCCGCAGTCGCAGCAGGTTTTGAAGAGCTGATCATGAAGGAGGCGAGGAGCTCAGAGTGATTAATGGCTGGACTGAAAGTTTGGAACAACAAACTACATAGTAGTATTGTCAAAATATCAATATTTTACCAGCTGCGCGTTCTCATTCTCTCATCTCAACGACAGCGAGTTTGACACACCCGCCTCCCCTCAGCGCGGGATTGCAGGTAGGCCTATTACGCATAATTTTATTAATACCTGCAAGTAGTGATGGCCAGATCGAGGCCTCGTGAAGCAATTGAAACAGTTGAACCAAATGTGCCATATTGTTTCGAGGCTTCGAATCAATCCGACACCCGTCTCAACGGTGACACCTAGTGGTCACTTGCAGGTGTTGATCTGAAACAACCTTGACGAGCCATTAAAAAAATGTGTTGTTTTTTTATTATTATAATTTTCTAATATGTGAAGATTGTAACCTATAGGCTCCTCACTGTGCATAATGTTATTTTGGTCTTGCAAAATGAATATTAATAAAAGAAATCAAGCCACAATGTCTCACTTTTTTTGAGATTTTTATTCAAAAATATTAATTTCTCTGCTGTGGAAGGACTTAGACTACTTCTTTTTTTACAGATAATTTCTCCAGCCTTTGAAAAAATCCTCTCACAAGGGACACTTGTTACTGGCATGCAAAGATATATATATATATATATTGTTTTGGTGATTTTCCTTTTATTGTGACAGGACAGTAGAGAGATGACAAAAAAACGAGGCGGGAAAGGTCCCGGGACTCGAACTCGGGACGCCCGAGTGCAAAGGCGCTACATGTCGGCGCACTGACCACGAGGCCATTGACGCCGACGGCGGAGATATTTTTTTTAGCTAGGACATACAAATGAGGAAAGATTACTGCTATCTCTTTCCAGTTTCATTTAAATTCATGTTAAATTTAAATGCAAGCCTAAATAGCCTATAACTAATCAAATCGCACTATGTCACTATATCACCAAAAATCCGCTATCTCAAAATCAAACTCCTCTCACAAAAACCCACGAGGTCAAGATGCGTTGATTTCACTTTTATACAGATGTGCGACTGTGTGGTCTGTTCCCGACCGTGTCAATCAAACGCTGATTCGGCGGACCACACCTGATGAAACACTTAGTGAAACACTTCGAGGCTTCGTTTGGCCATAGTCACGTGACATAGGTGTTTTGAATCACGCTTCGGATCAGTGTTTCGAAACATCTGCGCTTCGGGATCTCGCAAAGCTTCGGAACGACTGTTTTGCGTCAGCCATCCTTACCTGCAAGTTTCTATGGCATATTTTAATGGCAAATGTCACGAACAATATTATAACGCGAGGGCACATTCATGTAATCGCAGAAAACTGGACGCGAGCTCTCAAATATACGAATGAACTGGACTCGGATATTGAGTGTGCGCTCTCGGACTGTGTGTCATATCATGTGTAATCGCGAATCTCTCCAAGTGGTTCTCACTGCAGACTCAAATGACGTCCAACTCCAATCTCTCCATGCTCTTGAATTAAACGCTGTCAAAAGTTATGAAAAATCTATAGTCTTTTTGCAAATTAAATTCAGTTTGAATTGAAATCAAGCTTCCTTGTGCTGTGTGTGAGCTATTGCAACAGTTCACGTTACCCTATTGTAAAGACAAATACACTGAGTGAGTAAATATTAGATTATTGTAATGGTTATTGATCAATGTTTAAATATGTAAACAAAAGCCTAAATTAAAATCTCACCTTATAAAGTGGACGTGTCTCTTTAGAAGACTTGAATTAAACTTTTCCATTCAAATAGATTACTGTTACAATGAGTGTTGTGCTTTTCAATGCTTGAAAATAATGATTGCCTTGACAAAATGGATGGACAAAAATGTAGATATTAAAATATTTAGTATGTAGTAGTTTTCCCGATGGTATTAAAAATTATAGGCTAGGCCTACTGAATATTGACATATTTCAAGGTGTCATATTGAAGTTAGAAATTCCAGTATCCACTAATTAATGTCCTTTGACAATAAGGTAAAAACGTGTTAAAAGTAGCTATTTTCTACATAAATCTATGATTTTGTTGAATATTTTTATTGGTAATGCATTAACTATCGCCAGCTAAAAAGTAATTAGTAACTAGTACTCTGAGTAGTTTTTGAGAAGAGTAATTTGTACTTTTACTTAATTACTTTTTTGACACCAGTACTTTTACTTGTAATTGAGTATTATTTCAGCAATGTAACGGTACTTGTACTTGAGTACAAATTTTCAGTACTCTTTCCACCTCTGCATAAAACCGAGGTAATCATGATGGTAATCAGCATCACAAATGCTGAGTTCACCTTTTATTGAACCTGATCAATTCGTTTACAAATTAGGCAATTTATCAACTCACCAACAGATAGATAATAATCAATTACCACCAAAAGCTGGATGGAAGATTGCTGCTCAGTGCTCATTACATGGTGATCATATGTTTGCAAACAGATTGTGTGGAATATTATGATGCTGAGACTGGTCAGTAATTGGCGGTTCTCATTCAAGAGTCCCTCTGTCAAGTAAAAGAGAGGTGAGACACAAAACAGAGGAAAGAGAGAGGTGGTGTGAGGAATGGCTCTTCATAATTCAGGAGGAATCAGTGTGAAAGAAGCTTTTCATCAAATGTTGAAGGAAGACACACAAAGATAGGACAGAGAACAGATGAAGCCATGCAACACCACAAACATACAAACAATATAAAACAATAATCACAGTCCATATCATATCTCTCATGCATGGACAATGCAGGGTTGTTTTAACCCAAATTTGGGTCAAATATGGACAAACCCAACCGTTGGCTTAAAAATGTAATTAAAAGATTTAACCCAACGGCTGGGTTTGTCCATATTTGACCCAGCATTTTTTAGAGTGTAGCTGTATCATGATATATACTTTTACTATCTGAAAGATTTTGGTCATACTGCCTTCCACTACTATGTGCACTAACAGTTCAAAGGTTTTTTTTTTTTTTTTTTTTTTTTTGAAATGAATACTTTTATTCAGCAAGGACACACTAAAATCATCAAAAGCTACAGCAAAGACTTTTACATTATTCATCAAATAGTCCTGAAAATGTATCACAGTTTCCACCAAAATATTAAACAGCAAAACTGTTTTCAACATTGATAAGAAGACATGTTTCTTGAACAGCTAATCAGCATATTAGAATGATTTCTAAAGAATCATGTGACACTGAAGACTGGAGTAATGATGCTGAAAATTCAGCTTTGATCACAGGAATAAATTACATTTTAAATTATATTAACATAGAAAACACCTGGAATATGAAGTCTCAAACAGCGTTATACCTGCCATGAGTGCTTACAAGGCTGCATTAATGGCTCTTTATAGTTGTCACACTGGTGTAAACAGGAGGCAAAGAGAGAAGAGCGATGGGGAAAAGAGGAGAGCAGAGCATACCAAAATATGTAAAAACATATGCTATTTAATGATTAATCCAGGCTGAAACTTCAGGCTCACCCTCCCGCACCGCTCTTTTCTCTCACCTACTATTTGAAAGAGGGTGTTAGTCAATTACACTGAGAATTAACCTGTCTTTATTTACTTGTCCTGGTTGTCTTTAGGGGGCAGGAACACGCATATAGCCAGCTTTCTCTACTGTCTTTTAGCCAGGTGATGTTCAGTTCTTCTGTCCTCATAACTTTGCACTCCATACTGACAGAGTTGCTGTCAACCTGCACGATTAATCGCAATAGTTTCCAAGGATGTGGGCTGTATCACACACTTCTTTAGGTAGACTTTTAGTTGGCAGACTTTCAGCCTCTTTCAATTTACTGTTATGTTTAGACATGTTGTGGTTATTTAACTGAGCATCTTCAAGGTGCACAGTCAATAACCCTTGGTTTTGAGAACACACTTTGTTGACCCAGCTCATATTACCTATACAAACTCAAGGCAAGACTATGGGTGAATAGGGTAAACATAACGTCTCGGTTACGTATGTAACCCTCGTTCCCTGAGTAGGGAACGGAGACGTTACGTCGGATGACGACAAATGGGGTTTCGCTTAGAAAGCCTATCACCTTCGAGTATAGAAAATGAGCCAATGGCAATGAAATGCCATGGGTCTGCGGAATTTGCATAGTGTAACTCCGCCCCACCTCATGGGTATATAAGGAAGTACGCCGGCAACAAGCAGATATGTTTCTTCGCTGAGGAGCCGAGACTGAACTCCGGCGATCCCAGCGGTACAGCGGAAGTGGCAGGGAGACGTAACGTCTCCGTTCCCTACTCAGGTGAAACAATATTAGCTCAAGGGGGAAATATTAATAATAACTCATAATTACTAATTATGATTAATTATTAATATTTGGGTCAGTTAATTAGATTAACTTTGAGGTAAGCTAAATTAATATTACAATCAATTAATCAGTTCCAATGAATTATTTGATTATTAATTTATTCTAAGAAAAGTGTATCTTTCATGGTCACCGAAAAATTATTATTTCTTAGCATGTACAGCACTTAGAGCATGTAACAAGATCAAGATCATAAAATGGACTTTGTTGCAAGGAGGCTCAGAAACCAAATACATAATTGTGCAAAAGTTTTATTAACTAAATCACAAACATAACTAAACTAAACAAACATACATACATTCATACATACATACATGCATAGGTCAAATGGTGAGTGTTATGGAACCGGAAGCAGGAAATAGAACTATGGAAAAGATCTATTTAACTATGAAAAGAATCCCCGTCATGGGGGGACGTGAGGAGTAACAGTGAGGCCAGCAGCAAAGAAGCCAAGAAGCTAAAAAGTGGGAAGGGTCAGTGACGTTTTGAAGCTTGACAAAGGTCACACCTTTCCGAGTTTGCCTGATCAATGAGAAGGGTGGAATTTCACAAGCGGGAGTTTCTTCTGTGATTGATTTATGAGTTTTTGTTCTAAGCATGCTCATTTGCAATGGCACGCTGGATTGGTTTCTGATGACGAAACTAAGAAAGATTCTTGTAGTACTAATATGTTGCACAGCTATCGGCATATCATGTACACAATCATTTCGATCTTCAAAGTACCAATTAATAGAGACCAAACATGGTATGTGTGGGGTTACGTTGACTGTGGGTCCATAGATATATAGTATCAAAGAGATAATAGTATCAACAGAAAATAGTATTAAAAGACACAACACAAGGCAGTAAATCATTCACAAAATGTTCTGGAATGCATGTTAATTTCATGTTAATCAGTTCATCGATAAATGAATGCAGGAGAGTCTGTTCTAACGTCTGTAGGTTTTGTAGCAGGATCCTATTCACATTGCTACGGGTCATAAAACTAACTTATCTGATCGTGGCCATGGCTGTCTTCCAGTGCCCTGCGTAAGTCTGAGCTCTCTGTCGTGAGACTAGCATGGACGAAGGAGTCCTACTTAACACAGGAATACCAAGGTACACTGGGAAGCATATCTCAGCGGACATATGCAATCATGCCCAGCCCGAAGAGGGGGACTTGGAATACACATATGACCCAGAGGGGCTGCATATGGAGTATCACTGAGGTGTCCAGCCGCAGGTGGAATATTTCAACCCCAGGGGTGGCAAGGTGGCTTGCCGAGGGAAAGACATATGCTCAGAGAGGCTTACAGTGGAAATACACATGTGGGGGTCGCCCGGAGGGGGAACCATGCAAATGGAGGCACCTAGCCAAGCGCGAAAGCTGCCGGTGGCATAACTCTGGCGTTGACGTCGACAGTGCTGGAGGAACTCAGGGCCTGCGGGGAGGCTCACCTGAGGAGAATATCGCACGTATCCCGTCCGTGGAGAGGAATGGCGAGCAAGCGAAGACACCTGAGCAGAATCTAGTACCGGCTAGTTTA
The DNA here is from genome assembly GCF_951802725.1 of Rutilus rutilus. Taxonomy (NCBI): domain Eukaryota; kingdom Metazoa; phylum Chordata; class Actinopteri; order Cypriniformes; family Leuciscidae; genus Rutilus; species Rutilus rutilus. Next base: position 6,576,629 of record NC_140210.1, on the reverse strand, counting down.
AGCGAGTACATGAGAAGAAACTGGCTCCACTCAGAGATTATAGAATCTCGTGAATGAGTTAGGTGTCGCCCAGCCTGCAGCTCTACAAATGTCTGTTAGCAAGGCGCCATGCGCTAGAGCCCAAGAGGATGCCACACTCCGAGTGGAGTGGGCCGTCACACCAAGGGGGCACGGTCGACCTTGCTGCTGGTATGCCAAAGCAATGCCGTCCACTATCCAGTGAGACAACCTTTGCTTGGAGAGAGCCTTTCCCTTCAGCTTCCCACCATAACAGACAAAGAGCTGGTCTGAGGTCCTGAAACACCGCGTTCTGTCTACGTAAGCACGGAGGGCACGTACTGGACAGAGCAGTGCCAAGGCTGGGTCTGCCTCCTCCAAGGGCAGCGCTTGCAGGTTCACCACCTGATCTCGAAAGGGTGTGGTGGGAACCTTGGGCACATATCCAGGCCGGGGTCTCAGGATCACATGAGAGTTAGCCGGCCCGAATTCCAGGCACACTTCGTCAACCGAGAATGCCTGCAGGTCCCCTACCCTCTTGATGGAGGCCAATGCAACCAGGAGGTCTTAATTGACAGGAACTTAAGCTCCACTGATTGCAGAGACTCAAAGGGAGCGCTCAAAGGGCAGTTAAAACCACTGAGAGGTCCCAAGAGTGTACGAGAGGAGGGCGAGGAGGATTCAGTCTCCTCGCTCCCCTCAGGAACCTGATGATCAGGTTGTGCTTTCCCAGAGACTTACCATCAACTGCGTCGTGATGTGCGGCAATGGCGGCAACATACACTTTCAGGGTGGAGGGAGACAGCCTTCGCTCCAACCCTTCTTGCAGGAAGGAAAGCACAACACTGATCTGGCATTTCGTGGGTTCTTGATGTTTAGAAGAACACCAGTTGACGAAGAGGTTCCACTTCAACGCATAGGCATGTCTCGTGGACGATGCTCTAGTGGAAGTGATGGTAGCCACCACCGCTTCGGTAGGCCGAAGCCGAGACAGCTCGTCGGCCGCAAGGTACAGGTCTCCCGGAATATAAATGGCTTGAAGCGACCTCAGATGCTTCTGATTCCATAAGAGGAGGTGGCGAGCGAGTTGCAACATACGGCAGGAGCGCAGACCACCTTGATGGTTGATGTACGTGTTGCGCGTGGCTCGTTTTCTAGATCTTATAAATTCCGATTATGGACCAGATTCAGAAGATTTTCGGGTCGACTCACTGAAGCAAAACTAGCAAAATATATATTAATAACAAATTCAAATGAACAAAATCACTCAAGACTACTGGACTGCAATTAATTATATAAAAGGTAAGTATATTTTTTCTCTTTGTTGGTTATCGGAATGATTATAGAAATGAAATAAAATAAAACAATTAAATGACAGAAATATACAGTATTTCAATTAAATGACATGTACCAGAGAAACACAATCAGAATTTCCCAATGTCACTCTTCTAAATCTCAACCTCAATATTTCAATTTCAGATTCAACAGTTGTTGTCTCAATTGCAAAAATAAGAAATTAGAATGTTCATCAAAATGGAAACAGTTCAGTCCATGAAGAAGAAAAAAACTTGAATTCTTGTCTTCAGGAAAATCCAGGTAAATTGGAAAAATATACAATGTGTGTAGTTCTGTCCTACCCACTCAGAAACTTTGTTTCTCACAACACTTTTTACAGGTTTCCAGGGACGAAGTGATGGGATGGCTCGCCAGTCCAACCAAGGATAGGAAATCCACAGCAGGACAGAAATCACGGAATCGGAATCGGAACCTCAGCAGCAATTCAGGAACTCTCAACAGAGAATTAGATCAAAGAAAAGAAAAAAATATACCAAAGCAAAAAACCCGGCCTTGAAAAACAAAGCCAAACACAATTATTAGATCTCATTCAAATAAACCTTTTTAAACAATCAATATGACTCTCTTCAATCATTTAAATACATATGCATGCTAATCACCATGTGCTCGATTAACACATTAATCTATATACAGAGCTAGCAAGCTAGCACCGCATGGCACACACTTCCCAATAGAGAAAAATACACAATCTCAACAAATAATACGTCTCTGCATTATTTAACGTAACTACATACAATCACATAGTATATTATAAAACATTTTCAACATTTTTTCATATTATTACCCACTTTACCAATGCATTGTTCACATTACTATCAAAAACAATATTCTCATTAGTCAAACACACTTCTCATAAAGAAAACAGTACTCACCAAGGAGAAATATGGATCAAGGAACAAAAGAAAAGCAATTTCCCAAAGGAAAGATTCGAAAATTTCTCCTCTCTCTTCAGTAACTTATAGTTTCTGCACGGCGCGCTCAATTTTCACGAGGCACTTTACACACGCGAGCTCTCTAAAGAACCAGTAACTCATAAATCTACTGTGCTTGTTAATAACTTACTGCTAAATTATCACAGTTTATTCTTTCTTAACTCACTCAATTGATTTAATATCACTCGTATCGTTCACAATCTCTTATCTCCGGTCGCGTCTCAGCTTGATACCGATCTTTCTATGGAAACTTTTTCTCAACTGAGGGCGGAGCTAACCTTTCACCTCACCAATCAAATTAATTCAGAAACATTTTTCTATTCTTTGAATTATTTATAATAAAATAAATACAATTTATTTATTATTCTTCTCTTACTATTAGTTTCATAGCGATATGAATAAAATAATACTAATTATAATTACTAGTGACCCAAATTAATGTACTGGGTTACACTCTCCCTTCCTGAATATATGCAGGTCCCTCTGCATACTCACACTAAGATAATTTCTATCAGAGTCACTTCAAAGGGTCTTCCAAATTGGTAGTAATCGCAGCACTCAGACTTGAAAGCAGGGATTGGATAACTAAACTAAGAGGGTTACCCAGTTGCGGGTACTGAAGTCTTTTGGGGGGTTCACATTGTCTCCTTGAGCGTCTAAGACCTCCTCCAGTTTCAGTTAATTCACTCTGGTTATGTTGAGAGTCACAAGGAGTGGCACTTTCTGTTTGAGGGGAAAGGATACTTCCTTCTCTGTGCGCATTTCCAGATGATTGTTCACCCTCAGCATCCAATTTCTCACAATTCCTCATCGGTTCATTTTCATTTCCGGATCTATCAACCGAACTTTCATCAAGAACTTCAACTTCAGGCAGATCTGATGGGTCCCCTTCCATCAATTCCTCTGAAGTAGGATGATCAGCCTTCTGCACGTTGGAGAATTCCATATCAGGTAAGTTTCCATGTTCAGCGGGTTCTTTCGGGCTAGGACATCCTTTATCCTTTTCCATCGCAGGTTCAGCACCAGGTAAGTGGACGGTCCTTCTACTTCCAGTGGAAGAAACAGGTTTTGGGTTCGACAGAATTCTGGTTTCAATCTCGAAGGACCTTTCAGGAGCATAATGGTCAACTGGATCATAGTCTGACTCTGAACACTCGCTCACACTCTCAAACTCCTTAGGTTCCTCAGCACATCTGGCTCTGGTTCTGGGTTTACGAATTACTTTCCTCTCAACAGGCTCATCAGGTGTCGACAGGAATCCACAGGGCAACAGCAGATCCCTGTGCAGAGTCCTCAGAGGTCCATTCTTTCTTTCTGGAGTCACCGTGTAAACAGGTAAATCTCCTGCCTTCTTGATTACAATGTAAACGTCAGGCTCCCACTTGTCTGCTAACTTGTGTTTTCCTCTCAGGCGGACGTTTTTCACCAATACACGATCACCAACTTCAAGGGTAGAGACAGTAACACGCTTGTCATACCTCCTCTTGTTTCGTCCTGCTACCTTTTCAGCATTCGTCATTGCAACCTTGTAACTTTCTTCAAGTCGCTTCTTGAGACCTTGTACGTACTGAGAATGGGATTCAGATGGACCATCAACTGGCAACCCAAACGCCAGGTCAACCGGTAGTCGTGGTTGTCTCCCAAACATTAGTTCGTACGGGAAGAATCCAGTCACATCACTCTTAGTGCAATTATAAGCATGGACAAGTGGTTTGACATAATCTTTCCATTTTGACTTTTCTTTGTTGCTCAAAGTTCCCAACATTTGTAGCAGCGTCCGATTGAAACGTTCAACTGGATTGCCTCTCGGGTGATATGGAGTAGTTCTAGTCTTGGATATCCCAGCACATTTACACAGTTCCTTAATTGTGCGAGACTCAAAATCAGTGCCTTGATCACTGTGAAGCTTTTCTGGGAACCCGTAATGCACCAGAAAATTGTCCCATAGACACTTGGCTACTGTCTGAGCTTTCTGGTTCCGCGTTGGCACAGCAACAGCATATTTAGTGAAATGGTCAGTGATCACCAGGATATCTTTTGTGTTACTCAGGTCAGGTTCTACCGAAAGGAAATCCATGCAAACTAGCTCTAACGGTCTGCTAGTCTTGATGTTCACCAATGGTGCAGCTTTTTCTGGCAGAGTCTTTCGTCGAACACAACGCTCACAGGTTTTGACCTTCTTTTCTACTGCTGCGGCCATTTTAGGCCAGAAGAACCTTGATCGTACAAGATCGAGAGTCCGTTCGATTCCCATATGACCCATTTCATTGTGGAGCTCTCTTAAGACAGTGGAACGAAAATAAGCAGGTAATGCTAGCTGGTACGACAAAGCTCCTTGCTTTTGAATTCTCCTGAAGAGTACTCCATTTCTCAACTCCAACCGGCTCCACTCTTTGAACCATGGAATTAACTCAGGTGGACTGGTCTTGAAACAGGGCTTGTCATTTAATTCCAACTGTCTGATAACTACTCCAATTTCCGAATCCATTCTCTGTCTTCTTTTCAGTTCTTCTTCAGACAAATGGGAAATCTCTGTACGTTGGTAATTATCCTCTTGTTGGAAAGCTTGTGGTAAAGCCTCCACATCTATAGCAAGGGATTCTACTAAAGTCACTGGAAGATGACAGGATTCAGGCTGACCATTCAATTGACCAAGATGATGACGTTCACAGATAGCTTCTATGGCTTCGGCAGAAACGACCTGCGAGGTGTCTTCGGTTAGGTGTTGGTGAGTAAATTGTCTAATCCTTTCCATTTCTTTTTGTGTTTCCAGGTCATCTGGAACTTCCTCCTGTGGTCTTCGGGATAACCCATCTGCATCCTGGTTTCTACTCCCAGCTCGGTACTGTATCTTAAATGTGAATGTTGACAGACTTGACAACCACCTATAACTGGTGGCATCTAACTTGGCGGAAGACAAGATATAAGTCAATGGGTTGCTGTCGGTTATCACAGTAAAAGTAGCCCCATACAAATAGTCATTGAATTTAGTGGTCACCGCCCATTTCAATGCCAGGAACTCCAATTTGTGGGCGGGGTACCTTACTTCACTCCTGGTAAGTCCTCGACTTGCATATGCGATGACTCTCATCTGTCCGTCTTGCTCTTGGTATAATGCTGCACCAAGCCCGGTGGTACTGGCGTCCGTGTGCAACACAAACGGGAGTTTGGGGTCGGCAAATCCCAATACTGGAGCAGAAGTGAGTTTCGTAATGACATCATCAAAGGCTCTTTGACATTCTGGCGTCCATCTTTCACCAAACTGTTCCTTCGGACTGAAATACTGTTTTGCTTCGTCTGTCTTTTTCTTGCGGCCTTTCTGTAATGGAGGATACCCAGCAGTGAGATCATTAAGAGGCTTCACTATTTTCGAATAATCTTGCACAAACCTTCGGTAATAACCAGAGAATCCGAGAAAAGCTCTGAGCTCCTTAAGCGTTTTCGGCCTTGGCCAGGTTTTGAGGGCTTCCACTTTCGCTGGATCAGTCTCAACTCCACTCTGCGAAACTATGTGGCCTAAGTACTTGACAGAGGTTTGGCAGAACTTGCACTTCTCAGGTGAAAGCTTTAGCTTGAACTCACGCAACCTTTTGAGCACTTCTTTCAGACGAGCTTCATGTTCTTCCAGAGTTCTTGAGAAGACTATCAGATCGTCAATGAACACAAGCACTTCCTTCCGATTGAGATCTCCCATACAACGTTCCATCAACCGTTGAAACGTGCTAGGTGCGTTCGTGATTCCTTGTGGCATCCTATTAAATTCCCAGAAACCTAATGGGCATACGAAAGCGGTCTTCTGCTTATCAGACTCTTCCATTTCAATTTGATAGTAGCCCGACTTAAGGTCGAGGACTGAAAACCATCTTGATCCGGTCAAGACTGAGAAAGCTTCTTCCAGGTTAGGAAGGGCGTATGCATCCTTGATTGTCTGAGAGTTTAATTTCCTGAAATCTATACATAATCGCACAGAGTTGTTCTTTTTTCGTACCACAACTATAGGAGATGAGAATGGAGACTCTGACTCTCTGACAACTCCAGCTTCAAGAAGCTCTTGGAGATGCTGCCTGACTGCATCCACGTCTTGGGGGTGAATTGGTCTGGCTCTGTGCTTGAATGGTGTGTCATCACTAAGCTTTATCCGATGTTTCACTTGGTCAGTGTGTCCGTAGTCCAGATCATGTAACGCAAACACATCAGGCATGGAATTCAACAGTGATGTTATTCTCTCTTTCCAATCTGACGATAGTGGAGAATCTCCAAAGTCAATTGGAATCTTTGACAGACTTGGCTCCATCTTTTCACTTCCAGCATCCACTTTGGAAAACTCTTTTTCCATCACTCGCTGGACTGCATGGACTTCAGCGATCACAGTCTTCGGGGGAATCACTAGGTCAGTTTGAGTGTCATTCCTCACTACTACTGGTAACTGAGCAAAGCGTTGCCTTGAAGGTAGACTGTGCAGACAGCTTGCCACCAAAAGACCACCAGGTAAGGGAGACGTTGTAGGTGGCTCCACTGACACCCATTTTTCAAAGAGAGGGCCTTTCACATGAATTAGTCCATCCAGAACTACAGTGCACCCTGCCGGTACAACCTCTTGTTGATTCCCTTTCAACTTCACACATCCCACAGTTCCACTGGAAGCATGCAATTTCCTCTTCTTCAGCACATTTATAACAGCTTGATAGCCATAACAAAGTGACTTGATAGCACGCGTGCCCCTTTGAGTGCAATCGGCATATAACACATCAAGCGAGTTGGTACCAATTAGAATCTGTGGAATGTTTGTCAGGTCTGGGACTATTAGAGCTAGCGTCGGGACCTCGGCTTCCACCCCCAGGAAACTTTCGGGAAACTTTAAGTTGAGCTCGACATAACCCAAATAGGGTACGGCTTGTCCGTTGGCTCCCTCTACTTCAAGAAGATGCTCCAATGATTTCATGGGGTGCTTGCACAGATATTTAGCATAGTATGACTTAGGAATGGTTGTCACCTGCGACCCGGTATCTAGAAGGCAGTTCACTTCTCTCCCTTCAATTTGGATTCTGGCGGTGCACCTGGTCCCTACTAATCCAGTAGGTAATTCACGACGTGGAGATTCATGAACATGCTGATGCAACAGATATTCATTCCTCTTAGGGCATTGTTCTCTTCTTCCCGTCTCTGTCCGCCCCGCAACTGAGACGGATTTCAGTTTAAATGCTTAGTGTTGGAGACGTTCTGCAGATCCCATTTGATTTGTCGCTCTCTTAACTCATGGCGTTTCTCTTCAACCTTGCGAGGGTTTGGGTCATTTTCGCAGTTAACAGCGAGATGTCCATCCTCTCCACAATGGAAACAATAACCAGGACGGGGTCTGCTGTGCGGTTGCCAGGTGGGTCTTGCATCCTTGTTCACCTCAGGTTCCATTGGCTTGGGTCGGTATTTTGCAGGGAAGGTGCTCAAAGCTGGAGACTCTTGATACTCCCCTTGAACTCTTGGGACGAGATGAGCTTGAAGCTCAGCTATCTTCTGCCTTAATTCAGAGAATTCTTCCACAGTAGGACTGGTCTTTTCTTTACGAACTAGCTCTGGTTTCATTGCGGAGATCTGGGCTTGGAGTTTTGCAACCTCCTTCTTCAGGGTTTCGACTTCAGACTTTTCAGCTTTGCTTTTGGACTTGGCTGACTTCGGCTTTTCACTTGACTGGCCTGGCACCTCGTCAGTGGAATCTTCAGATACATCGCTGCAGTACACAAACTGTTGGTGAGTCGCTGTCCGTAACTTAAGTGGAATAGGAGCTTGTCTGTTTAATCCGAGATGCTTTCTCATCCTTTCTTCTTTTAGGGTCTGCTTGTCTTCTGCAGTACGGATGAGAACCACAAGTTCAGCGAAAGAAGGGGATGTGACTCTCTTTCCTTCCAGCTGCAAATCCGTGATTAAGCTGTTGTCCCAGCAACCTCTGCAAAATTGCTTGAGGAGACAACGGTTCCGTTCAGCTGCAGCAACACCACCTCGTCTGATCGCAGCACTCAGCATCACATGAAGACGGTGAAGGTAAGTGGAGGGTTTTTCTCCTTGATTTTGCAGGGCACCAATGAACTTTGCAAACAATTCATCTCCGTCCTCCACTGAGCCATATACAGATTCCAACAGCTCCAAACACTCTGATGGCAAGGCATATGGACCGATGTGCTTGACGACATCCGAGGCTGGAGGCAGCAGACTGTCGAGAATCTTCCCAGTCTTGTGTAAATCAGAGATAGACTTATCGTTCAATAGGAAATCCACACTCGCACGCCAGGTGTCGAAATCTGGTTCATGGCTTGGACGAGGGCTTCTTCCTGAAAAGGCTTTGAGACGAAAGGCAACATGTGGAGACGACAGGGAATCACTGGTCCTTACTACATGCTCCATCACTACTCGTTGAATTCCAGGTGGATTCAAAGCACTGGTAGGTATGTTCAAAGACATGGTCTCAGCAACACTGGCATTAGGGCTCCTCATATGGTAAGGTGACTTTACCGGTGTGCTCTCCTTGGCTGGGTTTTCATGTCCTTGGGTTGGAACACTCAGTAATGGTGAGATCTCTGGTGAGGACATTACTGTTGTTTCTGCTTGCCCCTGTTGCACATTAGCAGATGGTTGGTGTTCTTGATTCAAGTGTGGAGGGGTACTCACATGCATACCGCTGTCATTTGCAGGCTGTTCTTTTTCTGGAAACATCAACGCAGATATCTTCTGCAGCTCGCACTGAAGCACTTCCTGCACAGTTCTTCCACTGCCTCTGGCGATGGCCTTCAATTCTTCCAGGTACTCTTCAGTGATGTTTCCACCCATTTCAGAAGTGTACACACTACTCAGGCTACGTACCTGGAACACAACATTAGCATCTAGTGTGCTTCTGATAGTCAAAGGCAGTGAGGATTCTAAATTATGCATGGCAGACTCGTGTGAGAATTCCACAATAGCACTGTGGTGATACTCTGACTTGGGATCGTCAATGATTACGTTGCGTTTGATGGACCCATATTTCATCAGGCAGTCTTCTATTTCTAAATCTGGGTCAGAAAGTGTTAAGCCACTTACAATGACTGCTTTCTGGACGGTAATGTTCTCACGTTTCACTATTTCCATATCTGCCTGTTTAACTGATTTCCTATAGAGCGAGGGGGGTTATTTTTCTTACTTTTCACTTAAGCTCTTTATTGTCTATTTGTGATTATCAAGTTTGAACTTTTACACTTTGCTGCAATTTTGCTCCTGGCTGGCTCTCGCCAAGTTTTGTATGTAGCGCGTGGCTCGTTTTCTAGATCTTATAAATTCCGATTATGGACCAGATTCAGAAGATTTTCGGGTCGACTCACTGAAGCAAAACTAGCAAAATATATATTAATAACAAATTCAAATGAACAAAATCACTCAAGACTACTGGACTGCAATTAATTATATAAAAGGTAAGTATATTTTTTCTCTTTGTTGGTTATCGGAATGATTATAGAAATGAAATAAAATAAAACAATTAAATGACAGAAATATACAGTATTTCAATTAAATGACATGTACCAGAGAAACACAATCAGAATTTCCCAATGTCACTCTTCTAAATCTCAACCTCAATATTTCAATTTCAGATTCAACAGTTGTTGTCTCAATTGCAAAAATAAGAAATTAGAATGTTCATCAAAATGGAAACAGTTCAGTCCATGAAGAAGAAAAAAACTTGAATTCTTGTCTTCAGGAAAATCCAGGTAAATTGGAAAAATATACAATGTGTGTAGTTCTGTCCTACCCACTCAGAAACTTTGTTTCTCACAACACTTTTTACAGGTTTCCAGGGACGAAGTGATGGGATGGCTCGCCAGTCCAACCAAGGATAGGAAATCCACAGCAGGACAGAAATCACGGAATCGGAATCGGAACCTCAGCAGCAATTCAGGAACTCTCAACAGAGAATTAGATCAAAGAAAAGAAAAAAATATACCAAAGCAAAAAACCCGGCCTTGAAAAACAAAGCCAAACACAATTATTAGATCTCATTCAAATAAACCTTTTTAAACAATCAATATGACTCTCTTCAATCATTTAAATACATATGCATGCTAATCACCATGTGCTCGATTAACACATTAATCTATATACAGAGCTAGCAAGCTAGCACCGCATGGCACACACTTCCCAATAGAGAAAAATACACAATCTCAACAAATAATACGTCTCTGCATTATTTAACGTAACTACATACAATCACATAGTATATTATAAAACATTTTCAACATTTTTTCATATTATTACCCACTTTACCAATGCATTGTTCACATTACTATCAAAAACAATATTCTCATTAGTCAAACACACTTCTCATAAAGAAAACAGTACTCACCAAGGAGAAATATGGATCAAGGAACAAAAGAAAAGCAATTTCCCAAAGGAAAGATTCGAAAATTTCTCCTCTCTCTTCAGTAACTTATAGTTTCTGCACGGCGCGCTCAATTTTCACGAGGCACTTTACACACGCGAGCTCTCTAAAGAACCAGTAACTCATAAATCTACTGTGCTTGTTAATAACTTACTGCTAAATTATCACAGTTTATTCTTTCTTAACTCACTCAATTGATTTAATATCACTCGTATCGTTCACAATCTCTTATCTCCGGTCGCGTCTCAGCTTGATACCGATCTTTCTATGGAAACTTTTTCTCAACTGAGGGCGGAGCTAACCTTTCACCTCACCAATCAAATTAATTCAGAAACATTTTTCTATTCTTTGAATTATTTATAATAAAATAAATACAATTTATTTATTATTCTTCTCTTACTATTAGTTTCATAGCGATATGAATAAAATAATACTAATTATAATTACTAGTGACCCAAATTAATGTACTGGGTTACATACGCTACTGTCGCGGTATTGTCTGATCGGACTAGTACGTGCTGACCCCTGAGCAACGCACGGAAGCGGTGCAGGGTGAGATGTACAGCCAGCAACTCGAGGCAATTGACATGCCAAAGGCACTGGGGTCCTGTCCAGGAGCCCGCGGCAGCATGTCCATTGCACATGGCACCCCAGCCCGTAGTGGAGGCATCTGTTGATACAACAACATGCCGGGAAACTCGTTCTAAGGGCACTCCGGCCCGTAGAAAGCTGAGGTTTGTCCACGGGGTGAAGGTCTGACGGCAGGCCGGAGTCACTGGGACTTGGAGCGTGCCGTGTTGCCATGCCCACCTCGGGACTCGATCGCGAAGCCAAAGCTGAAGCGGTCTCATCTGAAGCAATCCGAGCGGTGTTACTGCAGCTTCGGATGCCATATGCCCCAGGAGCCTCTGAAATAGTTTCAGTGGAACCGCACTCTTGTCCTCGAACTGGCGAAGACAAGTCAGCAGTGACTGCGCACGCTCGCTTGTAAGCTTCGCGCACATGGCGACCGAGATGATCTTCATACCGAGAAAAGAGATCCTCTGCACGGGGCAGAGTTTGCTCTTCTCCCAGTTGACCTGATGGCCCAGACGAGCTAGGTGCCGGAGCACTAGGTCCCTGTGTTCGCAAACCTGGTCTCGAGAGTGAGCTAGGATCAGCCAGTCGTCGAGATAGTTCAGGATGCGAACCCCGTGTTCCCGGAGGGGAACAAGGGCTGCCTCGACGACTTTCGTGAAGACGTGAGGAGACAGGGCTAGCCCGAATGGGAGAACTGCGTACTGGTATGCCCGCCCCTCGAAAGCAAACCGAAGAAACGGTCTGTGTCGAGGTAAAATGGAGACACTGAAGTAGGCGTCCTTCAGGTCGATCGCTGCAAACCAATCCTGCGGCCGCAATCCTGCGGCCTACCATCTCCTGTGAAAAACTGGTTGCCAACCCTGAGCAGCCCGTCTCAGGGGCGCCGCTTAGCCTGGCGTTTAGCGGGGCGCGGGCCGGAGAGGGCTGTGGCGCCTTCCTGCGGCTTCCTCCACGACGCGGCCCGGGTGGAGGCTGCTGCTGGGGCCGTGCGGGAGGGGCGGGAGTTGTTATAACAAGATGTTATGGAAAATAGCCCAAAATCTCAAAATTAACCAGTGCCTGAAAAAAAAAAAAGTCTGTAGTGTTTTCCCCAACCTTGATTATTGTCCATCAAAGGCAATGTTTCACCACAGTTTTTTTTTTTATTCCACCTCAGGAGGACAGTGGTGAAGAAACCAGCTCATAAACACAAATTACAGAACTTTCCAGAGACTATGGACTTATTACCGGCTGGGTAAACTACGTTTAGAGATGCTGTCTGATTCATTTTGTTCTGCACTTTTTTTCCCCTACAAATAAGGAATGTGAAAGATTGGAAAACCGAGGAGAAGATTTTCAGTAAATAACTTAAATTGCTGTCTGTCCATCACACAAAGCTATCATATGACTTCAGAAGACTTGTACACAAGTTATACAGTCTACTTTTATGATGTTTTTTTGTTGTCATTTTTGGAGGTACAGTACTGGAGGTCAGCACTGACTTTCATTAGGGAAAGGAGCAGCATGAGCAATCTGCTAAATATCTGCTTTTGTGATCCACTGAAGAAAGTCCTACAGGTTTTGGAAGACATTTTTGAGTGCATTTATACCTTTAACAGATATCACTGTTCAATGCTAATCTATCAGACTGCTAATCTAGAAATCATTAGATCAATTCAACAAGAACAAGCCTACAATGGAGTTCTTAATCCAGACAGTGAGACTGACACTGTATATGCACAAATAATGCATCAAAACCAATTTCTAGACAGGGCTGTTTGTGTGCATGTGTTTGTGCCAACTGGCAGTCATAAATAACCTCAGGCAGGCTTTCATTTTCTCATCCTTCTCCAAAGTAATGTCAGCGCATGTGTTGGATTTGCCTCTAATTAAAACATGCCCGTCAAAGAAGTGCCAGCGATTGTTTACCCTTATTGAAATTAGCTGCCCCAGCCTTCCATGGGACTTCCTGTCAGAAGCATAATTATCCAACACAAGTACATTTTGGAAGACATAATTCCAATGCTATCAAGTTACACTGGCACCCCAACCTAGTCATCCCAAACAAAAGTTACCACTCTGCATTCCGATCAGCCTGTTCCTCAAAAGTCCCATCAAAGTGAAAAGTCCCTTGGCCACACACTGTTTGAAAGCTAAATGTATGAATTGTCTGGGTACCTTAGAACGATGCAGTATAATTTACCTTTCTCTCTTCTGTTCTGTTTTCATCATGCCATTCCAAACTTCTAAGCACTTCGACACTTTCAAAATCAACACAGTTTAGTTAATAGTGGAATAGTTGTAGTTGTATAAAGCTACTAAGATTTCTTACTAAACCCAAATAAAACACAAACAATGGACAATTTTTGGTTTGGTAAGATCCCTGCATATTTCGCTCAGTTTTAAGAAACACTAAGTTTGTATATGTACATGGAACGACATTGGGTAACACTTTATTTTACAGTGTCCCTGTTACATATGTTACTTACCATAGTAATAACAATAAATGATGCATAATTACATGCAACTAACCCACAACCAAATCCTAATCCTACCCTAACCCTATAGTAAGTACATGCAGTTAATTATTATTACTCAGTACTTAAATATATTATTATTACCTTTATTTAACCAGAAAAAAAAAAACTCATTGAGATTAAAAATCTCTTTTCCAAGAGCGTCCTGGCCAAGACAGGCAGCAGCACAATTAACAGACATAAAAACATATAACATATAACATCAACATATAACAATTTATGCCAGTAATAAATAGTTATGAAGTCATAAAATCAAAGTTTCATATATATTATCACAAGCGATAAACAACAGCAAGGATCGTCCGAATAGTCAGTCATAACATCTACAGCCAGTTTGTGTAGCCTCCATGTCGTTTAAAAGTAATTTAAAATCAACCAATGAAACCGGCTCCTTAAGATTCAGGACATTTTGCAGTATATTTTGTGTATAATTACACTGTAACAATGACACCTTTAAATAAAGTGTAACCCGACGTTGTATATGAAATGTGAATTATACATGGAAACCAGTGGTCAATAAAAAAATATGCTTCAATCTGCAATATGCCTCAAAAGATTTCACAATGCACTTTGCCCGAGGACCTCAAGATTTCTCTTAAGCAGCTTTTGAATTTCAAGTAACTTTGCAACTTTGTCAACTTATTTTACTAACCCGAACCCGAACCCGAACCCGAACCCTAACCCTAACATTACAGTCTACTAACAGTCTGGTACAGTCTACAAATACTTTAAAGAGTTAGTTCACATGTAATTGGAAAGTTCCTTATACTTAGTATGTTTTGTCTAAAGTGTTTTTTGTCTAACCATCAAAAGTGTACAGGACCGTTCACACTATCATTCTGTTTATTATAAGCATGCTGCAGTTTTGTCTTCTGCCAATGCTTGAGCTCTTTAAAGCAGGATGGAATCTGATTGGCTGTCAATGTTTTTATCATCATCTGGGGGGAAAAATCCTTCTGAAACAGATTCCAACGATATCTTTCCTCTGTGCTGTTATCATTATTGTTGTGGTGTGGACTTTGCTATCTTTTTATATTTAGAATGATTTAAAACTACATCTTTATCTTTATCGTTGTAGTTATCGTCCTTGGTGTGAACACTGGCCTAAAGTAAAAAAGGCCAACCTCTCTGATTTTCTAGTCAAGACGTGGCTCAATCTCTCCATATCCACATATAATGTTTCATCCGCCAATCCAAACATTTAGAAAGTAATCATGCATGCTTGTATTATTGATTAGAGGTTTGTTCAAATCCCTAACCTTAAGTATAAGCATCATACTCGCCTTAGCAAATGCTGCTTAAGTAGTGTTCGATTAATGGCAACAGATGCACTGAACATCATATCAAGGAGGGTCAGATGACAGGCTTCATTTAAGACTGAGACTTATACTAAGATCACAGGAGACAGATCAGACGCCACATGTGAGAGAAACCAGCATGTGAGACACCAGCCTGCCTTCAAAACCATTAATCGCTTTAATATTTATTGTTCAACTGGATTTGCGTTAATTGACTGTGGTTTAGAATCCGCAGAATCTGGGCAAATGAGAGCTGTCGCAGCGGCGGTTGATGCACAAAAGAGGATTTCATTATGTTCTTCATTAAGCTGAAATTCAAAAGTTGTGCGAACAAATGGAAGAACAGAAAGAAAGAGCACTGTCAGTCTGAGAAAAGAAACCAATAAAATGAAAGAAGCAAGGCTTCTATGCATGGCTGGATTTGAGAATGAATTCAGTTTAATTTGTGCAAACCTTCCATGTAGAACTCTACATATTCATATTACAATATACATAGTTCTGAAAGCGTTAAAACATTGCTTGAAGTACATTTACATACATTAAAAACAATATTTTTCATATTAATATCGTTATTATATCGTTACATCATATATTTTATTGCAGTCGAATTTAAAGATTAGCCAGTATGTTACAAGTTTT
Organism: Rutilus rutilus; assembly: GCF_951802725.1. Taxonomy (NCBI): domain Eukaryota; kingdom Metazoa; phylum Chordata; class Actinopteri; order Cypriniformes; family Leuciscidae; genus Rutilus; species Rutilus rutilus. The sequence continues at coordinate 6,560,914 of NC_140210.1, read as the reverse complement.
TCATCTGATTTTAAGTTCTCAACAACAACAAGAAGTATATCATACATCTTACTCGAACACAAACAGTTACATGGTTAGGTTTTTATTTGCATTTACTTTTTTTTTTTTTTTTACCAGTTGCAAACCACTGTGAAGACAACAGTGTTCAATAATTACATGTTCAAAAGATTTGGGTCGGATGAAGATTTTTTTTATTACGTTTTTGAAAGAAGTCTCTTATTCTCAACAAGGCTACATTTATTTGGCCAAAAATACAATAAAAACAGTAATATTGTGAAATATTTTTATTTTTTTTACAATTTAAAGGGAACCTATTATGCTCCTTTTTACAAGAGGAAATATAAGACTCAAGTGTCCCCATATTTGAGTGGAAAGAAAAAAACGCTGTTTTCGTGCATGTATCTTTAAATGCAAATGAGCTGCTGCTCCCTGCACCCTATCACGAAGAGGGCGGAGCCTTTACAGCTCGTGCCTCGGATACGCCAAAAACTAAAACATCTTTTTGGTTTTGATTATCTCTATTGCGCTCAAGCTTACGTGACATTGCAGTTCTTCATCATCATAAAAGTTTATTATCTGCATGCGTTTTGATATATGGTTTTCTGAGCGCACAAACCCAAAGCACACGCACAGAAAGCTGGCTCATCCCGAGTGCTTATGATCTTATTGCGCTTAAACTGTCAAATACACACAAGGTTGTCAAAAACACAAAGTTCACAAACACCGTCGCTTATGTCTGTGAATGTAAACGGCAAGTAAAAAAATCACATGTGTATATTAGATCTGTGTAGATCTAGCGTAATATACAGTACCTACTGCTAAATATGCTGTTAATCAAACAACAAAAGTAAATCACACTTTGATTCTGAACCACAACAATAATTATTAATATAAAATAAATAAATTAAAATAAGATTTGAGTTGACACTAATGGACCGGGACAGCATGAATACAAAAGCAGTTGTTTTTTTCCACCGAGTTCACTTTTGGATCTGACATGCACAAGACCTTCAATGTGTCTCTTTGCTGGTAAGAGTCTCAGAGGATGAGATGTGTGGCAGAATCTCTCTCTCTCTCTCACACACACAGACAGAGAGAGATCCACTGAGAATTAATCTGATTAATTGGTCTGACTGTGTTTGGAAATGTTTTGTGGCCACTGCACACCAGGGAGAACCAGCACTGACCAGACACACACACGTTTTCATTTTGGGCATGACATAGGCATGATGATTTTTACATTGAATATTCTTTCCACAAACCCTAAATCTTCCCATCACAGAAAACCGTCTGCATCTTTACACTTAAACGAATATTGCCATCCTTGTGTGTCGCCATGACGTAGGGTATAACTAAACCACACACACACACACACACACACACACACACACACACACACACACACACACACACACACACACACACACACACTTCCTGGACTTAACTGCTAGAATCTCTCACTGTGTCTCATTAATAATACAGCTTCCGTACAGTTTCACCTTGCCAGGAGGAAAGTGTTTCATCATGGTGGGTGGTGCTAAGGGAAGACACAGGGGAGCATAACTGTGTTTGCAGGTGAGTGTGTGTGAGGACACGTACAGGTTCTCCAAAGCACTGGCCGACAGCTTGAATGTCATTGAATGTTCACTATACAAGGTTTAGTTCCCTTATTTAAAGTATTTAGTGAAATTTTATTTGGTGCTGTAATTTTTTTTATATGAGCCTTTCGTCCAGCACTCACATTCTCATATTAGCTGGTATTAAAGAACTGATAGTTCAGCAGAAAAAAAAGAAAATAATATCCTGTCATTTATTCACCCTTGTGTCATTCTTCTACCAAACTGTGCTATTTTTTGTTCTACTAAACACTAAGTATGCGTGTATAAGTGCTTCTTCGGCTATTTAAATGTTATTTAAAGATGGACATAAAGGCAAAGTTTAAACCCTTGTTTTAACGCAGTGCTTGATTGACAGGTAAGTAGGCGATCATTTGCTGCTGTTTGACTGCATGAACGTTCTCGATATAAAAGCAATGTCACATGCATTTCTAACCGCCTTTGGATGTTGTTGAAAATGGACAAACTCAAAACGTTTTGGACACCACTGGACACCACGCATCTTGTATTTAGCATTGTGTGCATCTAAAGCATCTTAATCCCAAGTGTAAACAGGGCTTAAAACAGATCCAGTTCTGTTGTTCACACTTGTGCTCTGAATTGTATTTGGACTTTTGGTGTGAATGGATTTTGAAGCAAAATGAACCCTAATTAGCATAAGAGTTGACCAAAAATGTCTTCTTTTGTGCTTGCGCAGAGCTTTTACTCTGAATGGCACGCTTGTCTAACTCTTTACAATGTCTCAGTTGCTTAAACTCCTCCTTTACTAAAACACATTTCCCCTCTAATCCAATTTCTTACTATTGTGAGCGAACAGCACATCAAACTCCCTACTGAGGGCATAAAGCACAGCCATGATGGTTTCGAAGAACATCCTTTTGAAGAGCCAGTAATCCAAGGTCACACATCGTCACCCCCACCTCCTCACAGAGAGTTTGATGGGAAAACAGCAGAGATATTTCTGCTGCAAAGTGACGGTTGTGCTCTCACTGTCACCTACGTGGGGTGCACATTTTTACAGACAAACACACACGAGGCTCTGCCTCAAAGCCCTAATAAGATTAGGATAATTCAACACGTTTTACTATTTTAAATATTAAAGGGGTGGTTCACCCAAAAATGAAAATTCTGTCATCATTTACTCACCCTCAGGGAAGCCGATGAAGCACCCTGAACCGTGACACCATTGACTTCCATAGTGACTATGGAAGTCAATGGCTACAGTCAACTGTCTGGTTACCAACATTCTTCAAAATATCTTCTTTTGTGTTCAACAGAAGACAGAAACTGATACAGGTTTGGACCAACTTGACAGTGAGTAAATGATGACAGAATTTCCTGTGAACTATCCCTTTAAACACATACAACAATGTTTTTAACAAGAAGCACATAAGACAACCACAATTACACCTGGTAGTAGTAATTTCACCTAAAAGTTAACATTCTGTCATCATAGCACCCTCATGTTGTGCCAATTTATTATTATATTGCAATATGTGCAATGGTACTGCAGAAATCACCATGGTACTAACAAGTTTTGTTATTGTTAACTATTAAACAAATGGTAAAAAATGTATATTTTGAATTAAAAATAGTTTTTTTTATTACAAATATTTTATTAAAAATAATGCCAAACTAAAATAAATTAGATTATTTATTTTTTTTACAACTTGAAATTACTTAAAAATGTAAATTAGAACTGAAATAAAAAAAAAAGAATAAAGCTAAATAGAAATATAAAAAAACACACAAAAGTAATAAAAATGACTAAGGCACATACATTTACAAAAACTTAAAACTATAATAAAATTAAAACTAAAAATAGAAAAATGAAAGCTATTTTAAATGACTACAAGTATATAAATAATACTAAAAAAAGCAAGCACTAACATTGTATGTGTCCAAAATTCCATGCTATTACATGAACAATAAATCATGATAACACAAATCATGTTTAACATAATCATGTTTTCAGCACTGAATAAACATTGTCTTGACTCCATCAGCCATCTTGAATTAAAAAGTTCACAAACTTGTTTTAATGCATTGAAGAATTGCTTTATCCTCAATGCATTGAAATTCCCCTTCACAAATAGGTTATTTGATTGGTAATAAATAGCATGCATGTGATGCCAAATCATACTGTCTATGTAGGGAGCTCATTAGGGTTTGGGACAGAGCCACAGTTTTGGTGATACTGTGTTCTCATCCTCTGTTTCTCTCCTCTGGAATTCCCTCTCTCCCTAATCACTTCACACAACTGCCACTTTTAAACGCACGCTCATTTATTACAGGTCACCAACACAAAAGGAGACATTTAAAAGGACAAAGAGGCTCAGCCGGCACGGCGCATGAAGATCATCATACACAATGTACCGAGCGAGACAGAAATGTCTCTCTAACTGATCCTGTCAAATAAACATACATCACTGGAGCGCAGGACGAGTTACAGACCCTGAATGCATGAGCAATAATAAAAGCAACATTTGTCTTAGCAAGCTAAACACTATGGTATTTTGGTTAAAACTATGGATCCATTTTTTTGATGCTGAGATAGAGAGGACACAAAAGCATTTTTACACTGAGGGGAATGACATTGGTTGTAGTAAACCTCCATGTGCTGACAGTTTGATTCATTTACTTCCTACACAGATCAGTAAGCTGAAATACTAATACTGCAGTCTGGAAGACATAACAATGGTTAACCGTTTCTTTTTCAAGAAATCAAGATGAGCGAGAACAAGAAAAAGTGCCATCTGCCTACTTCACCTTTCCACAAGGAGACAGCTAGTGAAGCGGCACCTGACGTTTCCCATTTCCAGGACACGCACATTTCATCACTTCCTCAACACAAATCGGCACAATGCCAAATGATTCTGTCTCATTATATCAGCAGGAACAACTTAAAATACTCCGTCATTTATGGTCAGATAAGAGTAAGACATTGATCGTAAACTGTAAAGGGTCTGGCTTTTTTTTGTGTACACTCAATAGAAACAAAACATTGCGCTTTTGTAAAATAAAGAAAACAAACAGGCTGCCGCTTTCTCCTGTCATGGTTTTCTTTCCGTGAAGCTTGTGGAGCGGATCACAAAAGTTAATCGAAACTCAGCATACATGAAGCAAGCTCTTGCGTGCCATCTGAACTCTTGTTTTGGGTTGGTGCATAGATCATCTCTTCTTCTTCTGCTCTTTTTCCTGTTGTGGCGATTAGCAAACAGCGTTGCATTACCGTGAGCGCCTCCTTCTGGATTGGAGTGTGGATCGCCTGTGACTGACTGAATTCGTCGTCTGACTGTATGCAGTCATGTAGCTAACGTGACGGCTCGGGACGAATACATGTACCGTTACACCCCTACTATATTTTGTCACAGGACAAAAAGGTACCATTTTAAAGGTGCAGTCTGTAAGAATGACTAGTGGTCGAAATAGGTACTGCAGTCCAAATTCTAAATATCAGAGATCGTTGTTTCCCCCGCCCCCTCCTCCTCAGACTCGACACTCACGTGGGTTGCTAGTTTGAGGACACGCAACAGGAACGAATGCATCTGACGACGGAAGCCAAGGAGACTTACAGACTGTAAGTTGATGAGTTGATTTATCTGCGTTTTAATATGCTCTCGTTCATAGAGCTTTTTAGATGGATATCAAGGCTTTTTAGGTTGTGTGGAATCTGCACTCTCTGACCCAATTTGTTTGCCCGTTTCCAAGGCTGTAATACGCTGTGTTTCCTGCCAACTCGCATCCCGAAATACTATTGGGTGAACTGGCAGTGGGCGAGATCACACAGACCAAAACGAAAACCGACTGACAACATGGAACGTGTAAAATAATAAGTAAAATAACTGGCTGTAGAAGTGTTTTTCAGAGAAACGAGTACGTGAACTTAGCATGTTTCCTAAATATCTGCAAACATATTATGGTATTTGTATGCTTTAGTAGAGTTACATACAGCACCTTTAAATACTCTACTGGTAAATCTGTCCTTTTCATTTCAATACATTAGTTGAAAATCTGTCCTTTTCCATTCCAATAACTTACTACAGTTGTAATTAAAATTATTCAACCCCCATTTCGCATGGCAGAACTCCAAGACGTACACCACTACTGACCCAAACGCAGAAAGTAAAGTCAACTCCACTTTGCTCAAAATCATATAAATAAGCAACAGAAGTTTTGTGATTTTGTTCTGTGGAGTGATGAAACAAAACTGGATCTGTTAGGCCCTATGGATCAGCGGTATGTCTGGAGGAAGAAGAATGAAGCATCTGCTGTAAAGAACACTCTGTCAGTTAAGCATGTTGGGGCTCAGTGATGCTCTGGGGCTGCTTTACATCCTCTGACACCGGAAACCTGAAGCGTGTGGAAGGCAAGATGGATTCACTGAAGTATCAGGAATTCCTAGGAGAAAATGTAATGCCTTCAGTGAGGAAGCTGAAGCTTAGGCGTCATTTGATCTTCCAACAGGACAATGATCCCAAGCATCCCTCTAATTCCACCAAAGCTTGGTTGCAGAAGATGTCCTGGAAGATTTCACAGTGGCCATCACAGTCATGAACTCCATAGATAATCTCTGGTGGGATTTGAAGAAGGCGGTTGCAACATGCAAACCCAAGAATATTAATGAACTGGAGGCCATTGCTCATGAGGAACGGGCTCAGATTCCTCAGAAACACTGCCAGAAGCTGGTGTCTGGATATACATCTTGTTTGCAGCAGGTCATAACAGCAAAAAGCTGTTCTACTAAGTACTAAACAATGCTTGCCATGAAGGGGGTGAATAATTTTGAGACTGCAGAAGTCATTAAAGGTTGCCTTTTCAGTTGAATTTGGGGAAACCACTTGAAACTTTTGTTGTGTTGAGCAATTTCAATTACTTTTGTTTGATTTGTTCATTGCAAACAGCTGAAAGTCTGTACATTTTACCAATAAACCTGATTTGCAATGGGGGTTGAATAATTTCGATTACACTATATATCAATTAAAACAATAGTAACTTAAAAATAAAACAAAAAGAAAGAGGTGTCTGAAACAATAAAGAATCTCAAAAACTGGTGGTTGGCAATATTCAGTCTGATGTCATTACAGTACTTGTTTGTAAAGGCAAGTTGATCGATTACACCTGAAAAGTGTGATGAACAAAGTGGTGATTGTACATTGCAACAACAAAATACCCTCATGTCACACTCTGGAACGAATATGTTCAAAATTTCAAACAAGAGCTTTATTGTGTCATTCCATCAAATAGAATTACAACAGGGATGAGATGAATCTTTTGCAAACCAAAACAAACAAAACAAAATACAAGGCAAAGGAAAAAAACAAAACAAAAGCCAAACAAATCTAGCTACATCTCCCATGGCTGTTCAGTCGAAAGCAAATCAAAGTCTCATAATATCAGCATGGTACGTTTAGGACCAAATTTGCACAGTCACAACTTCTTATTTGCTATGACACTCTGACATAAGCAATGACAAAATGTCCATCACAGTTTATAAAACATATGAACAGTTTCTCCCTGGCCACAATACGGTCACACTCTCACTGAGAGCAGGATACAGTTCAGACAAAAGTATTTTCTGTCACAGTACATTGAAAAATTCTCCATTGGAGATCAGTAGTTTATTTGAGTTTGTATCGTGCCCTCCGTTATCTGTAATATTGCCTTCTAGATAGAATACATCAATCTTGCCGTTAAATTCATGAATTGATTAATTAAATACAACAACATATTTTCAATACATGGTTCCCAGTGAGTCTATTTGCACATGGATGGCTCAGTAATGAATGGTCAAATTGGTTTCACATATGTACAGCAATTGAAGATTGAATGGGCATGTCCATCGGTGCTTTTGTGCCACTGAGGAAGGCACTTATTTCCCGTTAGCTCAAGAAGCGGTATGTGAGTCCCATGTGCTCTTTCTCTGCCTGTATCAGATTTGTTGGTTCTTATATACGAGTACAAAATTGGGGGACATGGGCAAGATCTTTAAAAAACATGAAGAGCATCACTGAAAATAAACAGTCTCCAACCAGTGTAGTCCATTAATAAATCCACAACGGTAAAAGAGAATGCATCATTTTACAATCCACAACGTTGTCTCATTCACATAAAAGAGTTACCCCAATTATCTTGTAGGCGCTCCTAGATACGCGTCCGTTAGTTTAAAACGGAAGAGAAAATAGCTTACGGCATCAACAGCAACAATACAGGATGTGGTCAATAAAGACAGTTGGTTTAAACCTACGACACCAGAAATAAACTGTCCGTTTCCTTTGATAAAACCACAAGAGCAAGTGTTTTTTCTTACCATCGGGGACTCTACCATTATGTCAAGTTGGCCACCAGTTTCCACAAAGTCACTGTGAACTTCCTAACTGTAGGAGAATCAGTCAGAGGTGAAAATTAAAGGGACAGTTCAACCAAAAATGTCAATTCTGTCATCATTTACAGTTTCATGTCATTCCTAACCCATAAGTATTCCGTTCATCTACAAAACACAAATGCATATGAAACCTGATAGATTTCTATCCCTCTATTGAAAGTCCATTGCACCAACTCTTTGATGCTTCAATCGAGCAGTTACCTGTAAATCCAATCTCCTAAAGAGACACGATCGCTTTATGTAATGATTTAATTTAATATTTTATTCACATATAAACAAAGATCCATGCACATACATAGAGCACATTACATATGGTAAATGGAATGTCTTTATAAACTTTTTATTAACTCTTTATGAAGTTTTGGTGTACACTGAAAGAAGTTAAATGACTGTTTAATCATGGTTTTGTTCAGTTTAGCTAAAATCAAATAACAATTCCCATAGAAAAATATATAAAAGAAACGATTTTGCTTAAATAGTATGTTTGCTTGAGTGTTGATGTGCAAAACACATTTGCTGACTGCAGACTGGGTTTATTGGAGTATTTTTATTTTAGTGCAATGGACTTTCAATGGAAGGACAGAAATCTCTCAGGTGTTTTTCAAAGATGTCTTTGGGTTTGGAGTGACATGAGGGTGAGCAAATTGTGACAATTCAAATTTTTGGTGAACTATCCCTTTAAGGGATATCCATCTCCATTCTGATTTGTTGGAATGGAAAAGATGGAATAGCTTTTGGAATAGTTTAGAGGCACTTTGGTTGGTCGGTTTTCCTTTTAAAGTCCAATAAGTCTCCTTCCTGAATTCTTCTGACAGAAACACTGATGGTAGGAGTTTTCCTGTACTTCAGTAATTCCAATTTAACATATGGTGCTGGTAGAAGAATCTGGCTCTCCACAACGACTGTGACGTTACACTACTGTATTCCTGTGCCGGTACGGTGGAGGTGGCAGAACTGGTCTCTTGTTAAACTCAGAAAGATACTCAGGGTTGTCAGCCACAGCGATGCGACTTCGGATGCTATGCCTGTAGAGGTGTTTGCCTTTGTACACTTGCGTTGGGTCTTGAGGGTTTTGTTGGGTCACCTTGGGCGGTAGACTATGCTGCCAGTAGTCAGGATTATCAAAATTCTTCTTCGACTTCCTGTCGACCATTACAGTCCCAGTATGACCCGTTTGAAGCATGTTACCTGGGTAGACAAGGTGGCCGGGAAGGCCGGATATACTTTTACTTGTGACTGCGGATTTCACCACTTGAGCCGGATGGGTAGAATGGATGGACTGACTTGCCAGACAAGGTTGGATTTGTTGGCTGACGATGGAGATTTGGGTTAATAAGGAAGGATTGCCAGACATGCTGGAGGAATTGGATTCGACACCGTGCGGCGACTGGGAATGCTGGCCATTTTGGCTCATTGATGTCGTGTGGGGGGGCTGAACAGGTGGAACGGCGAAATGAACATGTGTTCCCTGGCCATGGTGATGGGCTTTCCCAGTTTGTGTGGAGAGGATAACGTGGCTGCTTGCGGTGTTGGCTGCTGTGGTCATCTGTAGTGGGATGGAAGATCCATTTTTTCTCATAATCTCCTGGTTCATCCCACTAGTGTTGTTGTATGTGTTGAGGTAAAGGGGTTCGTTGATATACTCATCCTCACCCTTGGATTTCCTATCAGGGGTGCTGTGGTAACCCGGGTTGTCCAGTGCATTAATATTTCCATTTTTCCGTTGATTTACAAAAGGATTCTCCTCGACAGGACTAAGATGGTCTGTAGATAAAAAAATATATATAATAATTAAACCTACAATGTAAAAAGCATGATAAAAGCTACATACCGAATAAAGAATCATTGCCATTTGCCACAAATAATTACCAAAGTAGTATACTCTAGATTTACAATAGTATACACCAGTGTTATTTTTACAGTCATGTTTCACATTACTTATTGTAATAACACTAACTGGGTAATAACTAGGTACTAACCCTGAATCTACCCCTAAACCTTAACTTAACCCATGTAGTTACCTTATATTACTTATAGTACTTTTGTGGGTGAGTACAGTACACTGTAAGCATATGGAAAGTACACATACTGCAACTTTTTTTTATTATTATTTATATACTATTATATTATTTATTAATGTTTTGAATTTGCTTATTTTTTCTACTTCTAGTTTTAATTTATTTTATTAGTAATTTTGTCATGTGCTTGTTAATTTTGTTTCCATTATTGTTCATATTTAGCTTAATTTGTAGTATAATATAATATCGAATAGTATAATTTAGTATTTGAATAATTGTAGTACTTTTTGCCACGGCAACAGTTCTATAATTTTTTTTATGTTTAAGTTTGTAATTGTTGTTTACTTCAGCTTTATTGCAATTAATGAACTTTTTTTAACAGTTTTAGTTAACAACACTGATATACACCTGTCATACTGTTTACATGCACAAGCACATTCCAATATCAATCAGAAATATGTAAGATAAATTTTTACTTAATTTTAGGGAATCACAAATTAGCCAGATTAAGCCAATTGTCCAGCTTCCGGAAATCTAAATAAGATATACTGTATGTTTGTATTAATCCGTATCTTGGGTCATGTAAAACACCTAATTCAACATAAATCACCTGTAACTGAGTAACTTGCAATACATGTAGCACAGTGCATGTACAAACAAAGACAATTCTGAGTGAGATTATATACAGAACTATTAAAGAAACATGTTTTTTGGAGAAAAGAGGAGACTCAAAACATTTTACAAATGTTAAAAGGAACATTGTGGCCTACATTTGTACGAGTCTCAAGACCTACATTTAACAGTTCATTGCACTCTTGTGTGTTATTGTTGAGAAAATGAATGAGAATTAATGAGTTGATTAAATTACTGTTCGCATAATAAAAATGCAGCATAATAAATGAGTGAGCGACCGTCTCTAGTATTTCCAGAAGTGAACATCAGTTTTAGTTTATTCTGAAAATGCTGATCACACATGCACAGGAATATTCATACAGATGTGGAGCATGTGAACATCTTCAGAATAAAGGCTTAAACAGAACATAAAACTTTATTGAAAATGATGAAAATACGGTCACCAAAAGCAGCGACACTACCTACTTAGCCACAGTTTCCGGTAGCTGTTTTTAGCTTTACCAGTAAAAAGCTGGTGTACTCCAACAGCAGTGTAGCATGGCCGCAAGCTATTTATTGATTTTCTTCACTGATGTTTTTGTCATATTGTATTACACATTTCAAATCTGCAATCTCTAGAGTAACATTACTGAACTGACGTCTTCAGACAATGCATTTCATTTAAACTAAAGCTTGTTTTTAGCTTTGTTAGCTGTATTTAATGTACAAATGTGCAAATTCTTAGAAACTTCACTGTTTTTACCATTGATAATAATAATAAATGTTTCTTGAGCACCAAATTATCATATCATATGATCATGATTATCATGAAGGATTTCTAAGGATCCTTTGACGCTGGAGACTGGAGTAATGAAGCTGAAAATTCAACTTTGCCTCACAGGAATAAATTATACTTTAATATATATTAAATAAAAACATTCATTTTGAATTGTAATAATATTGCCCAATATTACTGTTTTGCTCAAATAAATGCAGCCTTGGTGAGCATAAGAGACTTCTTTCAAAACAAATCTTACTGACCCCGAAATCTTGAACTGTAATTCTGTCCTCTTAAACAGCTTCAGCAATAATTGGTTGCTTTGTGTTAGTAACATATTGCCTCCTGGCTGTAGTTTAACAACTGATACTAGCATTAAAAATAATTTTAAAAAAAGTGAGTGGCCAACTTGTAGTTAACCACCCACAATTCATTGGCACTCTTCAGTTTGAGGTGAAGGATGAGACCATTAACTGCTGCCAACATTTGTAATGGAGGAACTCAGAATCTATTGATTTATCATCCTACTCAACCCACCACACTGGATTAATGTTTTACTCCAGACACCCTTTTATTTTAAACCATCTTAGGTTGAAATGGAACGACTGCGATATTATTGACTAGAGAATGTGTAATAAAAGACTTTCAGAGGTTATTTACACCAAACTAATTCATGTATACCCAGAAGCGTCACGCACATGCCCCCTCATATTTTTGATCCAAGTGGATTTTGAATGCAACTCCTCAAAAAGACATCAAATATTTTTGTTTTTACCTGAGGCTGACTTGTTCATAGGGCTCATGTAACCATCTTCATTAGTGGTCTTTGGACCCCTCTCTCCGAAAAAGACAGTTGGATCTGCACTGTAGCGCTGGCTGTCGCAGTCGTCTCCTGAGCCGGACATGGGCTGTTTCTTCAAGCTCCCATTACAGTGTTGTTCCTCAAGCACATCGAGACCCACACATTGTGTGCTAACAGGGATGAAGACGGCACTCGCTGAACCAGAAGGGTCATGGGAACAAGCTCCCATCCCGTCTTCTGGGCTAAGAACTTTGTCACGACACCTCAGTTGCGTCTATATGAGGGTACAAAAATAAAGAAAGATCATTCTCCTGCTTCTATGCTTCATGCAATCATTCCTCTACAGCTCCACTTTATGTTTTCCATCTGCACAACTGTGTTCCCATAAGCAAAGATGTTCAGCTAAACAACTTCCTTAAAACAGTAATATAGTGAAATATTATAGTTTTCTATTTATTTTTTATACTTTATTCCTGAACATTCAGCAGCCATCCTTAATTTGATGCAAAAAAAAAAAAAAAAACATTTCTCATTATTATCAACGTTAATACATTAATGCGGGAATAGTGCTACTCTACCATTCAAAGGTTTGAGGTAAGTAAGATTTAAAAAAAAGAAAAGGAAAAAGTACACTTTATATAGCAAGGAGTCAATGACACATTAAATTGATCAAAAGTGACAGTAAAAACATTTATAATATTTCAAAAGATTTATATTTAAAAATGAATGCTGTTCTTTTGAACTTTTTGAAAACGTATCACGATTTCAACAAAAATGTTGAATTGTTCATACTTGAGCACCAATAATAATTGAATATAATTGTACTGTATTTTAATAAACAGCCTTTTTGAGCTTAAGATAAAAAAAAAACATCTTAACTAATCCAAACTTTGTGTACGAATGGAATAAGAGAAAGTAAAACAACCATTCAAAGACTTCACCTTTTAAAACATTAACTTTTGCATTATCCATATCCATTTGGCAAATGCCTTTTATCCAAAGTGACTTCATTCCAGGTACACATTTGATCAGTTCATGAAAAGAACTGGAAAAAGAAGCAAAGAGCGGTTCTTACCCTACTGGTATCCATCTGTGGTCTTGACGTGTAAGAAGAGGTAGAGATATTGAAGGTCTGAGGAACCAAGTACTCCTCAGCGTCCATCAGGTCATCCAGCTCCTCCTCATCTAGAAGACTCTGGAAGAACTTACTGTGGTTGGGGCTGGGCAGCTTCATGCGATCGTCCCCCTGAGAGGAGAAATGACACCATCACTCTCTGCGGTCACCTTGAGTTTAACGGGTGGTGTATGGGACAAAAGTATTGATTTTCAAGGTGAGATGTAATACAAAAATAACCGTATTCTCACCTGTATGACGAGGTATCTCTGAGGGTCCCGTGCCATGCGGCTGAACTCTGCAGCGAGTTCCTTAAACCGAGGCCGACTATCAGCATCAATCATCCAGCCTGGGGGTCAAGACAGAAAAAAAACGGCAGTAATAACTACATTTGTCAAATACACGTTTTATGGACACTGCAATAAATAAATAAATGCATAAAAAGACAGATAGAGAATCCAAACAAAGCATGCATAAATAAATATATGTGACCCTGGACCACAAAACCAGTCACATGGGTCAATTTTTTTACAATTGATATGTATACATCATCTGAAAGCTGAATAAATAAACTTTCGGTTTGTTATGATAGTAGAATATTTGTCCGAGATTCAACTATTTGAAAATCTGAATCTGAGGGTGCAAAAAAAAAAATCGAAACATTGAGAAAATCGCCTTTAAAGTTGTCCATTTATGTTCGCGATTGTGCAGCATTCACACAAAAATAAATGTTTTATATATTTACGATAGGAAATTTACAAAATATTTCGATGGAACATGATCTTTACTTAATATCCTAATGATTTTTTGGCATAAAAGAAAAATCGATAATTTTGACCCATACAATGTATTGTTGGCTATTGCCACAAATATACCCGTGCGACTTGTGACTGGTTTTGTGATCCAGGGTCACATTTGGACAAAAAACAAAAAAGAAATTCAAATGGAGACAGTCAGATAGATGACAGACAGACACACAGAGTCACATTGAGTTAGAAATTGTCTCCAAATTACTGAACTTCTTACAGTTCTATTATGTCTCTGTCAGGAAGTAACATGCCCTCACCTTGCAGCAGCCTGCTCCTTATTTCCTCCCAATTAATTTCCTTTCACTTCTCACACTCAAACACATTAACCAAATGAGCAGCAATTACTCACGCAATCACACCACGTTTCATCTCCATCAATATTTCGCATTTCATTGTCCGTGGGGTTACAGATGTCACAGCACGTAGAATCACAAACAACAGCTTACAGTCGAAATGTAATTAGAATTAATGGGTTCAATCCGCGTCTCATTTCATCTCTTTGTGTTTATTTGATTGAGCCAGCTGAGAAACCCCACCGCTCACCCAGCTGCTCATTTCCATAGTCCACACGACTGTCTGGCCAAACATGGCGAGCGGATGGGCTAAAATACATGTGTGTGCATGTTCTTAATAAAATATCATATTAGTATACAAATACAATGTGGGAAAATCATGTTAAAACTGTTTTGTGAAAATGAAAGTTCTTTGTAGTGCCTTACATTATCATTCAAAAACTAGGGTAAAGAATGTGGTAATCATTTCAAGACATATGTACCTTTACTGAACTTAACTGTATGTGTGCTAGTGCGTTTCTGTAAGATTTGAGCTACTGATCACATTCAGGGTTCTACACAACACTCACATTTCACCATCACCATGTAGACGTCTATGGTGCAGATGGGCGGCTGGGGCAAACGCTCGCCCTTCTCCAGGATATCTGGAATCTCACGTGTGGAAATCCCATCGTAGGGCTTTCCTCCGAACGTCATCAGCTCCCAGATAGTCACCCCTGAATGACAATATATACTGTATGTCAACACATCACATTTTGTATAGAGATAGTGTGTGTGTGTGTGTGTGTGTGTGTGTGTGTGTGTGTGTGTGTGTGTGTGTGTGTGTGTGTGTGTGTGTGTGTGTGTGTGTGTGTGTGTGTGTGTGTGTGTGTATTATACATACACATAAATATATACACACACATACAACATACATACATACATACATACATATATATATATACAGCATGTATTTAAAATAGAAATATTGCAACATTAAAAATGTCTTTACTGATCTTTTTAATGCATCTTTGCTGAATAAAATGATTTCAGTAATTTCTTAAAAAGAATGCAAGAATGCAAACTAGGACACTGTACGTGTTTTACTCACCATAACTCCATACATCGCTTTGGTGTGTGAACTTCCTGTAATGTATGCACTCTAAAGCCATCCACTTGATGGGCATCTGCATAAAAGAAAATTATAATCAGGATGTAATAATCTGGAAATATACAGTAATGCAATCATGTTTAATTAAAAACATGCATGAAGTTCTAAAAGAAAAAAAAAAAGAGAAAGAGACCAGTCCAATTTGGACAGAAACAGCACTGCAATATGATTAGAAATTAGAAATACAATCAAGCAACTACCATTCTCATTGATTAATGAAGTTTTTTGTCCAACCCACCATATATAAATGACAAAATCATATAAAAATTAGTTCAGTGGAACTGTTCACAACTGTTAAAGTTTTATGAGTTTGTCAGAACCAGTGTGTCTCAGGTTCTTAACACTGACCTTGCCTCCATCTGAATTATACTCCTTTTCATCAGCATCAAGCAGTCGAGCAAGTCCAAAATCAGTGATCTTGATGTGGTTTGGAGATTTTACCAGGACGTTACGGGCCGCGAGGTCCCTGTGCACCAGCCGCCTCTCCTCCAGGAACATCATACCCTGCCGAAAATAATATCTGAGTGCGTCTTTCCAAAAAACAGAATGATTATCATAAATACAACTATAAGTAATTAAATTCAGAACAGTGGAGGTTTGTTATAATTTACCCAATAAAAACGGCAGCATTTTTAAAGTCAGCATGAAATTAAAATTTTCTTTTTTTCTTTTTTTTTTGCAGTGTTTATTTATAAATGATTTATTCATGCACCCCCACCCAAAAAATCTATTAAATTAATGTCTCTCATATAATCTTTAATCAAAATATCATCTCCTCCCTCTAGCATCGACATCTCTTCTCTAATAACGTGTTTACTGGCGTGTTGGCGGGACAACCTGACACTCACATGAGATCGACCAATAGCAAACCACAACCCTCAAACCATCCAATCAATTCCCGTCCTATTTATTTATTTATTTATTTATTTATTTCCAAAAAAGCCATTTCACTCGAATGTACATCACAATAGGGAAGAAAAAAAGTTCCATTTATTGCTGAATTTAATACCTAAAATTACTGTCGTGAAAGTTACTGTATTGATCGTGAGAAATAGATGAAAACAAGATGATGAAAAAGGCTTACTGCTAATAAATTACCAAAACATGTTTTCAAGGGTTCAATGCCTTGCTCTGTGTTTAATCCAGTACAACAGATCATATTTTTTCAGATCTTTCCAAAGATCATTCAATGTTTGTACCCAAACGGTGACACTGATGTCTTAAAGTGCACTGAAAACCACACAGCAGTGTTGTTTCAACACAAACTTTTCCATTTTTAAAGAAAAATCTATACCAACAACATCATGCAGTTATGAGAACAAACTGACATGTTTGAGAATTCTGAAGCGAGTAATTGTCCCTGCAAGTTGTGTTTCTTTTGCCGCTCATCTTTACTCTGAAAAAGATTGAATGGCACAGTTATAAAATTGCTTTCATTTCAGTCAGTGATATTTTGCAACAAAGAAAAGTGCAAAAAGATACCCTAAGGGACAACCAAAACATTTCAAGGGTGCACTTTAGATATATGAGGAAAGGACTGGTCTGAATTTTTCCAATGTTTTTATTATGAATTCTACATTCAATAGAAGACAACAGCGGGCTGTGTCAAAACAGTAACTGTCTGAAACATTCTCAAAATTAGTTCGACGGAAGCAACAGAAAAGCTGAACCAAGAACATTGTGTTAAAATAAATGTTTTTGTCCTGAAACTTTTGGATATTACAGACAAATGTGAGAATTAAACAGGAGCAGAAGACTGATACTGAGAGAGTGAACTAATATATCTCGATCTCTCTCTATCTCTCTCTCTCTCACACACACACACACGTTGTTTTCATGTTTTATGGGGACATTCCATAGACATAATGATTTTACACTGTACAAACTGTGTATTCTGTCCCCTTACACTAACCCTACCCATCACAAAAAACTTTCTGCATTTTCACATTTTCAAAAAACATAACTTAGTATGATTTATAAGCTGTTTTCCTCATGGGGAGCAAAAATGTCCCCACAAGGACAAGGATTTCGTATATTGCCATCTTTGTGGTTTACCAGGACACACACACACACACACACACACACACACACACACACTGAGGCCACAATGTGAAATGTAATGCAAAAACTTATTCCCAAGTGACATTTGTTTATTACATTTATTTTGTCTTCAATCTGTGTACAACCTAAAAGGTTGACATAAAAAGTATCAGGAAACTGAATGTCATGGACACATCAAGGTACTAATATGAAGTTAAGCCTTGTTTAGAAAGAAATATGTTAAGTGAACACTAGTGTTCAAATGTTTTGGGTTGGGAAGTCTTTTTAATGTATTAGAAAGAAGTCTCTTATGCTCACCAAGGCTACTATTTGATCAAAAATACATTAAAGTCCCTGTAAAGGCAATTCTAAAAAAAAAATCTAAACACATTATAAATGTTAGAAATGTATTGCTAAAACATATTACAAAGACTGTGAACTGTGAAGTGCTGAATTGTGGAGTTAGACCGTTAAACAGTTTTTCACCATTGCTGTGTTATGGATTTTCTGGGCGGGGCTAAAACGGGGGCTTGATGACGTACTGGAGCTCCTGAGCTATTGGACACGCCCCTACTTGATGACGCACTGGAGCCCCTGACGCTGGCCCCTCCCCTAACAATCGCGAGTTACTGTCAGTACTATTAGTTACTACAGCCTACAGTTTGCTAGCTAGCTATGCCTTCATCACGGAAATGCATACTACCTTGATACAGTCACGTACAAAACAGTCTTTAGCCAAACTTTAGTCGGAGACAACTGGGATTCACTGATAATCCGCTGTTACTGGTAAATGGGCCGAACCGACTATCTCCCGGAGGAGTAGATGGGATTGGAGGAAGAGGTGAAGGAAGAGGAGGAGGTGGAGGAGTAGATGGGATTGGAGGAAGAGGAGGAGGAGGAGGAGGAGGAGGAAGAGAAGGAGGAAGGTGAAGGTGAAGGGCAAGGAGACAAGTCTCGGATGAAATCCGTGCCACTCTAGTTGGCCATGTTTTTGTCCATGGTATGACTATGAGGGAGGCTGGGCCAAGAGTAAGGCCAAATTTGAGTCGTTTCACCGTCGCCTCGATCATAAGAACCTTGCGGCAGAAAAACAGGTAGATGTACTTCAGACTGCTCTCTACTATAACTTTTGAGAGCTGTACTTTGTGCTATTGCACTATACTACTGTATGTGAGTAGTATTATTACAGATTCCATTTTGTAAAAAGGATGTGTTACAGTTACAGTAATCAGTACTTCAGTCTAATCTAATCAAAACTAATCAGTTTTCTAGGACACAGAGACAATGAAATGGAAGAAGCCTGCCAAATATTTCAGTTGATGCGTGCCAGCGGGGAACAGGCATGCATGTGGATTGTGGGAACCACAAGCAACATAATTTACCAGTTTTGGAAATGTTGTTTTGAATTTATTGCACCAGTGTGTAAGACTATGTTGTAGTGTGTGTGTTTGTGAGGGCTTGTGTGTGATGTCTGAGGGCAAAGTTTGTTTTTTCAGCAAGTGTGAATGGTTTTGAGCTTCATTTTGAACTGAAAATAGGATGTTTGGGGAATTGGGTGTGACGTAATGGATTTGTGTTTACTGTTTTGAGAATACGAGGCATAGTTTCAAGAAATGTGTTTAAGCAATCGAGAAACTGTAATAAAATGTTAGTACTGTACATATCAGTTAAACATACATAATTGTTATGTCATTTATTATATAGTTTGTATATTGTATTTGTGTATCAATATTTACACACAGTATTTATTTTAAACTTAAACAATTGTATACATTTACACTTCATGGTTTAATGTATTCTAACTACATGTAATACATTATAAATTCATAAATATGATTAAATATGTGCACATACTTATCACTCAATTTATTAAGTGTACATATTAATGAATGTATAGCCAACATTACTGAACAAAATATAACAAATGCCAACAATAAATGTTTCAGGTAGCAGACCAATCACCCAAAACAGTATAACACAATTTATAATGTATGTATTTATTTGGCTACTTTAAGAGAGCCCGAATGGAGCCACGCCAATAGAGTTACAGTGCAGTAAAATGAAAGTGTATTTAAAACAGATTACTTCTGGGATTGGACAGTCAATCAATGGAAATGTTGATTACTACGAACCTCAGCATACCTGAGCCAAGTAGTATTCATCC
Organism: Rutilus rutilus; assembly: GCF_951802725.1. Lineage (NCBI taxonomy): Eukaryota > Metazoa > Chordata > Actinopteri > Cypriniformes > Leuciscidae > Rutilus > Rutilus rutilus. Next base: position 6,541,133 of record NC_140210.1, on the reverse strand, counting down.
TGTCCTGTATCTGTTAAAAAGAATTAAAAACCCATGGAGCGTGCAAGACATTAAACACTTGATTCTTCAGAGCTAAAGCAGCGGTCATGGCACAGGGGAAGAGCAGCGCGAGCCCTGAGGGAATGAATTTCTGTTTAATGGTTAATAAAAATAAATGGATGGTTTGTAAGACTATGGAAAGATGCTGTTCATTTAGAATAGTGCTGTGTAATTTATCCTTTGAGAGATGCTGGGCTTGCACTGCTGTTGACACAGTTATGATGTGGACTGGGTATGTTTTATTGCCGTTAAGTGACTGGAGAATGTGCATATTATTCATGCCAAATTAGAGAATAAACAGTAAGAAATGTGGATAGGGACATCTAAAGCCAAGTGCTCCATTTTAAACATTGTTCTATCTGTAAAATATTGGGGGGAAAAAAAGAGTCATATTCTGAAAGGGTAACACTTGATTTCGATAGTCCTCTAATACAGTCTACTAAATATAAGTACATTTGAACTACATCAGTCATTAGAGTATTAATAGACTGTTTGGTTAATATCTGCTAACATGTTATTTTGATGCTCCCCAACATTATACTGACTATAAGTAACTTTACACACGTCTGTTTACTCAACTAACCTGAACCCTAACCTGACAGTCTACCAATATTCCAATGAGAGTTAGTTGCAAAGTAATTTATAGTTAGCAGAATCTAAAGTGGACTATCAAAATAAAGTGTAACCAAAAAGAAAAAGAAAACAAATCTACAATTTCTTTTAGCTCTTTTATAATAAAACAGCTTAATCTACTTATCAAACCTACTACAGCAAACTTGCAACCTGTAAGCAAGCTGCTCATTTCACATGCAAAAGGCTTAACCAATCAAAACTGAGATTGTTTGCATTTTGATGCAATATTACAAACATTTGTTTATTTGGAATAGAGCAACACGATTAATCGTTAAAAGATCGCAAACTCGATTCTAACACCCACACTATCTTATCCCTAAATGACAACGATTCAGCTTTGTCTAATAAACCTTTGACAAGTTTGATGACAGTGAACATTCAGATCTGTGTTGGCGCTGCTACTGAGCCGGAGAGAGCCAATGTCATGTACAGATTTGAAACAGCTTCACAAACAGTCTTTTCAACCACACAGTATCATTATTTCAGTGTTACAATAATTCAAATGATCACAGAAGTATATAAAAGTTTACAGTTCGGATATAAACATTGATATCTATGGTAGCGATTAAAATCAAGTAAATTTGTTGTTCAAAAACACTGATTCATCCAGTAATTAATGTATTAAGTATTTATTAGTGAGTCGTTCAAACTGATTTTAAATCAATAAAAAAAAAAAAATTTAAGTTGATTCTTAGCAAAAAACACTTCAATTAATCAACTAATCAAGTATTCTCTTAAAGGGATACTTCACCTCTGGGAAGATGAATGTGTATTTAAAATAGGTCATTTATGTAGAAGAAATGTGAAGAAATTTTTTTAATTTGGAGCTTTCTAGACTGAGAAAAGCCAGAAAATGTATTTTTGGCTTATGTGGATGAAAGACAACAACTCCCAGAATGCACTTGCTTCGCCACGCCTACCGGTAAGACAGCGCAGTTGAAAACAAGGTTAGGCTACCAGTGAGTCTCCTTGACGAGTCTGCCTGGTATTTCGGGATCGCCCAAAATGTCCAGGATTCGGCTTTTGCGTTCTACAGTCGCCATTCATTATGTTTACTGTGGTGAGCAGGACGAGGCTGACGGCCGCGGGAGAACGGCGCGAGGCCGGTGGCGTCATTACTGAGACGCGCCGGTCTCGCAACGGAGGTGCGGGAATTTTCTTAGCAATGTTAAAACGCACATCAACCGATCACTTGTTTAGCGTAAACACTACATTCAGATTCACCGGTCGGAATGAATTCAGTTAGATTGAAACATGAGGTGTGCATGTAAACAATGAATGGCGACCGCAGAAAGCAAAAGCCGAATCCCGGACATTTTGAACGATCCTCGCCCGCCGGACATGTCCGGGAAAAGGAGGATGGTTACCCATACTTACTCAGCTTTCTCCTACTATTCAGCTTTCTCCACAGAACAAGAGCCTGCTAGCTTAGCTTCCAAAGAAAGACGGCTGACTGTGTGTACATTCTGTGAGTGAGATCCCACCCTCTATGGGCGGGCTGAAAACATGCGGAACAACGCCATCTACTGGCTGTAGTCTTTAGCCTCTGGCCAGAAAATCCTCCGATGACGCAAAATGACGATTTTTGCGTCATCGGAGGATTTTTTCCAGACAAAAAATACATAAATCTCTCCTCTCAGGGGGATATGAGGGTGGAAAACATGGTAATTCGAAAATACTACAGGTTTTCTACTAATACAAAGCTTAATGCTAAATCCTGAAGTATCCCTTTAAGTGTAGAATCTGCCATTTAGAATACATACGAGCGAGTCGCTCGAATGGCGGCAGCCATGTTGTGCCTCCATCTTGAAAATACATTAGCCAAAGAGGGACATACCTGGAAATTCAAGCTTCGCCTTTCGCGTTTTACACTCAGTGGCACCGTGACGAATGCGAGGGGGAGATCACTCGCGACTGCCGACAGATTTGAAATAATACGGCCACCGTAGGAGGAGTTAAAACGCCCTCGGAATGGGAGGGGCTAGAAAGTAATATTCAGTTGGTAGTCATAAACAATTTCACCGCTAGACAGGAGAAAATCCTACACAGTGTAGCTTTAAACAAAAGTTAATTGCATGTTATTTTGTTTAGTTTCGAATCGTAGGAGTAACGTGATGGCTTATTTAACAACAAATACAGTATAAAGACAGTAAATAGGGTGATGTTGACTCAACAGAGTAATTTGACATGGTAAAGGTCCATTATGAATAAACACAATCAGATCATTTTCAGTTTGATATTACTGGGTTTAATAACTGTTATGGTTGTTGACAAGATGTCAAGGTTTGAATGGTCCAGTTGGTCTAACTATATCACCAGCCAACCAAGACACTAAATAAATTGGAATGCTAATGGATAGCTTTCCTCAAGTATTATAGACTTCCTTGAAAGTAGTGGTACATTTCAAAAAGCATCGCTTGCTTTTAGGACTTTTGAGTTCTCTATATTCATACCTTTAACTTTAATTGAAAAATAAAGAGGCAGAGAACACATAGAAGAAGAAAAAAGATAGCAAAGAGCAATCCTTTGTGTCCACTGTTTGAGAGCATGCAGATGAAAGTAGGAGTATCCTAATCAAAACGCAGCCTGCGTTTAGCATAACAAGTCATCTGCATGCCGATCCAGGGAGCGAGACTTAATGCCGGCGTGAGGTGCATTCGGGGGCATTCATAGAGCGTCTTCTCATCTCACTCTTTTATGCGGCAGCTTTTATGTGAGCATTAATAAAGGTTAAAGTTTCCTTGGAACGGAAGAGAAGAGGGTCCCTCGGTGCCCTATTACAACATATTCTTGCCTCTGGATAGGCAAATAACAAAAATTAGACTCACTTGATTATTTGGAACTAATTAGAGAGTGAAAAGAAAAGAAAAGAAAAGAAAGAAAAAAAAGGCGCTATGGTGAAAGCCTGCTTAATTCTAAAGACAATAATGCTGACAGGGGTGGGAGGGGGAAGTGGGTTGGAACGAAAGGGAAGACGCACATCATCAGCATCACAATGGAAACCTATGATATGTACTCAAGTTACAATCAAAGGTATGCATGTTATTATCATGTGGCTAAAGAGAATGAGTGAGGACATGGTAATAATAAATGTATGAAAATAGAACCTGAGAGTGCGGTTTTTCATCTTTACTTTTGATAAACGTTTTTTATTACTCGCACCCATAAACTATTTTGAAGAAAGAGTTGAGCGCGCCTGCTCTTAAGGCTAAAGAGAATGATGCATAATATGGTTGCTGTGCAATCCTGTCAGAAAATAAAACTCAATTAGTCGATTTATGCACTACTATATCACTATTCTTCAAGAACAGAACACAGACATGCACAGAATGTACTGATGATCAATGGCAACTAATATCCACACCAATGACAAACCTCAAATTCAAAAATTCTCAACTCAAAAATAGCTTTCCATTAGTTAGTATGACAATTCGTTGCGTTCATGCGTGCTCACCACAAACATGCAATGATTTTGACATGTCTTGAAGGCATCAGTGTATTCTCTATTTTAGAAAAAAAGTTGCCATAATGAAACTCCAAAATAAAAAAAAAAGGATTAAAACAAATACTGTTCCATTGAAATGGATGTTTCTTTATGAACTGATATGTTTACACACTTAGAACTCCTACAAGGTCAAAGTGAGTCAGTCATTCCTGAATTATTTTTGATTTATCCTTTAATATTGCTCTTAAAAGCCTAGCTTACTTGTGATAATGCTGCACTCACGCTCTTTCCATAAAACATGGTTGTGTTGTACACCATTGACAATAGACTTTTTTGCCAGCAAAATTGTACTAATGTGACCGTACCTTAATGGTGACACCAACAAAAACAGTCTGAGATATTGTGTGTAGCATTTTTTTAATTGTGACATTTCAAAAGTGATATGTTGCCATATGGGGATTACCGTGGTCAGAAAATAGACATGGAAAATACTAGACTGTTGGCCGCACACATTCAGAAATCTCTGAAAACTTATTTTCTTCGAGTAATGCATTCGCATTTGCATTCACTCACAAACAAACACGTTTGTAAATCTCAAAAGAAAAGATGGCACTGAGAGCCACTGTATCCCCTAGACTTGCATTAATAAAACAGAAGATGTACTAATAGACTCTACATACTGAAACCGTGTAATGGGAATATGAAAATCCTCTTGTGGAAACTCCTGAAGCATTACATTGTTTTCCAGAGACATTGCGAGTCTTGTCTCTACCCCCCAACCTTTGGACTGACAAGAGCACAGTGGTGAGAATGTCCATCATCCGGACGAGTCTCAAATGACACTTATATTCAGCCTACAGGAACACTCTGTTTTTCGGGGGCATTGTAGGGCACTAATCTAACAGTATAATAGGTTTTGAGATAAACAGATTCACTGGCCCTGATACAGGTGTACTTCACATGATCTGAGCGTGATAAAACCAAAAAAAGGGTTAGATGGCCAATTTCAAAGTAAAAAAAACCAAAGAAACAAAAAACAGCTGTTTTAGGTAATGTAGTTTTTTAATTGTTTTCAATGGCAGAGCCGCATATTTATAAATGGCGGCAGTGTCTAATTCACATTGAGTGCTGCACGCTTGTTTTTTTGCTCTGATTGCTGAGACTCGAAAATTAAAATGCAGCGCTCATCAATGTCACTTCCTACCCAGTCGTTCAATCACAGTAGAGGAGGAGCGGGACAAATGCCACAACAACCGACCATTACATCCTGCTTTATACAATGACAAAGGTGTAGCAACTGAGACAGATCAGACACACAATTATTTGTTATGTTTAACAAATAATCCATAATATCCCTCACCCAATGAGCAAACCATGAGTTATCTTGGTTAGAGTTAAATCTAACTCTTACACTAGAGTTATCTTAACTACCCCCAAACTGCAACTAAAACCCGCATCACAGCAACCAAAGAATCTCAAATGAAAAGCTGCATCGCTGAAGCACTCTCAAGCTAGAAGTTTTCAGAAGAATACCTGCCATTTTCAGCAGGCTAAAAACACTCTGGCGAACAAACGGCCTTACTGTAGTTCTACACTGCCGTCCACAACCAATGTCACAAAACTGAATGAGGGAGAAGAAATGTGACAAAGCATAGAAAGAGCATCTCATTTAAGTCAGCATCCATTTACTCAAGGTTTTCAGGATTACAGCTGGCCAGATTCTGACCCAATAGTGAAGATTTCCAGGATCTGAAGAGCAGAGGTGAGCTTCTCTATTCCCAGAGCGTCCCACTGCCCCCTCACATGGCATCTGCTGAAATGTCACCACTCAGGTAATAAACCAATAAATCTTTTTGATATTTAGGAGAGTAAATATCACAAAGTAACCCTGTTTTTTTGAAAAGTAAGAAAGAAAGAAAAAGGAAAGAGGTTGCTATTAATAATGCAATGCCAAAACTCAATATCAAAAGTGTAAATTCAAAAAAAAAAAATGTGTAAAGCAACAAGTAATCATCAGTTTCATGGTGAGCTCACTGCCACTATAATAAATAGTTATGAATTAATTCTAAAGAAATATAACAGTATAAATAAATATGTATTTTGTCATGGTCATTCTGTGAAAAATGCAGTTTTGCTGTCATTATGCAAAACGATTTAACTGTGCAATGCAAAGAGAACATAAATTATGGTATTCACTGATAAGTCATCATATTTCTATCTACTATTTATTGGTTTAAATTGATTTATATAGTTGTGATCTCCGAGTTCATTAACCATACAAAAGGAGAAATTATTTCCATTTGGTTTTGAGAAATGTTAGAGTAATTGTGGGCTGTAATGAAAGGTTCGAGAACCTCTTTCACGTTTCTCGTGTCCCAAGCGAAGGAGAGGCTAAGATTAAATGCCATGAAAAGATGAAGGTGCAAATTAAACCAGAATGCCATTAATTTCCATGTTCCATTTCTGGTAATGGCTACAATTTCAATGACACTTTAGCTGACATGGCCTTAGCTCTTCGTTCCCATTACAAACTGCAATTATCTACAAATTACGCCTAGTGTCACTAGTGGTGTCAACAGCTTACAACCCCAAACCCTACACATGAAATCCTACAGTTTAATAGACAAACACACATTTACACACACATTAATGTAGGTGGAGAGTGTTTCTAACCAGCTCACAAGAAGAATCTCGTTTAGCAGTTTTCCTAATCGCTAAGAAACCACATTACCTTTATGATCCTTGAAATGAGTAGAATCCATTGGTATATTTGCCCCTGTGACCCTCTAAACAACCGGATGTCACTAGTATTCATAGGTGTAGGTGTCATTTTTGTTTTGTTGGTTTGAACTTATGTTTGCTTTTTACATTTCGTTGTGTTGTGCACTACTGGGCCACCGTTCAAACTGGTTTCTTGAACGTGACAATGAGTTCACTATACTCAAATGGCCTCCACAGTCACCAGATCTCAATTCAACAGAGCACCTTTGGGATGTGGTGGAATGGGAAATTTGCATCATGGATGTACGGATGAAAAATCTGCAGCAACTGTGTGATGCTATCATGTAAATATGGACCAAAATCTCTGAGGAATGTTTCCAGCACCTTGTTGAATCTATGCCAGGAAGAATTAAGGCAGTTCTGAGGTCAAAAGGGTCCAACCCAGTACTAGTAAGGTGTCTCTAATAAAGTGGCCAGTGAGTGTATATACATAGTGGAAAATAATTCATTTTGTTGAGCCATTAGGTGAAAAGATCCAGAAAAGTCCCTTTCATGATTAAATATGGAAAGTATGTCGATAGCACAGCTATTAGAGCATTCATGTATGGAAATCAATCTCGAAAGTCAGTCATTACTGCTCTGCACAAGGTTTAGTTGTATGCAAATACATCATATAGAAACAAATTTAGGTTTCTCATTTGGATACTCCACATAAAAGTAGTAGATGAATGAAAAATGGAATGGATAAGAGATTTGTGCGTGACCTGGAGCTCCGTTAATGAGGCCAAAGGAGATGAGCCTGCAGCAAACCAAAGCCGTTTGTGCGGGGAAGAGACACAGAGGTACTCACAGAGTACACTGCGTTTCCAAGTCTGCATCTCAGGAGAACACACACAGTATGCAAAAGAGGGAATCTTGGAAGAAGATCCCTTCGGCACAAAGGGAAATTTCTGATGAGGGGTTCTTAACTAGTGAAACCTGTTTCACAGTGGCAGGTCCACAAAGACATTGCCAGACAAAAAAATAAATTACACAACATGCCTTGTTGTGGATAAGAAAATGATGTTTTGGACAATTATGAATAGCTCCGTAATACTGTGGATGGAAAATATCAATTATAACATTTGCTTCTTTGTTGCAACTCCCTCTTGCACAATAAAAGAACAACTGAACTGTAGGCACACAGAGCTGCTGATAGTGATCAAAGCATGCTGGGAAAGATGCTTGTGTGTTGGGGGTCTGCCCACTGTCATACATGTAGTGCAAAGGGGGTTAACCCCAGTTCTGATTGGCCAATATCTCATGGGCATCGTAACAGTAGCTATTGAGATTCAATTTGAATTTGAGCTATTATTCAATTGAGAACTGAGGCACGTAATCTGCTTTAAATACATCATCCAATAATGAGTGCAATCTCATCCTCATGCCGAGGTTATTATTTCACTGTGTGCAGGAACAGTTTGGCAGCTAAATGAGAATTTGGCCGGTAACAGCATTTTAACATTTTCACAGCGTGACCGGGAAAACCTCTAGCAGCGGGTGTGTGTCACAGCAGAATTCCGGGGCAGGAATAGGCAAGGTTGTCGAGCGGTTTGCTCAACCTACAACCTGATTAATAGGTGCCATTAAGCCAAAGCCCAAAGCTGTGAGTTACAACAAACCAGCACCCATCTCTTGAACTCAGCCAATCCATTTACAGCAGACAGATTTAATGTTTTTAAGGCGGTGGAACAGAGGGGACTAAAATGGGAATGCTGTGAAATAGAACGCAGAGTCCTCAGGCATTTTGACCAGGGAAATCATTAAAAAAAATTAATTGATAATAAAAAATAAAATAAAAATAAAGAGACTGATGTGGTAGAAAACAAGTTGTATTCTTTAGTTCGAGAACCGTACCTGTAAGGCAACATATTGCCATCATATAAAAATCAAATCAAATTTTTAAATAATTGTATCCCTTATAAGGCAATGTTGCTTCAGTATGTAAAAAAAAAAAAAAAAAAAAACACCGAATGAATACAGCTATAAAGTATTTAAAAGTTACCGGATTTTTAGCTCCAAGCTGAAATAAAGAATGACGACGAGGCTTTAAATGCATGCTTTCTTCACTTACCCAGCATGCCCTTTTATATAAGATTAAGCACTAGACCAACAAAAGAATTTGTATACTGTTATTTTTTAATTTATAAACACAATTTTAGTGAATGAAGGAAAATACAAGTAGAATTGTGTGTGTATATTTAAAATACTGCATAATGTTCAGGTTGATATTCCCTAGAAAACACAGTGGCACTACCAAAACATTGCTCTGTTGGTTTGATCAAACCATAATAGCAGCATCAGTTAAACAATGGCACGGGCAGGACTATCTGTTCGTCCAGTTACTAGAAAATGGGCCATGCGTCGTATTCAAATCTCATTTAATATGATTTTTTTGTATTATTTTTGAGAACTATTGTATGACTTCAGAAGACTGAATATACCAACGCATTCTCATCCTTGGGCGTCATATACTGACGCTTTTGACATTTCATCTACATCCAACGCACATGGCACCCTTTATCGTCAATATGAGACGCAGATAGCTTTGTTCGGTTATGGGTAGGTTTAGGTCTGGGGTAGGGTTAGGGTTAGACCGCTAGGAGGTGCCTTCTGGCCCATATCTATCTGCGTCTCATATTGACGCTAAAGGGTGCCATGTGCGTTGGATGTACACGAAATGTCAAAAGCATCAGTATATGACGCCTTGGATATACTGCATTTTTATTGGACTTTTTTTTTTTCTTTTTTTTTTTGCTTTACAGCCATTGGTCACTATAATTTTTTTCCATTTATTTCATCCATTGCGATTTCAAAAAAAAGTCTTTGTTAAAGCATCATACGCCATGAACCAAGCCAATAAGCTACGAGACGAATCATAACTTCATAAGAAAAAAAGTATTTGAAAATCGGACAAAAATAGAAGGTAAAAGACTGTGAACTTAAGGGCTTTAGAGATAGAAAGAACTACAGTCCCATTAAGCTTTGCGAACAGCATAATCAATTTAATAAACAATATTTGAAGTTTATTGCAAAATATGCATTTATTTAAATATTGAAGTATTTTAAGAGCGTAGGGAGGCCGACTCGATTGTGTAATTCGCAGTGCTTCATGGGAGTGGGAGGAGCTAACGAGATCTTTTGGCATGTTTTGCTTGTTTCGACTCTCAGATTAGTTGGATTTTCTGTACAGCATCACGGGTAATGTAGTTTTTCACAAATTCTGCTGTTCAACAAGATTATTTTTAAACTAAGTTGAAATAATGATTTACAACCTCATAGCTCACGGTAAGGCTGTCTTTAAAGGTTTATAAGTTATCGTTAAAAATCAATTTCCCTATGGATAACCGGAACCCGACTGTTGCACTCTATAAATTCATGATCTGGGAATGAGCAGCCTGAATATTCTGCTAAATAAACATTTTTGAGCAACAGCAGAGTAGATGGTGACAGAATTTTAATTTCTGCATAAACTATTCCCTTACATACTAATGCACGTACATACTAAAATAAACATCTTCTGAAGTCAAAAGCCAAGGCTGTATAGAAAAACACACGACTTCCTGCAGTACACACAGGGATGATGTCTCACTGATAACACCAACATGTGAAATCAGTCTTACCTTTGCGATCTGCACGCACCAGTTGAGCAGCAGCTGGGAGCCGATGTTCTCCTGGTGCTCATGTACGTAGTCCAGCAGGCAGCCGTGGGGCATGAGCTGAGTCACCAGCTGAATAGTGGGACTCAAGCAGACCCCCAACAGACGCACTAAATGAGGATGCTCCATGCTGGCCATGATCAGCGCCTCCTGGAAGCCAGAGACAGAAAAGATCAGGTCACTGCTGAATTTTCAATTATGGGTTGCACTTCTGGTTTGGGGAACTTCCACTCAAAAAGACTGAAACAAATCTTTCAAAATAACGCGATACATATAATCCTTATCAGCCAGTTTGACTGTCAATTTCCCTTCATATATAATTTTCAGACCTCAGAAGAATAACCTAATGGTATTTTAATGTGATATGGTATCACAAGAAAATCTATGGTATCATTCACTGCATTCTTTTCCTCCTGAATATTCTCTTTTTTCTGCTGCAACATTAAGAAAAGAGACAACATATACAGCTCATTTTTGGCCTGCTCTCCCGATTTAATTTATGATATATCCCATGAATAATTCACTGGAATGCACTAAGATTCTCTCATTTTTCTCCCCCAAATCCTCACATCTCTTTCCAGGTGTTTTCACACGGATGCTTTAAAATGTAATTGTCTCCCCTTTTCACTCCTTATCCCTATTAGCAGTGTTTACTGGAACGTTTCTAAAGCAGGTAATCTGTTATCTGTCAAAATGACGGAAAGCACTTTGAGATATTATCACTCAATGCTAAAGTTAATGAGCATTTTTGATTAAAGCAACATATTTTACATCATACATATATATATTTCTACAGTGATTTTTAACACATCTGTAATATTGCTGCGGAAATAATCAAGCTTTTGGGGTTATTCGTGGTCTGTTCTAGTAATTTGTTTATGCTTTTACACTTTTAAATTTCCTTTTAATGTTTGATGGTTGAAGGGTGAGTAGAATAATGTCACTTCATTGTGCATTGCTTATTATTGCGTTCATAAAGCGAACCCTTGACTGATTGTTTCCAGTTTAACGGTATGTACTCCCATAATGTGTATAAAGCATCATGGGGTGTAGGAAAAAGGTGCATATAAAGCATAACAGGTCTCTCTGCAAATGCCATTCTACTCTTGCCTCCTACAGCATCGATGACCTCCATTAGTGACGGCTGGCCTGTCTTACTCAATTAGCCATATGTTTCAAAAGTATATACAGTTTTATGTGTTACAACGGAGAGAGGGATGAGTAGCGCTGCATCAGCTTGCCTGCTTATATGTATGTGCACAGATAACAGAACACACAGACACGCACAAAGGGATTCCCAGGCAATCACAGTAAGCCGCAGCATGTGAGGCCACGTTTTGATGGCTTTTTAAAGGAACTTGACCTCTCTCTGAATTTTGGGAGAGCAAGATAGAACGAAATAGAGACAACAAGGGGAAAAAAAGGAGAAGTGATATATGACAGATCACTGTTATTGAACTGTTCTCTCTGCAGATTATCCCTTCCTATTTTCAATACTACTTTACTAAAAAGTCAAGATAAATTACCTTTATAACTCATGTTATGTCTGTAATATAATGCATTTAAGTATATTAAAACTAAATATTTAAAAAGATCTGAATGTGAGCCAGCTCAATGGAAAGTATGGTTATTAAAAAATAATGAGGTATTTATTATTATTGCCATAACATTTATTATTCAAACTAACACTTTAATTACTTCTGTAATTATTAGAACAGCATGTATTTGAAAGAAATCTTTAGAGACATTATAAATATCTTTACTGTAAGTTTTTGTATCTAAAAAAAAAATAATAATAATAAAAACGTACTAATCCTAAACTTTTGAATGATAACTTGTTAACACAATTCAATAGTCAGCCAAAGACCTGTTTCAGAGGTGAAGGAAGATATATCATATTTTGATCAAATTTAACAAGGGTAAACTTTTTTTTCCTTTTTTGGAATAACAAGCACCAAATTATGCAAAATTAAGACCAGGAATGTGTATTAAGAAAGTACATTTTATTTTGTCACAACATTAATAGCTAAATTGTCTGAAAAAGCAATTATAGTGGTATTATTAAGATCAAGGTAGTTAACTCACATCCATAAACTCCACATTGGCTTTGGGTCCCGTACTTTCATTGAGTATCTTTATAGCCACTGGAATCTTGACTGTTTCCCCTTCTGGAACCCAGATTCCCTTTTGAAGAAGACATCAGGATCGTCAATAACACCTCAAATCATATAAAATCACAAATGCTGATAGGTAGACACCCCTATGCACACAAAACTTAGAGATGCTACCTTATAGACCATGCCAAAGGCTCCAGCTCCCAGAATCTTGACCCTCTTGAGCTCAGTTTCCTTCAATATCCGCAGCTGAGCCTGGTTTGGCGCTGTACCACTGGGCGTCAATGGCTCCACCAACTGCTTCAACAACCAAGTCTTAGATCAGTCACAACGTTTGAATGCACAAATACACAGAGCTCCAAAACAAGCTCTTAGAAGTTACGTTTAACCATATTTTTAGGATTCAATTTGTTTATGCAGAAGTTATTGGGCCTCAAGAGGGAAAGAAAGGATGTTACTGGATATTTGGAGAGTAAACAGTTGTGAAGGGAACCAAGCCTGTGAAGATGAGAGGGGTAGGGAAGAAGGAAAGGTTGAGAAGGATGAATAGAGACATAATTGCAAAATACAAAGTAGCATTTGTAGTTTCATTAGGGCAAGGAAAAAAAGTGTGTGTGTGTCAGTCTTGGACTTGTTTAGTTGTTTGTGCTCAATAAACAGATTGCAGACCTGTGTGGAAAAAAGAGCCATTGTTCTTCAGATAATTTGACTGTTAGGAAATTAAAATGTAAATTATTTTTAAAGTAAACAGTAATGTGATGAGAGGTGTTAGATTTAACTGACAACCAAAAGATTGCAGGTTCAAACCCCATAAAGGTTGATCCATGAGGTACCATCATTGTGTCTGCAGAAAACATATAATATAATATAATATAATATAATATAATATAATATAATATAATATAATATAATATAATATAATATAATATAATATAATATAATATAATATAATATAATATAATATAATACAAGTTATGGAGAAGTGTGGTGTGAACATTCTGCTAAACATCTGCTACACAGAATAAAGAAAGATTTAAGGGTTAAGAAATTATTATATTTGGGGTGAACTATTCATTTCAGGTTTCTACAGGGGAATTGTCTCTGTAATAAGTGCACCAAAATAAATTGAAAAAGTATTTGCTAAATGACAAGTTGTTTTTCTGAATTAAGGAATTAAACCCTTGATAACAGTTTCACAGACAGGGCTTAGATTAAGCCAGGATTAGACCTTAGTTCACTTAGAACATTTAAGCTTTTATAAACATTCATTAGGAAAAAAAACAAAGAAAAAAAAAAAAACATTACTGGTGTGCATCTTGAGACAAAACAATGGCACTGACATATTTTAAGATATGTCAGTGCAAGTTGCTAACAGCTCAAACATGCATTTTAGTCTGGGACTAGGCTTAAAACTTGTCTGTGAAACCGGGGGTTTATTTATGTTCTTATTTATGAGAGGAAAGAATGTATCTCTCATCACACCCTTTACAAACAGCCCACTTTCAATCTTACCAAATGAAAAAGGCATTTTTATAGTGACATTTTAACAATCTATAAACATGTAAATTTGGTTATCCATTATTCAGGACTAACAGTTAATTTAAGTGACCAATCACAGCACAAAACAGAAGGCTATCACTTGGTTTTATGGATGTGTCGACTGAACACACACTATGTGGAGCTGTCCGTCTATATGGTGCTGAAATACAGCACTTACACTGAGTATTTGAGGGAGCTGTCCAGATATGTACTGAAATAGCATTTGTCTAACATTCACTGTTAAAGGACAGTGTATGGGTAGAATAATAATATAGAGCTTTCCTTTCTGCTTACGTAAATGAGTGTTTCAGGTTCAATATAACTATCAACAGAATTTAAAATTCTCTCAGTTTAAGCAAGAAAGCGTTAAAAAAGCACATACAATGGAAGTATATGGGGAGAGGCATTCAAAAGGCTTTAAAGCAGAAATGGGCAGCTTGTATTTTTTAGGCCACTTTTGTTAATTCTTTAGTGTGAAGTTGATCTGTAAAGTAAGCTACACTTTCAGAACATCTCTGAGGTAATCAGCAAACATTTGGGTGGTCTAGACCTCTCCTTTTCTTATTCTTGGCAGAAACGCATCACTTTCTACTTGAACAGAGGTCTCAGGTTTGCTAAAACGGATTTCAGGATTCTAGTGCGTGAGTGTCTCTGTCAGCTTTTGGATACAGGGTATCTTCTCAAGCTGACAGCTGTCTATAACACTGTTGCTCCACCTGCAAATTATCCAAACCAGCATAGACAGGCCATGTTTTTTAATAGGCTGCACAGTCATTCAGGGCAACAGGGCTATGCATTAACCCAACAAACCTGCCACACATTTAAGGAAGGCCCTCCGCTGAATACTTTATGTGCTGTATGCTGGGGAATTTTTAAGCATGCACCTTACCAAGAAACAAAACGAAAAAAAGAAATGAAAAACCTGTGGACAGGGGAGGAAATTGATGCAAGGTGACAGACAGAAGTTCTAGACACAAGATATGATGCATAATGTATGGAATGTTCCTGTTTTAGTCAGTGCTTACTCATTTACTACACATATGAGAACAGGCCTCTCTCACCTCAGTCTCCAGGAAACGACGTAAAGCTCTCTTTTTCTTAATGCTCTTTCTGCGGATGTAAACGGCCACACCAAGAGCTATGATGACCATCACAAAGAGAGCCCCAATAAACCCAGCCGCAATCAGAGGAGTCCTGGAACATCAAAAGAAAAATGAGTGTTTTTTTTTTAACCAGTTGAGCAAAAAAAACACCCTGCATAGCACTAATGCTATAGAAAAATATTTGTATTATATTCTATTAGTTCAGTATTTTATTTTTTTCTAAATATCCTTTATGTGATCAAATATTAATATTTGCTTTTATTTGCTGGGGTTTTTTTTTTTTTTTTTTTTGCTAATTATCCTTGACCAAAGTTACATTTGTGAAAGCCCTTACCTGTCCAACATGCCAACACAATCTTGCACTCGGGGTCCAGTACAACTGCAACACAGACAATCATATTGAGTTATAATCAACAAATTTGAGTCATATTGCAACAGACTGGTAGATTAAATTATTGATGGTAGTATTTCTTAAACTGCATTCAATTTATTCAGATAAATAAAAAAGAACAAAATGATTATCCTTTTCTTTTAATTACTGTATTAGAGCAATGATAATCTGATAAACTCACAAAGATCAGATACATTACAGTTATGGTAATAGGAAAATTGGGTTCCACTGTATTTCGATAGTCCACTTTAGACATTCTACTAACTATGCAACTACATGTCAACTAACTCTCATTATAGTATTAGTAGACTGTAGTAGACTATCCGTTGACTGTTAGGTTATGGTTAGGTGTTAGGGTTCGGGTTAGTAGAATAAGTTGACTTGTAGTCGCCAAGTTACTTATAATCAGTGGAAGATCTGTTGGGGGACCATGAATATAAAGAGTTATCAGATATTAAGCAGACAGTCGACTAATACTCCAATGACAGTTAGTTGACATGTAGTTGCAAAGCTATTTATAGTTAGTAGAATGTCTAAAGAGTACTATTGAAATAAAGTGTTACCGAAAATTGTGCTTACATGTTTAAATACATGCTTAAATAATGTCACAAAGGTAAAAAATTACCCTTTTTTTTTTAAATGCCATTTCTTACCATTTTCTTTTGATCTGTAATGTGACCGGGACATGTTTTCGTGAGATTCACCGAAGAGCATGACACTCCTAAAGTGACTATTACAAACTAAACACTCAAGCTACATGTTAATAATGTTTTAATGTTTAACGTCAAAGACTTTTTTGTCCAATGAAAAATGTTGGCACAGTGTTAGGTGGACACTTGATGTCCAATATACAATCTGGGTCCTGCAGCAAAACCAGTTGCGGACCACTGATCTGTGGAGTCAGGAACCTGTTCTCTCTGCTCTCAAATCCCCCAGGCCCATGTGTCTAAGACTGAATGCGGTAAGCACGACAGCTTTACCCACATGGGCAATTAGGTCCGTGCTCTGGGCATATTGTGCTTGATGCAGTTTAAGGAAGGAAAGTAGCTTACAAATAGATTCAAGTGCAAACACAAGCAAACAGCCTTACCCCTGGGTGCAGTTGGGGTGGCAGGGATGGCACTCGTTGTTGGTCTCAGCATATTTGAAGATGAAGCTGTTTGCTCCCTGCAGACCATCAGGGCATTTCTCCACGCAGTTGGGCCCATCTTTCAGATGCAAGCATTTCACGCAGTGATCTGGACCCTGTAATGGGAGAAAAGAGAACGATAGAAGATTAGGAAATGTGTCTCAAGAGATGGATTTAAAAGATGGAAAGGAAATTTAATTTAATCAAACAAGCACAGACGTGTAAAATAAGTAATTTCAAGGATGCATCATTATTTTGTATCTTCATACTGTTTCTAACACATTCAACCACAAAAACGACATCTTATGAAGTTGAAAGGGCAACTGACACCGCACCGACAGATGCAGACCGACGGCGACAGACACTTCGTCGGATCAGTGTGTTGGCGTCTGTTGGAGCTTGTTTTCACCGATTGAACTTGCTGAATTGGAATTAAAATGTCTAAAGAAGTGACGTGCTGTAAGCTGGCTGATAATGTTGTTCGGCATCTGTCGGTACATTGTGAATTGGCCTCTAAAGGACTTTCTGGTCCCTAAATACAACTTATGTATCTTTTTATATGCAGTCTGAAGCTGCGACGAGAATAGGACGCATTTGACTCTGCCAGAAATCTAGGCTTTTCTGTTGTTCGATGACAAGGTTATCAAGTTTTATTTGAAGCAAAACAAAATCCAGCAACGAAAGGTTCTCACATGACTCTTACCGGGCCATGGCAGCTCAAACTTTTCTCTCCGGCTTTTTCACACTGGCTGTCACACTCAACACAAACTGAGCCATTGGCATACTCTCGAACATCCCTTGAACAGACAAAGAATAATGTGTGATGAGCCATGTATTGGATGGATACAGAATTTATTTACAAATTGCAGTGTGCGTTTTACATAGCGACCAGGGGCTAGTGTGATTAAGTCCAAATCTAGGTCAATTAACTAAACAGGCCATACAAATCAATGAAAGTGGAAACAGCTTAAGGAGCTGTCAGTGCTACTTTCATCTATTTCTGTTGTTGATAGTTTCATTGAGAGTGTTAGAAAAGAGCAAAGGAAGAGAGCTTGTCGATTAAGACCTGAAAGAAGCATCTAAGATGTGAACAAATCAAACCTCCAGTGCATTAGTGCCAACTCAAAGTCAAAAACTGCAAGTTTTCATCCAACACTAAACATCACCCAGCCAATGCATGTCTCTGGCTGTGATTTGTATTGATTTCTCTTCAAAATAAATGTATATGTCTAAAAATGTGAAAAATATAAGCACACACACACACACACAATGTTCTTGCTCTAAGGTACACTTGTAGGGTTAGCTTAATTTTACCCTCAATCTGTGATATCCTGAAGTAAAACTTAAAGTGCCCCTATTTTGCTGTTTTAAAGTCTCCTAATTTTGGATGTCTCCTACAACAGGTTTACATGCATCAAAAGTAAAAAAAAAAAAATTGTATAGGTTCATTTTCTCATAATATACATTGCACATCAAGACATTTTTCAATGATTCAGTCTCTCTAAATCCTTCCTTTCCGAGAGCATGCTCTGCTCTGATTAACTAGACAGTCCAGTCTGTTGTGATTGGTCTATCTTGTATTACCTCGTAACACGCTCATTACCATAACTGAACGTTAGCCCTGTCCGGAGGTTACCTAAAGCTTAGTGATTGAACTGTAAAGACACTAACGATGACGACGATTTTACTTTATCAATCAGAGCGCGAGTCCGATGATGAAACACTGGAAGAACTAGTTATTCAACCCGAACATCCATCGCAAGGATGACTTGAGCAGGACGTTTCTTAGTGACGTGCTACTCAGCTTGAGGTACATTATGAGATGTTGCAGCTGTCATTCCTCATCATCAGTATTAACAAGTGTTTGTCCATCAACAAACCGATGTGTAACGTTATATTTCAAATTTATTGCAGTGCACCATAATAGGGGCATGTTAATATTCAACAATATTACTGATCTGACTGTACGCAAAATTCTCTGGATTTACTTTACATTTGTGTTTGAGTATAATTAATATTTAGTTTTATTCTATAAAGTACCGACAACATTTCTTCCAAATTCCAAGTAAAAACATTGGGTCTCATTCATGAAACACGAGCAGAACGAATTTTTGTGTAAATCGTGTGTAAAGTGGTTCTGGCGTAAATCTTCGGATTCATTAAAATGTTCGTATTTTCCAAATGTTGGTTGGTACGAAAGCAATCTACACCTGCTCCCAGCCACGCGTAAATAGTGCGTTTAACATCCGAACGTTTTGCTCATTAATAAGGCTGCATTTTAATTCACCTTAATCGGGTACATATTTACACAGCATTTTGAAAAAAATATCATATATAGTAATTACATACGGTTTTTCTTTTTACTTTTATTATGAGAGCCAGTAATAGCATCTGCAAACAGAACACAAGTCCGCAAGTCACAAGTGTTGCAGTCAAGCTTCATGTCGAACCATTTTCTTTTCACTTCTGGGACTGTTCGATTAACAGATGAAACTCTGTAATCTATAATATGCTGCCAAGCATCCTTTTTTTTAGGACCTGATACGCCACTATGTACGCTTGAAAATAAAATGTGGCGATTTGAATGAACTTCTGATAATAAAACCTCAATTTCTGCATCTGAGAAATTTCTCTTTTTCATTCGCTTTTGAGAAGACATGTTGAAATCCTTCGTTTGGTGTCATACTATGATGCCCATATATAGTTGTCAGTCGGATTTAATGGGCGGGATTTATGGTAATTGAGAATGAGCGTGCACACGCCTCCCATTTACGACTGATTGGAATTCATTAACACACACACACACATTTCACTATCACATCTGACGTTTACGAAGTATTTGTGAATCAGGAGAAGAGTTTTCGGGAAGGTCTCTTTACACGCAAATCACTCACATATTTACTCGTATATTTGCGAATGTTTCATGAATGAGACCCATTGACATTTAGAGCATTTATTTGCAGAAAATGACAGCTGGTCAAAATAACAAAAACAATGCCGTGTTTTCAGACCTTGATGCAAAGAAAACAAAGTTTGTATTCATTTTTTAACAACATGATGCTAATGTTTTAACTTCAGATGAGTCATATTGCTGCTGGGAGACAAAAAATAAATAAATCAAGCAGCTCGGTTTCATTTGACAGCTTGTGACCTTGTGTCCTTCCTCTTGATCATTCCAGAGGTTTTCAATGGGGTTCGGGTGACAGGTCTGGAGTTTGGGCTGGCCATGACAGGCTCTTGATCTGGTGGTCCTCCATCCTGCAGGAAAAACCAATCCTTCGAGTTGGGGAACACTGTCAGAGCCGAAGGAAGCAAGTTTTCCTCCAGGATAGCCTTGTACATGGCTTGGGTCAATAAATAAATAAACTGTTTTCTTTGCATTACTCGAGGTCTCAAAACACGGCATCTTTTTTTTTTTTTTTTTTTTTTTTTACCAGTAGCCTAGTCATTTTATGCAAATACATGCTCTAAATGACAATATTTTTATTTGAACTTTGGAAGAAATTTTGTCAGTAGTTCATAGAATAAAACATAAATGTTCATGCTAATAAAAACAATTTCATATAAAATAGAAACCATATTTTCTAATTTTGCAGTGGTCTCTTGAGAATTCAAGAATAGCTAAAAAAAAAAAAAACACGAATGAAAGAAACTCATGCATTTGCAAACAAAATCTTAGCATTGGACATTTTGCCTGTTCTTTTCAAAGCCTGTTTCCATGTCTCCATGTATTTTTTTCCAGCCTGCCAGAAAAGCATGAGAGTCTGCCCATTCCTTTGATTTATAAATAGCATTAAAAGCATTTTGATCCCTTGATCTTGATAGTCTGATCATGATAGTCATACTGGAGATATATCTTTGGAGACAGCAGCCTATCTGAAAAAAAATCTGCGAAGGAAACTGCAATCTAAAGTGGTTTAAGAAATAGACGAGCAAGAAGACAGAATTTTTAATAAGAAAAACTTGAAAAGCTGTGTACATAAGCAAAGTGCCACCACAAATTACTTGTTTGCACATATACTCACCCATAATATAAGTTACAGGACTTGACACATGTCCTTCCTCGGCTGAAGTATTTGCATGAGAGACACTGTTCTGGACCAGGACCCCAGCACCCTGCCTCCGAACACAACGGATCACAAACCATCTGCTCTTTAGCTGAAAAAAAACACACAAACACACACAAACATTAAGAAACAAAACACTGCAACTACGGAATTCATTTGGAACTTGGATATTTCCATCCTGCAAGTGTGGTATTAAATTCATGGTTGCATGAGTACTTTTGTAGAACATTTATTATCCATACTTCAGAAAGCATGTCAATTTATTTTACAACAGCTAAAAGGGGAATTATTTAGCTATTAGTTATAGTAGCAATTACTTATAAAACGCTTGGCAGGTTATGTTTTGGTAAGTTGTAAATAAAAAAAAGAGAAGGTATTTTACCATTTAATTCTATTCTGTGGGCATATATAAGACATATGTAATAATATATATATATATATATATATATATATATATATATATATATATATATATAAAAACGTACAATAATCTTAATTAAATTCAAATTAAATTGAAGGTCCTGAAACAGACCATTTAAGTTTTTCTCAATTTCAACAATGTCTAAATGTTTCCCAGTTTTAGCAATGTCCACAGAATAATTCAATTTAAATTATACATTTTCTACACAATGTGCATTCAAAATGCACAAATATGTTTTAATTTTTGCATGAACAAATAAATTAATGTGCTCTACTGCAACACTGAAGCGAGATTGGTTACATTTTCCTTTTGACGATGTCCGTGTTACAGTGTAATTATACATTTAAGTACTAAGTAATATAAATTAACTACATGTACTTAGGGTTAGGAGTAGTGTTTGGTTAGGGTTAGTTGCATGTAATCTAAAAAGTGAATTCTGTAAGTACATGTAACAAACACTGTAAATTAAAGTGTTACCTGGGGATTTGTAAAGTTCCAAGCAATGTTGATGATCTTTAAGTGGTTAAAAATGTTTCAAATTCACCAACCACATAAGACAGTTATCCTTGCTCCACAGTTGGGTTTGAAAAAACATTGTCCTTCATGGATAAACACATTGTGTGTGTATGTGTGTATGGGTCTGAGCTGTTGGTCAGTTTGATAGATGGTGTGGAAAAGAGGCTAATGAATGAGCCGGCTAACAGAGCCATTGATCCCTCACGCTACAGACTTATTATCACACTAATTATATCCAGCTTGGCGGTGTGCGCTGGAAATGGCTCTCCGTCTGTTAACATCTTCATTAGCTCCACAAGTTTAACTTTCACAAGTAACATCTTACTTCAATGGCCTATTTCCAGTTTCAGGCTATCTTCAATGATAGAAGATAGTCGTCATTTATTGAACATCTATGGGTTTGTAAGATTTAAAAAAAGAGCTATTTTGGGGGCTACAATAGTGAGATTAACAGTTTTGAGAAGTCCCTTCCAAGACTGAATTTATTTGATCAAAAATACAATAAAAACAGCAATATTCTAAAATATTATTACAATTTAAAACAAATGTTTGGTAACACTTTAGTTTAGGGTCCAATTCTTACTATTAACTAATTGCTTATTAGCATGCATATTACTAGGATATTTGCTGTTTATTAGTACTTAGTATTAGTACTACATCCCTTAATCTACCCAATACCTAAACTTAACAACTACCTTACTAATTATTAATAAGCAGTAATTAGGAGTTTATTGAGGCAAAAGTCATAGTTAATAGTTAGTTAACAGCAAGAATTGGACACTAAACTAAATGTTTTTACTTGCACTGCTAAACATTTTTGCGAAACCATGATATATTTGATATAATCTTTGATGAATATAAAAAGCTACAAAATAACAGCATTTATTTGAAATGGAAATCTTTTTGGAACTTTATAAAGATTTGTACTGTCATTTTGTATCAATATAATGCATCGTCATTGCTGAATAAAATCTTTGACTCCAAACTTTTGAAGAGTAGTGTATATTAATTATATTAACTATGATGTATCGGGTACATAGGAGTCTCATATCTAAAGAATTTTCATATGTTCACTCACATAACATATTTATGTTAACTCAATATCCAGCAGCTTGGCCTGCCTAGAAGAATGAATGTGTGATAAATGCTGCTGTGCGTGTATAAAATACGTTTTTCGCTTAACTCTTAATAGTCATGTATCTAAATTGTTAACACACTGTTAACACTATAAACAAATAACAATATAATATTCTGTGTATGATTCTCTTTTTACTTTATATCAATTACAAAATTCAATAAGACATCATAAGATGCAATTAAATTGGTTGTATTTTAGCAACTAAATGACAGAATCTGATCCTCAATTTTCAGTCAAATTAAAGTCTGTTTTTGAGATTTGCTGGTCTTCGCTAGATATGGAAGCATTTCAAACAAATGCATCTCTATTGCATGCCAAGATTGTTATTCCTGCTTCAAACATCTTATTTAAATCACAGTTACTGAACAGATGGAGGTGTAGATGAGAGCTGCGATTGAACGACACTCACTACACTCTCTGGTGTCCCTGTTGTTCTTGATCAGAGCTCTCTGGGTGCTGGTGCGGAACAGACCGGTCCAGTTCACTGTATTGTAGAAGCAGAGCTGGCTGTTGTTGGTCATGTAGACGTTACCGGCGCTGATCTCTGTCAAAGACTGGAACTGCAGTGAAGAGATCCAGCGCTGCTTCAGGATCAGCAGAGAAATACCACTGAGAAGAAGACACAGACTGCTTCACTCTTCTTCACATTAATGCAGGATATAATAGAAGATGTCTCTAATAAATGACAACAATGCTACAAGAACTATTTTAAGTGCAACATCCAGAAGGAGTGAACATTTTTCACTTGGATTTAATGTGAAACAAGGGATTTCTAACGAGGACACTTCTGAATATATTACTAAAAGACGATTTAAATCATTTAGAGTATGAGCAAATCTGTGAAAAGATTCAGCCCAAACATGAACAGGGAAAGTACACTTGGGACGGCGACACGTATTTGCCAACCCTCTGAAACTACAAAGGCCTAAAAGATTTCAACTAAACTAGTCCAAGAGTGAATTCTGGACATGGTTTTGAGAGTTGGGCGAAGAAAAAAGGCTTTACCCATGGGCAGCATCAATCCACCCATCAGCCACATAACTGTGACACAAAGCAGTCCTTTTATTTATTTAGCACAGGGATTCTAGGCACAGGACTTTATGTACTTGAAGTAACCCCATGTTAAAACCTTTAAAAAATATATGAAATACATGGACTTAGGACCAAACTTGCCTCCCACTGCCCTAACCTAACAGTCTACGCATACTCTAATGAGAGGTAGTTGACATGAAGTTGCAAAGTTATACTTATACTTAGTGGAATGTCTGAAGTGGACCATCGAAATTTAGAATAATCAGGATTTATCATCATTATAACAAAAAGCTAAGAAAAAAACACACATATGTTCACAACTGTTGTGAATCAAGTGATGATGAACTTTTACCTATAAAGAGACCGCCCTCCGATGGTGGCAAGGTTCGAGAAAACGCCAAGATCTGTCATGTTTTCGGGCCAGGACTGGATGTTTAACGAACCTACGAAAACAGAGAACAAAAGAAAAAGATTCAGCTTTCGCTCGTTCAAATTATGCTTTTAAATACCCTGAGTATGAAACAGATAAACAAGTTTGTTACTATGACAGTAGACATCGGCTGAGGATATTGCCACAGGTCCAGTGAGTACAATATTATTATTGTCTGTCTGACAGTAAAATTACCCCATTATTTTGAAATGAAAGTATATTAAGGGAAATGATTGCGCTAATTAAAAGAACGGTTCCATTACCACTGAGCATCGTTTCTTCAGACGCACATTGTTTAAATGATAATTTTGCGAAATGTGTCTAAACTGAGGTACACCGTTGGTGCACAAGAGAGCAGTTTCTTGGTGCACGAGTTTCATTTGGAAAACGTTGCTCTGCTGCTTCACTCCATTAGCTATTTGGCACAATCATAAGAACAAGTTGAAAGTGACAAGAGTCATAGTTCATTCCTTTGAGGCTTTAGAAACAAATAAATATTGCACACCACGTAAAGATTTGTGACAAAGAATATTCCCTATAACACAGAGGATAAAAAGTTAATGTATGAAGAAATAAAGAAAGTTAATGGTTTTCCGCAAGCCTACACAGGTTTAATGGGTTGTGATGTGATGGATGGTGACTGTCGCTCACCTGTGATCTCTCTGACGGTGCGGAATACATTTAACCGATCAGGGTCCAGAGCTCTGATACCATGAAACATGTCCCTATTAAAAATAATACACAAAATAAGCCAGAAAAAATGTTATATGTATGTGTACACACGTGCATCTGTGGCCTAAAGGCTGGAATACACTACATGATTTAAAATCTGATCAGATAAAAAAAAATACCTAGGCATCACACATTTACCGACTTTGTAAATGTTTACAGAGAAAAATAGGCATCATTAACTAAGCATCTTGGGGATCATACACTACCAGACTTTGAAATCGTTCTGAACACAAACTCGCACAGAAACATGTTTGATTGCTAGGAAATACATGACAGATGCAGAGATGGGAAGTTACGAAGTAGGCCTACAAATACATTACTGTACTTAAGTAGATTTTTGGTATCAGTACTTTAAAATGTTTTCAGAAAAATAAATATTGAAGTAGGGTTCTTTCACTTATTAGGCTACATTTTTACACAGATATCTGTACTTTCTACCTCTCTACTTTCTACTTTCGTTTTAATCTGTATTTGGTGGCATGGCATGCATCTCTATTAAAGGGGTGGTTGATTATGAATTCACTTTTATAACTTTAGTTAGTGTGTAATGTTGCTGTTTGAGCATAAACAACATCTGCAAAGTTACGACACTCAACGTTCAAAGCAAAGGGAGATATATTATTTTAAAGAAATTGCTTTTTAAGGACTACAAAAAACAGCTGGAAGGGACTACACGACATTCCTCCCGGGTTAGTGACATCACTAACCCTAAAATTTACATAAACCCCGCCCCCGGGACACGAATTATAGATTATCATGACAAAATGTGCTAATCAATGACTAGAAGATAACTACACATAAGCTACATAAATTCATCAACTAACCATTCAGAAATGTTGTCTACATGTTGTCACTTCTTCTTGAGCCTCTCCATCTTTCTAACTCACTGAAATTTTCAGCGCATGTCTGTGTGAGGTAAGAGGTCACAAGCTGTTGCAGCAGATCATTTGCATTTAAAGGGACAGACACAAAAACTGTGCGTTTTTGCTCACCCTCAAAAAGTGACAACTTTAACATGCTATATACAAATATCTTTGGGTATTTTGAGCTAAAACTTCACATACACACTATGGGGACATCAGAGATTTATTTTACATCTTGTGAAAAGGGCATTATACCACCCCTTTAAATCATGAATCGGTTAGTCTTGACTGGCAAACGCGATTCGGCTCTCGCGCCTCCGCCAAAAGGTTTTTTTCTATCATCAATGCGAGAGACTCGAGAATGGAGTTGAAGCACCCAGGTGGAGCAGCAACACTTCTGATTTGTTCAGGACTTCAAGTGCAGGTTAGTTTCATCTGTAAATAGGTTATTATAGTTTTGTCTTTGTTTACATATGTAACCCCCTCACCTCACCTAGGTCCTACTCGCCCCGCTCTGTGCGGGCATAGATATCATATATAAACGCTAGATGTCTTATGGCGCAGTCACTTCCGGCATCATCGTTCGGCCATCTTGTGACAGTGCTCTGTGCATTAAGGTGAATGATCAGCACGCACACAAATCCTCTTATCTCGCTGAAATCTTGACGGATTTACAAACGGTTTGGTTTCTTACAAACGTTATTAACGTGGCTATAATTCCGAATGCTTGAAAATGTATGTTATAATTTTTCATATGTATGCAGTGTATGTATGCAGTGTCATAACTACATCTCTGACGTTTATAACAAACCAAACCGTTTGAAAATCGGTAGAAAAATGAGCAAGTTATGGTTATTTAAAAGTACATGCACCATTGAAGTAGTGAGCGAGTACACTGTCGCAAGATGGCCGCCACGTGCGGACGTCGACCTCCATTGGCCAGCAGTGCGCACGAGACATCTAGCCTTTATATATGTATTGATATCTATGTGTGCGGGCCTCGAACCCGGATCTCCGGCGCTCCAACAAGGAGACTAATGGTGCGTTCAAGTCCTCCTGGGAAGTTCGTACGTACGAGGTGGGAAGTCGTGCTTATAACGGCATGTGCGTTCAAGTCACTTTCGTCGGAGTAAGATGGCGGAGTACTTTCTCTTAATTAATTACACAAAAATACATTAAGTTCTTAAACTCTTGTTCTAGAAAATGAAGAACAAAGAAATGTGCATCAGGTGTAGGCTACTTTGTATTTTTATGTTTTTAATTAAATTTATGAAGCCACTGCCAACTCATCGTTACATGTTGCATAGTTATATTATAATACTATCATATTCTGTGTTGGCGATTAGCTAACTGCGCTGTAAATAGAAAAGCCTGACAATATCACAGCTAAATACCTTTCTGTATTGTGTATTCCGCCATGTTAATCACTGACACGCCCCCAACTCGTAAAGATCGGAGCTTTAGAGAAAATCCCGAGCTCCCCACTGGTATTTACGACATTGTGGTGGCGTTCAAGTGCGTTCAACTCGTAAATACGATCTATACGAGATGACTTGAACGCACCATAACTGCAGCCTATTGAGGTCAGAGGAGTGAGCTAAACACCGAGTCCTGACTACACGCGCCGCGACGCACGATAAAAGGAAATATTTTCCATGTTAATCAGAGTTTTTGTCCTAACCAGCCGCAACGGCGACAATTCTATTTTAGAAACGGTTTCTATTTTTCTGCGGTCGACGTCGCGCTGGAACAACAAACACAAAGTGTGGCAGTGATAATCTCAGGTACTGTTTATGTGTTTATTTAATGTTAAAAGCATGCAATGTGACTTTGAATATCATTTAGTGCTCCCAGCTTTGTAGCCGTGAAAGCAACAATGGATAATTCACCTCAGATCTTGAATTTAAACAAATGGAAACAAGAACGTTCAAACTGTGAACAAACAAGTGTATTCTTTGACAAATATTGTTTTAGTAACTCAGTGGCCTATGTATTTTTAATAATTGTTAAGGTGTAATATTTAATAAGGTGTAATATTTGTGAATTTGATTACGCAGCCTACTTATCCATTTTCTTGCAAGTGCCGTCAAGATGCTAGCACTTTCTGCGAGACTGTTAGCAGTAGCACCCCATTACTATCATCACTCAAAATACTGTATGCCAAAGGACATCATTATTGTAAAGTTACAGTAACGTTAGTAGCCTAATTTAGCTGACAGATATTCACAAGTGAGGGCAGACAACAACACAACCCCTTGCTACACTAACCATAGTTTAACCATGGCATTTTGTAGTAAAACTATGGTTATACAAATTGTAATCAATCCGCAAAAAAAAAAAAAAAAACTTTTACTATAATAAAACCATGGTTAATTTTCGTTAGGGAAAAATATGATTCATGAAAATGCCATAACATGTTCACTATTAGGATTTTTCTAAAAAGATAGTCTTGTACTAATTTTTTACATTTATGCAATTTAGAAAATATAGTTTTTTTAAATCGAGAGTATTTAAGTTTATGATAATTTTAAGATAGTCAGGAGGAGTCAAATATTGAGGACAATTTCTTGTTAAATAATTTACTTTTGTATTGTTAATTGTATTTTATTGAAACACTGGTAGAGAGAGGACAGCTTTGGTTTCAGTAGTGACGTGTCATACACTGATATTTTGAGCCGATTTTAGAATAAATGTCGTAAACATGTTTTGATATACTCCTACTAAATGGAAACATAGTTTGAAGCTAAAAAATCTGAGTGTGTGCCCATCATACACTATGCAATTTCCTGTGTATTCCAGCTTTTACAGATTGTACACTTCTACAGTGACAGTGAGTTTCAGAAACATGCTCTTTGAGCTGCCTTAGAATCAAAGACCAAGTTCACACCGCAAGCCAAAGTGCCTATTGGCAATTTTTTTGTTCAAAATAGATTTTTATTGTGGCATTGTTCACTTTACCTTCAAAATGAGACCCATATTAGACATGATATTGCTAAAATGATCCGAATGTGTAATGTGAATGTTTATTTAATATTAAGTTGTAGGTTTTTTTAAATGCATTTTTAAACATTTAAGTAAAAAACATAATTTATGTTAAGAAAAAAAAAAACTTTGCATGTTGGTGTGACAAAGCTTTGCCTGCACTTTTAAAAAGCCTTCAAGTCTAAAGGTTATATAAGCCATAAATAGATTGGACTCACCCTTTGATGCCTGTGATGAGGAAGATGAGGTTGCCGTTTATCTTGGTGCAATTGACAAACTTCTCAATGTTGCTGGAATCTACGGTTTGAGCCGTTTGAAGACTGCCGGTACCTATACCATCACACACTGAACAAGTAACAAGTTAACTACTATGGTGAGGAAAAAGTGAAAACCCCTGAAAAGTGTTCTTCTCTGCAGTGTGTTGCTAACTAAAACTCGTTCTCATTAACTGAAATATATAAAGCTGAAATAAAATAACAGATAAAAATTTGACTTAAAACAAATGAAAACAGAACTAAAATAAAATACGTTGAAGTACTAAAACTGAAATAAAAATAAATTAAAGCTAAATAGACATGTAAAAAAATAAAAATGGCAAAAGCACATAACAAAATTATTCAAACTTAAACTAATATTATAACCAAAATATTAATAAATACTAAAAAAGTATAAATACTAATGAGACAACACTGCTTCTCTGGTTGAAATAACTAATAATAAGTTATTTTATATAGTGCCTTTCTGCAAACTCAACTCCGACTGCACAAAATATGAAGCATGTTAACCATATTCTTAAAAACATGTTGACATACATTTCTCTGTTGTAAAATAAGTTTGGCTTTATCACAATTCACTGAAGAGAGAGAGATATTCAAACATCAATTTCTCCCTCATTGTGAGCTCAATTATGATTAAATGTGAGTCGTATTGATATTGACCCAGTTTGTTGTCTGGGCCCATTATCACTTCTGCTTATTTTGTGGTCACCCCTCATTAATAAAGAACAACACACTTTTGAACAATCATTATAGAATTGACCAGTTATGTGTTTACTCTATATACTTCAAGGTTTTACATGTACAACAGTACGCTTGCTTTTTAACAAGAGGCTGGTAACAAGTGCTGGTTTGGCTGATCTATGGATAGACTAGAATGTTATTTATGGTTGATCCTGATGGTTAAGATGGTTAAGAAGCCTGGTTGAGACACCATAACACAAGCATCCCATCCTGATGACCAGTATTAAAAGCAACACATGCTGGTACTTTAATTTCAAAGAGAGTATGAGAAGGGGGAGATGGAACCAGTGAAAGGAAACTAAATGGGAGAAAGCGGAATGATTAATTTGGCGGATGTAGGGGGAAAAAAAGACCAGCTTTTCAGTTAAATAGCCAATTTCTTTTTTGATCATGTTTGTTCACTCTCAAATGTGAATATGGATTGGCTCAGCTTGAAAAATATACATGAACGTTCAAAAGTTTGGGGTCAGTAAGATTTTAATATTTTTAAAAACAAAAAACAAATCAACACTCTTATTCCGCAAGGATGCATTTAATTAATCAAAAGTGACATTAAAGAAATGCATAATGTTACAAAAGATTTCATTTCATATAAATGCTGTTCTTTTGAACTTTCTATTTATTAAAGAATCCTGAAAAAATAATTATCACCGTTTCCACAAAAAAAATATGTTAAGCAGCGTAACCATTTTTAACACTGATATTAGTAAGAAATGTTTCCTGAGCAGAAAATTTTGCATATTAGAATGATTTCAGGTGATTTCAGATATCATATTAGAAAGACTGGAGTAATAATGCTGAAAATTCAGCCTTGCAGGAATAAATAACATTTTTAAATATATTTTACATCGTAAAAATATTTCACATAATTTTCACCATGCTTTTGAGCATGCTTTTTGTAAAGAAAAAAATCTCACTGACCCAAAGTTGCAAATGGTTTTGTACTATTTTGTAGTATTATTTGAGCTAAGGAAGCTAATGTACAATTACCTGCAGAGAAAATGGTTGCCTAGGGACATTTTTGTATCATCATGTTCATAATGTCAACATGAGAACAACCTTTATGAATAGCACTGACCTTTCGGACAGATGTCAGTGCACGGGATGCACATCTTGATGTGATTTTCCTCCACTTCCATCTTGTTGCTCGGACAGGCTCTGACACATGAGCTGTGATCCACCACAAAGTTATCTGAGTTCCAGACAGCAAAATATTAGATTATAAATGAGACTGCTGTGCAATGATAGTCTGAGGTGAAAAAAAAGATAATATCTCAAAATGGAAATGGAATTATGCCAAATCACCCATACTTTATGCACATGAAGAGTAGTTACCATAGGAAAGTGTTTGTTGGTTAAATTAGTAATGCCGTCCTCCAAGAAAGCTAACTTACGTGGGCATTTCTTGACACAGAAAGCTCCAAATGTGTATTTGGCGTTGGGATTGTGTTCGAGCTGGAAGGTTGTTGGATTGTAGACGAATGGTTGAGGACACTGTGTCACACAGGCCCCGCTGTCATTAAAGTTGGTACAAGCCTGAGAACAAAAAAACAATCATGTACATATGTGTTGGATCGATAAAACATGACTATAATGAAGAGAACAGATTCATTTTCAAAGTAAGTGAGCAGGCACTTGTCTTTGCCTTTATTACCCTTTTAAATCATGCAGAATCAGGTAAAAAATAAAGAGTTGACATACAAAGCAGTCTGTGTCTTTGGGTCCAAAACAGCCTCCTGCACATTCACGGTGGCAGCAGTTACTGACGTACGGCCCGAAACAGCGTCCATCACACTGCTCCGCACACACCGTCTTTGTCACTGTATGATTATGAATATAGATAGAGGAAGAATGAGAATAAATAGTTTTCTATAAAAATAAAAAATAAACTATACCAAAGGCCAATAAACTTGCAATCAATCAATCAAAAATCTGTCATCTATCTATCTATCTATGAATTATATCTGCCAGTTGTAACTTAGAATGAAGAATTATAATACAGTATATAAATAAACATGAATAGCTAACTGCTTAGAATAAAAAAGAACAAATAATTTGAACAATATGATTCACTCAAAATCTACTCTAAAATTTTTAAAAGAAAATAATAATAAACTTTTTAAATCTCAAAATGATAATATACTGGTCATTATATATACTTATATATATACTTATATGTACAAACATATACTTAGCATAGAAAAGTGTCATACTTGAGAAAAGGCACGCGCACACTACAAGATAACCGGGCTGGGTTTGGGCCAAATTCTTCCCTTCTGGCAATCCTAGGTAAAGTGCCGATTATCTTGATGGTTCTACAGATTATTTTATCAGATTTTCCTGTGGTGTGATGTGTGTTAAGAGTGATTGAATCATTGAAAAAGCGCGCCGGGGTTAAACCGTTCTTGCCCATTGTCCGCCATGTTTGTTTACTCTAAATTCACATTTGACCACGAGAGATTTTTTTTTTTTTTTTACATGCATTTGGCAGACGCTTTTATCCAAAGCGACTTAAATTGCATTTCAAAGTTCACATTTACATTCTTATCAGTTCTTGCTTTCCCTGGGAATCGAACCCATGACCTTGGCGTTGCAAGCGCCAACGCTCTACTGTTTTACTTGACTCTACTTGTTTGTGAATAGAATGTAGTGGGTGTTGTGCTTGTGCTGTCTTTCTCACATTATAGCCCTCCACACACTATAGGGTGAACAAAAAACTTTTTTTATTTTTTTTTATCGTCATGTTTTTGGTCTCTTACATTTCGAAAATCTGTTAAGATTTTACAAATCTTTTACTGGGGGCCAGCCTTTACATGTTTGGTTTATATTCATACTAATGCACTCTTTCTGACAGCTGAATTAGTTAAGTGAGGTAGTGTGCAAAACCAAAACAGACATTGTCAAATAACAAGTTTGTCACTCTGTCTTATTAGACATCAAACTCCATGACTTTAAATACTTCACAACGTCTGCAGCAGTCCGAAATGTCTTGTGCTGTTAAAGTGCATCACTCTGACACCCAGAAGAGAATATGATCACTGTCTCTCTCTGTCCTTCTTTTTGTCACTCTTGTATTAAGGTCTAATTACCACCCACACTATGAGCTGTATCACCAGCAGTTTCCAGACAGAAGAACTACCCTGATAACCCTCCAACCTATTGATTATCACAGCTACCGGCCCAGAGGCTCAAACTGACAATACCAGACGGCAGACTTTTGCCTTTTATTAGAAATGGTGTCAGAAATGAAAATTCACAACTTCAGAACCACGTTGAAAAATAAAGAAGAAGAAAAACTCTGACAGGAAGCACATACTGTAGCCGCAAACAATCAAATGGAAAAATCTGTCTGGAAACAACAGTCAATTAAATAAATAACTAGCATTCAAAAGTGCTTCTTAATGCTCAAAATATTAATAATGATACTTTGATCAATCAGGAATGTGTGAGGTCTCAGTTGTTTGTTCTCTTGACAGTTCATCTGTAAATCAACTTCAATTTCACTCTGTTTGTCACACAAAGCTAGTATTGGCTTTTATAAATAAATAAAAAGTATTTATAATGCACGCAGTCATGAAGACTTATTATGGTAATTGTATGATATGTTTACAGCTATGCTTACTTACCAATTTGTTTGTGTATAAGGAACAATCAGCGATGAAGTAAAAAAAAGAAATTCTCCTGGGCTATTAAAGGATTAGTTCACTTTCAAAAAATGTTTTGCTGATAATTGACTCACCCCCGATGTCATCCAAGATATCCATGTCTTTCTTTCTTCAGTCGAAAAGAAATTAAGGTTTTTGAGGAAAACATTCCAGGATTTTTCTACACAGAATGGACTTCATTGCAACCAACTATATCAATGTTCAAAGAAGGTTCAAATGTCCATCTCAATGCAGCTTCAAAGTCTCTACACGATCCCAGTTAAGAAATATGGGTCTTATCTAGCGAAATGATCGGTCATTTTATATATATATATATATATATATATATATATATACTTTTTAACCACAAATGCTCATCGCGTACCATCTCTGAGATGTGCCACACATTGCGTCATAATGTTTTGACTGAAGAAAGAAAGACATGGATATCTTGGATGACATCGGGGTGAGTAAATTATGAGCAAAAAAATGTTGAAAGTGAACTAATCCTTTAATCCTCTGGGGACGACAAACACGCGTTCTAGTGTTGTTTACAGCAGCAAAATCGACTTAAAATACTCTATCAAGATGCATCATTCGAAACTGTAAAGGGTCTACTTTTTCTACTCCAAAATTGTAAGCATGTGCATGTTGCTGACATATTTAGCCCAGTTTGTGCTGAATACAGTGTAATCAGACTTTAGCCATTTATACGCAACTTAAAATAGCACAAATGTCAGGGCATGTCAAAACTTCTCAAAACCCCAGAGAGTTAAATGGCAATTTCAGTTCTTAAAAGTGCTAAATAGTCATTAAAGTGTGGAAGAGACAATGCGTCTGTGGTATATTGTGGACGTAGACAGGATGGATAAAAACTCACAGCTTTGGCACTGGTCTTCCTGGTGACCCCAGCAACGTCCATTACAAGATCTGTGACACCGTCTGCCTGCGGAAATAAGCCAAAATAATCACACATGACCCTTTGTGTTCCGTATAAAACTAATCGTTCAGATGTATCAACAAAGATCATTTATAAATAGTTCAGACACTAGATTTGAAATTGAATTGTATTTGTCTGAACCTGTAACATTTATACCACATCTTGTATTTTACTGGTATTAAATGTATTCAATCATCCTTAGAATTGTACTACTGCCAGCTGTTATTTTTTTTCTGCACAGACTAGTTCCCTATTGTAGATGTTATAGTTTCCGAATTGAGTTTGAAAGACCTTGATTTATATTCATGGAACAAATTATTGGAAAATTAACTGTTACAATTACAATGTGTAGAAGAGGGTAAAAACAAAAAGGCCACCTGCTCCATCTTCAGGGTTTTCATACTTTTTAATAGCTTATTAATAGCAATAATAAGAATAATACTTTATAATAAAAAAATATAATAATAATACAAATTGTTAGTCAAAAAAAAGTTTTGATGAAATGAACATTATTGTTTAAAAAAAAAACAAAAAAAAAACAGTATGGCTATTAAACTTTGTCAAATCTTCTTCATGAGGAACTCACATGTGTTGCCACTGTTGTTGGAAGGAACCACCAGAAGTTCAGAACGCGGGTTCTTGATGATGTCATTCCAGTGGATGGTGTCAGCATGGCACAAGAACTTGTTCTGATCCACATACACGCCTCCATTCAGGATTTCTGGAACACAATTTTAGAATATAAGCTTATTATAATAAGAATATTAGCTGAAGGAGCTGAAAAAGTACTTGGATTATTACATTATTATTTGAGTTCTTTTTGTGAAATATTATGTTTGAAAAGCGCTATTTTTCTTCAACATAAATGGCACTTGGTTTTATATTATTATGTATAAACAATATGTATAACACTGATACAAAGGACCATATTTCCATCATGCTGTACTCCACTCCATTCCTAAGCTGACAGAGCAATTCACATTGATACTGTCTGTGCGTGTCGTTCATTGATTTCAGCTTTTCTCTACACAACAGCATACACTTATAATCTCAAAAGTTTCTGTTATCCTGGAAAGTATCTATCAGGGTTCCCTGCCCCATTTAGCTGGTTGGAAAGCGTCGCGCTGGTTGTGATGAGCATGCGAGTATGACATGCAGAGATAAGCGTCCAGACAGTTCAATTTATCAGTCTCATGCTCAGTGTGCATATACAATAATTAATAAAAATCTTTTTTTGGCATCTCATTTTGACGTCCTCTACCATAAACGCCTTCAGCCTTTATCAAGATCAGCCTGTGGTCCATGACTGTCTCTCTGGTTCCAGGCTCCATTCTGAGAGTGTGAAAAGGTGTGTCAGACACCTTGCATGGTTGGCTGATTGTATTGTACTGTGCTATACAAACACAATGAATGAGTCTGGATGAGTACCAAGTCTGATTTCTTTCCAAACACACATACTAGCGGGTTTCTAAGATATTCTATTTGGCTTGGGATCTTTTTTCAGTCTAAGGTAATGTTTTTGTTGTCGTTTATTTGTTTTGTTTTTGGTCATTTTGTGGTCTGCCAGTTAAATTTATTTTATTTTTTTTAAATCATAATGCTGATATCAATTTATTAGTAATATTTTATGTTTATTTACCTTCAAATTCAGTGTAGTGACCCTGTGTTAAACGTCCAGAAATACACTATTAGCTTCCATACTGGCTTCCTCGTAACCAGACCAACATCTCTTAGTCCGTTCAAACTGAAGCAGGGTTTATGTGTATTAACATTTTCCCCGCCATTGACGGAATTTTCCGGCTTTCCGTGTTTTCACTGTCACTGCGTCCGAAATCGTATACTTCCCTATACTATGCGAAAAACAGTATGTCTGAAAACGTAGTCAAAAAACAGTAGGCGAAAAGTCCCTGGATGGCCTACAACTTCCACTGAGATTCTGAAGTGTGCAATCGATGGACACATTACTATCCCATGAGGCCTCGGGAGAGGATTTATGAATGGCAGTGAAGTGATGCAACTGACGCTGGTATAGGTCACATGACAGTAACAACATGGGGGATGTAGTACGTCCATTTTACACGTTCATACTATAAAAAAAAACTTACTTTTTTAACGGGTGCAAAGCAAATTCAAATGTAGTACCTACTCGGACAGAACGCGATTTCAGACGCATCATGTTGTACGGTAGGGGGCGCTATTAGGCATCTTCTGAAAGAGTACATCTCCGGATCAAAACACAGGCGAAGGGGAAGCAGAAACAAGCAATAAAAGCATTGCTTATGCACATGTAAAACAATGCGCTCATCAATTAATGTTATACATAATATGTTCAGATATAAGATCGGGTCTCCTCTTTGACAACAATAACTAAATTAAAATTGCATCACTTATGTCTCTGGAGTGCAGAAGGAAAGATCTTAAAGATACATTATATAATATAAAACCTGCAAATGGACTGAGATTACAAGCTTGAGCTTGCTTTAGGGTCAGGGATTTTTCTCTCATTATTTTCTCTGTGCAGCTGATATGAATTATACATCAGATTAGAAAGATGTTTGCTATTGCTTGAATGAATGAATAACAAATATATACTATATTCTTTATTATTATTAAATTCTGCAGAATTAAAAAAAATTTACCCACTTTTGCGTTATTTACTGACAGTGTTTAATCATAATATATGTACAGAGTGTAAGCTTAGCTTTTTTTGTAGATTACATATGAATACTTAAATCGAGATGCACCCCCATCCCACACACACACACACGCCTACCTACCTACCTTCCTTTCCAGTTAATGTAACAGATACTATCCTTCTTAGCCTAAAAGAGCTCAAATTTGTCACTACATAAAACTCTAAAAGAAATCCCAGTGTCTTCCATTCGTTTCTTTGACAGCAGTGGAGAGATTGTTTTGCATGACAAATGTGAGCGTATCTGAGAGCGCAGACTGTGTGGAGGAGGGCCTCCTCATGGATATCCGTAATTGTGTTGAAGCCTTCTGATTAAATTTCAGCCATCTTAAATGTTATTGCTTCACAGTGAATCAGTGTGACAAATGTGATGCATTGTCCCGATAACTGAAATAATATGCAAGGAAAAAAAAGAAGAAAAAAAGATGAAAAAAAATAACAGATGTTAAAACTTTCTAAAAGATTGCTTTGTTTTGTTTTTGTTGT
The DNA here is from genome assembly GCF_951802725.1 of Rutilus rutilus. Lineage (NCBI taxonomy): Eukaryota > Metazoa > Chordata > Actinopteri > Cypriniformes > Leuciscidae > Rutilus > Rutilus rutilus. Next base: position 6,503,359 of record NC_140210.1, on the reverse strand, counting down.
CTTTTCGACTGACAGCTCAGGGTCTCCCAGAGTTAAAAACTGCAAATAAATCATAGGCCATAAATCAAAAGATACGACATGTGGAGTTCATTATGGAAAAATCGATCTATCTATGTAAAATGAGCATATTGGGACTGTCTCTCTCTCTCTCTCTCTCTCTCTCTCTCTCTCTCTCTCTCTCTCTCTCTCTCTCTCTCTCTCTCTCTCTCTCTCTCTCTCTCTCTCTCTCTCTCTCTCTCTCTCTCTCTCTCTCTCTCTCTCTCTCTCTCTATATATATATATATATATATATATATATATATATAATATATATTTTAAAACTATGTTTCAGATAGTAATACTAGTACTTAGAAATACTGTTCGAAATAGATCGGGTCAGTAAGCTTTTTATATTTTATATTTTAAAATGTAATTTATTTCTAATGGCAAAGCTGAATTTTCAGCATCATTACTCCAGTCTTCAGCTTCACTTAATCCTTCAGAAATCATTCTAATATGTTGATTTGCTGCTCAAGAAACATTTTGTTCAAGAAAAGCAACCTTTAGAACAGTGGAATGGATCGCACTAGGGGCCTCAAGTCAAGATTAAAAAGTATTTAAAAAGTGTTTAAATTGTTAAATTAATAAATAGGTTGTTTTAAAATATTAATAATAATTTAACTCTAATTAGGTTATTTAATATATATATATATATATATATATATATATATAGAGAGAGAGAGAGAGAGAGAGAGAGAGAGAGAGAGAGAGAGAGAGAGACAGACAGACAGACAGACAGACAGACAGACAGACAGACAGACAGACAGACAGACAGACAGACAGACAGATAGATAGATAGATAGATAGATAGATAGATAGATATTATAGAAAATATTTCGTATAATACAAAAATAATTTGAGTTCTTTATTTTTCCCTCTCAATAACTTGTTTTTGATTGAAGAACATAGTTACTGAAACTTCTGAAATCACAAAAGGAATCATGGTTAATTGAATACTATACAATAATTTAATAATATCAAAACCTCAGTTTCTATCAAAAAAAAAAAAAAAAAGTTTGATAGCAGCTTTGTCATAATTACAGCAGAAAGACTGGAAATAATCTATATCAGGGAGCCTTCGGATAATGTCTTGGACAACTGGGGGCATTTGAGTCAAACACATTAGCCGCTTTTCCACCATCGGGCCAAACCGTTCTCGTTGCTTAACTGTACCATTCCCTGCCGATCCGGCCCAGCCAGTACGGATATGGTTTTCATTTTCCATGTGGGGCTGATAACGGCCACTCTTTGGAATGTAATACAAATGCGTCAATGTATATAGCTACCGCATTATGGAGGATGATCTGATATTTATTACAATTTTATTATCAACTTGTGTTTATTTTGCTCAAATACTGTAGCATGGCTGGCCATGCAAGTACAGAGAAACTGGTAGCCAGGCAACAAACAAGTGACCAATCCTGAGTGGCGACGTCACTACACGCATTCTACCAGCACTGTTCTGGGGTGTGTCTCCCAAAGCCAACTATGGTCGCAAGTTCCGTCGTTCCCAATAGAGTTCAATGGAAATAACGCTTAGCCAAACAAATGCCAACAGAGAATGGTTTGTAATCATGCTGTGCCAAACCAAACTCAAATGCAAATATAACAGGAACCGTTCCTTACCCTCCTTAGAACCATTCGGCCCGATGGTGGGAAAGCGGCTATCGGGAATCGCTGCTTTAGAGGGCTTGACTGACTTGCCAATATCATCGAGTCACTTTGCAACTCCTTATTACATTTCCCTAACATCCACAGAGCCTGAAATGGTTGCTGAAGAAAACACGGCCCTATTAAAATGAGAGATGTGCGGAGTCACACTATTTATATAAAATAAATGCTAATGAAATTTCCAGTTCCATCTTGCTGTCGCTTAGTGCCACTTCCACTAATATCCTCTTCAGACTAGCATCATGATCCACGGTCCTCCATCGCCCCAGCCCTCCACCCGTCCACATTCACGAAGCGACTCATTATTCAGACACACAGGGAGGGGAGTTTGGCTTGTGGAGATAGCAGAGCGTCCCAGAAATCACACCCAACAGCAGGGTCTCAGGAGGGCAGGCTGGGAGGGTTGGTGGAGCGGTGATACGACTGCCATCTCGCAGACCATTCTGAAAGACCAAGCTCGCAGGTGCACCTTACATTTCTCACCTATTCCTTTCATGTTTGGTGAAAGGTGGGTTTTTTTCTACCTGCAGGTACCTTTGAAGTCAGGTCCATAGAAAAAGATCAACTGAAATACTAACATTACAGCTTTCCTGCGAACTGTATGCTGATAATGAATGCGGGACATGAGGCGGCTTGCTTTATCCATTACACTACAAAGAGTTTGATAGAATGAATGCCATCTCGATTACGGAGACCCTGAAGAGTTCAAAGCAAACTGACTTACACTTACAATGCAGGCATTTAGTCTCAGAGTATCCAACAAGTCATTTTTCAATGTCAAACCACTAAGACACAAACCCCTTTGGTAAAACTAACTGGCAACCTCTTGGAATATGCAATTAGCTCTTGTCACAGTAGATTACATTACATTAGGAAGCACTGCGATATGCAAATATTTTCCTCTGTGAATTAATACACAACTGCACTAGGTTGTGGCATTTTTGCATATAATCTTAGGCCACAAAAGGGTTTTGTTCAGACCAGTCATAGTCCTCACTACAAAGTAATTCCAAATCTAGTGTAGAGTCACAACAACGTTTTTAGTTGTTGAAAATGAAATTAATACTTTTATTTGGCAAGGATGCAATAAATTGGTCTAAATTGACAGTAAAGACATTTATAATGTCAGAAAATATTTCTGTTTCAAAATGTATGCTGTGCTTTCTATTATGTTATCGTCATTTCTATTCAACAAAGAATTTCTTGAGCAGAAAACTGAAACTGAAATATGTTAACTGAAATACAGACAATACACACACTGCTTGTGGCTTTCTATTTTACTTGTTAAGGGTCTCAAATGTGCATCTGAGATGCAAAACTTGCATGTCTAGGGCCATTTACTGTACATGACACAAACTTTGTATTTGGTTTGGCCATTCGTTTACATGACAATGGCGTTTTGGGGGCCTGAAAACGCAAACTTTTGAGAACGGGTTTCAAAATGAACGTTTTTGAAAACGACTGTAAACTACAAAATGTTGCAAATACCCAAACTCCCTCAAAAATTTTTATAAAATTTCTCACAATTGCATCTTCCCTTGACAAACACACTCAACTGCTGATGCCAAAAAGGCTTAATAATAACAGACCTCAGATTTTTTCATAAACTTCACCAATTATGTTTGACATTAAATGCTCTGACTGCACCCCACAGGGACGATGAGCTAAATAGTTAATGGTGGAACTTTGCGTTGATTATAACAGGAACAAGGAAGGTCGCTGAGAGAAGGAACACCCACAACGCAATTTGCCACCAGAATTGAGTGAGGAGATCTCTTTATATCCCCACTGCAGGAAGTCCTCGGAGAGCTGTTTTAATCACATTCAGCTGCAATGAACGGGCTTTGTTTTTTAGGAGATTCAGAGGCAAACCAATTATTACCCACAAAGAGCTCTTCCTGTCCCCACTTTGTTCTTGACTGATGGTTGGAAAAACAGAATTTGCAGACATAATTTCATATTCAAGAAGTAATGCTATTACAATAAGCTTTGGAAATAAAATCAAAGTACTTATAACTATCATTCTTAAGGGTAAGAGGTGACAGCTTTAAAAAGATAATCTACATTTGCACCTTATTTCGGATTGGCACAGTATAGCTATGGTGAGACAGCAGCTGAGGACCAAAATAAAGGCAATTGGTTTTAGAGTTTCTGCTTTAAAAGGAAACAATGTGGTGTAGCAAAAGCAGCAATGAACGGGGTTTAAGCAGTTTAAGGCATTTAGTGCATCTATGCTGTTGGAGTCTATAGGCTGACCCAAAATTGAATAAAGCTACAATGCAGAACACAATGAAATTTATGGCTGACACCATAACACATCCACGTTAGAGAATACGTAAACACACATATTTTGTAGTAGATTTTTGTAGTAAAAATGCTTACTTTAAGGCTCCACTTTGTAATATTATTTTCATATTTCACTGTACTCATAAGGTGATATAACTGCAAAAACTGATAGCTCAAGTACAAATGAATTAATGTGATTGTCAATGTTAGTGATTTTATAATGTCTTAATTTGAATCCAAACTCAAAGCCATTGAAAATAACTAGATGTGTCTTGAGCCAAGGATTCCAATTATACAAGACACTTTAGACTGAGACAAACGGTTTAGTTATGAGCCATTTCGCTGTGTTTTTGTTTTTGTTTTTTGAACACTGTAGCGCCCCCTATTGGGCAGTCGGCGCCATACCTTGTCAATGTCTCCCTATATTGAGACCGACCATCTGGCCAGGTTTCATGTCACTAGGCCTTACGGTTTGGTCTGCACAATCATCTTTGCGGCAGAATGCCTCCGGCAAGCACCACTAATAATAATAAATCCTAACAATAGCACTTCACGCTTGAACCCCTAATAAAACGTGAATTAGACGTAATGAATTAAACGTGAAATTTTGAAGTAGACATACTGAAATAGTATTTTCTTGTAAAACGTACTCCAGTAATCAGTATATGAAATGAAAATTCGCCCTATTTATTTTCTAAATCCATAGATCTTATTGTGAACGAGTGTAAACGAAAAAAATTATACTCACAACAACCTCACAATTTTTAATCAAGATGCCATAAATGGATTTTCTGGTAAAAACAATAGACTTCTCTCTGGTGACAAATGCAGGACTTCACATTTAGTGCAGTTAAGCTCACACCTCAAAATCCATTCAATATCCGAGGCATAGAACCACATCCCCATCCTATATTTTTTCTTTTTCAATAAAAGCTGTTACAACTGAGCTATTTCCCCAATAATGTCCCTCTTTTGGAAGTGGCGCAAATGAAATGAATGTACTGAAATGGCACTCAACCCACTTTACACGGCATAAAGTCGCAGTCGACACTGCATGAGTGACCTTGAAAACAACAGAACGATAAATCTGAGCAGCTGCTCTCAAGTGCAAAACATGAAACTTGTCCGCAAAGAAGCTGAACAATACATTGGCCCAGCTGGATCAACAACGTCCACAGAACGAGGCTCGGGCTTGGGTTCACAGACAGAAGCTCAGAAGCAAGAAAGCATTCACTAACTGAGCAGCCAAGGCTGTGAGAGCAGAGGACTGGACGTACTATAGCCCGAGAGGCTCTGTGGGGGTGGGTGGCGAGCATGCTTCACATCAAGGCTACTGCATTAATACACCACCGGGAATGTGCACAGGCATACATATGAGGGCACAAAGTGATAGGTTGCATGGAGATTTGTGTAACATAATGAATAAATTAGGCAAGGTAGAATTGTGGAGTCAGCAGACATGGCGTAGACTCAATGGCAGAGCTTTAGTGAATAACTCAACAGGATTCAATGTACTATAAAACGGACAAATAAAAACACAGCTGTGATTTCTTATCTAAATTGTTCTGTACATGTCCTATAAGCTGCGACATTCGCATGCACACTGTCTAAGATTTCAGAGTTATAAATATAGTCGTTTATTGTTAAATCCAACTAAAAATCAACAGTTTGTAAAGATTTCAATTTAATGATTTATATAAAGACCACCGAAAAACGTACTACTGATATTCTAAAAAGTAAATAAATAAAACTTCTAGTATTAAATTAGCAGTCTGACTCCTTTTTAAGATAAAATAGAATAAAATGGTAAAGAAGCATGTTTATTTACATGCAAAACAAGTATGCTATTATACATTTAGATAAAACAAGGTTTAGGCCAAAGACTAACCAGAGTTTAGGCAGTTGGGATGCCTGTGGGGATTGGGATTGTGACTGATTTTCTGTGGAGTCTATTTGCAGTAAGTATTTAATGCATAGTTTTCCTATTAAAAGCACGGTTCCATGTTTTAATATGGCAATTTGTCATTATTATAAAGAAAAAATGGCTATTGGAAATTATGGAATTATGAATGATTATGCATTGCACATTCATTGTAATATTGCCTTCTGATGCATTTGAATATGACAAAAGCATTGGTATATATATATATATGCCCTTTTCATCTAAGATGAATCAGCTGAGTAATGCTTTTTAATTTGTATGCATACTGCATAATGGTCTAATTGCTTTGCACGGTGCACACTGAGACTTATTGTCGTGTTGCTGGAGTGTGTTCCAAGATCGCATTCACTAGAGAATGCACTGTATATGAACAACAGACTTGTTCATGAGATTGTCTAATGTAAGCCTTGATTTGCAAGCAACTGCACAAGTGCTTGTGATGGGTTGAGTATTAAATAACCTTTGGCCAGATGCGGTGAAAGAAATATTTAGATAAAGGGATCTGCCCACTCAATTATTGAACTGATTCACGACAACATGTTGCATGAAGTTCCATCATCATGAGATTCTAAAAGGTTGATGAAACTACCCTTCATGCAGCTGTGTGTTATAGCAGAGGACATCTATGAGAACATTTGATTGAAGGACCACAGAAAATAAGGTTACAGCCATTGTTGTATCAGAAGTTTCTTATGAAAGCTATTGATCATGCTGCAGAGCTGCGTAGAGGAACCATGAGAGCACATGGGTGTAATCAAAGGAGCCATTCATCATCAATGTGCTGAATATCTCAAGGGGCTGAAGAACAACTTTCATCTCCTAGAACTAATATTGAAAATTGCAGAAACATGGCTGCCATTGCCTTGAGAATCAGACTTTACCAGCATCGCTGGAGGAATAGAGAAATTCAATGCTAAAAAAAAAAAAAAAAAGATTCAAAGACTTTAGCAAGGAATTGAAAAGATGACGGTAACCACAAATGTGCAGCGCTTCCCATCACTGAGCACAGCCACCTTTTCACAGTTGCATTTTCTTGCTTGCAATAGAGGTTATGATTTACAGCATTGTGTTTTATGAAGGTCTCTGTTGCAGTATCATAAATAGTGTGAAACTTTCTGCAACACTGGCCTGGAACATTTCATCCATTGTGTGAAGCTTTGCAATCTCTTGTATTGTATAGAATAAAAGTTATTCTGGTTGTAGTGCACATTTCTCACTGATATACTGAGGTTGTTAACAGTCAATAACTAATTTAAATGAATGCTTTAAAAAAAAAAACATCAGCATCGGTGTCAAATATATAGACTTGTCTTTATGATTCTAAAAATGGGCAAAGCTAGTCTTTCCACTAACGCACTTAAAATCTATGCATTCTGGGGAGTTTCAAAGCAGAAAGCTTGTATATTAAAAAATGCTTGTACAAAAAAGTGTGATTCGGCTGTGAAAGTTTTAGTGGCTACTTTTTTAGGCACCATTGATTGACATAATGGGTGTAGATATTTCTTTATAAATGTCATTTTATGCATATCGTATGAAAGGTTTCAAGAATGCTGGATTTTCATGGGCATGACAGTTGATTTAATATCATTTTCCGTTCTGCTGCACTTTATCAAAGAAAAATATCCAGCTAAGACCATCATAGGCTGGTTTAAGTGAGTTTTTGGCGTAGGTACATTTCTTTATTCATTTTCGATATTTTGAAGAATATGGTTAACCTAACAATTGATGGACCCTATCGATTTCCATAGTCTGCATGGGGGAAAATACTATGGAAGTCAATGGTGCCCATCAACTGTTCAAATGAAGACAGAATTTTCATTTTTGGGTGAACTATCCCTTTAAGATGATATGGCTTAGCATTCAGTCAAGTAAGTAACTAATTACTAAGCTGCACAAAAACATGATTAATGTGCTAATCAGATGTTCTTCATAAGTCAATTCAATGTCAATGAATACAGCATGTCAGTGCCGAGTTCATGTTTTATTCTCATATTTCTCATACTGTAAGCCAGACAAAATCTTTCTTGTGGCAGTAAAACTGCAGTGTGGATTCTTTTCAAAGACATGCCCTGTAACCCCATTCATTTAAAGATGCCATCTGACACCTCATCACAACAGAGAGAGTAACAATAAAAGGAAAAACACATCTTTGAGGAAACAAATAAAAGTGAAGACAAGAATGCAGTGGCGCACCCATACTGTCAGCGCTCTATTCATCCTCATACCGAGATATCGTTTAATCAGCCATTAAAATGAAAAAGCCATATTTGAGATTAATAATACATGGTTACGCAAGATGCCTGCTGGGCATGTCTTAACTTTCTGTCCCTCACCTACTGCGACCTCGCACCACCAGCTGAACTCCTCTGGGCTTCTAGAAGTCAGACAACCGTTATCACGCCTCTGGCTGTTTTGCTTTGAGGCGCCGACGACTTCCTCTATTTGTCTGTTGGTTGTTTGACCCCTTGATCTGTTTCTTTTTCTCTCCATATCTGTATGCATCCGAACGGGGATCTGGAAATATTGTTCTAAGATGAGTTTCTATTTCACATGGTATAAGATGTAAACGAAAGTCTCCCTATGGGGCAACCAAGCAAGGCTAAAATAATAAAAAAAAAAAAACCCTAGATGCCATCTGTAAAACATGTTCAAATGATACACATAATACGCTAATAAGATAAAAAGCAGTCACATAATGAAGAGTGACTAATTTATATGAGAGACGTCTTCTGATGTACATGATTATCATAGCTCCTGCACTGCACAGCATGAAAGACATTATTAGTGCCAATCTTATCTAACGTGTTCACATACACCAGTCCCTGCTATGCTGATTTGCACTAAGACCACGACTTACACAGACATCAGTTAGACATCAAAACATTACAAAAATAGACTGAAGTATAATTACTAGCCATGTAAATAAACGTACTGCACTAGCAGACAAATTACAATTTGTAAAAAGAATTAACAACAGGTCTTCATTATCTTTGATCCAGTAATCACTGTTTAAACGTACATTTTAGAAAAATGTTTTTGAAAAACATCTCTGATGTTCAAAAATCAATTGTGAAATATACCTACAAATGAAATTTTTCTATTTAAATATATTTTTAAATGTAATTTATTCCTGCGGTGCAAGGCTGAATTTCTTCAGTATCATATGATCCTTCAGAAATCATTCAAATATGCTGCTTTGCTGCTCAAGAAACATTTCCTATTATTATCAACACTCAAAAAAATGATATGTTGGCTTTAATTAATTTTTTTATGTCAACAGGTTCCACATAACTGGGTTACGTTAAACTAACATAATTTGTTCATGTAACTTCAACATCATGGAATTAAGTCATTTTAAGCGACCCAATTTAAGTAGTCTCAAAGAGAATTTTTAAAGGCTTCCTGACATGATTCAGATGTTTCAGGTGTATCCATTAATATTTCATTTATTTGTGTGACACCTAATTAAATTGATAGATTACAGCTAGCTATTTGCTAGCAGTAGCACGTGTTAGCATCTTAAATGCTAAGATTTACAATCTCTTTCAACCAAAACAGCTGTAAGTAACAAAATCAGTCCACAGCCAAACAAAATGCTCCACTCTTCTCCACAATGGTAACACACTGTAATTTAAATGGTTCTAATAATTCCAATGTAATTGACCATGAAACACAATTACACACTATCAAGTCTTACCCTTTTCTCATTTTCTCAAAAAAAAAACATAAAATAACACTTAATTTTAACATTTATTCTCTCTTAATTCAACCATTTGCAAAGCATGCTGGGAACTAACAAGCACCGTCCAGTTTCAGGTAATGCAACACAAATCATTCATGTAATCCAACACAAACGGATTAAGTAAACTTAAATTGTATATATATTTAAGCAGATTGAACACAATCAAATTAAGTTAGGGCAAAATGGCAGTTGGCGTCGCACTATACTGCCACCCTCTGGATGTAAGAATTTTTTTACTTAACATAAATGGTTTGTGTTTAGACAACGCGTTAGGATTTTGTAGAGTTAAGTTGAGACATAATTACGTGGACCTTAATAGAAAAAAAACATTTAAAGTCAACAAACACAATTATTATAAGTAAACTGAATATAAATATATTATGTCAAGTGCACAACCTTCCTTGTTCATTTTTTTGAGTGAATGTTGAAAACAGTTGTGCTGCTTAATATTGTTGTGGAAACTGATTTTTTCAGGATTCTTTGATGAATAGAAAGTTCAAAAGAATAGCATTTATTTGAAATAGAAATCTTTTGTGATATTAAAAATGTCTTTACAGTGACTTTTGATCAATTTAATTTGTATGTGTTGAATAAAAGTATAGTTGTTGTTTTGTTTTGTTTTTCAGGTGAAAATAAATCTAACTGGCTCCAAACTTTTGAATGGTAAAGTACTGTATGTTAACAGAAAAAAAGCACATTATCTAGAAAACATTTTAAGTTCTTCAAGTTAAAATAAGTTTTAAACTAACTTAAAAACTCCAGCTTTATTCGAACAAAGAATGTGTGCTAAACAAATTATTATTATTATTTTTACTGCTGAACCATCTTAAATGCACATTTCAGACAGATGTTTTGGGGAAATGTTGTCAGGGTAGAATCTTACAGAACTTTTGAAGAAAGACATGTATCTTCTTTGACAAAGATTTTGACATAAAAACCAACAAAAGTCAAGAAAATAGTTTTAAACTGCAGTTACAATATCTGAATGAACATTTTGTAGAATATACCTGTCAGGTTCTTGAGGCCGAGCTGTCTAAGGCCGAAGTAGGCATCTCGTCTGTAGTTGAGAAAGATGGCCAGAGCGTAGCGTCCTTCATACAGTTTAGTGCCACGGATGATCCGCAGGTTCTCCAGAGGAAGATAGTCAAACTGGTTCAGAGCCACCAACACGTAACCCGTCACCTCCCGGATAGACTGCGGAGATACAAAGAAATGAAGAAACTTAAGCATACAACTTAAACGCACATATTTTACATTTCTCAGGTGAATCCCATGAGCTATTTTCTTTTGGTGTTTCAAAGATGTAGTTTGTCCTTTAGTCAAGGCTTTACCGAAACTTCATCATCGAGTCTATTAGTCGACTAACGAGACAGCCTTGATATAATTTGAAGAGATAATGGCCCAAGAGAGCGCTGGACCCTCCCTCTCCACACCCACATCAATCATGTTGACATCCAATCACTGTTTCACACTGCGTATCATTAGCAGGCACAGAGGACAGGTCTATTTCATGCAGAAGAAGTGAATGTGATATAGCCGTTCTGATCGGACACACACACACACACTGCTGGTGTAGTCACGAAAATCCATCTGAAGAGCTGACCAAGCACACGGTGACAGCTGTCACCTGCCAGTCACGCGCACTGGAAGGCCACACAAGGACACACTGCTGGAGATCATTATTATGTCACACTTCAGACAGGACCTAAAGGACCAGATTTACTAGACAGGGCAAATTAGCGTGAAGATGCAATCCCATAAAAGCGCTGATGCAAGTGTAAAGTTCTGCGCGTGATCTACTGATGACATGCAAATTTAAGAACACGGATGCAGCCGGATCATTTCCATAATCACCAACACAATCTACCAAGACAAGCGCAAAATAGTGTCTGGTTTAAGTCGTGCAAATAATGGCGCAGATACTAGTAAAAAACCTTAGTAAATCACCTTGCATGATTCATTTAACGGGACACGCCAACTTTTTGGGACTTTAGCTTATTCACCGTATCCCCCAGAGTTAAGTCCATACATACCCTTTTCATGTCTGTGCCTGCCGTAACTCTGTCTGACGCACCCACCGCTAGCCTAGCTTAGCACAAAGACTGGAGGTAAATGGCTCCAGCTAGCATACTGCTCCCAATAAGTGACAAAATAATGCCAACATTTTCCTATTTACATGTTGTGATTTGTATAGTCACAGCGTGTACAAATAACAAGGTCACACGAGACACAGCCATCTTCTAACCGTACACATACTGGGAACTATATTCTCAGAAGGCGAAGCGCTGCTACTTGGCCGGAGCAAACATGAAAGTGTCTTGAGCTTGTGGTCACCACAGACCTTTTAACCAAAATCCCATTTTAAAAAATGGCTTTGAATTTGGTACGATGGAACCGGAGGTGCTAAAATGCTAACTCGTTTCCGCGGTTTGGCCCACAAAGTGATTTCATACCTGCACTACTGTAATTGTCGTCAGCAGTTTCTGTTACCTAGCAACAAACCAACAATCCTCCAAAACACTGGGCTACAGGACACGGGCAGAATTTCTAATTTGGTTCTAATTTACTTTATTTATTTAAAGGATTACTTTGCTTTTAGCAAACTTCCCAAATAACACTGTTTACTTTGACATTAATTTGTTTTCTTGCCCTTTTGGTATTAAAAATTCACTGGATCAGTGCCTTAGCTGCCAAGAAATAATAAAAAGAAAATCTCGCTTTTGTCCTTTTAATAGACTTTCCTAAGAACACAGGCTAATTCAATTGCAATTACAGTTCTGCGCCGCAATTCATAATTGATTCAAGCCAATTTAGCAAGCAGTAAACAATACACAATTTATTGCTAAATGAGGTTTAAGCTGGTTAATGTGCCTGTGAAGGCTTTTCTCTTTTAAAACGGAGCTTGGGATAACTCTGAATAATGTCAGATCACAGTAACATGTTAACACACAGCTCTTTTGCTAAATGTTATGCATAAACACAGCAGCTGTGAGTATTTTTTTCATACAGAAAGTTAATTTTGGTGGGTCTAGGACAGCTAATATATTCAGACACTCACAAATACACACACACACACACAAGGATAACAGTCTTCAAGGATAACAACAACAACACAATTGACAAGTACCACAGAGACACTACCGTTTGAACTATCAACAGTGGTAAAATTTCATTATGGCGGCTGAACAGAGGCAAAATATAAAGAAAAGTTATTGCAAAAAAAAAAAAAAAACTATTTTGATATGAGGTTTTGGTGTTGCTTTACATTAAAATAATATTGTACAGCGTACATGTCCTGCCTGGATTGAGGGTCATGTTCGTAACACAGCATGGCAATCATTATATCAGCCGTATGTTTAAGAGATCTGGACATGCTCTGAGATGGGGAAAAGTATTCGCTATTATAACTGTTTCCTTCACACAATGACTTTATTGTCAATGCAGTTCCCAGGAGAAAAGTCACAGGAACACATAGTGCAGTAAATGTTAATGCAGTGATCTATAAAGTACATGCACACACACACACACACACACACACACACACACACACACACACACACACACACACACACACTATGACTATATGAATACTGATTTTCAAAGTATGACATTGGACAGCCTGTGATCCATTACAAATCTACAAGATTCAAATAGGAATAGATTTATTTATTTATTTATTTATAAGTGTGGTCAAATAATTACATTTAAGGATGTGAACGAGTGCTCGGAAGTGACAGTAACTATGCTTCCATCCAAAGTTTCGAATGTAGCTTATGCGCAAAATTTTAATATTGCATAAAACATCTGCGAAGAAAGCATCGCCTCCATCCCATGTGTTCAAGAGAACAAAATCGACACTTCCTGGAAAAATTGGAGCAAAATATCTGTAATAAATATGGAAGTTGCTGCAATTAGGAAAGCCACTGTGGCTCTTTTTTCCTACATCATAAATGACACTGTCATGTTATCTTGCTTTTAGATGCCTGATGTTTGGAAATGCAATCATTGAGACAGTCCTGGGAGAGAATTAAAACAAATAATTTGACTCCGGCATTTCAGAATGATCAACCCAAATGTTGAGGTGCCGTGTGATGCGATCGTTCTGCTAGTTAGTCCAGTTATCCAATCAGTTTTTTTGTTGCACATCGAGGGGTTTATTCTGTAAACGTGTTTTCATCGTAGTTTATGCGCATGTCTTTATCCGTCTCAGTTGAGTGCATCCGTTTTTTATTCGCTTTTTTTCTTTTTTATACCCATCATGGCGTTTCTGTCTAGCATTTTTTATGCGGTTTTCCAAAATACACATTCAAAATAAGTGGATAGAAACATAGCTAGTGATGACTGACATTGAAAATGATGATCGTGTGACTTAAAAATACATTATTATTAACTGCAACTGGTTTATCTAAAACAATCATATATTCCTTTTTGATGTGTCTTTTTTCAAAAAACTTTGATATTATATCCATACAGTAATGGCATACAACTGTGTTTGTTCAAATACTAATCCACATATTACCCATATACATATAATATACATGTTTTATTGAATGTGAAATACAGAACACTTATTACAGAGACTTAAATTGAGTCTATAAACTCAATTTATTAATGTGATGTTCAATTTGTTAATGCATTTGTATATAGAAACTATAAAAAATCCTATAAAAAGTCATATAATAAACTTTTTAATTATTTCCAATTGCAACGAAAAATCCCAATCTCTTTAATCATTTTTTTTTTTTCTAGACAGCAATGAGATTAAATGGAGAATTTCAATTAAGCCTCCAGCTCCTCAGAGAAAAATAAATAACCCAGTGGTCTTTCAGAAGATATCTCAACAATGTCTCAAACAGTGCCTATATTTGCCAAGATATCAGATACTGCAATACAAAGATATCTCAACATTAACTTAAACATTTCCCATCATATTCTCCCATCCAAGTGATCTAAACTGCTATCCACATTCACTGATACCTCTATACCTTGTCCACAATCATCTCATTTGTCTATAATTAGTTTTTTTCTAAGGAATTTGATGAGAAACATCAAAGATATGGTTGATATTTAAATGTAAGCTACAAAAGAGCAAATTATTTGACTGAAATTTGCAATAAAAGATCTTCAGCAAACAGCAAATATTTGGAGTTCTAATGACTTTATAATCTACATTTCACTGGCTGTTTGATGTCTTGACTGTCCTTGGTAAAAGCATGATAAAAGTCTGCTGACATCTTTATTGAGAGCATCTTTTGAGCGAGGCAGAAACAGAAGTAACATGAGAATATTCAGAACAAACAAAACAACTCCAGTTACAAGCGAGAAAGTGGCAGGAGATCTTTTTTTCTTTTTTTTTTGCGAGAGATATGAGATGGTGATTGAGGATGGTAGTTGACAGAACCCTGCAGTGAGGAGTGGGAAGAGTTTTAGGGTCACAATCATCCATTTTTAGATGACAGAATGTGGCGAAGGCGAGCAGGCACCGTCTGTTCTGTATTCAAACCAAAGAACAACACAATATAAATGTCATCGCTATTGTTAAATGCAATCTGTTTGTTCCACTCCATGTGGCAAGCTACATGACATTGCACATATTTGCCTGAAACTAGCTCTCATTGGCAAATATTAAAAATCCATGAAGGAACACAATTTGGATGGCTAAATTAGGCAGCATTGAAGACTCATTTTAATAAGAATGCATGTTGTAAGCAAAGTTTGGTCTTCCATAACTCAAATAATGGGACTTCCTATAGTGCTCGGCATCTCAGACGATCATTACCTTCATTTGAATAGCAATCATGACCTTTACGAGTATCTTTTTGAAACAACAGCAAACCATCGGAGAAGAGAGTTGGCATATTGTGAATGATAAACCATCACTGCATGATGAATCTAAATGCACTGAATTCATAGTAGAACAAAAAATTTTACCAAGAAATTACTACATCGGCTCTGTGCTAAAAATCAATCCGCAGGCAAGAAGCTTTCTGCAAAAAGGATTTTGTGTAATTGATTTAGAATTAATTACACTTCAGCTTTGTGAATGCCAGGGTCAATATTGTCTAATTTGACAGATTAAGATACATAGTTCAATCATCATTCATACGAATGCTGTGCATTCAGTTATGTTTTTTTTATATATATATATATATTATTGTCAGGCCTTTTCATACAGCTCTAATAATTTTCAGGTGACTATAATTGCTGTGAGGAATTCATTTAACCTCAGAGGCCGTGTCATGACACTGGTGGATGTAATGAGAACTAGACAGCCGTGAATAAACTGGACGGACACACTTTCTAAAAGCTAGTACTTTCACTGTTAGAAATGGGTATATTGCAGTGTTGTCATAAAATAAAACGTGTTTCTGTTAACTGAAATAAAATAAAATAAATATTAGATGAAAACTTAAAGGGCACCTATCATGCCCCTTTTCACAAGATGTAAAATAAGTCTCTGATGTCCCCAGAGTGTGTGTGTGTGTGTGAAGTTTTAGCTCAAAATACCCAACAGATCATTTCATACAGAATGTTTAAATTGTCACTTTTTGGGGCTGAGAAAAACGCGCCGTTTTAGTGTGTATCCCTTTAAATGCAAATGAGCTGCTGCTGCCGGCACAGAGGGCGGAGCCTCACGAGCTCGCGCTCTGTCGGGACGATCTCATCTCAGAGAATGATCATATTAAAACTGAAACTCTCAGTAGCTGTGTTAATTTCGACCAGGAGTCAGACAATAATGCCCACAGAGCCAGAGAATATTTGCTGTATGGAGAAAGAACAGGTATTAGTTCAATCACATCTTAGTTTTATCCACTATTAGTGTACACAAAAGATGAAGCGTCAGTTACTCCAGAAAATCACAGAGCAGAATAAACACATTAGAAGTGCGCATTAAAGTCTAATCCATAAACTTTCTCTCTCCCTTTCATTATCATCAACATACACAGCGAACTACACAAAAACACTTGTTACAACTAACAGTAAACAAATATATACACAGCTTTTCAGGGGGTGCTTAAACTGCTAAACTTTATATCCGTAAAACGTCTGCGATAAACTGTAATAAAGTGCGCGCTCTCCCTTCCATTACTGCCGTGATAACGTTAGGCCTATCGCTGCGTAGACTGTACGCTGGATCACGAACAGTTGGTACAGATCCATCCTTGAGTAACAATGAGAGTAAATGAAGACTGCTATGTTTAATTCTTACATCTTATAACAAAACACCAACAGCTGCTCCAGCGTCGAAAAAATGGCGGACTGTGTCCAGCTCACTCAGGGCAAGTCTATGCTAAAACTGCAGTGTCCATCAACAGTCGTGGGAGGGGCCTGTGCAAAAGTACGTCACATTGCCCCCAATCTGAGAGCAGGTTGTTCTGAGACAGTGCTTATGATTTATGGGGATTTTAAAAAAAAAGGCACTGGGTGGATTTTTATCGTGCACACACTGCCAACACACACTTATGTTCAAACACCATATAAAAGAGAATTTTGCATAATATAAAAAAAAAGTCGTTTAAATTGAAGTACTAAATTGCCAAAACATAAAAATAAATAAATTGCTAAATGAATGGTAAATATGAATATTAATTATAAATATAAGTGAAAAATAATAAAAGCACATTTAAACTGAAAAATGTTAACTGAAAATATGAAAATGAAAGCCAATTAAAAAAAATTAAACACTGTAATAGTATACAAATAAAACTAAAATAACACATACTCATTCTGAATCATTGCTTTGAATTAAACTTTGAAGGGGGCATGTCTTACATTTTCTTCTCCTCATGTTCAGGATCTTGGACCAAAAACAGTAATTCAATATTACATGACTGTTGTCCATCCAAACAGGCTGTTTTAGCTAGCTACTGTACCTTTAAGAATCCAAAATCAAAACACTAGTTTTAAAAAGCCATTAAATTGTCAATTAAGCAAACTGATGTGAAACACCTGCTAAACGAATCATCTGCAGATCTTGTAGATTCTCAAAACGCCACAAATCTTTAAAACACTCCTTTTTGGAGAAAAAAAAAAAAAAAAAATATATATATATATATATATATATATATATACTTTAATAACCTTTGAATGAGTTAAGTAGGCTTGTTTGAGAAAAGTCAGAATTGTGAGACATCAATTTGCTTTTGTGAGAAATCACAATTCTGACTTTTTTCCTTTGGTCGTAAACTGATATTAGATGTGTTATGAAATGCTCAGAGACACAAGGGCTGAAGATCCACATGCAGTCTGTATTATGAGGGCAATCCACAAACAAAGTTAAAAACAGTCAAAGGTCATGCACAAACAACCAATCCAAACAATGACTGAGATAAGAGCAGAGGTAAACTTGAGAGAATCAAAAACAAGACATGAGAAAACCAGGATACAAGGCTCAGAGTAGCAGTACCAATAAACCGGGCTTTATATAGGGTGAGCTATGAGACACAGCTGAAAACAATAATGGAAGATGAGTCCGGGCAAAGGATGATGGGAAATGAAGTCTTTGATGGAATGGCAAAAGTCTGTGATGGAGTGCCCCCTGGTGGCTCTCAAGGGCACTCCAGCTGGTGACCGAGACAAGATGCCATTCCCTCAGTAAAAAGTTATGACAAGAAAGTAAGTTGAAAATATGACCATAGCCATGAAAACGGCCTTTATTTCATGGCATTCCAAGCATAATGAATGCTAAAGTGTATAATTAGTAGACTCTAATATGCTTACAGACTATAAATTTGTGATAGCACTTTTTATGCGAAGGTGAAGAGATGCTTAATCTAACAATGTGTTAATTTCCAATAAAAAAAGCTGTAATTACACTAATGTTAGTGAGCTCGCGGCCGCGTTGAAAATCTCTCCTCCAACAATGTTGCGGTGACAGTGCAGTGGGATAATGAGGCAGTGCTATTAGCCCACAGACACAATTACCATTTTCTCCCACAAGCCCTCTTGAACCCTTCGTCTTTCTCACTGGGCACATTATGTCAGGCTGAAGAGAGTCAGGCTGAAGTGATTTTAGAGGGTTTAGCGTTAGCGAGGAGGTAGTGAAATTCTACATCTGTAAATGAGAGGTGCAGAAGTCAAGTAGCATCATCTCTAGTAAAATTACAGCCTGGTTCATTTACCTCTTGGGAAAGGGCATGCCCATTCAGCAGCACACATTAAGTGGGTGAAATAACAGCTATAGGGAGGAGATGTCTCGCACTCACTCAGAATACAGTGGATATAGCTTCGGTACTTTGATAGACATTTCCAAATACTGGGCATATTCAGAACTAATGCTTTTAAATTATGTAAAAATTCGCTACGCAGCGAATACTTTTTTTTTAAAGAAGTCTCTTATATGTCCACCAAGGCTGCATTTATTTGAGCAAAGACACAGTAAAAAACAGCAATATTGTGAAAAATTATTACATTTTACATGGCATTAACAGGTATGGAAGCTTGTTTCCGCAACAGAGTAAAACATTTGAAAAGATAATTATGACTTTTTATCTCAGAATTGCGAGATATAAACTCGCAGATTTGACTTTATAACACACAATTGCGAGATATAATTCTGACTTTATAACACGCAATTGTGAGTTTATATCTTGCAATTCTGACATATTTTCTCAAAATTGTGAGCTTATAAACGTCCAATAAGGAAAAAAAAGACTGACTTTTTTCCTCAGAATTGTGAGATATAAACTTTATAACATGCAATTGTGACTTTATATCACGCAATTCTGACGTTATAACACGCATTTGCAAGTTTATATCTTGCAATTCGGACATATTTTCTCAAAATTGTGAGCTTATAAACGTCCAATAAGGAAAAAAAGACTGACTTTTTTCCTCAGAATTGAAGCTTTATAACATGCAATTGTGACTTAAATATCACGCAATTCTGACGTTATAACTCACAATTGTGACTTTGTATCACGCAATTCTGAGATAAAACTCACAATTGTGAGATAAAAATTTGCAATTGTGTGTTATAAAGTTGGAATCGCGTGATATAGTCGCAAAAACAAGCTTCCATAAACATGGCATTCCTGAATTAGTCATTGTTTTTGAACAAATTGGAGTTGATGGTTTGACTCACTCATTCAGCTAGTTTTACTGTTTCATTCCTAAATGATACAAAGTCTAAACAAATCAACTGAGTAAATGATTCACTCAGGCACGTTTAATGTGGTCATATGAAGACAATGCTTTTGCATCGCAAGCTTTAACAGTTCAGTAAACAATTAATGCTCAACTTACATTTTAATACCAAGTTACTTACAGTACAGTTACTTACTGTGAAAAAAAAAAGTCGTAGAATCAAATGTTGCACGTTTCTGAATGAATCAGTGTTTTGAACGAATCGGTTGAGCAAACGATTGAATTACTCACTCATACAGACATTCCCTTCATGCCACCTACTGGCGTAACGATGTAACATTCAGAAAGACTCGATGAAAAACTGATTTCGGGAAAACCAAAGGGACTGAATTACTGGTGTCTGAGTTTGCAAAAGGCTTCAACCTTGAACTATTAGTAAAGCACTTACTCACACACACAGATCTGTAATGAGGCTAGTGAGCTGGACAATCCCCTCTCATTTAGGCGGCTTTGATTAATGACAGGCCCAGATTCTGATTACATCCTAATTAAAAAGGAAAGCAAGTGGATTTTATGGAGCATAAGAGGGAAATGGGTAGAGAAGCAGAGCGTTTTACTAAAGTAATCGCAGAGTCAGACTTATTAAACTCATTGGCCTAAGAGGAAACAAAACTGTAGAAAGATAGTAGCTCCTGATAAAAAAAAAAAAATTAAAATTAAAATTTAAAAAAGATTATATATTTATATATATATATATATATATATATAATTTTTTTTTTTTTACTGTATGCTGTTTAACCCTATAAAGCCCACTGTGTCATATTTTAATATACCAGTTCCCTGGCCCCTACTGTCTAATATCAACATGATCACAACTTTGCTGAAAAAAAACACACAATATTGAACATGAATTAAAACTTCTAATTTATTGCTCATACTTTTTTGTTTTTAGCAAGTAAAAGGCCTTTTAGTATCTAAAAGCGTTCCCCTTCTTTTATGCAGTATGTCACGATGAACATTTACTAGACTGAAGCTCATGATAACTTATGCTTACTTGATTATCCATACATATATATATACAGTATATTTTTAAATCACGTTAAAATGTGATTATTAAATCAGGCTTTTAAGGAACGTTTATATATTACATTAAACAGTATGTGTTGTAAAAACTACATTATTTGATCATAAAACTAAGCATTTTAATATCATCTTACTAAGACGTGTCACACCATCAAAGACTGTTTTCGTTCACCATTTCTTGTTTGTCGTTATTGTCACTGATTTGATTTTGTCATTGTGTTCAGGTGTGTGTGTGTCATTATCTCCCATACTCCCACACTGATTTGATTTTGACATTGTGTTCAGGTGTGTGTGTGTGTCATCATCTCACATAATTAAGTTCAGTTCAGTTGGTGTGTCTTTGTTGGGTCTCATCAATGTGTATGTTGTGTGTGGATTATCGTGGATTTACCTGTGGGAATATTAAAGCCTGTTTATCTTCGTAGTGTGTTTAGTCTCTCCCTGACAGCCTGTGACAATATGATTGTGAGATATAGATTGACAACTGATATGCAGTTTATGTACTCTGTTATACTGTTATAAAACTATCATATATTTACAAAAAAAAAAAAGTTCTACTTTTTTTGCATTTTAAATTACATCTGCATCAAAAAGCTTTTTGTGTGTGAGGTCAATTTTCTTACTATACCATAGGGCCATTACTATATGGGCCTGATTGATCAAAATTAAACAACCTAAAAAAACCTTTTTTATTTTGTTTTATTGTTATTATAAAGTATATCTGACTATTTTTTCTTGTATCAGGTTTTTACAGGATTAAAAATCCTAGTTTACGTTCATAATGTGACATTTGCATATTCAATTATTACAGTTCATAATAATAATTACAATTATTACATATTTTACATAGCTATTTGTGGCAAGCATGGCCAAGAGCTGTTGGAGCTGTTTGTTTATTTTATAATGTAAGTATTCTGTTGAACATTTGCCGGTTTCCTCCTCCTTCTTCCCTGAACATTGCTACACTATTTGAGTCATTTTGGCATCCAGAACAACAAAATATAAATCATTTGACCCATCCTCTTGCAATTACATTAAAAGTAAAACCAACTCTTACAAAGCTTTCTAAATAAGCCTAAAACCACTTAGCAAGCTGCTTTTTGTATTCACAAAAGACTCTCCCTAATCTACAAGTTTTACCAGATATAAAAGCATTCTGTCTGGACTTTTGGACACATTAAATGTCTAGTTGTGTCAGCATAAAACAGTAAGGTATAAATCCACTGGTAAGGGCATCATCATTTCTGGACTTTTGTGGCTAAAGCCCTGAATATTATTTTTCTGGGTCAAAGCCAGACATTTTTTTTTTTTTTTTTTTCAAAAATGGAGAGTTCTCAACAAGTTTTCTTGGCTCTTGTACTTCTGCTGAAAGGGAAACTAGTTCAAAATAGAGAGAGCTCTGCAACACAGATGGGTTCATTTGTGTACAGTGTCTGTTTACATGGTCCAAGCTGCCCACTACTCCAGTCTGTGTCACTTTCTCTCTGTGTTGAGTCAGTCACTTGCTGGTTGTGCTGTCACTTTGAGTAACTTTCTCTGGTTGCTGCAATGCCTTATAACCCAAAATGCATTGCATTCAAAACCATAGACCTGAATGTCCATTCAATCAGTATTATGCAACAAATGTGCAGCGCCTGAAATACATAAACAAAATAAAGTGCATAAAAAATATATAAAATGCATGATGCATTGCATGTTACTTAAAACTGATTTATTGGATATAACAGACAGATGACATTACATATCAAACAGTGGGTGACAGTGTCCTGCAGCATGCATCCAAAACTTTATTGTAAATATGCATGCATGTACACACACACACACACACACACACACTCACAAACAAACAGATAAATAAATAAATGATTTGAATGCATACATTTATTTATGTATGTATCTGTGTGTGTGCATATGACAAGTGTGGAGAGGTTATTATAGTAATATTCAAGGATATCCTCATCAGGGAAATACTTACTCAAATACTGATGCTTCTATAAAATAAAATAAAATAGAGAGTCTTTAATACACCGCGGGTCACCGTAAAATTGGTAGAGAGACCAGCAGTGTGTTTTTCAACTCGGAGATTGAAATGTGAGAAGGATTTTAACAAGGAAGGAGGAACAAAATGACCTGAAAGAGGTCCTACCACTGCATAGATCTGTCTCTCCAGCCCGTTCTCATCCCAAGGCGTCATATACTGACGCTTTTGACATTTCGTCTACATCCAACGCACATGGCACCCTTTAGCGTCAATATGAGACGCAGATAGATATGGGCCAGAAGGCGCCTCCTAGCGGTCTAACCCTAACCCTACCCCAGACCTAAACCTACCCATAACCGAACAAAGCTATCTGCGTCTCATATTGACGATAAAGGGTGCCATGTGCGTTGGATGTAGACGAAATGTCAAAAGCGTCAGTATATGACGCCCTAGGATGAGAATGCGTTGGTCTCTCCACATGTACTGCATGTATACGGACCACGGTGGCAGAGCAACAAATGTAAAGAGGCAATTGTCTGTGTCAGTTCCTGACGCTAACACGACCTGGCAGCTCAGACACTGAGCCACTCTGGTATTCCACTAAGCAGGCATGAGGTAGCCAGCAGCCTGATTGATCAGACCTTAATGAAGAGTCAGTCAAAGCCTGTAACATCATTAGCTGCTGCTGCTGGAACGCTCAGGCCTTGACCAGGATAAAACCTGACAGCGGACCATGGGTCTATTTGACAGGCCAAAGTGACACCACCTGCCGATACGCACCCTGATCCTGGATGCTGGTAGATTGATGGGAAAACATCAGGGCTACAGGTAAACAAGAGCCCTTTGAAACATGTCTTTGTTCGTTCAATGGTAATCATGCGCGATGTAGGGTGGGACGAAATAAGAGGGGAGTCTCAACAAAATGCAGAGGATTTGAGACGCATAATAACTGGATGAAACATATCAGTTTACTTCTGTGAGGTAAGACGCATTCATATTATCTGCGGACCGTGACCTGGGCCACCTTATGTGCGGTTCGAACCAATCAAACAAGAGATGACAAAGACACATTCTATATATATGCACCGATTATGCAACTTAATAGACTATTAAACTATTACAGTATGTAGCAAAATAATGGTTTATTAGGAATAAACCTTTTATAATATCACTGTTTCCACCTATATACTGTATAAAAGCAATAAGCCTACAATGATTTCACAATAAAGGTCTTTAAGGGGTAAAAACACACTTTACATACCATAAAATCAATAACCTTTATTTTAGCTCACCATCACTGTGTATTTTTACATTGTAAAGGCTATTACAATTTCTCAATGTCATTATTCAAGTGTAAAATAGTCAGCCACCTTCTAAAAGAAGACATATAGACAGATAGGAGATAATTATTAACATTATGCTTAGGACCATGCACCATATGACACACTTTGTTTTTATGTGTGCAACACAATTTTAGCTATTCCCACTTTTTCATCCTATACATTAGAACCGGTATGAGACGACTTTCATGAAAACATCCATTTATTCAGAGACTCGGTGGCCAGTTGATTTCTCTGTGAATACGTAATACATGGTTTTAGTGTGAAAACAAGGCAGCCACGTACAGCCTTTTTTGCTCCATTTCTGCAGTCATACCAAGTTTGAAACCAGAGTGAAGAGTAACATCCATTAATGCAAATGTAAAAGAGCTATTTAACCATCAGTGTTACCAGCCAGTAATTGCAGCACCCATACAAAAGACTGCTAAAAGCTCCAACTGCCTTTGAAATACAGGATGGCTCGCTCTCTAATGTCATGTCACTAGAGTGTTCATATTGAGAGAAAATAGTCTTCTGCTTTTAATATATTTATATTGTTAGTCACACATAATAATGCTCTATATTTTGTTAATTTGTGTCATTTTAACAAAAGGTGCACAAGGTGCAAATCTACCAAACTAGGATTTTAAGGTGAGTTTGGGGTAAGTAAGATTTCTTTTTTTTTTTCATCTATTTATCCATTCATCCATCATCAGTATTTGCTGCTGGTACTCACCTTGAGGAAAGACAGGTTGCGGTTGCGTTCAATACTGGTGATCTCCAAATTACCCATGACCACCTCACAGTTCTCGTAAAATTTCCGAAGGGTCTTATACTGCTGGTCCAAATCAGACAGCGTGCTGAGCTTGTTATCAGTGCCAGGACACACTTTAGAAGAGAAAAAGAGAGACAGAGAGAATGATCATTCAGATGACTAAAACTGTTTTGCACTAGTTCATTGAGAAGATTGAAGAACATATAAATAAATCCACAGGGGAAAAATAGTTCTGAAGCTAGTTTCATCAAGATGTCAAAACCCGTTGCTGAAAACTGACCAGCTTGGCTTCACTCTCGCCTCTATATGAAGACAAATGAGAGCTGGCGAGGACAATTCCCTAACATCATCTATTAGATCACGGACCTGTAGAACCATGACCACAAACAGAGTATTTGCTCAACAGGCTTAGAGAATAAGCGGAGCAGAGGCATTTGTGCTGGAGTTATAATGTGGGAAACCACTGGGCTGATGGTGATGGTGATGCTTCTGAAGTGGAGGCAGGAGTAATAAGCAGTTATTGAACCCCGGAGGGCGACTGTTTCTCTACATTACAGCAAGCTATATTACGGCCCGCCGCCTGTGGAGCGGACCACTCCATATTATTGCTGTGGACAAATTACACCCTTCCCAGCTAAATTCATTCACTGTCACAGTTAGGTAGTCCCGGAGGACACGGCGGTGCCATGGTGTATACAAAGCCAAGATTTAGACCTCTGCTGGACAAATGGAGAATAGATTTCCTTATTGAATATGCCACTTCTACAGGTGAGAAAAGCATCTGGCGAGGAGAACAATGTGTCGTCCCAGTACCATGTTTCTCACAAATAGAGGTCTCCTCTGTGCTGGAGTCAATTTGTTTCTGAGAAAGCTCACTAGAGAGGGAAATGTAAGACGTCAATCTTTTTTCCACCCTTTCCTTCTACTCCTTTCTCTCTCTCTCAGATTGAGGCTGTAAAGTACCTTAATTTGTCCCACTTTTCACCGGGGCTTAACACACAGAACACAAATGCATGTAGTAAGATTACAAGTGCAGATAAAGCACTGACACCCAACCTCTTTTGTCTTAAAAAACTTCTGATAAAAAGCTATAAAATTTGAAAGCCCCTTTTTTTTGAAATTGTAAAGAGATGTAAAGTCACATTGATTAGAAATAGTCACTTGTGAGATATAAATACTTTTAATTACTGTTTAATTTTTATTCTGTGATGTGAACAGGCTTCCAGAGTTAGAAGATGTGTGAAAATAAAATAACTTGAAGTAATAATATATATATATATATATATATATATATATATATATATATATATATATATATATATATATATATATATATATATATATATATAAATGACAAAAGCACATAACAAAAACACTAAAATTAAAATGAAAACTGACCATAGAAGTGAGAGTTAATTCAAAATATTAATAAAAAGCTATAATAAAATAGCACTGTTGTGCATCACTATTAGAGAGAGTCATTTTATCATTCACTTGTATCTTAATTATCCCTAAAGTTAAATTATCCCTGGGGCCTCATTTATAAAATGTGCATATGCACAGATTTGAACTTTCAAATTTGTTGAATTAGAATTTTTTTGCGTACGCTAAAATCCATGTCAACGTTTATATTTAAAAAAACGGTCTTTCACGTGCTTAGAGCCATGTCAGGGTCTAAGCAGCCGTACACACTTTTAGTACTGCAGGTAGTTCGGAATCGAAGCAATTCTTGCCGTTCGTCATTCTCAATAAAGCATTTGGATGTTGACTGGTGCTCTTTTATATGTTGATGAAATTAATTGGTGACATTTACAAGGAAGAGATCTGAAACCATTCAGCTGCATATCAAGATCTTTTGCGAAGAGAATTTTTTGTGCATACGTTTGTTCTCTGAATTACACATACGCACATCTGAGAAAAGATGGTTAATGTAGGACGGTTTCTACACAACATTTTATAAACGAGGCCCCTGAAAACTTGTGTAAAACGTTTTATTTACTCACCAAAGCCAATTATTTACACATATGGCAATTGGCGAGTATTGTTACTTTATAAAGCATGTTACAAAATTCACTCAATAAGGCCTCAACAATCTTGGCCTTTAACTTTCAGCTCTTTGAGTATTTACTTTACTATGGCTTAGAGGCAAAAAGTGTTTCAAATGAAACGTTCAATATAAGGGTGAGTGATGTGCTCAAAACTGAAGAATGAAAAATGAGAATGTGTCCTTTTGCTCCCTGCCCACACTGACCCAATAATCCACGATCGTTTCTGACGCTAAGGGATTCCTGTCCATACTTCAAAGGCATTTGACGACAGAAACTGAGCCTTTAGCTTTAGAGACCTGAAAAGCCCACATCAGAACTTCAGGATATGGGATCCAGGCAGGATCAATGGAGTGACAGATCACCACATTAACACCCATCCCGCTATTTCACACATCATTTTTGACTCTGTAAACCACAAGCTCCTGGGGCGTTGATGTACGGAACAAATCTGTTCATCACATTTGCTTCAATGAGGCATCTGCACTTTTCAGGTCTGCCAAAAGTTTAGGGAACTTTCATGTTTTCATGCAGCTTTTTATCATGTTTTCATTGCAATTATGAACAACTTATAGACCTATATACAATAACCATGTAGGCTATACGTATGTAAAATTGTCAAATTAGATTTTATGGTGACTTTAATTTGCACTATATTTTCTCAAAATGTAATTAAACATTTGAAAACGTAGAAAAGATGAAAGAACGACCACTTCCTCCGGTCTATTGGACATAGTTTTGGACCGATACAACAATCTCAAAATGGCTAAATATTGCTAGCTGATATATTGGTCTACGATTACAAATTACTATCACTGTTGAACCACTCTCTGAAATGACTCTTTCTGCATGTCAATTCATTCATAAATCATTCATTCAACCAATTCGCTCAAAAACACTGATTCATTCTGAATTGAAACATGTGACTGTCTTCACAAGTGAGTCGTTGAATTGTTCATTCAACAGATTTGCTAAAAAAACAGTGTAAATATGGCTATAACACACAGGTTGACAGTTGCAAGATGGATTACATGTACATCAGTGGTTCTCAACTCCAGTCCTCGTGACCCACTGCTCTGCACATTTTGTATTGCTGAGTCCCAATTCGCATACTATCCGTCCTAAATAGTATGCGAAACTAGAATTAGTACGTCCCAAATCGTAGCATGTTGAAATGAGTATTCCAAAGATACCCGGATGGTCTACTATTTCCGGTTAGAATTCGAAGTGCAGATCAATGCACACTCTAACGGCTAATATTGCCCACAACCCATTGCGTGCGGGAGGGAGGAGCTTTGCGGTGATGATGGTGATGTAAACCTGGCAGTCGGATGCAGCAACGGAGATGCGCCCTCAGTTTTTAAGTGTAAGAATTCAAATGTTTAACCCTAATTAAAGTTATATTTTATTGTCTCGTAATATTAATGGGTTTATGTTGTGCCAAAAAAGTACCGTGTTTATCTTGTTGAGTCCGATGAAGATACCGAGCGTCATTGCAGGCTACAAAACAATAAATAAAAAGGCTCTAGTAACAGTGTCATGCAAGTGTCTTTTTTTATGTATTTCTTTTGATGTTTCTGTCTGACTTATTTGTAGTAATACTGTGGCTGTACATAATTATGTTAACTTTATCAGTCCAACCAAAAAAACATGGTTACTACACTTTTACTATAGTAAAAGCATGGTTCATTTTCATCGGGGTATTTTTAAGTATTATACATAAGTATAAGATGAAGTATAAAACACGTTAAACAATAGTTACACTATAAACTTTAAATAATTTAACTCAGAAAATAAGTAGCGCTAGCTTTTGTTACACACATTTGCACATGAACGTCAGAACCAGCCGCCTCACAAACGACCTGCGTTTGGTTGATCTACGACGACGCCCTGCTTCACTCCTCAATTTGGTAAACACATTGTAAATGTATTGTGGAAAAAAAGATGGGAATAGTAAATAAAATTATATTGGATATATAAGAATGAATGAAATGTTAAATGTTTTGTTAACAGTTGCGGTGTGCGTAACTAGGCAACCACGTTCAAGTTCACGTTGCATGACGTCATCGAAGTATGTCCCAGAACGTGCATACTTTTTTGCTACACACTCAAAAGTATGTACTTTTTCATCACAAAAAAAGTACATACTTTTAGGTCGTAGTATAAGTAGGCGAATTGGGACTCAGCATATGTCTCCCTTATTTAACACACCTGAACCAGATCATCAGCTCATTAGGAGAGACTCCATGAACTGAACTGAGTGTGTCAGATAAGAGAGACATACAAAATGTGCAGAGCAGTGGGTTACGAGGACTGGAATTGAGAACCACTGGATTACATTATCTTAATTTTCTCAGTAAATATTGATATATGTGAATAATTGCAATAAATTAATTCTTTGACATGTCATGTAATCAATGTTTTATATTTTATTGACAGAATGACAACTACTATTAATGTAGCTATACGCTAAGTGTCTAAATGTGTCCAAGGAATTTAACCAGTTTATGAGATTGTATTCAAACTCTTTTGGAGTAATTGTGTCATCTCAACAAAATATCCCCCTCAATCCAGGAAGTACAAGAGAACAGGCTATTTTTTCCAGAATGATGGCGATCGCTTAACGGCTCAGAGCTCGGCCAATGAAATCGCAGCAGTCCCTCATCCATCATTAGCTGACGGGGTCAAAGTGAGCCGCCCTCTCCTCATGCTAAAAACTCCAGTCTGCCCTGAATCATCATTCTCTATCACAAACCTTAATTTATGCCATTGATTAAACTAATATCAGCAGGTGACACCAACCCCATTTGGCTATAAGGACATCTGCGATGATCTTGAACACAGTTTTCTCTTCCTGGTGAGAAAATCATACAGCATAATTATTAAGATTTCACTTTAAAAATGTCTACTTTTTTTATTATTTTTTTATCCTAAAATACACCTATCCTAATCTAATATGCAAAGATAACTATAAGTCAGACATTGATAGGTTAGCTATCGAAAAACAAGAATTGAGATCCACTTCTGAGATGCATTAAAAGAAAAAAGCTGAAGAACTGAACGGTGTTTGATGCCTTTTTTAATGAGATGAACCTCAGTTCTCACATTCTGAATCAATAATAATTTGCTTAAATGGCAAAAAGAAAGGTGTAAATAGCAAACATATGACATGAAGTGGACATTACACGATGTGGTCAGCCAATATTTAATCAGGTGACTATAAATCAGATTCATGCAGTAATCCATATTCGTATAAGAGTCACAGTTGCTGAATGTAAAAGTCATATCTCAGGTGGACGGCTATTGTAGGAGGTCACTGAAGCATGGAAACCATGTTGGGAGTGGAATTATGTTCCCAATCCATCAAACTTGGGATCTACCGACGGCATTTTGCTTCTGGTGTGAAGTATATGAAGCAACAAATCTACAAAGAAGTGTAGGGAGGTATGGCAGTGTTGTGCACAAGACAGGGAACATTCGGTTGAGTAATGTGATGGAAATTGATGTTTGTAATAGATATAATCATGCATCTGCATTCCAGGCTTCCGAATGTAATGTGTTCCCATTTCAGTTAGGCTGTTCATATCAAAATTGACCGTAATATCCCCAGTGATGAGCAGGCAGTTTGATGGTTTCCTCTTGGAAATGAACTCTGTCAAGTGCAATAACATGAATCAGCGTGTGAAACGCAGAAAGAAGACACTTCCCCAGCTCTCATATTTGGGAGTTGTAGATACAATTGCAGCCTTGAGTTTTTATAACAATGCTTCAAAGAATGAGTTCAAATATATCTAGACATTCATTAAATACATTATTAAACACAATATGTTTTTCAAAAATATATATATATCAAATATATATATCAAATATATCAAATCCATAGAGTGTAGATAGTAGTTCAGTGGGGCAAAACTTTGAAAATTAAGTTTTTCTTTTGAGTTTTTCGCCTACAGATGAAAACTTTATCAAAATGATCCCAGTTCACACGGATCTGTGAAAACGATTAAAAACGCTGTATTACAGTATGCTGCCAGGCCAGTAGTTGGCGATGTCACTTTGTAAAGAAACAGACTGAATATACACTCACCTAAAGGATTATTAGGAACACCTGTTCAATTTCTCATTAATGCAATTATCTAATCAACCAATCACATGGCAGTTGCTTCAATGCATTTAGGGGTGTGGTCCTGGTCAAGACAATCTCCTGAACTCCAAACTGAATGTCAGAATGGGAAAGAAAGGTGATTTAAGCAATTTTGAGCGTGGCATGGTTGTTGGTGCCAGACGGGCCGGTCTGAGTATTTCACAATCTGCTCAGTTACTGGGATTTTCACGCACAACCATTTCTAGGGTTTACAAAGAATGGTGTGAAAAGGGAAAAACATCCAGTATGCGGCAGTCCTGTGGGCGAAAAATGCCTTGTTGATGCTAGAGGTCAGAGGAGAATGGGCCGACTGATTCAAGCTGATAGAAGAGCAACTTTGACTGAAATAACCACTCGTTACAACCGAGGTATGCAGCAAAGCATTTGTGAAGCCACAACACGCACAACCTTGAGGCGGATGGGCCACAACAGCAGAAGACCCCACCGGGTACCACTCATCTCCACTACAAATAGGAAAAAGAGGCTACAATTTGCATGACCTCACCAAAATTGGACAGTTGAAGACTGGAAAAATGTTGCCTGGTCTGATGAGTCTCGATTTCTGTTGAGACATTCAGATGGTAGAGTCAGAATTTGGCGTAAACAGAATGAGAACATGGATCCATCATGCCTTGTTACCACTGTGCAGGCTGGTGGTGGTGGTGTAATGGTGTGGGGGATGTTTTCTTGGCACACTTTAGGCCCCTTAGTGCCAATTGGGCATCGATTAAATGCCACGGCCTACCTGAGCATTGTTTCTGACCATGTCCATCCCTTTATGACCACCATACCCATCCTCTGATGGCTACTTCCAGCAGGATAATGCACCATGTCACAAAGCTCGAATCATTTCAAATTGGTTTCTTGAACATGACAATGAGTTCACTGTACTAAAATGGCCCCCACAGTCACCAGATCTCAACCCAATAGAGCATCTTTGGGATGTGGTGGAACGGGAGCTTCATGCCCTGGATGTGCATCCCACAAATCTCCATCAACTGCAATATGCTATCCTATCAATATGGGCCAACATTTCTAAAGAATGCTTTCAGCACCTTGTTGAATCAATGCCACGTAGAATTAAGGCAGTTCTGAAGGCGAAAGGGGGTCAAACACAGTATTAGTATGGTGTTCCTAATAATCCTTTAGGTGAGTATAGACTGAACACGTAATACACATGCACATAACCTCACCATTTTCACAAATTCGCGTTTTTGTTGTTTACACAGAGACGATAACGGTATTGTTTTCAAAAACTTGCACTTTGAATCCCGTTTTCAAAAGTTTTTGTTTTCAGGCCCACCAAACGCCATTGTCTTGTAAATTAACGGGCAAAACACATAAAAAACTTTTTTGTTTTTAGATGAAAATGGTTTCATTTAAATGGCCCCAACAATAAACACACTTGATCAAACTAATCAAGTCCTTAAGGATGGGACTTTTTCGCAAGATTCGGAAATTACGTCAGCACAATGTAAAAGATAGTGGCCTACACCTATTATATTAATATTCTCTTTTCTCAGATAACACTTCTTGCCTTTTCTGTTTTGTCTGTTTTCCAAGTTGTTGTTTAAAATCTACATAGACAAAACATTTACTTGTTTGTAACTTTGTTTTACATTTTATGGTTATAGCTTAACTAACATTTTTAATAGAGACAATTAAATATGTATATATATATATATATATATATGTGTGTGTGTGTGTGTTTCAATGGGCTTTTCTACAATGAAACTTTGATACTGTACAAAAAAAAAACTTTGAAACATTAAAATTCAGGTCATTATAATAATCCAAAAATGCAAGAAAATGCCTGACATGTTTTTGAAATCATAGGGTTTTGATGTCGAAACATAAACAGGCACAATCCTAAGACAAAATCGGGAAAATGGGCAAAAATCATGTTCTGCTTCCTTCTTTCTTTCTTATGTGGAAAATGTCTCTCTTTTTTGTCCATACAATGAAAGTCAATGGGGTCCAATGTTAGTTTGTGTCAGACTAGTTTGGACCCCGTTGCACTGACGTTCCTTGTATATGGACAAAAACACTCTTTGCAAAATCTTAGTTTGTGTCCTGCAAAAGAAAGACAGTCTACAATGACATGTGGTGAATAAATAATTACAGAATTTTCCTTTTTTTGTGAAGTATCTCTTTCATCTAACTATATGGTCAAGTACTATGCATCTAATCACATTTGTATTCAAGCAAATCTGTGATCAAATACCTGAAAGAGTATCTGAAGACAT
This sequence comes from Rutilus rutilus, assembly GCF_951802725.1. Classification (NCBI taxonomy): domain Eukaryota; kingdom Metazoa; phylum Chordata; class Actinopteri; order Cypriniformes; family Leuciscidae; genus Rutilus; species Rutilus rutilus. The sequence goes on along the minus strand of NC_140210.1, from coordinate 6,470,000 downwards.
GCTGTTGCAGTGTAAAGTACAAATAACACACATTCAAAGATGTGAGAAGCTCACCACTCTACTGATTGAAGAGAGATATTATACATTATTATATACATTGAGACTGAATAAAATACAATCGCATTTAGAGCTGATGATACTTTCAAGCAGGAGGGATGTTCACATGACTGTGGGTTCATAGCTGCGCACCAAGTGTAATTTTCTAAAAGTAATTTTGAAGCATGAATTTTAATAATGTGATCAAGTGTAATCAGGCAACTTGCAGATACTTCATATAGTGTGAAATAAAGTTCAGATATGCACTGGCAAGCCCTGACCATGTGATAATGACCATCATTTGACAATGAAAAAAACACAAATGACAAAGAAATGGTTATTAGAAATGGTTATTGTATAGAGGCAATTACAAATATGGACATTATGGGCTGAAAGAAATGGGTTCTCTATGACTTCATTCACCTAAAGCAGTTGTTTCAAACTCAAAACACTCATCTGTTCCAGAATCAGCTTCCTGCTGCCTGAATAACTAACATTGGGGTTAAAACAAAATGTAAAATTGAAATCACCACATGCCTATATAAGTGAATAGTAATCAAACTACAATATTGAAAACTTCTCACTGCTCTTCACTGAAAATTAACATAAAATATAATATTATGAATGTGTCATTTTTGTTGTTACTGCTGAGGGTGACTCACACAACTTTTTGCATATTCACGTCTTAAATGCTGCATAATTAAAATAAATGTTCTATTGCTTTAAGATTCAAGCTGCTATATGCAGTACATAGAGGTAGAGAAGAGTTTAATTGTCTTTCTGTAACGAAAAATACCTCGGATATTACAAAAAAAAGCATAATAAATAAACAAGTGTTCTCAATGATCCTGATGAAAATGGGACTCTACCACGTGCCTTGTCTTGAATCTTTAAAAGCTTAATGCATTTATTAGCATGTGCCTTTATTGAGTAGATAATGCATGATCCAAAAGTGTGAATTATTTAGCATCAGAGTTGAAAGTTAACCATCTACAGAGGTTAAAACCTTACTTAGAATATTAAATGTACATATGTAATGAGTTCAATTCCTGTTGTTCACATATGAGCTCATTTTCACGAGCCAGACCTGTAGCAGTCCCATTCATGGGTCAAGGTTACATCATAGCTGGCAAACTCGCCTGCAGTAATGGATGTTAAAGTGACGAAACCATCTGGACATGAACATATTTTGTCAGCATGCTGACTGAGTTGCTTCCTTTGGCTCTGGCTCTTTTGTGTAAGGTTGTATTTTACCAGTATATATTATATCTTGCAGTATATCTAATTGTACGTATTGTTTTTGGATTCTGATCTCTGATAACCTAATATTTGATAGTGGATTCAGGCAACTGCAAAACTTAATGTTAAAAAGGAAATTGTTGCACTGAGTTTTTTGCAATAAGAGCTATAATCACATTTAAAGCAGTGGTGAGGCACAAATATATCAGTTTAGAAGTCTAATATTCCTTGGTTTCATTATTGCAATTGCAAATGCAGTCGTTTGAATTAATGCAAATGTGTTCCTCTGTATACATATGATGCTGTGCAAGATGTGAGTTGAACGTACACTGGATATATCGAGATAACAAACAACCTTCTCCAAGATTCGACTAACAAAGACGTGACTGTAGCGCTAATGCCACAAATGTCACATGCAACAACACAAACATGCCACACTGTTCTTCTTCACCCACAGCATGCCACAGGAACCCCACTGTTGTTTTCCTCTTTACAAAAGCCAACTGATGCATCTATGATATAGGGGCGGGGGGAAAGATTATATAATTTCTCAGGAGGCCAGCAATTACATCACTCTTTGTTTCGCATACCTAAAAGAACATAAAACATATTACTACCACTACTCGTACAATGAAACAAGTGCTTATTTACTGGCAAAGACAAATTTTAAAAGCAACAGAGCCCACTCCACTATTTTAATATCTATATATACATATATATGTATATATCTGCATATTCCTCATTCTCTGGGACCCACCTTTAATGTAAGTCTATGGGATTTCTATTTATAATTATCTTCAAAATCAAAAGTCTCTTAACCCTCAGGTGGTTTACGGGGTCTTTTTGACCCCAAATGACTTTTGCTCAAATTAAAAAAAATGTTCCCTTTGTCCAAATGGTATGAAACCTTCTACGGCTCTCAACACTTTCTAGATCTACAAAAAAAAAAGGTAACGCTTTAGATTACAGCCCGGAAAGTACTGCGTAATTAAAATGAAAGTACAGTGTAACTTTCGGTAATTACAGTGTACCTATAAAGTACTTACGTGTAAGTATAGGGGAACAATATGTAAAGTCTTGGGAATAAAGGTGTAACAACCAGGAAAATACTGCGTTATTAAAATGAAATTACAGTGTAACTTTCGGTAATTACAGTGTACCTATAAAGTGCGTACGTGTAAGTATAGGGGAATAATATGTAAAGTTTTGGGAATAAAGGGGTAACAACCAGGAAAATAACAAATTATTTAGGCAAATTATTTAGACTAAGTATTTTAGAATCTTACTTTTGGGAGCAATTTAGCGAGTACATACACTGCACCTTTTTGTAATAATAGTGTATAAAAATACATAAAGGCTTTTTTTAAATCATGGGGTACATATCAGTGCATTTATAAAGTAGGCTAATTTGTTATTATTGCAAAGGTGCACTGATTAAGTTTCAAGGCAAGTAAAACTATTGCAACTTTTTTTTTTTTAAATGCTGGGAAAATATACTCTTGTTCCATGTAGTTACAGGGTAAGTATGACATTGCGGGCTGTAAATTAAAGTGGTGCTTCTTACCCTCTTGTTTCATGTAGTTACGGGGTAAGTATGACATTGCGGGCTGTAAATTAAAGTGGGGCTTCTTATCCTCTTGTTTCATGTAGTTACAGGGTAAGTATGACATTGCGGGCTGTAAATTAAAGTGGTGCTTCTTACCCTCTTGTTTCATGTAGTTACAGGGTAAGTACAATAAAAACACATGTACACACACAATCTGATATCACTCGGAAAACTTTATTTGAAAAACAACTTATTTCAAAACGGATTTACAGCACTTTGTTTCTCTTGCTTGGTTTCCTCCTCCTCTTGTTCATCTTCTTCTGAAGTGAAATGTTAAGCGTTTGTAAGAAAAATACCAAATATTTTAAATTTTTAAACTGTAGACTCGCTTCCGACCAACTGTCACCTGCGCGTTCATGAGAGGGTTGAGAGAAAGTATAAATACAAGTTGTCCGCGTCCGAGCTGTGCGCAGCTGTCGTGTACGCGTCCAAACAGAGGCTTAAAGCGTGACGTAAGCGCACCAAAAAACCAATGTTGAATTATTTTTTTTTTAAATGTTTTTATTATTGCTCACAACAAAATACAAACAATAACAGATAATAATAATGAAAAACAAACCATGCAGAAGAACAGAGACACCAGTTCTCGCGCACGTTTCACATCAAACTCCCGCGAGAATGCAATGAATGCTTAAGCTTCACCAAACGCGAAGCCATTCAAGCCGACCCTATGAAGCCGACTCTCATGCACTCGCTGGTGAAAGTTGGTCGGTAGCGAAAAGATGAGTAAATTATGAGAACATTTCTGGGTGTAGGCTACTGTATTTTCTTTTAATACATAATACAGAATAGAAAAAGACTCCTTAAGATTAGGCTAATCAGTGGAACGATAGAAAAAGAAGAGGAGGACCAAGAGGAGGAGGAAGCCATGCAAGAGAAACAAAAAAGGACAAAACATGCTACTTTCTGTCAGGACTTTAGAATTTGAAATGAAAAGTTGATTTAAAAAAAAATTATAATAAATTAAATAAATAAGAAGTGTAATATGTTGTAAATCTGTTTTGAAATAAGTTGTTTTTCAAATAAAGGTTTTCCAAGTGATGTCAGATTGTGTGTGTACATGTGTTTTTTATTGTACTTCTTACCCTGTAACTACATGAAACAAGAGGGTAAGAAGCACCACTTTAATTTACAGCCCGCAATGTCATACTTACCCTGTAACTACATGAAACAAGAGGGTAAGAAGCACCACTTTAAATTTACAGCCCGCAATGTCATACTTACCCTGTAACTACATGAAACAAGAGGGTAAGAAACACCACTTTAATTTACAGCCCGCAATGTCATACTTACCCTGTAACTACATGGAATACTTACAGTCTAAATAATTTGCCTAAATAATTTGTTATTTTCCTGGTTGTTACCCCTTTATTCCCAAAACTTTACATATTATTCCCCTATACTTACACGTACACACTTTATAGGTACACTGTAATTACCGAAAGTTACACTGTAATTTCGTTTTAATAACGCAGTATTTTCCTGGTTGTTACACCTTTATTCCCAAGACTTTACATATTGTTCCCCTATACTTACACGTAAGTACTTTATAGGTACACTGTAATTACCGAAAGTTACACTGTACTTTCATTTTAATTACGCAGTACTTTCCGGGCTGTAATCTAAAGCGTTACCAAAAAAAATTAAATTGGAATGATATCTGTTTTTATGTTAGCGTGACAAAAATTGTGACACTCGTGGTCTTCGGGGTCTCTGGAGACCCCGCAATCAAAATAGACAAAATTCATCATCAAAATCAGAAACAACGCAGAACACATCGACAGAAATGGCACAAATAAAGTGGCACACTTCCACCAATGCAAAAAACATCCACAATGCTAAATTATTTTGCTCACAACACGCGTACACACACACACACACACACACATATAGAGGAATACATTTTTGAGACTATAAAAACTGTTCTCTTATCATTTGTCAAATAAAATCATCCAAAATGCAGTACCACCACAAAAATAAATTGGTGACACTGACACATTGAAAATGTGCACACTCACACACACACGCACACACACACACACACACACACACACACACACACACACACACACACACACACACACGCACACACACACACAGGAACATTTGTAGGGCTATAATTTGTCAAAATTATGGGGGGGGGGGGGGGGGTGAGGGTTCAGTACAAAAAAATGCTAAACTTTGACAAAAATATTTTATTTTTGTTATAATTGTGATTTTATAATATTTAGATATGAATCCAACTGAATCCAACTTGTGAAAAGATATCTTTCAGGTAGTCAAATAGCAAATAGCATATAGTGGAGCTCTATGGCCATCTAGTGGTTAAAGTGATTTTTTTTTTTTTTTTTTTTACTGCATTTTCCAAAAATGTTACATTAAACCATTTAAAATGATCCATGTTATCCCCATGAATGAAAGTTAGAAATCTGGGTCTTTTATAAAGTGAATTTTACATCAAATGCTGTTTTTTTGTAAAAAGCTTATTTAAATAAATATTTATTTATTTATTTATAGAAATTTAAAAGATATCATAAATTCTCCAAAAACTGCACAAATGTTGAGTAAAAACATTAACAAACAGAATAAAATTACATTTGTAAAAAAAAAAACTATTATCTTGTTACAAAATTAAATGTTATTGTCTGGGGTCTCTGGAGACCCCAAAAAACACGAGTGTAGACATAAATAAAGAGCATCAGAGGGTTAAAGTACCATAAAACAGTCCAATAGTCCAGTTCAATAGTCTGAGAAACAACACTTCTTTTTTTTTTAAATAACTTATATTTTAGACAAAATATTGCCAACTACTTTGTCTAATTTTGATCCGCCAATGTATAAAGTTCCAGAAAAAGCCATAGCAGAACATAAAACGTTGCATGTTTCAGAGCAACACACATTAAAGGTGTTCCTGAATGATTCAGTGTTTCAAATGAATCGATTGCGTGAATGATTCAGTGATTCACTCATAAAGCCATCACTTGTTTAGTCCATAAATGAATCAGTGCTTTTGAACAAAACTATGGAGTGGATGATTCAGTCACTCACTCATTGGAAAAGGCAGTCGATTGTTTTGTTCCTGAATGAATCAGTCTTTGTGAACTAATAGGTTGAGTGAATGATTCAGATATTCACAGTCCCTGCATCCGAATATGCCAACTTCGACACTATATAGTAGGTAAAAAACAGTATTTGAGCCAAGTAGTATGTTCGAGGTGGCAAAAAGTTACACAGATGACCTACTACTTCCAGCAAGATTCTGAAGATTGCATCCGCTGAACACTTTACTATTCCATGAGGCCACGGGAGAGGATTTGTGAATGACAGTGAAGTGATGCAACTGACGCCATAGGTCACATGACAGTGACAACATGGTACGTCGAATTTAATTTATATTACACACATTCATACTGCATAGAACATATTTTTTTGAATGGTCATGAAGTACGTTTTAAACGAAATGCAGTACCTGCTTTACAGTATGCAATTTCGGATGCATATACAGTAGTCAGTTGGTTCGTTCCAGTCACTTGCCACCACCTATTGGTGCTTAGATGTAACTGCAGAAAGAGTCACTGATAAATCCTCTTCTCTAACAGACAGTCTGAAATGTGCAAATACAGAACAGCGGAATAAAACAAAACCTGTTGCAGTTTGGACTGCATATCAGCATGTCGGAGATGTTAAGCATGAATTATTTGGTTTGCCACTCTGTCAGCTGCATTCAGCACAGTGTGTGACATGCAGAGCAGACAGCTGTAATAGTAGGTGGGATTCTGTATGCAACAACCTGAAGAAGAGTGTGACAGATGAGTCACCGAGCGAGGTGTTCATGCCTTAAGAGGGAATATGTTAATACCACATCGCTATATACATAACGTTAAACTGTTCACCAAAACATATAAATATTGCAATCATTTGCTCAACCTCATGTTGTTCCAAATACTTTTAAAGGAACACAAAAGGATAAATCCTTACTTGAGCTTCAAAAAAGATGTATATAAGTGGTCATATGATTCATGCTCTATATATCAAGTCTTCAGAATCATCACTTCCAATGAAATGGTAACAACTGAGTCTGTGAGTTAAGCTTAGATTAGGTAGATTCATGAATGAATCATTTAGACAGGTGTTGTGAACTGGATCAATGGTTCATTGGCATATTTGACTCAAAAGAGCGATTCATTCGTGCATCAGATATTGTTACCTCTTTCATGAACACGCCAAGGAGAAATAGGATGGATGTTAAGACTTTACAGTCATCATGAAATCAAAAGATTTTTATATGCTTTATGATATTGCATATACAGTAATAGTATATACTGTATACAATCTTTAATCAAAATAAATTCTCCCTCTTGCAGTGACATCTCTTCTCTGGCGTGTTTACTGGTGCGAGGACGGGACAAACTGTCACTCACATGAGATCGACCCATTACAAAACAACCATCCAACAATCCAATCAGTTCCCAATGGACAAAATCAAGTCCTTTCCAAAATTGCCCTTGTTCAAGAAGCCTTTTCACTCTGATATGTTACAATAGGGGGAAAAAAAGATGATTGCAACTTCCGTTTCATGCTGACTTTAAAAGACATGGAGTAGAAAAGTTTGTATTGTGGGTAAGTATTTCTTTAACAGTCTAGTTTCCACTCTGTTCAACATGGACAGTATGCCTCTCATTAAGCAAGATCTGGAGACAGGTGTGCAAGAAACCTTTGGTATTCAGTCTTAATACAGTATCTCTGTTTCATACACATGCATCCTCGCTGACTAACACAGCCGACGAGAGTCGCTGTCAAAACAGATTGGGAGCCAGCGCTGGGCCATTCATCACCCTGCTCTGGTGTTCCTGTCTACTCTACTAACAGCCGCACACAAGGGCCTGTCTCCGACTACTTGGGTTTCCATAGAAAGCATGCACTGGAGACTGCACCATTAATCCTAAACAATCACTTGGGCTGGAACCACTTGATACGTCTGAGTGGGCCAGCAATTCACAGCTGCTTTCTCTTTTTAAACCACATCCTTGCTTATCTGGTGCATAATGCTTCCATTTTACACCTCACAAATTACTTTGACATTTGCAAAAAAAAAATCATTCCAAAGTAGATCGGGATTAGTCACAAAATGTATTTTTACATTATAACACAGTACTCTGTAAATGTGAAGTTAAAGAGCTTTTCTCCCTGGTTTGACTTAACTCATTACTCATTGCTGTAACCCCATGTAGTTAGGTTTGTTCAGAATAGAATAGAATAGAATAGAATAGAATAGAATAGAATAGAATAGAATAGAATAGAATAGAATAGAATAGAATAGAATAGAATAGAATAGAATAGAATAGAATAGAATAGAATAGAATAGAATCTTAGTGGTTTCTGGGACAAGATCCCCCTCACCACAAGTATGGGCAATAGTAAGTCTAGCAACATTAATTACTTAGGTTTAAATAACACAAGTTCATATAGATGTTACCTGTTAGATGTTATACAATGACACATTTTTAGGTCACCTGAGGAAATATTTTGAACAATATAGTGAAATATTACACGATTACGGATCTGACTGCAGAGCGTATCCTCATTATTGGTTCTGGTACCCACTCATTCATTCTGGGGTTCCTCTGTTCATCTAGGCTTACCAATGACTGACAGCAACTTTGTCATTGAGGCACAATGGTGGCATCGTGGGACAACATCACACACTAGTACTGTCACACAGAGAGGAGAGAGAGTGAAACTGTTAAATGTTTGCCCTCTCCAAATCTGACCGACCCTTTAAAGGGCTCCAAACCTCTGTGGACAAAAAGAAGGCTGGACAAAGAAAGGATGCTTTATAAGGGCAATAGCGAGGGAAAAAATGGAAAAGCTGATGGAAATGAAAAGAAATAGACCTAACCGCAGGGTTTGCCAGAGGTTTTCTGAAGCTGGGGACCTTGAAAGAACTGCAGTGGAGTTGAGGCAATGTGCAACATCATGTGATGGAAAACTTTACCAGAAAAAGTGATGGTTCTTCTAGTGTTTAGTGACACAAAGTTAAATAAAATAAAAAGCAAAAAGTCTAAAACTAAAGTAGACAAAAAAAGATATATATATTCTAAATATTTGTAAACATTTTAATATTTAAAATATTATTATTTCTAAGTTTTACAAGTCTTAAAGAAAATCATATAAATCTGTTTTATAATATTATTTAAATTACCAAATAAATATATATCTTCTTAACGTCAAGTTACAGCCAATACTGTCTTAAATAGCCTGTGCGTTTAAAAACATGAGATTTTGGCCAAAACAAATAGCTACATAGCTACAGTAAACTATATAACCTGAAAGTTGATAAAACCATAATGTTATGCTCTTACTGCCTCAGATGCCTACCCTGGAAATCAAGAGTTCTTGCGAGAGCACAAGTTGAATTTGCTCAGCGAGTTTACTCCGCCGTCGAGTAATGATGCTCATTACATATGCCCTTGTATCCGAGCTGCACCAATCACATCGGGTTATCTGATATAGACATAAAACATATGCCAGAGGCGAGCTAAACAGATGACGACAGCGCTGCGACGTCGAAGTCATTAGTAAACATTGCAAGATGGCTATGGATGAACACCAGTTGTTTGAAATGGCTTTGGCCGCTACAATGAACGAGTTAGACTTGGCTTTTTATCTTCAAGAGGAACAGAAGACGGCGCTCGAATCGTTCTTTTGCAAGAAGGGCATTTTTGCTGTTTTTGCTGTTTGAGTATAATCTACCAGTTAGCTCCGCTGGTAGCTAAGCGTATGGGGCTTGTTGTGATTGGTTGTAGTGTTATCCAATTGCGTGCAGTGAGATTTTCAAATGCATGCTTGGTACTGCCCCTCGAGCTGGCCGATTTTCATTAGTCGATGCCAGACCATTAATCTTTCAGATTTAGGTCTGGATTTCCAGGCTATCAGATGTCTCTAATGATGGACAAAAAAACATATGCCTGGGATTTTCTGGTCAAACTCCATTTGAGTTTGATTTTGATACAATTTTAATAATATAACGGCACATGCAAGTGTCTGACCATATATAAATCCACAATATCTTTTTTCTTTTTTTTTTTGAAAAGTAGCGGTTTTGGAGATACAGGGTTTCCAGCTGACATGATACACTGTAAAAAATTTGTAACACTCCCAAATCAAAAATTTCAATTGACCGATAACATCTAAATTTTTCAATTGGCCCAAGTGAAAATCTGTACATTTAATTTTAGAATTTACAGAATTTCACTTGGGCCAATTGAAAAATTTAGATGTTATCGGTCAATTGAAATTTTTGATTTGGGAGTGTTACAAATTTTTTACAGTGTATGTACACTCTAAGTGACATGGAGCGACACTTTGGAGACATTCACAGATCACCCGAAACTTTGTGGTTACCTCAACACCAAAGCACACTGTCCTTTATTTTTTTTTCGCAACCATATTAATTGGCCTATTAGCGTCTCATCACAGAAGTTTATTCTAGTAAGTTTGTAAAGAGTAAGCAACATAGTTGCCCAGTTTCCCACTGAAGCTTTTTTTGTCCCTTGGCAGTTTATTAATTTCTCGTGTCATTATAACATCAGGAAATTGGCTCATTCGAGTCTGAATTTTTCCTCTTTAAAGATTTACCTTAAGTGGTACGAACAGCTTCTTTCAATTATGTTTTCCAGGTAAAGTCAGCTAGAAAGAATAATTGCACTGGGTGTTGTGGCTCCCAGAGATGGATTACAAGCTCACGGTAGAGCTGTCAGATGCTCCGTGGGGGTTTGAGGGGGAAAGCGGGTGTCTCTGGGTGAGTGTGTACTTGTTTATGTGCGGTGGAGTGGTGGTAGCAGAGTTGGTTTCTGCTGATTAAAGGCTTGACAGCTGTCCACACATTTTGTGTGACCATGCACCTGAATCTAGGGACTATGACACCTGTCAGTATGTACTCACATGTAGCCTATAGTTCTAAGCACAACAATCGCAATACCCTTACGAAAAGTTCATTTTATGAAGTATACTTAAGTAATGTTCAAGTATATTTTTAAGTATACTTTATGTAGCAAGTATACTTAATATCAATGTGTACTTGTAGTAAACTTCAATACTGCTTGGGACTAAATTGGCCCACTTTTAGTATATAAAAGTATACGTTTAAGTGTACTATAAGTGTAAGAGTAGTCATTTTTTTAGTTTAAGAAAGTACAGACTGAAGTATACTCTCAGTAAACTATTAGTTTAGTAGTTTATACTGCAAGTATACTTGTAAGTTGTCTTTAAGTGAACATAACATTAAACTTATAGTTTACTATTTATATATTATTTTTGCACTTGCAGTATACTACTATGTTCACATGTAGATATCATTTTTTACTTGAAAAATATATTTAACTACTTTAATAAAAAAAAAAAAAATGATTAGCTTCATGCATCCTTTTTAATCAACACTTGAATGTCAGTAAGTTACATAAAGACAGGCAACATTTTAAACAAAAAAGTTGAGAAAATAAAGTTTTTGTCAAAGACTATGCCTTGATCAGATTGAGAACGATGATCAGAACACAGATGGATTAGATCGAGTCCAACACCCCCAAAGCTTCACAGTCGTTTTCTCTTCATGGGTTACGCTTCATTTCATTTGGTAACATTAAGCAGTTTTGATTTACACGCTGTTTAATGTTTGATGATCACGCTATTTTACATTTGAGTGAGCAATCTTCTATCACTTGTTTCAGCTTCTTCTTCTCCTGTGTTTTGATCCGGAGATTCTGTTCCAGAAGAAGTGTCATATTGCCCCCTACCGTATAACACTGAAAACATGGATAGCTGGGCCTGGAAAATTCAGTCAATGGTGGGGAAAAGTAGCCTGGTCCTACCAGACTCTCGTACATTTCATTTGTACAGAGAGTCTGGCCACTCTCCATTGACAAGCGTTAACTTCCTTGAAGGCGGTTACTCTGTTGAAGTTATTGGATCTGATCAAACTATTGGATCTGCCCAGAGCCACTCTGGATCTGCCATAACCAATCGCTAACGTTTGGTCGTGACTTAACTCAAACTAGCGTACGACCTCAACGTCATCGTTCTCAGCCACTCCCTCTGTTCACTGATTGGACCACCAAAAATTTTGCCGGAAAAAATTCAAGAATATACTGCAAACCCAGACAGATTACTGAGGGAAAAATTAAAATTGAGCGGAAGTACGTAGGAGGGCGGAGCCAGGCATAAACATATCTGTTTTATATCAATATTCTAATCAATATTTTCAAACAATGTAACTTTCATAAGACTGTATATGAAAAACTATGTAAAAAAAAGTATATTTAATAGGCTACTCGATCAAAAAGGTTAACACAAGTAAATAAAGAATATTTTTGAGAAGTATATAAAATGTAGACTGAAAGTATACTTTCTTATTTTTTGTTTAAAAGAAGTATACTAATAGAACACTTGAATTAACTTATTTTTCGTAAGGGTATAGTGAAGCAAATAGTTTAGCATCTGTCCAAAGCACGCTTATCACAGCATTAAGTTATAAAAGTCATTTAACTGACACTTGTGAATAAAGGTATTTGGGAAATACAGATGGTCTTCTCCGTATTTCATCACACCAAAAAGTAAAGACCTCATAAAATGGTTTGAGGCTAATTAATTTCCTGTGTTGACATATTTCAAAAATCACCTGAAATTCAAATGAATTGTTTAATATTTACCTAGACAAAGACAAACTTTAATATTGACTTGATAAAACCTTGTTTAAAAGCTTTGAAAAAAGTTTTAAAAGCCTTTTAGTTTGAAGGTTTATAGAACTTATGGATGGATGGATGGATGGATGGATGGATGGATGGATGGATGGATGGATGGATGGATGGATGGATGGATGGATGGATGGATGGATGGATGGATGGATGGATGGATGGATGGATGGATGGATGGATGGATGGATGGATGGATGGATGGATGGATGGATGGATGGATGGATGGATGGATGGATGGATGGATGGATGGATGGATGGATGGATGGATTATACATAACTATTAGACTGTATATATTTGTATTTTGGTTTATTGTCCTATGAAACAAAAACAAAATATAAAACTATAAAACTGCTAAATGATGATTTTGTGAACTGTGCACTGGCATAAAGAATAAAGATGACTTTGAAGCTAACAGAAATGGACAACAACAAAAAAGACGTCTGAATGTCTTTGCTGTTTGGGTCTGGCTTAAAGAGACCAGATTCTGCCTATATTTTCTAAGCTCTCAAAAAAAAAAAGAAGAAGAAGAAGAAAAACACACACACCAAACTCAACTGGCCACAGTGTTTTTCAGAGTAAAAAAAAACATTCTGAACTCTGTCCTGGGGAACGCCACCTGTTCCAGATGTGCCACTAACAGATGTTTGCATGCATTAAACTGTCATAATAATTATTTCTGCACTCCCTCTCGAGACTTCATGTCATCATGTGTTTGTAATTCCCTTCGGGCCATATGTGGGTAATTTCATTGCACATCTGTAATCTTATTTTATAATAGCATATGTCAAGGTGCAATGGCTTCACATGACTGGAATCCAAGATCTTCTCACAAACACAAACACATTGAGTATAAAGGGATCATGCATTGTATTTCAGTGTCTTGTCAGTCCCTTACAGAAAAGGAAACATCCCATCTAAAACTTTCCACAGTCAGAATCAATTACACATCATGTCACAAAACACATTACCATTCAGTTCTGATCAAACTTTCCCTGTCTCTATGCTTGAGGATTCAAGAAACTGGATGGATATTGCATAATGGATGTTCTGAGGGCCATCATCCATTATGTTGTGTGGGGAATGGAGGTGATGCCTGAAGTGTGAGCTCAGATGAGTTATTCTTGCCAATTCAATTTCGAGGGGCAAAGAGCATCTGATGATGTTATGTGCGTGCATTTTCTCTATATAATATTTGTCTGAACACATTTGCAAACCCAAAATATACATTTGAGCTAAAGGTCAAATATGCTGTCATATTTAATTAGTGATTTGCTTTGGGGAATTTCAGTCTGTCCCCATGTAAATAGAAAGGAGCTGTACTTGCATGTCTAGAAAATAGTTGCCTGAGGGTGTTGCAAAGATGAAATCTCAAAGACTACAGTTTTAAACAGGCCCAAAATTTGCCCTTTATTGAACTTTTCAAGATGCTAAATCTGGCTGATTTCCATGCTGAACCCTGTGGAACCATTATACTGAATATACCAGTTATTTTAAAGGCAAAGGTTTGTTACTCTATACTTCCTGCAGTTAAACACAAAGCAGTAGTGATGCATCGATCAGGATTTTTCACGAGCAATTACGATTGCAGATGTTTACAAGCAAATGGGCTGATTCTGATACCAGTTGCTGAATTTTTTTTTTTCTCAAATTTATTTGTTGTTTATTTGCTCTATTACGGGCCAAACTGGCCTTTAACAAAACATATCTAAACAAAGATGCTACAGACATGTTGTTATGGAACAGAGGACCCGGAGATAGAAGGACAAGTGATAGAGTTTATTTGCAGGAATGGGAAGACAAACAGGAAAATGGCCAACACAAGGGAGAGGAGAGCACAGGACACAGACGCTGGAGAAGAACGTAGGAGAAGAACGTAGGAGAAGAACGTAGGAGAAGAACGTAGGAGAAGAACGTAGGAGAAGAACGTAGGAGAAGAACGTAGGAGAAGAACGTAGGAGAAGAACGTAGGAGAAGAACGTAGGAGAAGAACGTAGGAGAAGAACGTAGGAGAAGAACGTAGGAGAAGAACGTAGGAGAAGAACGTAGGAGAAGAACGTAGGAGAAGAACGTAGGAGAAGAACGTAGGAGAAGAACGTAGGAGAAGAACGTAGGAGAAGAACGTAGGAGAAGAACGTAGGAGAAGAACGTAGGAGAAGAACGTAGGAGAAGAACGTAGGAGAAGAACGTAGGAGAAGAACGTAGGAGAAGAACGTAGGAGAAGAACGTAGGAGAAGAACGTAGGAGAAGAACGTAGGAGAAGAACGTAGGAGAAGAACGTAGGAGAAGAACGTAGGAGAAGAACGTAGGAGAAGAACGTAGGAGAAGAACGTAGGAGAAGAACGTAGGAGGTACACGGGAGATAAAGGTCTTAGAGGTCTCTTAGAGGTGAATGGCTTTATAGTGAAGTTAACGAAGGAGATTGCTGACAGGTGCAGGTGATTGTGAAGGAGGCGCAGGTGTGGGCCAAGGAGGATGCTGGGAAATGTAGTGAAGGAAGTGGTGACCATGACACATGTAGCATGAGCAATTGTTTTTGATTTAAATTAGATCATTTAATTTCAAGATTTAAAGCAAAAACAGAATGATCTTTCTTTGCTACATAAAACAACTGCACAAAAGACGAACTGAATGAAAATGCAAGTTCACTCTCTGCCAGTAGGTGAACTTTGGTCGGATTACTAATTTGTTCACTGTTTTTTTTTAGTTTTTTGTAACTCTTGCACACAATATAATTATTCCTTCACTTGATTTACTAAATCATGGCCCCATTGTAATAATTAGATCCCTTGTTTTAGTTAAATCAAAATGAGGGAACAAATTAGTTCAGTGTGGCAACAATATACAGTACTTAAATGAGTGGATGTGTGTGTGTATATATATATATATATATATATATTTTTTTTTTTTTTTTTTTTTTTTACGTCATGTGCAGGGATCCATACGTTTTGACCGTTCAGAGAACATTCGAGTTTCATAACTTGATGGGAATGTTAACATTTTTAGAACGTATTTCTGTTAGCAGGAAAGTTGTACTTAAGCAAGGTTCTTTCCACCCAGGAACTCATCTTGCAGTGAAAGTCACAGTGCCTGGAGTGTCAATTACAACTATATTTTTACCTGAGAAGAAGTGTAGAAGTGTAGAAATAGTCTGGAAAACATGCCACCATCCCATGTGCAATTCCTGAAAAGGCTGTATAAACAAAAGGGAGCCGTAAGGGAGATATGCGTTGAGAAACACAGATGAGCGCTGATAGAGAAGGCCTTGATGTGGCGGTGATGAAGCCGAGGATGAGTACACTGAGCTCAGCTTCATTCATCTTGCCCCACAGCAGACAGGCTGCAGTAATGACTCCCTGGAGAACACGACTCTGACTCTGACCTTGAATACACATCTTCTGCCAAAGCAGTACGGCACTCCCTCGGGGACTACCTACCTAGCGTGTGTGGGTTTGGCTGAAAAATGGAAATCTTCGGAAACAGAAATAAAGTTGTTGTTGTTGCTGCAGTTGTTGTTTGTTTTGCTCATTCTGAGAAACCTCTGCCAACACATCCAAAAATTGTTAATATTAATGATTTAGTAGAGTGAATCACTAAACAGGGTTGGGGCTGAGAGAATAACCATGTCAAGGCTGTTGTTACCATGCTCCTGTGAATGAGGGAAATGTGTACTTGTCAAGTTTTGCAGTCCTTGTGTGGAACTATCACATAAAAAACAGATTTGCATTTGCAGGAAGAAATAGCACATGCGAGACAGAACAAGAATAGTGTAAAAGTTTAAGGCAAGTTTAGGTGCAAGTCTTTGGTTATGAGATGCTGATTCAGCACTGTCAATGTCATTACACTCAGTCGGCTTTCTGTCGTTAGTGCATGAAAATCAGCACTCAAAACAGAGTATATGCTAACTTTTAGAGTTAATTGCAATAAAATGCAAATGAATTATTTAAAAATCATACAATGTGATGTTCTGGATTTTTGTTTTAGATTCCATCTCTCACAGTTGAAGTGTACCTATGATAAAAATTACAGAACTCTACATGCTTTGTAAGTAGGAAAACCTGCAAAATCGGCAGTGTGTTAAATACTTTTTCTCCCCACTGTATCATATACACGTCACAATATATCGCAATACAAAAATGTAACAATATGTATTGTGGATAATGACAAAATGTATTGTGTATAGATCATCCAAAATAAAAATTACTGTGCGTGAAAAAATTCAAGTTTACTTCAGTGTCAGTACTACTATACTGTTGAATATTATGTATAAAAATTTAATGGGGGAATATTTGTGCGTCCTGATAATGCCAAATATATTATGTTACCAGTAAAAAGTGGCCTATATTATTTTAAATATATCTAGTTAGTGACAGAGTGGAAGTATTATTCGTCTGAAATAATTCTGTATTTTCAGCTTCAGAATCATGGATATTTCACTATTGTCTTGTGCATTGGTTTACCAGCAACAAGTCCAAGTCTACTCATTTACACCCACAATGGAATATCAAATTTAGCATTTTAATCACCAGTACATTTTTTGTTAACCTTTTACCATCTTGAAGTATTGCAATAATATTGTATCTTAAGTTCAGTATCATGATTTGTATCGAATCGTGTATTACACCCGTATCACTAACTGTAATAAAATAAGTTGGAGTTACTAAACTAAACTACTAAACTAAAACTGAATACAAATACATTAATGGTAAATAGAAATATATTTTCAAAAAAACTACTGAAAATGGGAAAAAAAGCATAAACTTACTAAACCTGGTATATAAATAATATGAAAATAACACTGAAAATAGGATAGAATACTGATGCAATAAAGACCCAGAGAGGAAACTAAAATTTCTCTTTGACAGTGGCAGAGAAAGAAAGAAAAACTGCTTGCAAATCTACACACGTCGAGTATGTGACAGCGGCTTAGAGACTTAATTTCTCATTTAATTTATCAGAATGTGTTTGATTTAAATCTTCAAATGTTTCGACTGCCAAGAAAGAAGAAACACTTGTTTTGATAGCTGCTACAAAGACTAGCGTTTGAAAAATGAGGCTTAAAAATGTGAAGTTTTGTAGAGAGGCTAAGAACCAGTGGTTGTTGACATAGCAACCCTCTCCTTATCCGTAGAGAAATCCCTGACAGAATACTCGACAAACAAGATCAAGGCTGGGTCCCGATACTCGGGGACTATTTGATGCGCCCCCTTTTTCCAGTGAGGAGGAGCAAACATCAAAGAGGAGCAGTGAGGTCTGCAAATGTGAGACATTACCTTGAAAGCGTCTTCAAAGACAGCATCCTTAAATAATCTGTTTAATGGAATAAAAATGGCTAATTGACTACTTGAAGGTAGTAATTTCCCACCTGAGGGCTGTTTAGTGCAAAGGGGAAGGCAAATAATTAGCAGAAGTCAAAAAAGTTCAGAAAACAGCCGCAAATACGTAGAATAGTGTTTTTTTTGTTTTGTTCAAGAGGTGTCTTTGCATGTGTTAGTCTATAGTGGAATATTGTTATATTGCATTTTATAAATTACTATCTATCTATCTATCTATCTATGGTGATGCACTGGCTTTCAAGTTTAGGTAATTCTGCTTTTTTTTTTTAAATACAGATATATATTGTCACTGTTGGACGGAAACCTTGTATCTCTGTATCTATTCTTTCATAAATCATTAGTTCTCACCCTTTACATCTGTCTGTGAGATTTGCAAATATTTAACCAATGAAAAGTATTAAAGTCCCCTGGAGTCAATAATTGTATCCATTAAAACTCATCTTTGATCACCAAAATGACATATTTAAACTTCCTTGATGGTATTATCAGTAACCCTCAGTAATGGTGTTGACGGATGAATTTGCACATGGTTTGCTTTAAAGCACATTAAAACACCACATAGACATACACAAAACTTTAAAAGTTTGATTTTCACCACAGGGGGACTTTAAAAAGAGCCTGAGACTAAACCTCGTAACTCCATTGGATCATCAAACGGTCTGTCAAACCGTCTATCATGAATGAAGTGCCGCACGCACATTGGACCGCCTCTGTTTGTTTGCAATGCAAGGCTAAATAAAGAACTAGTTCTTTGAATAAGTACAGCATTTTCTTTACTCAAGAAACACTATATATGTAAAAGATAATGGGCCCTATCTTGCACCCAGCGCAACTGACTTTGTACACCGACGCATGTATCATTTCTATTTTGCACCCGCGCACAGCGGACTTTTCCCTCCACAGACGCACATCGGTAAATTAGGGAATGAACTTACGCTCCCGGGGGCAGTTCAGCGCAAAGAGGAGGCGAGTTCCGGCGCAAACATTCCCTGATGCTATTTTGCAGGTTTAGAAAACACGCATGTTATTCATATGCTATTTTAAGGGCGCATGCTTGGCCATAATCAATGTAGCGTGTGCACAACGCGCATGCACTTTGCTTATCTCATCTACACAGAAGCAGCAGTTTTCATTTTTGCAAATCATACATTATTACAAGGAAAAATATTAGGTCTTGTAGGTCTTGATAAGCCTAGAGCTTCTACCTATGCCTTTTCGAACAGTGTGATTATTATGCTAAAAATAATGAATAATATATATATATTTTTTTTTTCTTGTTTTTGTTTTATTTTTATTGATGGATATTTCATGTGTTGCTGTCTTTGGTTTAATTTATTTTTTAAGTGTTCGAAATAAAGATTTCATTCATTCATTCATTCATTCATATTAACACACGAGGGAAATCATTGTTGTGCCCATGAAGATGTGAAAAAATAGGCATAAATCTAGCTTACACATTTACCCAAATTATTATATGCCTGTTTAACCGAAGCTAATTTGGGTGGGTTTCTCCCATCCCCATACAATGTCACTTCTCTGTCTTTTACGGCCCTGACGAAAACGTCGGTCTCCTCGGCTGTGAACCGCTCCTGGCGTGCGCTTGGCAAATCCGCCATTATAATAGCAATCCGCCATGGAACAAGCGTGTCTGCTCTTAAAGGGAATGTGAGATGATGCTCTGATTGGTTTATTTCACGTTACGCCCAAATCACACCTATGAATAATGAAGCTACTTCAGACCAACCCATTTTAGATTTGCATCTAGCGCAAGAGTCATTTATCCCGCCAGTATAATAGCAACAGCGCCCAAGACCCGCCCACAAAATTACTTGCTTTTCGCGCTTGAGACTTGCGTTTCAGATCGTTAAAATAGGGCCCAATGTCTTATGTATTTGATGAGCGGAGAAGACCGTCTTGAAAGTCTAGCATTTGTCGTCGAGCCATAGCTAGTCTTAAAGCTGCATTCAGTAGCTTCGGGATTTCTTCGCTGTATTCTCGCTTTTTGCTCGCAGGTTTCTCTCTAGAGCTCCCCCCACAGCTTCGGAATAGATATTTGACAACACTGTTGTAAAAACTCGTTGGCTATTCTCAGACACCAGAGGCTAGCAGATCAACGACATCAAAGCAGATGGGATATTCTTTAAAACGTCTTCTTCATTCGGGTTCGAACAGCGTGAGGGAGCGCAATAATGACGGCATTTTAGCAGATTTCTTTTGGCCGTAAAGCAATTGTTTACATCGCGAGACCTGATATCACGCGAGACTGGCCGCCGCCCCAAAGTTGCAAGTGCGTATTTTCCGCTCACGGGCACCAGGGGGGTGCGAAACGACCACCATTCAACCCGAAATAAGTAATATAACCATTCCAATGACTCCGAAGCTGTTCAGTTAAGGTAAAAAAAGTTACTTAGTTCACCTTTAAATAGCCTGTGTGTAGCACTTCGTCTTTAATAAAATGAGATTTTGGCCAAATGACTGAAAAAACGTAGCGCACACATAGCTAAAATAAACGTCATAACCTGTGAGTTGATGAAAACATAATGCGACGCACTTAGATGTGGCCGTTCTAATGATGGACAAAACACGTATGTCCAAATTTCTCCAAATACCTTGTAACTCCATTTGAGCTTTATTGTTTTTGTTTTTGAGTTGTTTTTGGAGATATGAGGTTACTAGCCTGACAGTGACGATATTAGATCAGAATTTGAACACAGGTCCCCTATCACACTCAATGAACAATATACTGTAGCACTAGAATGACAGATCTTACATCCATAAGAAGTATGAGGACTGACACTGGTCTTCAGTTAAATTGCCCCTTGGTTTTCAGCAATAAGGCCATTAAAGTATCATTTTGACCTTTTAACCTGGGTTTTGTTTTGGATCCATGTTAGGTTCAATAACAAACTTGGCACAGTCAAAGCCCCATATGCAGCATGTGGCAGCCACAGTTGAGAGGCTGGCAAAGCAAGACTGGCAACGAACACCAGGCCAACCGACTGAATACACCTGTCAACACAGATTAGGATTAATAGACAGATTCAACTTGGATTCACCCCAACAGGCTGCTGACCAGCCAGTATGAATGAATGGAGGATGAATGTGGCCCTTTCTTGAAAAATTAGTTTATTGCATCATGAAAATCAAAATGTGAACTGTGTGTGTGTTGCCACTACGGTGGTCATTTATCAAAGAATCCTATAAAATCAGAACAACTTTTTTCATGAGACAGTGAAGATTTGAGTAAAATGCTGAAAATTCAGCTTAGTATCATGAATAAACTACATTCATAAATCACAAGATCCAGTCCGAATCAATATAGGCAGTGTCATGGAGCGCAGCCCATCATTGTAAAGTCATACCTACTATATAGGAAGTGAACAGCAAATCCCAGATGACTCTGAGAAGGTGAGCCATGCATTTTGTTGCCAGAACCTGTCAAAAGATTTTCCTGTGTCCTTCTCCCTTCTGGCTCTAGATGCATCCATGCATTAATGATTTAAATTAGGACGCACATCATGCATTGTGTCATCCCGTATCACACCATTTTACTTTCCTCTCCTGATTCCATTATTACCTGAACTAATGGCAGTTTGGCTCTTGGGCCAGAGCCGAGACTAAAACAATGACATTGAAGCCTGATCACGTCAAACTAATGCTCAATGTCATACAAAAACATGTCAAGTTCTATTTAACATTTTATGCATTACAAATTAGGGTTGAGTTAAACATAAAAAAATAAAAATAAAAAATACATTTTGAGAAATGAAGTAACAAATAAAGTCACAATTACCTATTTTTAATTATTATTCTGAAAGGGTTTCCATGATAACATCATTTGCGCTGAAAGGCTTGAGGGGAATGTAATTTGCATGTTCGTGCAAACATGTCATTTGCTAGATATGTGTGGAAATGTTTATGTGTGGGTATACTTAGAGATCGTAATTTAGCCGATTAGCATGAATTGCATCCTGTTTGTGTTTATTTTTTTATTAGCTCAATGAATATATTATGACACTGAATGCATTACATTTTTATTTACTCTGTATTTCACATCTCTTGTAATTAAACAGCTAATTAACAGCTGAGGGAAAGTGTGTACAGGCAGAGTATGTAGGCCATCTGTACTGTCAGAAAATAATGCAACCATCTATCACATCTATACCTGATCCAGCTATCCGACCCCGATCCACCCGCTCATGCCACTTTCACATAAGCTTACACAATCTTACGTTTTTTTTTTTTTGTTTTTTTTTTGCATGCTTATATCTACGCAAATTAGTAACTTTCACAAACAAATCGTTCTTTTGAACCGTTTTTTTTTTTTTTATACCAGGTTCAGACTACACAATATTTTTGTCTGTAACAATAGTCACTGTGTCAGATTATGCGATTTTGACTCCTAAATTCTCGTCGCCTCCCGACCGGTCATTGCTTATCGACGTGTGCAATTGTCATCATGAAGTGGAACTAGAGACTGACTTTTGGAAACAAGTGTAAAAAAACACAGTGCTGTGTTAGCTTAATGCTAATTCCAGTACTCACAGGTTTGCTGAAGCACCTCTGATATCATTCGCCAGCATCTTTTTTCCCTCTGTCATGGTAGTCCCTCGAGGAAATTTTTCTCCCATTGCATAATTCCACCCAGCAACACCGTTAACATTGTCTCTCTTTCGATTCGCCATTTTTGAAAGTTGTGTAGGCCTACTTCTGTCCTATCGGACGGCCATCGCCATTTGCGAATCACCACAATACACTACGTCAAATGGACCGTGCCAAAGTCGGGCTGATATTGTGAAGTCTGAACCCGGCATTAGTGAACTGGTCAGACCAATTTACCAAATCTAACTGAACCGTCTGAAACAGTTTGTGGCTTGAGTCAGCACAGACCTACAAGTAACTAAACAAATATACTTTATGTATTTAATCTCACTTTATTAAACCAAGGTCCTGACTTTTGATGATCCGATTTTGATTGTTTGTTTTTATTGCTGAAGAGTGCTGAACTATATTTGTCTGGAATCCAGAATGGCAGCACAGCTTAAAGGTTTGTTTGAGCTGCGCCCTCTACAGTACAGGTGTGAATTGCATTTATTTTATCCTGAGGTTTATTCATTTCATTTTTGGTGTGAAAGGGCCTTTAAATTTGCCAAAAATAAAAATTGGCAAAAAAATTATTGGGTTCTGTAATAATAGCTTGTGAAAAAGTGTCGGACTTCTCGCATCACTATCACAAACGACAAAAAAATCATTTCCATTGTGATTTTGAATAATGTAGCCTAAACTAATGTCATTGGATTTTTGTGTACTTTACAGCCATCATACAAGATTTGCTACTGTATTTGCTATAGCTCTTACTATTAGGAGTACACTTGCGTATTGACAGTCTCAGATCTAACAGACAAATCCAGAAAAGTCTCATTTTGATTTCATGAGGACTTTTGAGTCCTTTCTCTGTCAAAGCCCAGCATTAGAATAAGAGCCGAGCTCTGAATGGAGAATAAAGTGGCATCTCACTAGAATAATGAGCCTTACAACCAGACACAGCAATAGCTTGTAGGGGCATCAGCACAGCAGGACAAGCCAGCGCTGGCCAACATCATCAGCCCATTATTTGCAAAGCATTAACTCAGATTGTATGGTGTTGAACTGATCTCTCCATTTCTGGCACAATCTTGCCAGTTGACAATTACAAACTACTTCACATTATTAAATAAGAGCTTGTTAGCACCATTACTCCCTGAAATAGACTGACAAGTATGTTAACGTATTTCCTATTGAAGCAGGAAGTACTTGATGAGCGCTTTTTTTAATTAGCCGATAGTGTTTAGTTTTCACAGTTGTGAACCATTTGCTACGTGCTCTTGCTAATGTTGTTAGAGGTTTCATGATTACTTGCAGATAGCAGTGTTATTTTAGTATTATTTATATACTAATCTTTTTTTTAGTTTTCATTTCAATTTTAGTTTTAAGTTTTATTAATTTTTTATGTGATTTTGTTATTTTATTATTATTTTTAAATATTTATAAATAGCTTCAATTTATTTTATTTTAGTTTTAGTCATTTTAGTACTTCAACCTAAACTTATGTTAGTTGCCAAGGCAACATTTCTCATTTTCATTTAAGTGTTTTTAAGGTTACGTTATTCACCTTATATTTATATTTATATTTATATTTTATTTAAGCTTTATTTAAAATGATTCATGTCTTTATTATTTTTATTAGTATTATCGTTCAATTACCAAAATGATTTTCTATAGTTTTGCTTTAGTTAATGATAGCAACACGGGAAAAGATAATAAGCATGATTCCACAAAACACAAATTTTATTGATTGATTGATTGATTGATTGATTGATTGATTGATTGATTGATTGATTGATTGATTGATTGATTGATTGATTGATTGATTTTAAAGTGACAAGTCATTATTTTCTGCAGTAATCAACAATATGCCACAAATACTGTTCATTGAGCTTAACTCATATTGCATTCTGGTTGAGAACCACTAAGTCTAAAAGTCTCTGTGCAGATCTATCTGCGTGAGCTTCAAGCCAAAGTGAATGCAAAGCCTCTGCTTGGAAACCTTCCCAAAACCAAGATTGCGCATGAAGACTTGCACACCAGGGAATCAGCATATTCCAGCATATCAACCCAAAACACAGCGATTTGTTGACCAATCAAGCAAGAGAACGCAGCAAGAAGGTGTAAGCTTCTCATAATCTCACTAAGCCAGAGCTAAGCTGAGACCTCCCTTGACTTCTACCAAGGGATAAACAGGTGCAAATATTCAGTCACCTGGTGAATGACAGAATCATCCAGCAGTCCTTGAAAAATCCTTTATCTGACCGTTCATCTCCAGGAGAGCCAACAGAACATCCTTTGACACTTTTTGAAGCAAGAAACCACCCAGAGCACCCTCGCAACCACATAGCAACTTAGCACGGGTCTTTTTGCAATACTCTGGCAACCAGCAACAACAATCTAGCATTATGATAGCAACTTTTGAACAGGCAAACGCCACTCATACATTCTTCTGTAAGTGTAAAAATCACAACGCAGGCACATTGGACAAACATGCCTGTGGCAAAATTTCAGCAAAATGATATTTCATTGATTCTAGTGAGTTTTGCAGCACTTTCAATATGAAATGTCCATCGCTAAAAGTCCATTCAGTTTTATCCAAAACAGATAAACATGAATCCGTTTTATTACATGGTTACAGTGATTTTACACTGATTAAGTGGGTTTGATTCACTTTGCTTTACACTGTCAAACACCAGAAACTAAAAATAACATAACATAACATAAGAGAGAACATGTATTATTTTATTTAAGGTGGATGCTATTCTTGATTCTTTCACTTAGGGTAAAAAAGGTTCAGATTTACCATGTTTGAATAACAAGAGCAGCTTGGGCAACAGTAGGGAGACTGTGTCAATCTTTTGCCAGCAACAGGCATGCTGGGAGTAAACGTGTCCACCTGCCATTCATTTCTCCTCTCTCTGAGCACGGCTGGCACACGGCTGAGTCTCAGCTATACACAGCCTGTGTGGGCCGGCAAAGCCAACACAGAACCTACCAGATCACTTCCCACAATACAACTGATAGTGACGCATTAGTGAGCACAACAGGCTGGGTTATATTACGGTTATGCCAGCCACAAGGATGAACCGCATTAACCCAGTGATAGTGCTTAAGTGGTATAGTACAGAAATTACAACATGAATATGTAACGTTTCTCTAAATACAGTATTTTGCACAGGAAGCAAACTTTTTCAATACTACACGGCGGACAGGACCATTTAGCGATTGTTTGACTATTCACTCAGCTCACTCTGCATTAAAACAATGGTGTAGTGTTTGGTCATTCTACACACCACTTGTTGAGCTTGGAAAACGATGCTATTTTGAAAAGGAGTGAGCTACTGTGAGGCTGGAATCAACACCCTTACAATTTTAGCACATCATTGTCACATTAGGGGTGGGAATTGGTAAAAATGTGACGATTCGACAGCATTGCGATATTTGGGCCACGATTGATTATTATTGCGATTCTTAACATATTGCGATACAGCAAGTATTGCGATTCGATTCTGCGATATATTGCGATTCATGTCCCCCATATTATTCAAAGGCTTT
The DNA here is from genome assembly GCF_951802725.1 of Rutilus rutilus. Classification (NCBI taxonomy): domain Eukaryota; kingdom Metazoa; phylum Chordata; class Actinopteri; order Cypriniformes; family Leuciscidae; genus Rutilus; species Rutilus rutilus. Next base: position 6,443,894 of record NC_140210.1, on the reverse strand, counting down.
ACAAAAAATGAGGAAAATAAGACTGCTCAACTCACCTCAAATGTCACATTTAATTTGATGGCTTCATCACGTTTTAGTGTGTGAAGCCATTTTCATTTGAATTTGCTGTTGAATGCACCACAACAAAGCACCACAACAAGCGCCACCTTGTGGATGTAATACGCAAATGTAAATTATCAGAGTAAACTCCGAGAAAACCAATGGAGAAAACCCGAAAGTAAAACGGATAATTTTATAATTAAATATTGCAATACTTGCAATTGCAGCAATTGCGTGCGCAAAATATCGCGATACTGAACAGAATCGATTTTTCCCCCACCACTATGTCATATCACAAAAAAGTTATGTTTTTACTGTCAAAGAGATATATATATATATAATTTGACATCAACCTTTGCAATCGAAGTGTCATAGTGAAGTGTTCAACAACATTAATAAGGTAATATACAGTACACATGGCATGATAGGCCAGGCTTAAAATGCAACACTTAATTCTACACAATATGTCACTTTTCCGTCTCTCTATCCACCAAGGGATCCTTATCAAGAAAAAGGTGAAGACCCCTATATTATATTCATTCGTAAGACCTTACCGTGTAATGAAGAATAAATGCAAAGGAACATTAATCTGACCTGGAAACAACCTCTCTTTCCCACATGGCAGTCAAGGTCATGTTGTCTGAGGTGTGCCTAATTTATGGATCCCTATATAGTATGCTTGACTTCATATTCCTGAAACCTTGTACCATATTGCTAATAAATTATGCTGTCTTCTTTTGGGACGACTGACTTTTGGACAAATTAACAATCATGCTACACCTGGAAAAAGCGTAATGTTAAGCCCCGCAGAGGATGCAATACTTAAAACAAGAGGAGACTGGGTTGTTATTGTCTTCGGACAAGCCTGAAAACATGGAGATGTCATGCGTGCCAGCTCTGTGGGGCTTGTGCTGTCCAACCATCTGTAGGTGCACTTCATGCCCAAATTGCATCCAGCCCTGCCAGACGCTGTTACCCAGCGCCATGCTGTCTTCTCACTATGAATGTGGGCAGAGTCTAGGATATCCCTGCCCAATGTGTGACTGAATCACTGATGCAACCCGATTAATCACATGTGTGTTAGAAAATAGCAAACAGCTAAATTGCTCATCAACAATGCTGTCTTTATGGCAAACATTAGGGATGCTACGTAAGATATCACCATTATATTTACTCCCTGGCAGACTTTTTTTTTCCAAAGTGACTTGTAATGCATTGCAAAGAATGCATTTACCAATGTGTGTTCCCCGGAAACTAAACTTATGACCTTGTTCTTACTAGTGTCAAGCTCCACAGCTCAAGCTACAGAACGTATTTCTACAAGGTCACACAGTTAATTATATATCCTTTTGTCTTTAAAAAAAGGACATTAATTATATATGAACATTTTTCATTATTATTGTGTCTGTGTACGATTTGGTGCAAAATAAATAATAGCCTTTATAATTTCTACAATAAGTAAAGGACCTATCATGCACTTAACATGTCAGAATTTGATTATTTATTTATATGTGCGTGTGTGTGTGTGTGTGTGTGTGTGTGTGTGTGTGTGCGCATTGTATTTAGAGCAGCAAATCAGCATATTAGAATGATTTCTGAAGGATCATGTGACACTGAAGACTGGAGGAATGATGCTGAAAATTCAGCTTTTGACATCAAAGAATAAATTACATTTTAATATATTTTCAAATAGAAAATAGTAATTATACAGTGAAATAATAGCCCATTTCACAATATTGCTGTTTTTATCAAATAACTGCAGCCTTAATGAGCATAAGAGACTTCTTTCAAAAACATTTTTTTAAATCTTACTGACCCCTTCATTTTGATTGGTAGTGTATATTATTTGTGGCACCAACTGAACAGAATACAGTTTTACCTAGTTTATCTAGTTTTAAAATACACCATTTCACCCAATGTTTGCAACTCATGAAGTCTGTTCCACATCAGTTATTTATGAAGTTCCATTTCTGTTATGTTACATTAGAGATGGGTTTCCCATGTAGACATTAAACTTGAGTTTGGAGCAGAGCCCTCGTCTCCTGAGATCGATAAGGAGTTAAATGATTCAAAGTACCTGAGAAAAATCAGGGTTTTAAAGAGGGAACCCGAGAACGACCACACATTATTCTGTCAGTCAGAGCAGCGATAGGCTTTGTGCTAATTAGGGATTGTGTGTGCTGGTGGTTTCTCTCGGAGGAACTCGCTAATGAAGGAAGTGACACGTGCATGAGCTCTCACTGTGTCACCCTAGAAGCTGTCAATCATTCCGATCGCTTCTGGTCAAGAGACGCATGGCTGCTCGGAGATTCAGCTCTGGTCCATAAGGGTGTTTTAAAATGTTACTGTCAGTCAAATTATGGCTTCTTGACCATTACACATTAGTAGTCTCTTTCTCTCATGATACGCTCTTACAGAGCTCAAAGTTAACTTATTTCCTTCTTCAGCATATGCTCCATTAGATGGCCAGTGTTGCTAACTAATATCTGTGAGCTTCATTTATCAGCATTCAAATCTCTGGACAATAAATATCTCGTTTGATACATTTTAACACCAAAAATTGTATAAGTGTTTAAATCAATTAATTCGTTTTGGAAATGGACATGTTCTCCAATAAATCTATAAAATGATTTTAGAAATGTCTGGATGACACTTTACTCTAATTAGGTAACGGAAAAATGAAGAAATATTATTTATGCTGCATTCCATTCTACTCAGAGAGTTCAAAACTTCAACAAAACACAAATGGATGTCATATTTAGAACTTGGGACAGAAACCCCCTGTTCGAAAAGAAAAGTTCAATTAATTGGAGATGTGTCACATGATCATGCTGTCACTTGGTAGTTGTACATTATGGAAGACAGTTTCTGCCTTAAAGTAAAACATAATTGTAAAAGTAAAACTGTGAAAAGTTAAAACTGGTTCCACAGACAGGGCTTAGATTAAGCCAGGATAAGGCCTTAGTATAATTAGGACATTTAAGTAGCTTTTAAACGTGCCTAAAAAAAAAAAACTGCTGATCTTGAGACAAAACAATCGCACTGACATATTTTAAGATATGTCCGTGCAAGTTGCTCTCAGGTAAACCAGCTCAAGCATGCATTTTAGTCTGGGACTAGGTTTAAGCCTTGACTGTTTAACTTGGTTTATATGTGAGAAATTTAAGTGTGAGATGTTAAGTCACAAATTAGAGACAAAGTGACACTGTGACATTCGAAGATACATTGTGAGAGATGATGAGAAATAAAGTCAGAATTAAGTTCTGAGAAGAAAAGTAGTAAAGTCTTAATATATATATATATACACACTCACCTAAAGGATTATTAGGAACACCATACTAATACTGTGTTTGACCCCCTTTCGCCTTCAGAACTGCCTTAATTCTACGTGGCATTGATTCAACAAGGTGCTGAAAGCATTCTTTAGAAATGTTGGCCCATATTGATAGGATAGCATCTTGCAGTTGATGGAGATTTGTGGGATGCACATCCAGGGCACGAAGCTCCTGTTCCACCACATCCCAAACTCTATTGGGTTGAGATCTGGTGACTGTGGGGGCCATTTTAGTACAGTGAACTCATTGTCATGTTCAAGAAACCAATTTGAAATGATTCGAGCTTTGTGACATGGTGCATTATCCTGCTGGAAGTAGCCATCAGAGGATGGGTACATGGTGGTCATAAAGGGATGGACATGGTCAGAAACAATGCTCAGGTAGGCTGTGGGATTTAAACGATGCCAAATTGGCACTAAGGGGCCTAAAGTGTGCCAAGAAAACATCCCCCACACCATTACACCACCACCACCAGCCTGCACAGTGGTAACAAGGCATGATGGATCCATGTTCTCATTCTGTTTACGCCAAATTCTGACTCTACCATCTGAATGTCTCAACAGAAATCGAGACTCATCAGACCAGGCATCATTTTTCCAGTCTTCAACTGTCCAATTTTGGTGAGCTCGTGCAAATTGTAGCCTCTTTTTCCTATTTGTAGTGGAGATGAGTGGTACCCGGTGGGGTCTTCTGCTGTTGTAGCCCATCCGCCTCAAGGTTGTGCGTGTTGTGGCTTTCTCCTCTGACCTCTAGCATAAACAAGGCATTTTCGCCCACAGGACTGCCGCATACTGGATGTTTTTCCCTTTTCACACCATTCTTTGTAAACCCTAGAAATGGTTGTGCGTGAAAATCCCAGTAACTGAGCAGATTGTGAAATACTCAGACCGGCCCGTCTGGCACCAACAACCATGCCACGCTCAAAATTGCTTAAATCACCTTTCTTTCCCATTCTGACATTCAGTTTGGAGTTCAGGAGATTGTCTTGACCAGGACCACACCCCTAAATGCATTGAAGCAACTGCCATGTGATTGGTTGATTAGATAATTGCATTAATGAGCAATTGAACAGGTGTTCCTAATAATCCTTTAGGTGAGTGTATATATATATTTATATATATATAATCAAAACGATGGTACGTAACTATGAACTTAAAATTTAAAAAAACAATAAATTCACTTTAAATTAGACTGCATCAAACAACACAATACATGGTCTGACATAGGTTTGTGATATGAATCCACAGATGTGGATGTCAAATGTCCTATTACTATAACAGTAGGACAATTTATCTTCCACAATTTGGTTGTGTGGATACTTTATTAATAGTCAAATATTTAAAGCATTTTGTTTCTTATACATCATCATTAGAGCACATTTACTATTGCAAGTCTGATATATCAACAGAAATATTGCACACTTAACTTGACTTGAAATGCATGCATAAGTCCAATTGTACCAAACCAATTAGAGACAACGGCCCACAAAGCCCCACCCATATTATGAATCCATTTCATTCTAATCACCATTCGCCACACATGCACACACAAATAGAAAGAGCGCTTACACTGCTAGCATGCAGTACAAATGATGCAGAATAAAACCTTCTTCCCCCTCAGCATCACACAAGCTCACAGACATCAGACAGATGAGCCAAAACATTGAGCAAACTCTATAGTGTGAAATCCATAAAGCGCTTAGAGGACATGCTTCATAATGGGGAACTAGAGGGGAGATTTCCGTGTTCATCTCAGCATTTCTCTCTTTCTGTCACAAACAGAAAGCAGCAGTTAATGATACATGCATCTGCTATGTGTGAGGACAGAGGCCTTTCACAGTGGCATCTCTTTCACAACCTACATTAGACAAACATATTGAAACGGGTGTGAGTAAAATCTGCCAGAAGCAGTAGGGAAATAACAGGACAGGCGTACATGGGGTTGAGCTGTGAATGAATGGGTTTGCAGCTGAATTAGTGTTAATTAGTCACTCAATAGGGAGTAATGACATTCTTCTTTACTAAAGAAGTAAAAAAAAAAAAAACTGTAAAAAAAAAGTCCCACCAAAACAGGATGCTGTAAATTATGGGTAAATATTTTATGTAACATTTAATCTAAAATAAAAGTACAAATAAATCTAGAAAATGATAAATAAATAAAAAAAATTTATCTTTTTGTATCTTACAATTTTTTTATGTATTCACATTTTATGCTATATATATATATATACCTTTTTTTAAAAATAATTTCTAGATGTATTTGTCCTATTATATATAGAAATCTTGAATATATCTGTGCCTGCTGGTTATAGTTCCCACACACTCTTCAAAACCATCGATTTCAATGTATAGCTAAAACATCAAAATAAAATTATGTATAATAATGGAATTATGGAATATGTAAAATAAGTAGAAAATAAAAATGCATTTTTGTAGTGATGACATTGACGATATAATTAATTAATTAGTTAATGGTAATAAAAAAAATCTGCATAGTAGAGCCCATTTAAATCAGACTGCATCAAACAACACAAGAACTTTTTTTTTCTTTTTTTTTTTTGATTTACATATGAATAGGTGAATCCTCAGAGATGTTTCCCTAGTGCTGTTAAATGAAGTCATGTTATTATAGATTGCTGACTAAAGGAAGACTGAGTCTCCGGAGCATTAGCTTTTAAGGCATCAGCAGTTGGGCTGAAGACGAGGTGGCCCTGATACACTTGTGCCTCTGGGTTACAAAAAGACCACAGTTCTTTTTCATTATCTGACTCTCCTCCCCACGGGCACAAACTCAGGGGGAAATAAATATATAAACACCCACTCAAATCAAATTAAACTCAGTAACACTTGCACTGCATAATGTAAAATACCTTTCAGTACTTAAAGGACAAGTTCGGTATTTTACACTTCGTTTCTGATGAAATAGAACGGTTAAGATTAAAATTTGGACACATGCTGCTGTCACGAGAATTTTAGGTTTCTTTCGCTTTCCCCCACACCTCCAGAATGGCTGCATATGTGCACTGGAACAATCCTTCCTAAAACGCATTAAACTTTCGTTTACAAAGACGTGAAACTCACCGAGTGGTCAGGGGTGTTCACTGATATGCTCACACAAAAATCGCTGCAAAAGATGCTTTCCAACAGGTGTTTTACCATTCATTGTAAAACTGTGGACCTATTTTTCCAAACGCCTCACACCCGTACATTCTTCCGTTGAGAGCTTGAATAATAGACACTCCTACAGAAAGAATACAAACAACCCCACTTCCGGCGGAGTAATACCGTACCTCACAGCACATCCAATACAAGTCAATGGAGTTGGACAAAAACTACAATAAAACCTGTTGGAAAGCATCTTTTGCAGCGATTTTTGTGTGAGCATATCAGTGAACACCCCTGACCACGCAGCCATTCTGGAGGTGGGGGGGAAAGCGAAAGAAACCTAAAATTCTCGTGACAGCAGCATGTGTCCAAATTTTTATCTTAACCGTTCTATTTCATCAGAAACGATCTGTAAACAGGGCTTTAAGTGTAAAATACCGAACTTGTCCTTTAAGCACTAAAAACTTTTTCTTTGGGTGTCTTGAGACTTGCAGCAGATTGTGTTTAATTGTTCATGGTGTGCTGTTACAGATCTACTCGTAGCTAAAAAAATAAAATAATAATAATTATTAAGAGGAAAGTCTTATGAGATTACAACAAAAATACAAAACATAACATTTAAACTCAGTGGAGGGTATTTTGAAAGTTTTCCTATTTCAGGAATAAACAAATGCATATGAAAATGCTTTACCATCTCCGAGTTTAAGGTTTCTTTTAACAACAAGCAGCACCAAGAGCAGTATAATCACGTACATCCCAATTAAGTACGGGTGCTGGATCCAATATATCATACAAGTAAACCAAAGTAAAGATCCGCACACCGAAGAGCTCCCATTTACATAATTTATTCTGTGACGTTTCGGGCCTCTCACTGCCCTTCCTCAGACTAACAGGAAATCCAATACAGTTGCCCTTTTCTAGTCTCTGTGTCATGTGACTACACCACAAAAATACCAGATTCATATACATCCATTCACATCCAATATTGCACCGTGCCCATGTATACACAAAACACTCATCAAGCAAAAATACAGAGCATAAATATACGTGTCAATATATCACTATATAAATATCTAAACATAAGCAAATACATTCGCACATGGATTATTGCACATTGTCCGTGTAAAACTCACATCCATCACAGAATGAACATATCAACTATTATACCATGTCCATGTATCCACCATATATACAAAAAAATAATTATCATATACACATTATTTAAATTCACAACACCATCAGGTAAAGAAAAAAGTACAAAAGGTAAACACTTTTATCCACTATATAAAACAGATTAGAGGCATCTGTTAAAAAATAACAGATGCCTCTAATCTGTCTTATATAGTGGATAAAAGTGTTTACCTTTTGTACTTTTTTCTTTACCTGATGGTGTTGTGAATTTAAATACGGTAAAGATATGTAGTGGATTTGTGATTGTATACATTGACTTTTAGAGTAAGACTGTAACGTGTTTTGATGTTAATGTGTATATGATAATACATTTTTTGTATATATGGTGGATACATGGACATGGTATAATAGTTGTATAATATGTCCATTCTGTGATGGATGTGAGTTTTACACGGACAATGTGCAATAATCCATGTGCGTATGTATTTGCTTATGTTTAGATATTTATATAGTGATATATTGACACGTATATTTATGCTCTGTATGTATTTTTGTGGTGTAGTCACATGACACAGAGACTAGAAAAGGGCAACTGTATTGTATTTCCTGTTAGTCTGAGGAAGGGCCGTGAGAGGCCCGAAACGTCACAGAATATATTATGTAAATGTGGGCTCTTCGGTGTGTGGATCTTTACTTTGGTTTTCTTTTAACAACAAAGAAAATAAAGTCTAATCACCTGACTCATAAATCTCATGTGACAGTTGCAGGAAAATTATGCCATGATGACACTAAGGCTGCGTCCGAAATCATATACTCTTGAGTAGGTACTTATTTTGAATACTTACTTCACTACCACACAAAAAAAGCAAAAAAAAAAAAAAAAAAACCATTATATGTATATATGAATGTGTGTAGTATGAATGTAATCCGGACGTACTACATCCGCCATGTTGTCATTATCATGTGGCGTCAGCGTCAGTTACGTCGCTTCACTGCCATTCATAAATTCTCTCCCGTGGCCTCATGGGATAGTAAAGTGTCCATCAGATGCACACTTCAGAATCTCACCGGAAGTATTAAGTCATCCGGGTACTTTTTGCCAACTCATTTATGAGTACTGTGAAATCTGACATATTTCTTTTGTCACATACTGTTTTTAACCTACAATACAGTAGGGAAGTATGCGATTTCGAATGCAGCCTAATTTCCTGCTGGCACCACAAGAAGCATCTAGGTTGCGTCCGAAGTCACATACTCTCATGATTAGGTACTTATTTTTAATAAGTACTTGTTTTAAGAGCACTAAAAATATGTGTGTAGTAAGAATGTAATCCGGATGTACTACATCCACCATGTTGTCGTTATCACTATTATCACCATATTGTCACATACTATTTTTCACCTGCAATATAGTAGGGAAGTATGCGATTTCAGATGCAGTCATATAGTCCCAAACCCTTCCCTATCTCGTAAACTGAGCTGTGACAGCAGCAGACAGTCCTAAAAAATCTATTTAAAATTTAACATAAATTAATTAATAAAATAAAATAAAATAATTTGGAAGAGACATACTCTAATAATATAATATTTAGGATATATATGCATTTTCATTCTGTCTAGGGTGTTTCCCTTGCCTGTGGCCTGAGAAGCTGTAAACATAAAGCACTGAAATGTATTACCTGACAGTCAATTATGAAAATATAATCCAATTGCAATTAGTAACTAGGTGCATCATGGGTGGAACTTCTGACTAAACTCCAAATGTAAGCCAAATCAAGCATGAGCAAAACAAAACGATTTTTCACTCAGGCACAAACACTGTAATCTACTTACAACACCATTTTTCGAATGATACTTAACAGTATTGACTGCTTTTACAAAGCTTGTCGTAGATCATTCTGTAATTGTCCTAACCACCCAGGATAGATTTGATTCTGAATTACAATTTGGGAAAAACAAGGAATCTTGTTGTTTTGAACAGGCTTCACGTCAAGAGCGCACCTGTGATGCCTTGCTGTCTATGTAGGCAGCTCACTAGGTTTTGGATCAGAGCCATTGTGTCCGGCTGTAGTTGAGATCTGATTTCCACAGACATCACATTCTGGTATTCCAGTCTAAAAGTCAAGACAATGATGTATAGATGACAATGTGAGCTATTTAATACACCTCCATTCAATAAAACCAGTCAAAATCCACATCACAAGAGGCAAAAGACCGCAATTATGGAGTTCAATGGATCTCTCCCCCTCAGGGACCGAATGAAGCCCAAAGATGTGTTGACATTTAGATGTAATATCACCGCAGATATTTCAAACAGATGTGAGGTGAGGAGCTTTATGATACTGAGCACTGACGAAGAGCAGATTGAGGTTTTGTTTTAGAGTGTTTTGAGGGAAATTTTTTGAGGCTCAAAAAATGTCATTAAAATTTTCTCAAGGTTTTGCTTTGACCTATGTTTACCCGGGTCATCTTACCCTGCCTGATCTCTCTAATAATTGGGTCTGTCACAGTCTCTCCAGGTCTAGAGCAATTCAGAACCAGGAAGGAGAATCACTCTCTCCAATGTCAGAAAATAAGCTTTTAATTTAGAGCAACCCCCTCCATTAACATCACACAGTATGAACTCCTCCATTTCCATGCAATTCAGATGATTTCATAATTAGTCGATTAATCCAGCGAGAGAGAAAGCGAAAGAGAGAGAGAGAGAGAGATGAGGTTACAGTGTTTCACCCTGTGATTAATTCAGATGGGAGTCTGGGGAAACAGAGGTCAGTTTTAAATACACCTCTCCAGAGAAGAAGCCTCTTATTCAGACGTGTTTGAGATGAACAGTTCTCCCACGGTCAGTCGCAGCATAAATATTGTAACTAAAGGCAGCGGTCTGGTCGCTCAGATAGCTGGTGCTTAACCTGGACAACCTAAATGATGGAAAAGTGGATGAACTTTGTTTTGGCTGAAATAACATGAATAATGAGTAGTCACATAGATAGATAGATAGATAGATAGATAGATAGATAGATAGATAGATAGATAGATAGATAGATAGATAGATAGATAGATAGATAGATAGATAGATAGATAGATAGATAGATAGATAGATAGATAGATAGATAGATAGATAGATAGATAGATAGATAGATAGATAGATAGATAGATAGAAATGGCGATGGATGGATGCTCTGCTTGTTTTCTTACATATAGTATGAAAAGTTTTATAAGCTATACTTGAAACTCTTTGGAATATAATTAAAGACTTTTCCATTGCTTTGCAACCAAATCCCTATAGCTGCTAGCACAGGTGTATTTAGCTTAATACATAGCCAACGGCTATGTTTACCTCTGTTTCAATTTCCAACTGATATCTAAACATATGATCATTGAAAACATCCCGAGGGACCAAACTTGGAGCAGCTCCAAAAAAACTACACAAAAATTATAATTTGGTTTAGAAGTTTCTAATGCAAGACTTTGACTCACTTTTCACTTTTCTCCCCGATGGTTGTTTGCAACATCTCACAAACACAGACACACACAGATAAACAAATGACACACAAGGGCAACATGACTTGCAGACCAAGACTAATTAACTCCCTTTCCCAAACAAATTACTGCTTAGGAATTGCTACATCTGGGATCTGGCTCGAAAGCATAAAGGGGACAACCACAGTGAAGAGTGATGCGACAGCCTGCCAGGGAATTATGGATGCAAATGGGAGTGATGCACAGCTGCCAAGACCCACCTACAGAAATAGATGTGGCGTTAATGAGCCAAACTGACTATGCTCAAGCCAAGAGCCGGCCAGCATTCGCAGAAACTGCCTTTAGCCAATGATCGGAGATCAGGCTCATTTTCTGGCATGTAATGTTTGGGATTGCAGCTTCCCTGTAAGAATGAGAATGGAAAGCATTGCATTCTACACTAAAGTAAAAATTAAACAACATCTGTAACCAAATGAAGTAATGTATTTCAGATTGAAAGGAGTGGAATTTGATTTTATCATTTACACGTTAACATACAATTCCAGCCAGGTGGTTGGAGAAAAGCTATTGAAAAAGTAAGAAGAATTTTGAATTTTGATTATGAAAATGTAAAAACTATAGTAACTAAATCTATTGAAAATGATTTTTGGTAATTGAAATTAAACCAAAATATATTACACTTTACAAAATTACAAATTTTGCCTTGGCAACTAACTGAAACAAATAAGTTGAAGTAATTAAACTAAAACTGAAATAAGCAAATTAAAGATATATAGAAATGTTTATATATATATATATATATATATATATATATATATATATATATATATATATATATATATATATATATATATAAAATAACAAAAGAACATAAACAATTCTAAAACGTCAACTCATTTTAAAAAATTTATTTAGACTATGAAAAATATTCATTTGGGGAAGAAAAAAAAAAAACGGATTGAGTGCCAGGGTTATTATTTTGAGCTAAAACTGAATCTTTAAAAAAGTATTATATTTATTTAAACCTATACAATTTTCAGTAATTGAAATAAAGCTGAAATAAATTTTAGAAATTTTAAAATGTAAACTGAAATTCGAAAAATTGTTGACTTTCAAACTAGCTAAAATACCTAATAAGTACGAAATTTATTGAACTTATAACTGAAATAAAAATAAATTAAAGCTATATAAAATAGTTTAACTAATAAAAAATGGCAAAATGCATAACAAAATTAGTAAAACAAACTAAACTAAGAAAATATAAGAAAAGTATGAATAATATACCATAATAGTATATGAATGATACTATAATAACACAATTAGACTAGGAATGTGTTTCAAGTAAAAAAAAAACATTTAGAGAGGGTTAAAAAGGAGTCAAATAAGTTTATCCCAAAAATTCTAAATGCTACAATATATTCAAATTATACATATTTAATTTGTATTTAATATTCTCATATTCAAAAAGTAACACTTTAGAAACAAATGTAAGATTCACAATCTAAAAATGATGTGAAATTATGAAAAGGCACACATCGTCTTAATGAAGTACGTGTGCTAGCAGGTTAGTCAAAGGCCAGCCGTCACAAAATGTGGCTTGGTTAGGATGAGTAGATTAGGCCCTCGATTGAGCCGCGACCTTCAGCCGTTTCCAGCTCAGTGTGCGTGTGCATTAAGAGCGAAGATATGAGAGCGAAACCAGAGAGTGTCGTCTTACGACAAGCCAGACGCATTTGCATCTTAAAAAACACAATAGTGATGGTGCATGCATAATGGTGCTGAGCAGATGGAGATGAGCTTGAGCGCTTTGAGAGATTACGTTTTTTCAAAAACACAGAGAAAATGTCAGGTCGTAATGAACAAACAGACACACTGTGGCGAAACTGTACGGAACAACACAGTTCTAGACTTTGATCTCGGCCTTGGCAGCGTTACTTTGTTAGCGTCGCAACACAATGACCGCGCAGAAAAATCACAACCTGTACGAAGATGAAAACGGTGCAAACGTGAGAAACGCATTATGGGTTGTCTGTGCAGAATAAAGCTAGTTTATAGGATTAGCGCTGTGTGGTGCAAAATCAGTGGCATTTTGGCAAAGCTAACGCCTTGGTTTAACCTTGCTAGCCCAACAAACACCCTCGAGACCTCTTTATCCAGTTCAGCTCCACCAGCGAGGACGCATTTCTGTCCTCCAAACCGCTCCCTTAGGGGTGTCAGCCACCATCCGAGAGCCTTTTCCCTCCTCCCAGTGGAGCGCGGACTCAGGCTAGCGTCATTACTAAGAAGAGTAGAGAAATGCCCTCCAAGCATAATTACTGTGGATCTCAGTGGCAAGCCTTATCGCTGAATTAGTCGTAATTGTGAGAACTGTGATAAGCCAGAACTGTAGGGAAGAGGAATAAAAGAAATGTGAGCCAAGTTCTCCGTGTGCATAGCTAAGGGGCATTATTAGCATAATGGACATATTCATATGAGAACGAAGTGCAAGCTGGGTGTTTTAAGAGTTCACTGCTGGATATCTGTATTATGGGGTGACGGTATTCAGCTCTGGGAAAATGGTTAAAAGAGAACTCGATACGGCCTCGATTTTCGTCAGAGTCATAAAGGAAGCAGTAGGGGGCAAGTGCTAGCGTTATATTTTGGTCATTCTATGAAACGACTTCGCTCTAGAAATCACCTTAACAAAATGAATTAACTTTCTGTCATTTAAAAAAAAGAATGTATTTTTGATATTACAAAACAAACTAATGCTTGCACAGTCCTATAGCTCGTCCTGGGTCGACATTTCATTCAGGAACATTAGGCAGTTTTGATTTATATGCTGTTTAATGTTGATGGTCGTGTTATTTTACATATCCATATGACATGGCTTGTTTCTGCATCTTATTCGCATCAGCTTTGATCAGGAGATTCAGTGCTCTTTCAGTCATAGTGTCATAGCGCCCCCAAGCGTATAACAGGGGTAACGGAAATTTCCGTTAGCGTTTTCTCACATATGACGGATATTTCCATCAATGGCGTGGAAAGAAAAAAAAAAAAAAAAATCTTGGTTTTAGAGGAAGATTATTTTCCAGACAGGTGGTGAAGTTACAAAATCTACCAGTAGGGGCTAACGGGAACATGCTAAACAGCAACGCTGCGTCTGAAATTGAATTGCGTCTGAAATTCCCAAAAGCATCGTTAGCCAACTATGTTCGCAAGTCCCGTCGTTATCAGCATAGTTCAACGAGTCTGTGTTTCCCGAAACCATCGTTCTAACGAACATTCGCAAACAGCATCGCAAAGTTGTGTGGTTGAACGACAGCTCTCGACCTGTGGTTAGAAGCATAGTTTCTAGTTTGCATGACATGTGGACTTAATAAATCATTATCTTGAGCAAAATAAGCAAGCTGACATTCAGTACAACCTGTGTCTTTTATTTAGAATACATACAAATATCATTAACGTCTTTTAGTTTGTCAAGAGATTTAAAGCACCGTTTCTGAAGAGTGCGCATGTGCGAACGTGATCTACTATGTAAGAACGAGCCTATGATTGAATCTGGAAATAGAGCAAAATAACTGAGAAAAATGAGACATAGTCCTCAGATGCCATGTCTGTAATTTATAGCAAAACATCTAGCGTTAATTCGATCTCAAACAGATTAATTAAAATAGGTTATTACTCCACCACGTGCGTGACGTCATAAACCAACGTGGTTGAACGACCAGTTTGCGACAATACGGTTTCGGGAAACAGTCGTGACGAGCTAGTTGATTTCTTCAATCTTTCTTTTTTTTCCTTTATTTATATAGCACAAGTAAACACAACAGAAGTTGACCACTGTGCTTCACATAACATAAATCCAAGAAGACTGAAGAATAAAAATACCATTCAGACTGTAGAAAAAAAAAAACATAGATAAATTTAAATTTAGAGAAATGCACGCTCCAAAAGATACACCTTTAATTTGAGTTTAAACTCATATAAAGAGGATAGCGATCTCAAGGAGACAGGGAGGCTATTCCACAGCCTAGGACCGGCAACAGCGAAAGCACGGTCCCCTCTTGACTTTAAGCGTGAGCGTGGCTGGGACAGATTATAGTAACTCGTGGACCTTAAACACCTCCCAGGTACATTAACATTTACAAGTTCAGACAAGTATGAAGGTGCAAGACCGTTTAAAGATTTAAAAACAAACATCAGTATTTTCATGTGAACTCTGTAATGCACCGGCAGCCAGTTAAGAGACATTAAAATTGGAGTGATATGTTCATGTTTGCGAGTCCCAGTCAGGAATCTGGCAGCTGCATTTTGGACCATTTGAAGCCTTGAAATTGAAAACTGGGGTAGTTCTACATATAAGGAATTACAATAATCCAGACGGGATAGAACGAAAGCATGTATAACTTTTTCAAGCTCTATCGGTGATAGAAAATGCTTCACTCTAGATAATAGCTTCAAGTGAAAGAAACTTGATTTAACCACTGTGTTTATGTGTTTCTCTAGCTTTAGGGAGAAATCCAAAACCACTCCCAGACTCCTGACCGTAAGTTTAATATCACAATACAGGTCTGCAGTATTAAAAGTATTTTTTCCATCCCCTAAAGAGGGGCCAAACACAATAGCCTCTGTTTTACTTGCGTTTAAATGTAAAAAATGTAAGGACATCCAGGATTTTATGTCATTTAGGCACGCAGATAGGGTTTCAAGGCCCTTTGTGTCAGTGCGCTTAAATGGCAGATAGATTTGAGTATCATCTGCATGTAAGTGGAAAGACACTCCGTGTTTCCTAAAAATTGATCCCAATGGCAGCATATACAATGAAAACAAGGTAGGAGCCAGAATGGAGCCTTGTGGTTCGCCATAGGTAAGAGGAGCTACGGACGAAACAGAATCTACAATACCAACTGAGAAGGTTCTGTTTGTAAGATAGGACTTAAACCAGCTAAGAGCATTTCCTCGGATGCCCACAGACTTTTCAAGGCGTGACAGTAAAATTCTGTGGTCAATGATGCATCGTACTAGTTAAGCAGCGAGTTACGTCATTGTTCGGGAAACGCACCCCTGAGTAGTATGTTCCGAATACATAGTAGGCGAAAAGTTACGGGATGACCGACTACTTCCGGTGAGATTCTGAAGTGTGCATCTGATGGACACATTACTATCCCACAAGGCCACGGGAGAGGATTAATGAATGGTAGTGAAGCGACGCATTCGCTGTTAGGTCACACGAAAATGACAGCATGGCGGATGTAGTACGTCCAGATTACACTCTACACACATTCATACTATACAGAACGTACTTTTTTAATGGTAGCGAAGTAAGTTATAATTCAAATGTAGTACTGTACCTATTCAGACAGTATGCGATTTTGGATGCATTTCAAGACTCTTGGGCTAAAAATCAAATGACATCACTTCCTTTTCATGATGTTATTTAAAGTGACAGTTCACTATTATTTTGAGGTACAAAAATATATATTTTTTTAAGGAAATTGTGTTAAAACTAGTAGTTTAATGACTACAATTTTCAAGCAATATTAGAGAAAACTGTTAGTTGGCCTTAGTTATGAAAATATTTTTCAGTGCAGTTCATCAAATGTTGACACAAATGGTGCTTCCCTCCAAGAATGACTGTATTGAAAAGTACTTGCACTCTACTGTACGCCGCCTTATTGGGCTCTGTTTATACATGCTTCTGCAAGTGTGGGAGTTTTGAGCGAAGACGCTGGGGAAAGTGCCCTTGGGAAGTACGTCTGTGTGTGTGTGTGTGTGTGTGGTTTGTGTCCACAGGCCCTCACAATGGGCCTCGGTCTGCAGGGGCTCCGCAGGTGAACTGATGAAAATGTTTGATGTCAGCTCTGAGCCTCTGTGATTAACACAGTCAGGGTTTCCGTATCTGAAAAGTGCAGCGATTATACTTCAAACACAAACCCACGCACAAATCTATGAGAAAATACAGGTGTTCATGGGTCTATAAACCAGTTTGCACACATTGCTGTTACACACCAATACTCCCAGATCTATTGCTGCTTAGCTAGACAAATGATAGTTATTAACTCGGTATTCGGTGCTAAACGGACGATAAATGTGACACAGATATTGCATCTCAAGTGTTTTCTCCTCTAAACAAGGATATAAAACAGGTTTGTAGTTTCTGATACTACTGATCTGATACTGCTTTTTCATCGAAATACCACTAGTAATGATGAGGGAACTCACAGAACATTTTGTGTTTCCTATGTTCCAACTATGATAACCTAACATGAAACATGACAAACATTTAGTTTTACTTCTGGTTTTGAAAACATAGTTTCAGCAATTTAACATGTTAAATTGATAATAATTGTTAATTAATTCTTACATGTTAAATAAGTAGAATTAATTATATTAAAAACCAAACAATGTGTTGCATGTTAAATAATCAAGCCCTTAGACCCATCTGTAAATTCAGTAATGAATTGTATAAGTTAATTTGAACTTTCAACTTCAATGGTCAGTGATGTGGAACTAAACAATAAATTGACGGGTTTTTTTAAACAAACTGACACAATAATGTCTTAAAGTCTTAAATTAACCACAATACATTGCATATATTAATGTATCCAATAAATATATTGAGTAACTGATCAGCATTTCATATAGTTAAATTAAAATTTAACGGACGATTCTATTGATTCAGGATTGAACGGCAATTCAACAAAAAATTCTGCTGATTCAAGACCAGTAGGTCCAGTGTAAACACAAGTTTTTCACCACATGACCACTTTTTCTCTGGTGGAAACATGTAGAATGTGATCAGATTGCTCCTCAGCTTCAATACCATGACAGTGGGAAAGGAGCATAAGATCTGCTTTACCCATGCAGTGAATCTAAAGTGCTTAAGATTAAATATAAATGGTACTGTAGATGTGGTAAACCACGCGAAAAATCATGTGGGCTATATGCAGAGACTCAGCTACAGTTGAGTTACTCTCCGTTTGCTTGAATTTTAAGCAGTTAGCATAGACAGAAACAAACAGCATGGGCCTATATCTTACGTCATCGCGGATAATTGTTAAATGAGAAAAGGAAATTATGAACGAGCCATGGAGACTTGTTAGGCATTAACTAGGTAATTATATAGAGTGTGCCATAGATATATATATAGATATATGAATGAGTGAATGAAATATACATACATTATAAACATTTCATTCATTATTGTGTGCTGTGATAAAGGCCAATAGGTCAGCCATATGGGCAGGGATGTCAAGCACCCATATAAAAATCAAAGTTTGTGTCCACAAAAAAAAAAAAAAAAAAAAAAAAAATCCTATTTTCTGTCCATTTGCCAGTAAAACTTAAAATTCATCAGAGATTTCCTTATATTCTGTCTTCCTTTTGTCTGTCCCTCTTTTGTATCTCTTAACTCCAAGTCTAGTTGGCATGATTCTCCACATGACTCCCAAATTTCTGAATTATTAATTTAGCCCTCATCAATCATTCGCAGAGCTGAAATCTTTATGTATTAAGAAAAATGAAATTGAATAATTTATTCAAAGCTGAACACAAGCTATTTCCGGAATGACCTTTCCTGGAAGTTAGCCAAGACATAGGGCTAAGTTAAATGGTCTGGAGAAGTTTATCATTTAGTTCTATTTTTTAAGTCTATAATATGTGTTCAGCTTTGTTTGCCGTTCATCTGTGGGAATTGCGGCAAAAAGCCTTTCAGCAAAAGCCTTGGTTTTCCTCTGATGTTTCTCTTAAAGGATCCAGTTTCTCCATTCCTACTGGGAATTCTGGGAACATCTTGTGCAAGAAAGGAGAGGAACAAGAAAGCACACATGACGAGCTCATTAGGAATAAAATTGCAAGTTTGTCTTTTAATAAATCTTTAACAGCACTCTAAAATAACTAAAAGAATATCTAAACACATTTCATGCCAGATAAATTGATTTGAGAAGCAAAATTCTGTGCAATCCTTATATTTTAATCAAATTGTGAGTGTTGACAGACAGAAAAATGACTTTGGAAATGTTAGGACATGCTGTGAGATTCCTTACACACAGATTAATAGGACTTTGTCATCACTTGGGTTCAATGTCACTCTCATTCAAGGCACCAAACCATGAAATGGGCCCTTACTGGCCTTTCTCAGTGTTATTAAACAATAAAGAGTTCAATTCCAACATGAACTCTGAGTGCAGGATCCATTTCATTCACTATTGTTTGCTGGGATAAAGGCCAATAGGTCAGCCATACAGGTAAGGAAGTCAAGCACCCAATTTTTTTTTTTTTTTTATACACACACACACACACACACACACACACACACACACACACACACACATTCAAAAGTTTTATTGCATAAAATACTGTAATATTGTGAAATATTTTTACAATTTAAAATAAGTTCTTTCTAATTGAATATACTATAAAATGTCATTTATTCCTGTGATGGCATGCTGAATTTTCTTAGAAAACATTCTAAAATGCTGAGTTTGTGATCAAATAACAATTCTTATTATTATCAATGTTGAAAACAGTTATGCTGCTTTAAATTGTTGTGGAAAGAGGGTTTTATTTCCCTCAAGAATCTCTGAAAAGATTACTATAATAATTTATTTCCGCCACATTGTTTAAGACAAAAAAAAATTTGGTCACACTTTATAGATTCACGTCCAATTCTCTCTATTAACCAACTATTAACTACAGATCTCTTTCTCCTGGAGCCAATAGTATCCTCTGAGAACTCCACAGACACTCATCAGCAAAGCCTGAGGGACGAAAACAATTAGCATCTCTAATTAGTGTACTAAATCACATTTCAACATGCTTCCCGTTGATGTGATGGACTGAAGCTGAATTACCAGAGGCTTTAGTTGAACACCCACCTATAAAAGAATTTACTGCAGATCCTGGCAGACACCCAGTGTGTAAATAAATCTCTGGAAATGGCCGTCGTTTTTTAGCCCTACTAAAGCCCCGGAGGGCACATCACTCTGGAGGTCTGGCCCTCTTCAATATTTAAGCAGCTTAAAGAAGTTCATTACAGAACACTGATCGGTCAATAATATCCAGTCAAGTCAATGAAGCTTGCAATACAACTAACTGCCAGTCATTTGAGTGGATCTGAATTTCAACGGAAAATAACCGGCACATCCGTTTATGATTACTTTCTTGGCCTTGACAGTGGGAGATGCGTTATTGCCAGAAATCACTGTCAATGGCTCATCAAAACCTCCTCATGTTGAGAACCAGTGGGGGAAACAGTCATACAAAAGCCACCAAGAGAGCCTCTCGTCAACAAAACAAAGAAACGGTGCTGTGTTTTATTAAACAGATAAGCAGAAGAGCGAAAATTAAATTGACTGAGAAAAAGCCTGTTTTCTGAACTAAAGAGATTGAGAGCTTCGTTCATGACAATATACTACCCGTGTGACAGTGACAAAAGAAATATTAGCATTTCGGAAAAGATAACCCTTGTTTTGAACAAGTGTGAAAATGAAAAACATCCTTGTCTGTCTAGATGCACATTCTAGGTTTCCTTTCATAATGGTGCAGTGTCAGGACTCAGGACTCAAGAAGATTGCTTTTTTTTTTTATATAGCTTGTTGTCATTTAGTTTGGCAAAATAAAATAAAATAAAATAAAATAAAATAAAATAAAATAAAATAAAATAAAATAAAATAAAATAAAATAAAATAAAATAAAATAAAATAAAATAAAATAAAATAAAATAAAATAAAATAAAATAAAATAAAATAAAATAAAAATAGGGATGTTCTGATTAAGATCTCAAAAATAAAACAAATTTATTATTATCAAATCTGGGGTGCGTTTCCCGTACAACTATATGGCTCGCTGCTTAACTACCATAGTACGATACATCGTTGGAGAAATCAACTAGCTAGTCACGACTGTTTCCCGAAACCGTATGTCGCAAAGTATCATTCAACAACGTTGGTTTATGACGTCTCGCACGTGGTGGACTAATAACTTATTTTAATTAATCTGTTTGAGATCAAATTAACGCTAGATTTTGTCATATAAGTTACAGACATGGCATCTGAAGACCATTTCTAATTTTTCTCAGTTATTTTGCTTTATTACCAGACTCAATATTTGGCTCATTCTTACATAGTAGAGCACGTTCGCACATGCGCAGTCTTCAAAAACGGTGCTTTAAATCTCTTGACAAACTAAAAGACGTAAATTACATTTGTATGTATTCTAAATAAATAACACGGGTTGTGCTGAATGTCAGCTTGCTTATTTAGCTAAAGATAAGGATTTATTCAGTCTACATCTCATGTGAACTAGAAACTATGCTTCTAACCACAGCTCGAGAGCTGTCGTTCAACTACACAAGTTTGCGATGCTGTTTGCGAACGTTCGTTGGAACGATGGTTTCGGGAAACACCAAATCGTTGAACTATGCTGATAACGACGGAACTTGCGACCATAGTTGGCTAACGATGCTTTCGGGAAACGTAACCCGCATTATTATTTTATTCTCGCTTGACAGAGACTGAAACGGCATCACTGCGAACCAGGGTTATTATCGATAGCTAAAACTATTAAAAACAATTTTTTTATTGAAATAAAGCTGAAATAAAATAAAAAGCACTAAAGTAAAAAAGTTTAAACACTAAAATGATGAATTAAATAGAAATGAACATAGAATAAATTAGCATAAAAATAGAAATAAAAACTGAAATAAAAAATGTACCTACATTTAAAATCTTTAAAAAAAGACTAATAAAATTACAAAATTACATAACGAAATTACTAAAAATTAAACAAAAATGAACATGACAATTTTTAATAAAAATATAATAAAACAGATAAAACCTAAAATAAGTGTTATATGAGTTTTTCATATTCTCATGTGCATCAGTGATGACATGAAAGTGAAGCAAAACCTAAAACGTAATAAAGAACTGTGATCAAACTTACCAGGTTCAAGTCATATTGAAGACGAGTCCAATCAAAGACTGACTTATCGGCATGTTCCCAGTTGCCATCTCATCACCATGTGGTATATATGTGGTTGCTATAGGTTATTGTTTGGCTCAAGTCAAAAGAACTAACTAGTCTCTATAGCCGCTCCAAACAACTCTTGTTGCTTCCATTCTGTGCCGATCTGGCCCAGCCTTGATACTCTGATAAAAAAGGCTTATGATATTCTAGTCTCCAGATATGGCTTGCATGAGTTATGCACCAAAATGTCATACTTTTGGTAAGAGGTTCGTTCTCTAAGTATGAGCAATAGTAACAGTGATGCTAAGCTTAGTGAATAACGACATAATTAATGTAAATACGACACTGATTAACAGGCAAGGCTTTTGTACAGAAAAGCCTGCCTGGGATGCCAGAAGAACATTAAGATCTCTATCAGTGTTCTTTCACATTGTTGGACTGAAGAGAGGTAAAAGACTCCTTTTGTTGCTCAGCCTAAAGCTGTCAGTAGATAAACAAAGGATGGCGTAGTTCTGCACAGGTTCCTCCTGTCTCCACATAGATGACTAACCATGTGGGTGAAAACCTCTGTCATCCATTCTCACCGGCAGTGGTCCCGATACAGAAGACAATAGCAATTTAAAGATAGCATCTTCACAAGGGATATGCTCACACTAACAAGAGCGATGTCCTCTAAAACACACTCCACTGCAAACTACATCAGCGCCAGGCTTCGGTTCACCAGCTCGAGAGGAACAACTGCACATTCAGCCAGTGCAGATGTTGGCTGTGTGATATTTGATGGCCCGCTCTTATATCAAGTGCTTCAGATTCAGGCTCAAAAGGTCAGTTTGTTTGCGGTTGTGTGTGTGTGTATGTGTGTGGCTGGAAGCTGTGTCTGTGCTTATGTATGACTCAGGCCGAGTTTCCGCTTCATTAAGCTACAGGAGAAGAGATCTATGGCTACACCGAAATGTCACACTAGGCTATTTGGACTCCTTATGGTCAGTTGAAGCTGTTGAACAGCACAGCAGTGAGGAGATCAGCCTTTACTTATTTGACCCCTGTATTCAAAGCTGAACTACTTTTAACTTCACATGCTCTGAAAATGTGATAATAAATCAATATTAAAGGGATACTCCACTTTTTTTTTTTGGAAATAGGCTCATTTTACAACTCCCCCAGAGTTAAACAGTTGAGTTTTACCGTTTTCGAATCCATTCAGCCGATCTCCGGGTCTGGCGGTACCACTTTTAGCATAGCTTAGCTTAACTTTTGTAGTTACATCGTGTACTAAGACCGACGGAAAATGAAAAGTTGCGATTTTCTAGGCTGATATGGCTAGGAACTATACTCTCATTCCTGCGTAATAATCAAGAAACTTTGCTGCCGGACCATGGCTCCAGCAGGCGTAATGATATGACGCAGCGCCTGAAAATAGTCGACCCTATAGTCTACCGAGCTGGGGACTATTTTCAGGTGCTGCGTCATATCATTACGCCTGCTGCACTGATGGTAAGGCAGCAAAGTTTCTTGATTATTACGCAGGAATGAGAGTATAGTTCCTAGCCATATCAGCCTAGAAAATCGCAACTTTTCATTTTCCGTCGGTCTTAGTACACGATGTAACTACAAAAGTGTCAAGTTTTAAATTGGAAAAATATCTAAACTCTTTGGTCATTTTTTTGAGAGAGATGCTAATGGTCTTGTCCGATTCAATGATCTATGCTAAGCTATGCTAAAAGTGGTACCGCCAGACCCGGAGTTCGGCTGAATGAATTCGAAAATGGTAAAACTCAACTGTTTAACTCTGGGGGAGTTGTAAAATGAGTCTATTTTCCCAAAAAGTGGAGTATCCCTTTAAAGTGAGTAAAACAATTTTTTTTTACTCAGTTTTTATTTACTCACCCTCCATTTGCTCCAACCCCGTATTAATTACTTTCTTCGGCTGAACACAAAAGAAGATATTTTGAAGAATATGTTGAATGGACCCCATTGACTTCAATAGATTGGAATAGATAGATCCATCCATCCATCCATCATTCTTTTGAAACTTTTAAAATAATTTTTAAACAAGTTTTCGAGCCATCATTCAAAGTTGGTCTTTACTTTTCTAGTTTATTTTTATTTTTATATATAATTAATTTTAATTCTTCTTCCTGCATTCAAATTCTAATTGCAAGTCTGCAACGGTTAACTACTTCAGTTCTCTTTTTTGCTACCTGAATCAAATTCAAAACCGAGAACGGATTTGGAATTTAAAAGGAATTCAGTTCTGAGTGGTGCACAACCTTTTTTTTACACAAGATCTTGTGACTGAATCCCCCCTCTAGCATTTGTAAGTGAAAGAGACCATCACTGACTTTTGTTAATCAGTATAATCCCTCACTGTCACTCATTGTATAGATTACCAGCCCAGTAGCGCTCACAAGTTGAGACATTCACCATATCAATGCGGTTTCTTCCAGCGATCCATTCGTAGCTGATCATTAAAGAGTATTACTCTCTTTTCTCGATGGAGTCGACAGTCGCACACTTGACCTCAAACCAAGTGGCAAAGCCTGCCAAATTGAGATCTGACTTTATGGGAATGCACTACAGATTAAAGTGATGGTTTTGACTTTCCACAGCATCTACCAAACGTTCAAATAACATTGAAAATAATCGAAACTGCTCATTGGGGTTTTTTTTTGGCATTATTATATATACTGTATACACACATTGGGCCCTATCTTGCACCCAGCGCAATTGACTTTGTACACTGACGCATGTATCATTCCTATTTTGCGCCCGTGCAAAGCGGACTTTTCCCTCCACAGACGCACGTCGGTTAACTAGCAAATACACTTGCGCTCCCCGGGGCGGTTCAGCGCAAAGAGGAGGCGTGTTCCGGCGCAAACGTTCCCTCATGCTATTTTGCAGGTTTAGAAAACAATTCCGCCAGTGACCAGGAAAAACCTAGTCTAAAGTCAGTGGCGCGTTGCGCATGTTATTCATGCTATTTTAAGGGCGCATGCTTGGCCATAATCAATGTAGCGTGTGCACAACGCGCATTACAATTTGATGCTCTCATCTACACAGAAGCAGCCGTTTTCATTTTTGCAAATCATACATTATTACTAGGAAAAATATTAGGTCTTGATAAGCCTAGGGCTTCTACATATCCCTTTTCGAACAGTGTGATTATTATGCAAAAAAAAAAGAAGGTTTTGTTTTTCTTGATTTTGTTTTATTTTTCTTGATGGATATTAATGTGTTGCTTTCTTTGGTTTAATTTATTTTTTAATTGTTCGAAATAAAGATTTCATTCATTTATTCATATAAATACACGAGGGAAATCATTGTTGTGTCCATGAAGATGTGAAAATAAAATAGGCATAAATCTAGCTTACACATTTAATCATACGCCCAAATTATCATACGCCTGTTTAACCGAAGCTAATTTGGGTGTGTTTGTTTCTCCATCCCCAATGTCACTTCTCTGTGTTTTACGGCCGTGACGAGGACGTCGGTCTCCTCGGCTGTGAACCGCTCCTGGCGCGCGCCTGGCAAATCCGCCGTTATAATAGGAATCCGCTTAGAAAAAGCGCGCCTGCTCTTAAAGGGAATGTGAGATGTCGCTCTGATTGGTTTATTTCACGTTACGCCCAAACCACACCTATGAATAATGAAGCTACTTCAGACCAACCCCTTTTAGATTTGCGTCGGGCGCAAGAGTCATTTATCCCGCCGGGAAAATAGCAACAGCGCCGAGACCCGCCCACAAAGTTACTTGCGCTTTGCGCTTTGACACTTGCGTTTCAGATCGTTAAAATAGGGCCCATAATGTTGTACATTAGAATTTTTAAAAAAATTTTATTGCAATATTATTTCACAATATTACTGTTTTTACTGTATTTTAAATATACAGCCCTGTTGAGCATAAGAGACTTCCTTCAAAAACGTTTATAAATCTTACCGACCCCAAACTTTTGAATGGTAGGGTATTCATAGCAATAATTCTGACATAATAAATTTAATAAAACTAAAATCAGATTGAATGAACCATGCAAATTCAAAGACTTTTGTAAAATGGCTGTCAAATATGCAAATATTTTTAGTTTGTAAAAACAAATAAAAAGCATGTCGACAGTTACAATGGAAGCCTATGAGGCGAACGTGCCCACACCACTGGGCATCATGTACTGACAACCAGACAAGTTTAAGAAAAGAGTCTGTATACGAGAGAAAGCACTGAAGGAGGATAAGAGAACAAGAAGCCGAGAAAGGCTAAAGAAACAGATGGGAATACAATAGACAAAAGAAAAAGAAGAGTACAGAGATAGAACAAGAGACAAAAAAGACTGGGATTCTGTTCAATATCAAGCCATATCCATATCTATTTGGAGTCCAGATGCACTTTAAGGTAAAGCCTCAGGTTTAGCCGCTCCGTTTTTCAAACCAATGAGTACATCAGTTAGCTTGGCCCATGATAAAGGTTGAGATCAGACAAGGATACTCTCAAATCTTTGCTGCGTCTCAAAGGAGCGCTGAAAGAGCTGAATCAAAAGAACCATCAGAATAGAAGTCTGGGAGAACAGGATCAAACACACTCGCGCTGAACAAATGGAGGAGGCTGTTGCTGTTTGACCAGCCTGAAAGGTGCACTTCACCGCCTTCAAGTCACAAACACACACACTTACACAACTCTCAAGGCATCATTAAAAGCAAAGCTATTTTCTGAATCCTGGAGCACAGTGTATTTGGGGAATTTCAGTGAGTCAGACAGAGTTTTTATTTACTTTGGAACCTGCTTTTCTTCCTCTATCTTTTTTTTTTTTTTTTTTTTTTTGTGTCCGTCATTCTTTTTCTATTATCAAATACCCTGACTCTTCTCACAAAGAGACACGATCACTTTATGATTAACAGATTTAATTTAGGCTCATTGATCAAGTCTTTTCAGAAAATGTGGACTAAACCACTCAATTTCTTTATGAACTTTTTGAAGCATCAAAGTGGTAGTCAGATTTCATCAAAAAGATCTTCATTTGTGTTCCGAAGATGGTCGAAAGTCTTACAGGTTTGGGACGACATGAGGGTGAGTAATTAATGACAGAATTTTCATTTTTTAATGCATCTTTAAATGCATTTTGTGGTTGGATTTGGCAGGTTTGACCAGTATGAAGTCCTGGCTGGTGAAGCTGTTATTGAGGTCCATGCTGGTTCCTTTGCCCTGTCCAGTCGTGATCAGTGCAAAAATCCCTCTCTGCGATTGCATTGGTTGGTTATTTTCCCCACTCTTTACCATTTCTTTTATTCTTGTCATATTGCTTATGTCTTGCAGGACGCGGGGCAAAGCTCCCAATTTCGAGACTGCCCAGTGGTCACCCAGAGGGAACCCATGACTCCAAAAACTCATGGCTGAACAGCTCTATAGCTCGACTGAAATGGGGCTTTTGGGCCCTGGTCACCGTAGCTTACCTTTCCCTGCCCGTAAAGCCACGGAGAGAGTCAAAGGTGCAAAAGGAAAAAGAGTGAGAGAGTCCCGCAGCATTATCTCTTTATCCCTCTCACAGACTCAGAACTCCCCATGCAACTATATCGTCCTGACCTTTCTAAAACTAAGGTAACTGGCATGAACACCATAGTCCTAGCATGGGCTCCATCGTGTACACGCCATTGCCAGGTAATGGAAAAGTGTACCAGTCATTTGATAATTTGTCCAGACCCAAGCTGAGCAAGACTTTCTGGTCTTCTAATGGACCATAGTACCCGAATACAAGAAAAAGGGTCATACTGAGACATGTAAGATGGAAGGCAGCTGTCGTGGGGTGAAAACCAACTGGTAAGTGCATCTGTGTCAATGCTGCAGGCAGTTTGCAATGAGATTTTCAGAAAAAAAGAACATCTAGCAATCTCACAGCTGTCCCAAAACTCTTTTATGTTCAATGCTTGTGTTATCGACCTTAAAAATAAAACTGCCTACAACTATATCTCTGTGGTGGCAATGCACATTCAAACAAACTTTTCAGACAAAACCCAATAGCTTCCTTTCAAGTCATTAAAAGCTTTTTATTTTTCGAAACAGACAGATTTTTGTGCTTTCAAGACATTTGCTTCATCCAACAATCTGACAGTTTCATGTCTTTTAAAAAATGCACTGTAGTTATATTTATGCTGAACATGCTGATTATGTGCAAATATTACAAAACAAAAAACTGTGTTTGAATGAAATGTGGTGTATATGAATAATGAGAAAGCATCTATATTACTTTTCAACATCAAACAGCAGAAAATGCATGTGCCATATATAATAAAATGGATAACACCATATCACAAATCTCAAACATCTAACATCAAACATTAGGGATCAATATACTATTATAGTATTTATTCATATTTTGAAAGAGCTTTTATTTATATATTTAAAAAATATATATTTACCTTAAGTTATAGTCATTTTGTTATGTGCTTTTACCATTTTTAACTTTTTAACTTTATTTTATTTCAATTTTAGTACTCTAAAACTAAATGGAAATGACCAATTTTGCTGTGGCAAGTTATATATAATATATATATACAGTATATATATATATACAGTATGTATGTATATATATATATATATATGTATATGTATGTATATAATATGTATATACACTCACCTAAAGGATTATTAGGAACACCTGTTCAATTTCTCATTAATGCAATTATCTAATCAACCAATCACATGGCAGTTGCTTCAATGCATTTAGGGGTGTGGTCCTGGTCAAGACAATCTCCTGAACTCCAAACTGAATGTCAGAATGGGAAAGAAAGGTGATTTAAGCAATTTTGAGCGTGGCATGGTTGTTGGTGCCAGACGGGCCGGTCTGAGTATTTCACAATCTGCTCAGTTACTGGGATTTTCACGCACAACCATTTCTAGGGTTTACAAAGAATGGTGTGAAAAGGGAAAATCATCCAGTATGCGGCAGTACTGTGGGCGAAAATGCCCTGTTGATGCTAGAGGTCAGAGGAGAATGGGCCGACTGATTCAAGCTGATAGAAGAGCAACTTTGACTGAAATAACCACTCGTTACACCCGAGGTATGCAGCAAAGCATTTGTGAAGCCACAACACGCACAACCTTGAGGCGGATGGGCTACAACAGCAGAAGACCCCACCGGGTACCACTCATCTCCACTCCAAATAGGAAAAAGAGGCTACAATTTGCAAGAGCTCACCAAAATTGGACAGTTGAAGACTGGAAAAATGTTGCCTGGTCTGATGAGTTTCTGTTGAGACATTCAGATGGTAGAGTCAGAATTTGGCGTAAACAGAATGAGAACATGGATCCATCATGCCTTGTTACCACTGTGCAGGCTGGTGGTGGTGGTGTAATGGTGTGGGGGATATTTTCTTGGCAGACTTTAGTCCCCTTAGTGCCAATTGGACATCGTTTAAATGCCACGGCCTACCTGAGCATTGTTTCTGACCATGTCCATCCCTTTATGACCACCATGTACCCATCCTCTGATGGCTACTTCCAGCAGGATAATGCACCATGTCACAAAGCTCAAATCATTTCAAATTGGTTTCTTGAACATGACAATGAGTTCACTGTACTAAAATGGCCCCCACAGTCACCAGATCTCAACCCAATAGAGCATCTTTGGGATGTGGTGGAACGGGAGCTTCGTGCCCTGGATGTGCATCACACAAATCTCCATCAACTGCAAGATGCTATCCTATCAATATGGGTCAACATTTCTAAAGAATGCTTTCAGCACCTTGTTGAATCAATGCCACGTAGAATTAAGGCAGTTCTGAAGGCGAAAGGGGGTCAAACACAGTATTAGTATGGTGTTCCTAATAATCCTTTAGGTGAGTGTATATATATATATATATAAATTCTAGAAAATATAAAAATGTGAAAAGTTATAAATAAAGATAATTGGAGCATGTTTTACAAGAAAATACTATTTCACTTTTTCAACTTCAAAATTTCTACATAATTCAATGCTTATATAAACTTCTTTGTAATTAATTTGCAAATGCTTGTGAAAATTGCGAGCAATTTCTGAGTGAAAATTGTCTCTACACCAAATTTGTATCAGTGTATATCAAAGTAGCATCACCTGACAACAGCGAATTCAATCATTACATCTAAAGTGTAAAGAACACATGCCATAAGACCTGTTACTCAAAACATTTCTATTTCACGCCACTGACGACAGCGAACGCTGATCTGTGAGTATATAGCTCATTATATTCATCACCTGCTTTCGCAGAACGACAGAGAAAAGCCTCGTTCCCCTGGTACTGAGAGGCCATATTAAAGGGCATGTCAGTTAACCTGTCCACTGGATTGTGTAAGAGTACATCTGAAAATCCCAGTGAGTATAGTACGGATCAGAGGTGAAGCAGGAGGTGGGGGGATATAACAGATGACAGCTGAAGAGAGAGGAAGGGTGAAATAGCCAGTGAATGACAGACAGCACTGAATTACTGTGTCTTGATGGGCTACGCAGGGCAGCGGAGCAGTTCGTGTGGTGGACAGATGACATGGTATACACAAAGAGGAAAACCCATCTCATCATGGCCGGAGATTGTTAAAAACGCATCATTTTCTAAACAGACAGGGTGAATCGCTCAGACAGCATCTTTTTCAGCATCTGGGCTTTTACAAAAGAAGATGCTTATTAAAAGGTGAAGGATGCCATTTCTGTGACACTAGCAGCATGAAATGAAATTACAAAAAAAACTTTTCTATCATCATTTCTAAATTATGACATTTGTGTTAGGTAAAAATCATAGTAGAATTATATGTTCTTTCTCCCTTCAAACTAATGCTAATGATGCCATCCAAAGTTTTACCAAACAGTTACTTCACTGAATTGCTATTATGCAACTAAATTTAATTATAATAATGTGCATCATTTAAAAAAATAAATAATTGCATGGATCTAATAACATAAGTTAAAGAGAAGTATATGTTGGTGACATGTATAGTATATGCAGTTCAACAGACCACTAACAGCCACAAAACAGATAAAAAAATGGAGGTAAAATTAATGCAAACCTTAAAAAAAATATGAAGTTGAAATTACACATAGTGTGTAAGGTTTTAAACAAACATGTGTAATATGTTAGCTATTATTTTACTTTGAGGGTTGTTGCGCACAATAAAAAAAAAATGCACACTTCACCTTTAAACAGATACCGCACTAAAAAAGCCATGATGATATTTCCCTACACCTCAGTTCAGTTTTATGTCCCATTGAGTCTAGAAACCCATTAGTTACAGTTCTGTCCAGGCCTTCACACCAATGGTCCACGCACTCATGGGATGTTGCACGCTAGTGGTCACCATCCACAATGCACTAGCGTACAAACACATGGTGCGTCAGTGACCAGCAGCCCCTCGGTCTCTCCCACGCATTGCTCAGCTCTCCAGCATGGCATAAGAGCTCAGAGGCATGAAATTAAACACAAGATGCTGCAGTTTTGATCCCAGGCCAAGTCTGAACGGTAATATAAAACTCTGATCCACAGATGCGGAGGAGGGTTACATAGAGCACAGAGCTTTTTTTTTTTTCTGTAAAATCTCAAAAGTGAATTTTTTTTAACTATGTATATTCACATAGAAAAATACAAAAAGCCTTTAAGATTCTATTAGCATTCCCTTCATGCCATGATCATACAATCCAAATTACCAGTGTAGATTTCGATTAAACCCATTAACTTGAATCTTTTGGAATTCATTCTATAAAAAAAATAATAATGTTCTGATTCATTCACTAACTTATTCAGTGACTGCTTGTGCAGTTTACATCAATATGCCAGTAGGTGGCATTGGCAACAATTCAGTGTCTCTTTGTGTGAATCACTGAATCCTTTACTCAAATAATTCCTTTAAAACAAAACAAGACTGATAAAAGTCTTATTATTCTTCATTATAATTTGCAAGTCTAAAGAGTGTCTAAGCATCATAAGAAAGCAGGTCCAAAGTAAAGTTTAGTCCAAAAACACACATAATAATTCCGAAATGAAACACCACTAAAATTACCTTGAGTTAAGAAAGAGCACTTCAAGTCTCACGCTTGATTCAGACACATTAAAAAATATATATATTCTTCTTCACATCCTCAACATCAATGGGATGTCAAAACCTTGTCAGTCTTGACCAGTGTCCTGAGATCTATTTCGTACAATCTAACATTAAAGATGTTGATATTGAACAGTATGCCTCTGCTTTTACCCAAGAGCAATGGATCGTATTGTAGAAGCAGCAAAAATGGGGCAATAGAGTTTTTAAATGTCTGTCCCATTAAAGGCGGCATAAAAAGGAAGTTGCACTAGTTTTTTTGTTCCCCTATTGTGACGTGAATCTAAATGAAATGGCTTCTGAAAAAAAAATAATAATAATGTAGGACGGGACTTGATTTTCCATCGGGAATATTGATTGGATCATTGGATGGTTGTGGTTTGCCATTGGTCGATCTCATGTGAAACGCTTAAAATATTGCATTGAATTATGAATTGTGCACTGTGTTCTGATTTCGAAATGCAAGAAAGTATTCAAATGAGCTAGCATAGCTCATCAATGCTTGACAAATTACTGGAGGCAAACAGAGCTTGTTTAGAATTAAAGTAAATGTTTTGTTTATTCAACAAAATCTGCATTACGAAAGTTTATCAAAGAAAACTGATGGGAATTTATTCATGCAACAAGTGTAGCACAAGACAAAGTTTTCTCTCCAAAACAGTCCTTCATTTTCTTTCCCCACAGACTAAACACAAAGATCAACCTGCCCACAACAGCAAGGCAATGATGAAGCCCATTTCCCTGTCAAATTCGCCACATTCAGGTCCCTTATTAGCAAAGCAATTCAAACCTTGTGATGTCTGGTTCTGTGTGTCTGCCGCTATTTAACTTCATTACTGGATGGCTGCTAGCGGTGAGGACACTTAACCCCTATTACAGCTTCACCTCCTGAACCTGAACTAAGAGATAATTCATCTATTTACACAGAGGAAGAGGAAGTAAGGACTATTGCTGGAGCTGTTTAAACAAATATCGAAATGTTTAACCAAAAATTAAACATTAATTATAGCCTAGGCCTACTTAACATGCATAAAAGCCATATGGAGCTGATAATGTGATGCAAACGTCAGAATGTATTAGTTTAAAAATCACGCACTATGGTAAAAGGGATCTAAGGTCATAACATAGTATTGTGCAAGGAACTATGCGAAAAAAGTCTTCATTAATCGATAATCTGCCTCTGTACTAAAATAATGTTTGTGAAAAGGATTAAACGTTAATGCTTTTTTGTAATTCCAAAAGGTTGGTATGTTTTTTTTATTTTTGTTTTTTTTAAGTTTTAAGTTTAAAAAAAATATAGCACGGTTTCCAAAGAGCCTGGGTTACATTTTACCCAGCAAACGCCCAAGGTTTCAATAGCCTTCTTTTTTTATTTTTTTATTATAGACTACATTAATTCATAACATGTTGCTGAACTAACAACATGATGCTCTAATGCATAAAAACACATCACAGAAAAGTTATTCATTTTCAGGAACAATCTAACTCCCCAATACAATATGGACTATTAAACTTGTAAGCTAGTGATATAAGATGTTCACATCATCCTAATTCAATATTT
Organism: Rutilus rutilus; assembly: GCF_951802725.1. Classification (NCBI taxonomy): domain Eukaryota; kingdom Metazoa; phylum Chordata; class Actinopteri; order Cypriniformes; family Leuciscidae; genus Rutilus; species Rutilus rutilus. The sequence goes on along the minus strand of NC_140210.1, from coordinate 6,410,252 downwards.
TCTTTCCATCTCAGAATCAACATGAAAAAGTGTTTTACTTCAGTAATTTGAATGAAAAACAAAACTACCACTTCTATATCACACAACGTCTCCAAATTGTAACCTTTTTCAATGTTTCATGGGACACAGCAAGTACTTCCAAACAAAGCTTAGGCCATAACAATCTCTAAGATAAAGGTTTGAGATTTCATAGGAAACCTTAGATGGTGGCCCTTTTAAAAGTGCTTAGAGCCGTCCATAAACACAAACATGGTTGCCAGGAGTTGTATGCATGTCACATGATGGCTGACCAAGGATACTGTCATAGTGAGGTAAAAGTGGCAAGGCATCAGGAGTGAACTATAGTTAACCAAGCCTAATATATTTACCCCGTCACAAAGAGCGCCTGACAAAGCAGCTGACACATGGAGAACAGGGACGAATGTTGTTATAAACCTCATATCCAAAAAAGGCATTAGAGAACTTTGTCTCTGGCCTTAAAGGAACACTCCACCCATTTGCATTAAGCTTTGCAATGTTAGAAACCCAGTCATACTATTGAATGGTCGTGCAACATTTTCTCATTTTTCCCTGAGACGAGAGAAATCTGTATTTACCTCTTTACACTTCCTCCTACAATGACGCAAAAATCGTAATTTTTCTGTTAAGACTACAAGCACTAGTTCCCACCCTTTCAAACCCGCCCATAGGGGGTTGGACCTAATGCGCTAACAGACCTATCACAGATCAGTGCCAGTGCGTTTGATTTCACCGGCAGAAACCTGCATGTCCGGCCGTCGAGATCGTCCAAAATGTCCGGGATTCGGCTTTGCTTTCTACGGTCGCCATTCATTGTTTACATGCACACCTTTTGTTTCAATCTAAATGAATTCATTCCGATTGGTGAATCTGAATGTAGTGTTTACATGAACGCTAAACAAGTGATCGGTTGATGTGCGTTTTAGCATTGCTAAGAAAATACCCGCTCCTCCGTGAGAGATAGCCTACGAGACCGGTGCGTCTCACAGGCGCTCATCAGTAATCACGCCACCGGCTTTTGCGCTCTAAAGTCCATTCATCATGTTTACTGTGGCGAGCAGGACAAGGCTAGGGCCGCGGGAGAAAGACGCGAGGCCGGTGGCGTGATCGGTTGATGTGCGTTTTACCATTGCTAAGAAAATACCCGCTCCTCCGTGAGAGATACGAGACCAGTGCCTCAAAGGTGTCAGTCATCAGTAATCACGCCACCGGCCTCGCGTCGTTCTCCCACGGCCCTAGCCTCGTCCTGCTCGCCACAGTAAACATGATGAATGGCGACTGTAGAACGCAAAAGCCGAATCCCGGACATTTTGTGCGATGCGATCTCAAAAACCCGGGCAGACTCACGGAGACTAGTTAGCTTTATTGTTTACAACTGCTCTCTAACCGGTAGGCATGGCTTGGGAGTGGCCTCGTAGAGCAGCGAAGCAAGTGCATTCTGGGAGTTGTTGTCTTTCATCCACATGAGCCAAAAATACATTTTCTGGCTTTTCTCAGTCTAGAGAGCTCCAAATTCAAAAATAATTTCACATTTCTTCTACATAAATGACCCAATTTAAATACACATTCATCTTTCCAGAGGTGGAGTATCCCTTTAAGGACTTTAAAAGAACGCATAGTTGAGTTTCAGGCCCTCTGAAACAATATGCAATCAACTTGCTTTATTTACTACCACATTCGTAATAAGACGTTGAGTAAGAGCAAAGTGACTGTTGCTGTCCACATATAACCGAGACAAACGTGAAAAACGAATGTATATGTTGCTCAACACATAAACACTTTCTTCACCAACGTGAAGTCCAAGTGATTTACTCATTTCATGCCATAATATCAAGTTGAGAGCAATTTTCTGCTGGTAATACTGGTATGTTTTATTGAGGAATGATGTATATTCATGGCCCGCTGTGAAGCAAATCACACATTCCTGGCTTCTCCATGTTATTGCTTTGACAATCATACCTCATCTTCAGGACAGGCTATTTATTGTACGCTATCGTGCTAGATGTAAATATCCTCTCTCAATGGCATATCAAATATCTTGTTTGTGTTGAGGTGTTGTTGCGGTTGTCATGGAACAATAAGTTGCTCTTGTGCGCAAGGGGTTACATGGGAAAGCCGTGCTGCATTAGCAATGAATGCTGTTTTCGTCCATGAGAAGCCTAGTGCGTAGCAACACCGTTTGTTAAAAGCATACAAAACCTCTGAAAACATCACAAGACTTGCTCTCATGTTGCATTTAGGATTTACCTTCATTACTCAAATATCAAAAAGCCTTGTTTCTTAAAATCATATACTTGGCAGTATTGATTTACTCCTATTGTGCTGGTTTGTGGTTCATTAGCACGCAGCAGGAGGTTAAGTTAGTCAATATCTTCACAAACACTCTCTGCTGAGTAGTTAGGGGCAATTTAGAAACTTCAACCACGGAAAACAGAATTATTTGCTTATTAATTAGCCGAGAATAAAGGGAGAAGCTTTGAAAAATAGTAATAATAATAAAAAAAACATTTGGCTTGCTATTGTCTTATGAAGCTCTGTTTATTAATCATCATTTACAGCAGTGGTTCCCAATTCCAGTCCTCGTGACCCACTGCTCTGCACATTTTGTATGTCTCCCTTATTTAACACACCTGAACCAGATCATCAGCTCATTAGGAGAGACTCCGTGAACTGAACTGAGTGTGTCAGAAAAGAGAGACCTACAAAATGTGCAGAGCAGTGGGTCACGAGGACTGGAATTGGGAACCACTGATTTACAGGATGAGTACAATAAAAAAAATCTCTCTTTCAATATTTAGTGAGTTGTCGACATAAAAACACTCCAAACAATTCTATAATGCACTGCAAAGAGGGTCCATGAAAAAATACATCCAAGAAAAGCACAAATCTATATACAGTATATTAACTCAGCAACATAGTCTTTGTAAAAGACGTAGTCTTTTGTAGTCGTAGTAAAAATGCATAAGAGATTCCAAGTCAAACCAAGGCAAACAATCAGACCATAAAATAAGTTGAGTGGTAATTCAGTCATAACAGTATACCGGAAGATTATTGTTCGGAAAGGCACATGAATCAGTGTGTTTTTAAACTCCTGGGACAAAGTTTTTTTTTAGCATGTGAATGTGAAGGTCCAGGTGTGACAGAGGCCACATCACAATACCAAGAGGTGGTCATGACCTCTGTCTCACTTATGTTCACAGAAGAGAAAGATACACAGCTCGGCAGAGAGTGACAATGAATCTCTCATGTCTGGATCAATGTTTCTGTGCCACAAGCATCACCCAACCAATCTCTATAATAGCGATTTGTTAGAATTCCCAGTCATCTCAATGGATGTAGCTTGGCTGGTGCTCGACATGCTGGAAGGACTCACCCTGCTTGCCGCAATCTGTGCTAATAGGTATTTGTACTTAGTTTTCAAAAAGAGTAATTTGATATTTCATCAACCCTACCTTCCCCTGTAGCAATCGCATACACATATTCACAAAACGCATCCTTGTCATCTGCGAAAGAAAGCAGCATTTGATGATACTACAAAGACAATATCCTTTTTTATTTCCCTTCTGGCATGTATTGATGCTAAATTTGAAAATGTATAAGATGCCTTAGTGAGAAAGCATCTGTCAACAGCACCTACTCTATATTCAAACACAAAGGCAATAAGGAGACAAACAAAAATGGAAATATGTTTTATTCACCAAATGAAATCTCTTTCCAATGTCTTTGTAAGATTAAACTGTCTGACCAAATGCATAACATCCTTTACATGATATTTCCTAACCAACGTTTCATGTGGGCACGTAATCGCTGTGACCTCTTTACACATTTTTATAACCCACTGACCCATATAATCCTCCGGATGTTGTTCAGAAACCAGCAGAGAAGATCCCGCCTTACATTTTTTCTTGTTCGAGAAGCTGTTTCACTCAGATATACACCAACAAAAGGGAAGAAAAGACTATCACAACTTCTGTTACAAGCCAACTTAGATTACAAGGACACAATCTTTTGTAAATGTTTGAGAACGTGGGACACCAACAATATCCCGTACAATGACAATAAAGTTTTAACTTTAACATATAGCTTTTGCTAATGTTAGCGCTCAGTCTACGTATCTCTCTGGGGGAGTGAGAAGAGACTAGATGCTATTTAAAGAGGATGTTCACATACCACTCGTCTATAAAAGCACATCTTAAGGCTTACTGGTGTTTGCATATGTGTGAGTACAAATCTTTAGACTGCAAAAAAACACCTTTTGCATAAACACATAAAAACACAAAGGCAAGCCAATCTTACTTTCTTATCTTTAAACTTTTTTTTATCAACTTCACTGTTTATTCTTTATTCTACAAGGTATTTATTCAATGATGGAGCACATCTGTTTATTCAGGGGTAACCTATCTTAGCGTGCCGCATGACTAATATCAGATTATGATTCACTCTGGGGAAATGGGAACGGCTACAAAAGGCACACTGAATATGTAACAGCTGCATCAAATTATCAGATACATTTTGCGAAAGGACACAGGTATTAGTCACAGTTATTGAGACTGAGACGAAATATCTCATTCAGTCCTCACCAGGAAACATTCACCAAGCACAAAAAACCTCAAATAAAATATACTGTCACCTGCAGAATTGAGCCAAAATGGCTGCAGACAGATAGAAATGAAACATTATGATGGCCATGAGGGACAGTTAGTGCTGTCAGCATTGACTTTGACTCAAATTTTCAAAATGAATTAGTTTTAGGCAATTTAATGAGTTAATGTAACACATTTATTTACATAAATGCATGAAAAAATGATCACTACAAAAAAATGTGATCCATAAATATACTGTATTAAAGGCTTTTCCTGCAAGATGCAATGCTGCGGCCAAAGGGATCCATCGACATGAATACATTTAACCAACATTTAATAGAACACTAGGGAATTATGTAGTGAAATCTGTGATTGATGCGTACAGGTACAGGTAAACAATGAATGAACAATGACAGGCTGAAGGCTGAAAGTTCTCGCCAAATCGAACCCAAAACCTCTGAATATAAATCATTATTGTAGGATTGCAGGCTTGGCGAACACCCATTTAAAAAAAATTCAATAGTTGTGAAATTAGTCAAAGTGAACAGTTAACAAACAAAGGAGAATGACATGGACGCCTTTTTCCACTTCAGAGTAAAAAAAAATAAAAAATCTCAATTCTCACAATTGCCACTTTATATCTAACAATGTGACTTAACTCAAATTCCCTGTCTTTTTTTTTTTTTTTTTACTCCTAGGTGGAAATGAGCTGTTGTGTCAGTATATACTGTTTCCTTTAACAAAAAGAAAGACCAAGACTAATAACACTTCTTTAGGAAAAAAGAAAATATGTTTACCACACAGGTTCTCAACTTCATAGACCAATTTCAAAGCTGCGTAATATTTTAAAGCTTTTATCCTCTTGTCTGCCTCTGTGGAGGAGGTGAGGGGGACCTGGGGATCGATTCTAAGGCGATACGGAGCATGTGGTGGACATTTCCAGAGTCCTGACCCAACGGCACATGGGAGGTAATTTTGTTACACAGAAGAAAAGCTCAAAGGTCACTGACCGATCAATACGACACACAAACATCTTACACTTAAGCACCTATGAGAAAACACAGCTACTGGAGTTTGTTTTGTACCATTTTTCTGTATTTTAAGGCTTAAGAGACTGTAGATAAAGTTTTAATGCACCCGTGTGGATAATGTAAGTTCAGGTGAGCTAACCACAGTAAACTGTCTCTTACAACAAAGTATCATCATGGTATTACCACGTTTCACTGCTAAATACCTGTCTTGCTGCAATACCAGGGCATCACAAACAGGAATCCCTACAAAGGAGCAACATTTAATAAGGAAACATGGATGCTTATAAAGTTTCCTCAATAAACTGCTAGTATTAATGCTAATTCAGCAAATTCCCTATGTGAAACAGAACAAACCTCACTTGGTGGACTGCAGCTACCTAATTAATCCGCTTTTATTAAAAAGGAAAAGCTTCCAAAAATGTCTCACCACTCCAAGGAAATGAGAGCAAACAATGCCGTTCCTCTTATGTTGAAACGTTGAAAGACTGATGGGATAATCAAACAGCATTCTATATTTTTGCAAGTCAAGTGAATGCAACGTCACCCAGATACATCCAGCTCTTAATACCTCAGAATGGAGAAATAGAAATATGCCTTCCTTTCTTCTGTTGAAAACAAAGGAAGACACACAAAAAACAGTGGACACTGTGATGGCCGATGACGTGGCCACACAAAAGGACGGTAACTGAGAACACACAGGCATACGTGCGTCCTCCTTTCTGGGTTGTTTACACCTTATTTTTAGTATTTCATGATTAAACATTTGTTGCAGATACCTTGGTTACAGATCACGCTATATACATATTTCATAATAATGACAGACACACATTTGGTTCAATTTCACTTTTATTTTCAATTTGTTTTCTGCCATAAATTACTAGTTTGGGTGCACACTTTCTAGTTATTATTGGTATATTGTTAACGTTTGTTTCCTTTGGGTTTAAATTGTTCTGTTGGGCTAATCCATGCTGCCAATTAGCTAGGGGGTGCAGGATTAATTGTATGTTTGTTTGTTTATTATAATTCTATGTATATTTTGTTGACTATAATTATTTGGGTATATTACTTTGTTTATGACCCATTTCTTCATATTTCTGAAATTAATTACTTTATGTTGATTGTGTTAAGTGATGTTTGTTATTCCCTGCGTATGTGTAATGGACTAGTCCTTTGTGTATATAAATTCCCCATGTGTGTCATTTGGGAGGTCATGTTTTTTTGTTTAGTTTGGTTTGCTTAGTTGGTTTGATTACTGTTAAGTTTGGTTCTGTTCATTTGACCCTTTTTATGGGCCCAGACCTGACTTTATTTCGTTCAGTTTTCCAGTAATTTAATTTGTTGCTTTGTTTGGCATTTAATAAATCATTTTCTTTGTTTGGAAATCCTGCATTCTGTGCCCTTGACTGCTTGGTCCCTCACAGACCCGATTGAATACTATTCAAAAGTTTGGAGTAGGATTCTTTCATTGTTTTTTTATATATATATATATATACATATACATACCAAATGGCTTTATATAGGCCAAATACACCAATTTATACACGCAGTGGTAGTCAAGATTACGACAAGAAACAATCCTGCATACTACAATCGCATTAAAAAAAAAAGTATGATTAAATGCATGCACTGACACCATTGCTGTGTCTAAAATTGCAAATCAGAAGGAAACAATGACAGCTGCCATTAATTCAATAAACAGGGAGCAGAATGTAGTATGAGGGAGTGATGAGGTGTTCAACTCTGCTTGAAAAGCTCTTTCCAAGCACCAATAACTGTATAACTGCCCCAGTAAATAGTTAAAATTCATGGTAGTGAAAGCACTGTTCAACTGCCCCCTGACGGAGAACACCACCTGGCTAGCGGCACACGGGTGATTTGAGTTCAAGCACCCTGCATTAGGCAGCCCTGCATATTGCATCTGACAGCAAATCCATCATTTCTAACGCAAGCGTTTTAGCTTAATGTTGGTGTGTCAGAGCTGTAGGACAGATATCATCGCTGGAGGGGAAGCATCTGTATCATAACAAATTTCCAGGGTGTTATGAAATTGTTGAGTCACCGAATACAAGATGATTAAAGAAGAATGAAAACGCGTGCTGGGATTATTGCAGGCTGATTTGCCTAACTAGGCTGTGTATTGTGTTACATAAATGAGTCTGAGCTGAATAAGCAAAAGTAGCCTGCAATACTTCCTGAAAGGCAAATGAAAGCATTTGAGGAAATGCGCTGTGTGTGAGACATTAGCATGTTGTTACCGTTGTCTAACCAGACAGAAACCTCTGTACTGTCAGTCACAGTTCTTTTTCTTGACAATATTGAATTTGCATTCATTCTGAAGGAAGTGTGAGACTTCCATGGCTCCTTAAGAGACGTGATTAGCTGAGAAATCCCTGCATAATTCACTCAAGCTCCACTCTTCCTACTTTCCTCAGGGTCAGCAATAGCAGAAGAGTCTGGCTAAACCAAAGGCTCTCAGAATCACTGATGCCAGCGTATATATATTGTAAAAATGCCCTATATACATTCAGTCAAGATTCATTTATTCCATAAAGCAAATAATTACCAAGATAAAGTGAGTGGTATTCAGAAATCTCAACATGGCGGCGTCTATAAGGCAACCCGCTAGACTCAGTCACCCTGTAGTCAATAATTTTATCCCTTAAAACTCATCTTTAATCACCAAAATGTGAAAAAATAAAAAAATCTTCATGCCTTAAAATAGCTTGAATGTAACTTAACCATTGCTTCACTTATAATGTGGAACCATATATATGCAAATTAGCCCCGCCTCCACTCAATCACACAAGCTCAGGATACCTGATGCACTCTGTCAACTTTACTGTAATAAACGTTGCACAATTGCAAGTGGAAATACTGGTTTAATTCATCCATATATGTTTGAACCATAAACTGACTCAGAAGAAGAAGAGGAAGAGCGAATTATACGGGGTCGTCTTCGAGTAGATGTATCAGAAAGGTAATGTATTTTATGTATCGCTCTCTACAACATCAGACACATAACAGTAATTAATATGCCTTTTGCTTGACTACTTTATCAAACAGCTAATAACGTGTTGCTAATGTTACACAAACTATGTTCCCGTTCACCATCTCAGTCTCCCTTCTAAAAATCCCTATCCTAAGAAACGCTTTGAACAACTTGGAACATCAGTGGAGAAGGCATAGCCTACAGATCATCATAACATCGTAATATACATCACATACATAATAACCTGGCTTCTCTTGAGACTCTACCCTTCTTCGCAGCAGCTAATGATATGCTAAAGCCCGCCAGCACATTGAAGGGATTGGTTACAACACATTTGTGACATTTGGGCGATTTCAAACCACATTTTTTGAGACCACGTTTTTGGTTCACTGGCGTTTTAAAGAAGAAAATCCTCAGCTATGTTGTTGACTGATGAATTTGCACATGGTTTGACTTAAAGCATATCAAAAACACCACATAAACATATAAACAACATTAAAAGCTTGATTTTCACCACAGGGGGACTTTAATATTTTAGAGGGAACCAGATTTAGGATTCTTAGATAAATAGAAAGTTCAAAAGAACAGCATTTATTTGAAATATAAATATTTTGCAACATTATAACTGTCTTTACTTTCATTTATTGATTCATTTATTGTGTCTTCGCTGAATAAATTTCTTTCAACAAAAAAAAATATATATCACCAACCCCAAACTTTCGATTGGTAGTGTCTTTTAAAGACCTAAAATTGCTGATTGTGCCTTGTAATGGAAAAATACACTAAGACAAGTTCAATTCAAGAGTTAAATAAAAAGGAACCGAGGCAAAGCAGGAGAAAACAAACATCAGTTCTCTTCGATCAGAGCCTCATGGTCTTTTGATGTTCATCACAAATGTTTCAAAAGGTGTGACGACGCGAAGGCAGTATTTCCCGTGGCAAAGCAGATACAAAACGCAAGCTGAGAGAATGTTATATTGATGGATGGAAGAAGTGACAGTACACAGTTGGTGTAAACACACATACAGTCTCTTTCTCCTCCCTCTCTGGCTTTGACACATAAAGTATGTCAGATGACAGAGAGAGTGTGTCGATGTGTTGCAATGAACCCACTGAGCCTCCATTATTACGCCAATAAATCTTGAGCCGGATCCGCAAACACAGTGTGGCGAGCACGCTTGTGTGCTGGCTTTTATTGTGCCACTTTCTTTTCGTGTGGAGCTCAGGTGTTTAATACAGCCTCAAAATATCAGGAAAACACTGTACAATATTTCTCTGAACATATGAGGCCGTTCGTTATGTTGTTGAGTGCTACAGTATACCATTTGTATTCACCTTTTGGCTCCCAAAGCTTCAAATCACAATTTTGGGAGGGCATTCGTGGTGCAAAAGCCACTTGTTCATTGCTGCCCTATAACTCTATTCATCTTAAAGGGGATAAAAGAATCTCCTCTGGAAATGTTGAAAAGATGTATGAGTCTCTGAGCGGTTGACACCGTGGTTAATGGGCAATTCAGTGTCTGGCGGACTGAACACCGGCATAGCACAATAAAAAAAATTATGCTCTCCACTTTAATTAAATGCATCCTAGGCTCATTGGAAAAATGTGCCTCTACCTACATTTTTATCAAAACTCCCTTTTTGTACATACAAATCACTCTATTTCAGGCTGAAATGAACACTAGTGCCAGTATGATTGAATCACAAATTATTGATTAATAAAGCACAATTACTTGCACAATACTATGTTTTGACCTCAAAACACTTTTATCATAATTTGACATCTGCATCACATTATCAGATCCATATGTATGGGTTTGCTGACACAGTAAACTTGCTCTCACCTGGTATACAGCAATGCACTTGCGATGTGAGAGTCCTGGGAAACACCAGGTACAATAAAAGAGCTCAAAGACTTAGAAGCAGCTAAAATGGCATGGTTGCTTCAACAAAATGCGTTTTTATCCCACATTTTTCTTTTGTAAGCTATTGGTTAGGTTTAGTGTAGGCGGTACGTTACTTTATAAAACGGTTAGTTCCAGTCCTTGATTCTGATTGGTGAATAGCTGTGTCTTAAACATGGCTATGACCGCTTCAGTTTCACCCAATGGTTATATGTATATCACAACACAACACCCTAGCAACCACTCCTAGCAACGTAAACAAATGTTCTCATTGATATTGTTCATTGAAGATTATAGAGTAGAGTATTGTGAGAGATCGAGTGAGTGTACCTGCATTTAAAGTAGATACAGCATTTTCCTTCATGTCAGTCCGATATTCGTAATAAAAAATCAGTTTGAATGTCTACCGCGATATCTTGTCCTTTTAACAGTTAAGGGATTTTCCCGTGCCCTGACACAATGGCTGAATCCGAAATCACCTCCTAAACCCTCCTTCACTATTCCCTACGTTAGTCCACTAATACTGTTCACTTGAAGGAGTGAATGAAAACGAGTGAGCGAATTCGCATTAACCTCTAGCAGCTCTCCTTATTTAAAAGGGAACTATGCAGGTTTTTTTAGCTTAATTTACCTGAACTGAACAGCTTCGGAGTCATTGGAATGGTTATGTGACTTTTTTTCGGGTTGAATGGTGGTCATCTCGCACCCCCCTAGCGCCTGTGACCACTTTTGCAACCACCCTTGCAACTTTGGGCCGGCGGGCGTTCACCGGCTTCTTTGAAAACAAATGCACATGACCACTGGGAGAAGATGGGAGGAGGGAGAGTCGCCAACGAGTTTTGACGACAGTGTTGTCAAATATCTATTCCGAAGCTGTAGGGGGAGCTCTATAGAGAAACCCGCGAGCAAAAAGCGAGAAAACAGCGATGAAATTGGCAAAACTGCATAGCGCCGCTTTAATTTCCGAACTGCCGCAACATACAACAACCAACTTTATTAAATCTTTTCATAGATTCACGTTCACCTGTTTTGAAAAAAACTGAACACGCTTTTAACAACACTCACTGACATTTCACTTTGAAAGTGTTGCAAAATATGGAAGAGGCAACATAAAATCAATTAGCAGGAATGACGCCACGGGCGCTGATTATAAGCCTGAGATTTAACCTGCACGGCCACACTGTGAAAACATCTCTTCATAAAAAAAGGCTTGATAAAATGAGAAGTGTGTAAAGTGCTAATAATGAGAGCTTATGCTAAACCGGCTAAAATTAGATTGCATTATAAACCTCTCTGTGACCCCAAAATTAATTGAACCCCAGAGTGCGACATTCTTTCGTACAAATGGGTGAATCTCACAAAAAAACATACTGTATACAGGTCATGAATTAGGTGAAGAAAATTTGATGCTACTAAAAACAGGCTTTATTTTCTTTACACAAACCAATTTCTTATTTTTTGTCGTTTGATTTGAGGTTAAAAACGCTCTGTACGTGGTTCTGTGAGATTCACCCAAAACATAGATCCTTTTATGCCTTATTCTGCTCCCGTTAGCAATGTATCACAATGATAGAGAGCATGTTCTGTTTAGCTGCCCTTTTTAAAGTGCAATGCAGCCCCATGAGGACGCCAGACAAACAGCGCGGGCGAAATTGAAACGGCACTGTCTCGCTCAATAGACGGCGCGGCTGTGAAATGACATGATAAAGGGGGATAGGACGGCTTTTGTGACTGCTTGGCAGAAACAGATAGCATGCTAACAATGTTGATTTCCTGTCCCTCTCTGCAGCACTATGTCAGCACATTTGTTGGTCCTGCCTCTAATTAAAACGTAGCCGTCAGTAAAGAGCTAGTGCTTGTTTACCCCTATTGAAATTAGCAGCCCTGCAGCCCAGGGGACTGTACGTCACGGACACAATTAGCCGACACAGGTCCAATTAGGAGCATGTTTAACGCTAACAGCATTGAGCTTCTCTGGCTCTAAGAACAAGCTTCCTAGTCAGACACTAGAGTTCAGGGAATAAAATGACACTAGAAAGAGAGTCTGCTCATAGTGTGCTGAAGTGTATGTGCTAGTGCTAAAATTAGCATCAGTAAGAAATAGAAACATTGTGCATTTCTTTAGCATGTGTATTTTAAGACATATTGAATGGCAATTCCCTGATAGCACATACGTGGCTCTGCTATATGGCGCTAATAAGTTCACCGCCTTATTTATTCTCCACGTAAAAATAGAGCACAATGCTTTCAGGATGATGCAATCCTCTCTAAACTCTGTGATGTACATACGTCAAAATGTTATAAGCATAGCATGATATTTTGACTTTATTAGATCAATATTAGTGCTTTCTGCTAATGCAATGCACATGCAACTCAAAAATATCATTGACGCTTTGGAGGATTTTGAAAATGTCTAGCAATTGCATAGCAAACCCTTACATAGGTACCAGACTAATGGTAACAGATGGTAACACCATGGTACTTTGAGTTATTCATGTGTACTGACAGATTACAAATTTAAAATATCCATGTTCAACACAAGAAATAAAGTCATATGGGTTCGCAACACTGTGTAAGAAACCATTCCTTTGAGATTAAAATGAAAAGAATTTGTTAACAACTGTGCGGCAACATCAAAGCAATGGAAAATTTCAGCATAGGGATTTTGACACCAAAGAAGCTTAATCAAGGTACAGTGGGATATGATAAAAAGTGCCAACAATAAGTATAATGATTTCTAATCCAGCTGACAAGTATGGATCGAGCATGATTAGAAATAAAGAAATGCTCAGAAATTAAATCCTTTAATCTAATTTCCCTTGGAGGAAATGTAAAAGGTGCATTATGGGCAGTGATCATAGCAATGCACTCAAATACAGGCAATTAAGATATCCATATTGCTATATAATTTGTTTGTTTTTTTAAGACATGGCTGGCTGCCTTAAGCAATCTAGTTGAACACAGAAACCTCCTCTGGTTCAGTAATAATGAGGGAAAATCCCGAAAGCCTCTAATCTTCTCCCTGCAGGTCGCTACGCAATCAATAACTCCCCTCTGGACACACACACACTTCCAATTAAGCAGAATGGAGGTGACGTCTGCTGGAGCTCGACTCTTACTAGAAGATTTTAGACCCCCAACCAAGTAGCATAGGACTACTACACAGTAAGAGAAAACCTCCAGGGTCAAAATATAAAGAGAACACGGAGAACTGATGATACGGCACAAAGCAAGCTGGAGCAAGCAAACACCACTAACCACTCGGTGAGTTGCACAGTTTTGAAAACGAACGTTAAGGGTTGTTTTAAAGACATGTTTGTGCATGGCCAGAGACTCCCATTCTAAAGCGGTCATGGGCAATTCTAAAATAGTCAAAAAGTCGAGACAGGAACCATTGTCAAAATTTCTTTGTCCACCACTCTAGTTCATCCAAAACAAAAATAGACTCAAAGTGTTAAAAACCGGAATTATCCGGAATAGTCAAACATTCGCTCACATTTAATGATGCACGGATATCATTAAAACCTTTTCATTTATGGAGTCAGATGAAATAACGAGAGAACATATTCAAATGTATTGCATTTAATCAAAAAATACTTTATGCATTACTTATTTGAAAAAGTAACTAAAGTTGTTGCAAATAAAAATACATTTTGCAATACCTTTAAGATTCATTTAGGAACTAAATAAATTACGCGAGCCATAAAAGCTGCATGTGACAATCATTTTGTGATAACGGAATACATGTCTCTCTGCATTTTTACCTTAGCAAATTGCCCTGCCAACAAAAACTGTTACCGTACTGTTAAAAAACGTATAAAGCTTTCTTCATACAGCGTTCATACAGAGCTGCTGTAAAGAGATAAAATATAATACGAAGAATGTTACGAAATCATTGCCAGTATATTTCGACATTGCCTCTTCTTACTTAATAAAACATGTAAAATCAGTCAACCTCACTTAAAAGATGTTCCACTATTCTGAAAGACTTGCTTCAATAAAATGGACAGATGACGTGTGAACACAGTGCATAAAAGCAAAGGTCACCCTTGTCAAAAAAAAAAAGTATTTCTGCCGGATGATGTGTGACAGATAGGACACACAGGTCGTCTTCCTCTTTGTGTGTCTCTCATTCTTTACAGGAATCAGTGTTTTAACACTGGTCATGGAGTCGCAATAATATAAAACAAGTATTTTTTATAAAACGCTGCACAAATAGAACTGCAATTGACTATCTACTTGTTGTCTCATGCTGTGCAAAAATCAGAGCACTTTTGAAGAACTTGCTGTTTCACACTGGGCACCAGATTAAAAGTAAAGATCAATGCGGCTTCAGATTTAGACGTTTGCACAGGAACTAAACACTGCTAGATGTGATTTGCATATGTTTCAAAAATCAAGCATAAATATTTAAAAGATGCTGCAGTTTATGTGTTTAAGAGTTTCAGTGCTACGTGCATCATAAAATGACAACAAAAGTCAAATATACCTGCAAACACTTTTGTGTCACTTTGATGGTTTTTCAAAGCTTTAGAGGCACATGAATTTTTGTTATGAGCACTATTGAATAGTGAATACACTCACGGGGGCTGCATTTATTTGATCAAAAATACAGTAAAATTGTGAAATATTATTCCAATTTAAAAAAGAATTGTTTATATATTAAATATGATTTATTCCTGTGATGCAAAGCTGAATTTTCAGCATCATTACTCCAGTCTTCAGTGTCACATGATCCTTCAGAAATCATAATAATATGCTGATTTGCTGCCAAATAAACATTTATTATACCAATGTTGAAAACAGTTGTGCTGATTAATATTTTTGTGGAAACCATGATTTTTTTTTTGTCTTTGATACATTTAAATTTAAATACACATTTTTAGTAACTAAGTAAAAGTCCTTACTGTCAATTTTGATCAATGTAATGCATCCTTGCTGAATAGAAGTAGTAATATCTTTAAATATATATATATATATTCCCGCAGTGATATTTAGGTGTTGCAGTGATAGCTAAACATACAATGTTTTCCCCGTGAGACTGGGCTAATATAATTTTGAGAAATGTTCTTTAGGGTATTTGTCTTTCCACTAATGTACAAATAATGTCTTCTCAATGTGCAATATTTCTGTGTGCATAACAGAATGTGGATTGCTTAGGGGTAAAAAACAAAAGAAAGGAAAAAACGTGGCTCTGAAAGAATTTGGCTAATTAGTTAGGTGAATTACCGGGGAACAACACAGAACAATAAGGAGACGGTCTTCTGTGGCATGACGGTTCTCACTGGTGGCAGCGCGCTGGTTCATTATAGGTGGTATTAACAATATGAGGGCTTATCTGACAGATTGCTCATGTTGACTGGCCGGTTTTATGACGCCTTACGAAAGCCGCAAAGCCCAGCTGTGTTCACCCCACGTCTCTATCGCTGGAGGTTCAGGCCCTGCATATGAAACCTGCACTGATAAGGAAAACACAAATAGTTTGCACATCAAACATGCTTCATGTTTATTATTTGAGAGCGCAAACACACCGGATTCCTTTGAATTACAGCTTAATTAAGAATGTAATTAAATTCTCTGTTGGATTGTAGTTGCTGCTGTGGCAGACCTGATTTTCCCAGTTTCCATCAATCCTACACACACACACATTCTCTATACTTAGTCAAATGGAGACATAAAATGGACTTCTGTTGTTGTATTTTGTAGTTGTGTTGAATATTTGCAGTTTCTCCTGAGATTTGTTGTTACTTTGGATTTCCCTCTTCGTCGTGCGCTAACTACAGCCTCACACTACACCTCAATGCTAAGAAAAAATCCAGCATAAACCAGCATGAATTCAGTGCTGGTCTAACTGGTGGACCAGCATAGCCATGCTGTTCTCAAAACAGTCTTACGGGGTGAGTAGGCCAGTTCAGGACCAGCAAACCAGCAACCAGCGTCCCATGCTGAGGATCAGCAAACCAGCAACCAAAACCATATCTTGGTTTTGGGGACCATCTTGCAAAATTTATGCTGGATTATTCAACAGGGTAATATAATTTAAATATAAAGGACATCCAGGAAAGTTTTGTCAGACTTTTGTCAAATTATATTTAATCTGCATACAAACACATCCTAACATCAAAGAATGTTTGAAAAAATATATTTAATAAAATAATAAAATAAAATAAAATAATACAGTAATATATATTTTTTTGCATTGTGCCATTATGTTTATAACAATTAAGAACATAACTTCTTATCGACATAAAGCATTGTACTACATTTTCCAGTAATATAAAAAAAATACTTTATTAAACTAATTAGAATCTGAAGAGAAAAATAGGAAATATTTAGTTTTTTTTTTTTAAATCAATGAATTAAAAAATGTCCGGACCCTTTACTCAATGTGAATTTGAGGATCATGTGCTAAATTATCATGAAAATAATGTCACGATGCAGCAAAAAAATAATAATCTGGTCCCAAAAAATAGGTCCTCATGTGTTTAAACAAACTTTTATTTCTGTGATCTGGACATGTTTTTCATGAGATTTACCCTCAAATATGATGAGAATGGCTGAGATAATTAAAATCTAATTAAACAATTAATATTAATGTGATTAATGACCTTAAGCGTTAGAAGTTGTCTAGTGTGACGGGGCATTAAACTATTTCATGACCTTCCTCCGCTCCGTCAAGCTCAGCCGCTCAGTGTCTCACAGAAGACCACCTCCATGAAAGTGTCTAGAGTGCCTGTGATTCATTTGATCCTGCCCAGCTAGGCCTGATAAATGACCTGGAAAAAGCTCTTGAACAGAACCATTACAGCGAACATCCCAGCACCCCCGGTAAAGGGTTTAAATCATATGCCTCTTCAAATGAATCTAAGCAGGCTAAGTGTTGTGGATGAACTGATGAAAGTAGAAGAAAAGCTTGTGCTCGTTCGGCTGAATCTGTATTAAAAAAAAACTACATCCCACCACATTGAGCCAAATTACAGAGTGCAGTGGGCTATATTTATGGGCCAAGAAGCAAAAAGGTATACCTACACCCACTGTAAACTGTATTTGTTATTAATATTATTCTTTAGCTTCCTCTGCTGTTGAATTTGTTGGCAGCTCAGAAAACTTATGGTAAAAAGTCATGAAATTTGGCAGAGTTACAGGACAGGTTCTGAAATATCACAGGACCAAATTTGGAGTCAACCTCTCAAACCCTCTAGCGCCACCTACAGCCCACATTTGCAATTGCATTTTACCCGATTCAATTATCACTAGATTTTATTTTGTTTAAAATTCAACTTAAACCTAAAACATCCCAAATTAGAGTCAGATAATCTTGAGACAGTACTTGCATTTTTATATGCCTAACTATTAATTTAAGAAAATAAGAAAATTTAAAGAAATATTACAGGTTTAGTACTTCCAAACTTCATATGAATAGAAAACTAATAGAGAATAATATGAATAAAAATGAACAGAAAATAATAGCAAATATAACATATAGTTTTAAGTTTAGTTAGGTAACCGCGTTTGAGGCCCTATTCTGTTCCACATTTAAGAAAAGTGACTCAAACTGTGTTATAAGTAACACTTTACCCTGTAAAACATGGCTGTTTTGGAGGATGCATTACTTATCTTCAGATCTTCAGGCACTACATTTAGCTGTATTTTAATGAGAAAACTTTCAAGAGGAAACAAACACTCAAACTCTCTCATAATTACGTGCGTTAAATCAAATCCCTCTCTTCTTATTTTAATAACTCATGCAGGGATGAAAAACTATCCCTCGGGGCGAGGTGAAACAATGGCGGATCGGTTACAAAGGAGAAACGGGGGGAGAAAGAGCTCAAAGACTAATTTCAGCTGTCAGGTTCAGGAGACGGGGAATATGGTGTCTGTGTGTTTGAGTTGACAGGGCAATGGTTGCTTTCCCTCGAGTACAGCTGCACCATCGCAACTTTCACAAGCCCTAGTCAGGCCGATTAATCACCTTGTCTCGGAGGACATGCCGTGTGTGTGTGTGTGTGTGTGTACAGCAATGTATAAGTGCTAAAAAGGAAAGAGAGCAAAAATAGATTATAGAAACCCCATTTTTCAATAACTTATAACTAGATTTGCGCATTTTCTGAAAAGGAAGTGATATTTCCCTGTGAAAAGTTGGTGTCATGCTGGTAGAGAGTACTAGGTGGTTGCTAGGGTGTTACTAGGTGGTTTAGCCTGGTTGTTTGGTGGTTGCTTATAATGGTCCGAGTCAAAAGAGCCCACCTAAAGCATGTGATACTCTGGTATATCAGCCTGATCTCATGGAAATGCGTCTCTATAGCACGATTTATACGCGAAAATGAGTTTTTAACGTACATATGATACGCAGTTTTCGCGTGCATATAAAACGCACTTTATTGCGTGTAATACACACGCACCCCACACCACTAATCCTAACCAAACGTATAATACACACGTACCCCACACCACTACTAAACCTACACATGTGTATCATATGCACGTAAAAAATCATTTTCGCGTATAAATTGCACAATAAACACAATGGAGACGCATTTAGTGTGATTTAGAGCTTTGCATCACAGGAATAAATTAAATGTTAAATTATATTCAAAACGAAAACACCAATATTGCTGTTTTTAGTATTCAACTATGTTTGATACAATAGATGCAGCCTTGGTAAGTATAGGAGATTTTATTTTTCATTTTTAAATCATTAAAAAAAATCCTACCTTGACTTTTCGAAATGTTTGAAAGAAAAAAAGAAAGAAAAATAAACTGTGCCAGTAAAATTTGAACAAACTCTTAACCCTAAAGTATAATCAAAGCGAGGAATATTTATGCAAAAACCAAGACCATTTCATTCTACGATCTGAGAACTCAGACGTAGGACTTCAAATAGAGGCTGGATTTTGATCAGGTCTTCCGATTAATAAGTCCAGCCTTATTTGACTTTCTTTCAACTTGACACTTGTGCAGCTGGAGAGCAAGTGACTTTCCGGTGCGTAGGATTCAGCTTTGAAGAAAGAGCTGCACATCAATATTGCATGCATGATTGAGAAAATAAATGATTAGATCAATGACGAGCCAGTCACTCGATCACTAAGATATTCACATAACGTTTTAGAAAGTTTATGGACAGATCCAGTTCTTTGTCCCCACATCAACCTTCGACTTCATTTCAACCCTAGCTGTTTATTTCAGTTTTAACTTGGGCTGGTGGGCACAGAGACGTAAGAGTAAACCATTCCACAGCCTAATATGATGCATAATAACACGGCTGGACTGCAGGAATACTCCATTAGAAATGATATTAGTATTTCGCTTCCACATGACTGACCTGAACACACAGCGTTCACTTCCATATAGTCTATAGTTTGGGATTCCTGCCTGAACTGCAATGGAATTTAGAGATTGTTACATTCAAATGCAATACATTACTGAAGTTAAAGGAGTCATAATGTAGAAATTTCACTTTTCCACGAGAATCAATGTATGTTATGATTGCATAATGATTATACACTGGCCGGGAAGCCGATATTTAAAAGTGAAGCGTTTGTTTACCTCGGGGTTTGTAAAATAGGCCACGTGCACGCGCACGAAAAAACGAGATTTTGATTTCTTCCCCTTCTTGACGTCAAGACGGGGGAGGATATACCAAATATGGACACCGCAAACCTATGCCGCGGGAAGCCCGCCCCTCTCCCCCTCTCAGATTCAGTTTAGTTGACTCGAGAAAGATGGAGAAACCGAGTGCACACCTGAGATGCTCTGTGGGTGACTGCCACAAACAACATGCAAATGTGTTTTATCTACCAAAAACGGACGAAACTATCAGGGAACAGTGGATGAAATTCATTTTTAATGACGCTGTCCCAACAACTCTTTCAAGTGGCGTATCGTTAGGTGTGTGTGCTAAACATTTTACACCGGAATCTTTTACAAATTTGGGGCAGTATCAGGCGAACTTGGCCTCGAAGCTCCGTTTGGGAAAAGGTGCCATCCCAACCATCAGGGACTTGCCAGAAACTGAAAAGGTAAGACTGTGTTTTTATTGCTCTACTGTGGTTAACAAATAGCAGCTAACAGCTAATGCGGCTATTGTATGTAACGTTACCTTCGAGGTAAACACGGGGAATGGACTCTACGAATGCTAGCCACATCTTTCCACTTTGTTTTACACTAGCAGCTACAGTAGTGACGGTACAGGAGTCCATGCTCAGTGGCTAAAACTGTTTAAATGCAAGTATGAAAACAATACCACTAAACATTATTAGCCAAACTCATGCAAAACATGCAGTTTGAAAATAGCTTTCAGTTAGTGGGGCTTCTGTAAGAATGTATCTGGCAATGGTGTATTTTTTCTTTTTTCTTTGGTTGTGATTACAATTTCACTAACAATAAGTACCGTCACATTTATTGAGCTATTGCAGTATTTTGTCTATGTTTCTGTACCGCTTGGAAGTAGTAAAATACATTCCTGCAACCAATCAACGCGCCCCTCATTTGCATTATTATAATGACCGTCCACGACAGCCAAAACATCGCATCAGATCTCACGAGACAATAATGCCTTTAGAAATAAGGGTCTGAGGGGCTCTGTGTTGATTTTTTTTCCACTTTTCTTTTTTAGAAGTGCCTAAAATACTATAATAGAGCATTTGGGTATCCAAGGTAACACAACATTATGACTCCTTTAACTGGACACGACACAACAAATTACATTTACATTTAACCATTTTGCAAGTGCTTTTATCCCAAGGGACTTCAAATTAAAAATAAAACAAGCAAAAGTGATTGATCGAAGGTCAAAACCAGTACTAGAGCTGCAAACTAAATTTCAACAGAGTGCAACAGCAAGTAAAAATCACATTCATTTTTCAATTAATGTTCTTTATCATATTTACAATAAAGATCTCAACAAGGATATATAGCCGGGTTCGTCACTTATTGGGGTCCCCTGGAAACATTTCCGTTGTGGTCTGTGCTATTTGCAGCGCGTTTCTGTATTTGGTTGTGTTGTGAACTTTAGCAGTGCGTTTTCTGTACTTGGTTGTGTTGTGAGTATTTGGAGCACACATGTTGTGAAACTGATGAAGATGTTTTCTTAATTTGCGCGTTTTTCTCTCTGCATGTTTTCTTCAGTTGCAGCGTGTTGAGCTCTCTCGGCCACCGTACTATACCAATAATCTAATATCATTTCTGTATGAATGTCTGATTTAGTCGCTGACGTTTCCAGCAGAAGAAAAAAAGACTGTAAAAGACTGCCATGAAAACAGTTTGCGACTGACAGTGAACAGAAGAAGAGGAACAATTTTCAGTGTGTCTGAGTGAGATGCAGAGAGCCCTGACACCCAGCTGAGACTTGATGATGGGTTTCAGCCAACACACTGAATGCACCTGAGGACAGATGCTATACTAAAAGGTTTTCTATTGCGACTCTGCCAAAAGTTTGAGGCAGCCAACAGGATGTCTTTATTTAGGATCTTTGCCTGGGGAATCCATGAGCTCAGACAACCCGCAAAGCCACAACACAGCTGCGACGAACCTTTGATTCCTTCAGCACTGTGTGTGTGTGTGTGTGTGTGTGTGTGTGTGTGTGTGTGAAAGAGAGAGAGAGAGAGAGAGTCTTTAACCTCATTTCAAAGGATTCCAAGAGCCTCGGTTATTGTTGGATTTTATCATATTTGAAGGAGGCAGAAGCTACAACAGCATTGTCAAACATTAAAATGACTTGAACTTAACGTGCTAACTGCTAACAATGCACTGCAAGCATGCTAACATGATACAACACATCAAAAGTACAACGTTATTTGCAAATAATGCAAATAGCTACTTTGTTTTAAAATAAATTGATACTTTAATTCAGTAGAATGCATTGATAAATTGATCAAAAGTGACAGTAAATATATTTATAATGTTTGATTTTTAGATATATATTTTTCCACAAAAATATGAAGCAGCACAACTGTTTTCAACATTGATAATAATAAGAAATGTTTCTTGAGCAGCAAATCAGCATATTAGAATGATTTCTGAAGGATCATGTGACACTGAAGAGTAATGATGCTGAAAACTCAGCTTAATATCACAGGAATAAATTACATTTTAAAATATATGACAAAAAAAAATGTATTTTAAATTATAATAATATTTCACAATATTACAGATTTTACTGTTTGTTTGATCAAATAATGCAGCCTTGGTGAGCATAAGAGACAAAACATTACAAAAATCGTATACAGATCCCAAACTTTTGAACGGTATTGTATCTCGGATTATCATTGTTAGCCATTCTCTAAAAAAAAAGTAAGACAGGCTCTTAGAAAACTTTTAATTGATGACTTGAGCCTAATAATTATCTGTGGAACACAACCAGAACCAATGATCTCTCACCGTCATCGCCTGCTTATCAAATTAAAATGACCGACGTCTGCTTTTGTCTTGCTTTATTGTTCTCAGCTGAGACGCTGTAGCTTTAAATTACAGTCACGCTCATCTTGAATTAGAGTGCGATATTTACTGCTGGAACTAGTGATGGATCAGTGGAGATGTACACCAGCTCTCCGCTGAGAACATAAAGCTCAGACGTAATGTCTCACGGTTTTCAAGAAACACAGAGCCAAGGTCAGGGTAACAGCAACCCCGTCCACCTCACCCACATGACAGATCAAATCAAGACCATAAAGGTTGAAAAACACACACCAACATTTTTTTTGAAAATTACCAAACCGTGCAACTGGGACAAGCAAAAATGTTTACGCTCACCTTGGCATATTTTTCTCTCATGATTTGGACAAATGCTCATGAATTAATGATGCTTTGAGCATCATTGAGTGAGTAAAAGTAAAGCCGAGTGAGTTGATTCCTAACAAACCCTCAAATCTGAGTATTTAAATTACTTTGCAGCTCTAAAAGCCTGGTTAGGCTCATCTGTTGGCTGGCTTTAGAAGGTGTTTGGCCACTTTCAGTTGGTCTGGCTGACATATACCTGCTTAAACCACCTAAGACCAGCAAACCAAAGACCAGAGCAGAATATCACACGCTGCGTCCAAAATCTCATACTGTCTGAGGAGGTACTACATTTGAATTTGAACTTACTTTGCGACCGTTAAAAAGGTATAGTATGAAAATGGGTAGTATGAATGAAATTTGGACGTGTTGTTACTGTCACGTGACCTACCAGCGTCAGTTGCTTCGCTTCACATCAATTCATAAATCCTATCCCGTGGCCTCATGGGATAGTAAAGTGTCCATTGATTGTGCACTTCCGGATCTCAATGGAAAGTAATGGATCATCAAGGGACTTTTCGCACACTGTTTTTCAAATATGTATTCAGACATACTACTCTTTTCCCGTACTGTTTTTTGCATACAGTCGGGAAGTATTAAATTTCTGAAGCAGCGAGAGAGAGAGAGAGAGAGAGAGAGAGAGAGAGAGAGAGAGAGAGAGAGAGAGAGAGAGAGAGAGAGAGAGAGAGAGAGAGAGAGAGAGAGAGAGAGAGAGAGAGAGAGAGAGAGAGAGAGAGAGAGACCAGCATGCACACCACCAGCAACACACAGCGACAAAGCGTCATCATCCCATTCATTTTAAATGGAGGGCTGATGACTTCCGGTGACACCAGCGATAGTGGCCGTTGGTGATAGAATGTAGGCATGTCAAGTGACGCAAGTCACGTGAAAAAAGTTACGAAATTTGAACTTTAGTAACAGCATATGTAATCGGTCCTACTCAACCTGCTCCGAACGGGATTCGAATCGGCGTCTCCGGCATAAGAGGTGGACACGCTAACAAGGACGCTAAAGACAGCAGTCTCTAGCATGCCACTTGAGAACAGGGGAGGGAGGTTTACACACACAGCTCTAACTGTCTGGCCTCCATTACACTCACCCCCTAAACCTCACTTCCACCCGGGTCACGGCACCAAATGCACGTCCTACTCAACCTGCTCCGAGCGGGATTCGAACCGGCGTCTCCGGCATAAGAGGCGGACGCGCTAACAAGGACGCTAAAGACAGCAGTCTCTAGCACGCCTCTTGAGATCAGGGGAGTGAGGTTTACATGCACAGCTCTTACTGTCTGGCCTCCATTACACTCACCCCCCTAAACCTCACTTCCACTCGGGTCACGGCACCAAATGCACGGTCCTACTCAACCTGCTCCGAGCAGGATTCGAACCGGCGTCTCCAGCATGGGAGGTGGGCACGCTAACAAGGAGACAGCTCGGAGACAGCTCAGAGTGTCAGTCGCTAGTGTGCCTCTTGAGATCAGGGGAGTGAGGTTTACACGCAAAGCTCTTACTATCTTGCCTCCATTACACTCACCCCCTAAACCTCAATTCCATTCGGGTCACGGGTCCTACTCGACCCGCTCCGAGTGGGATTCGAACCGTGGTCTCTGGCGTCCTAACAAGGACGTTAAAGACCAGTTTCTAGCGTCAGTCACTAAAGTGCGTCTTGAGACCATGGGAGTGAGGTTAACCTGCACAGCTCTTACTAGCTTGCCTCCGTTACACATAGAAATGTCTTGACTTAAAAGATGTGAATGATGATATAACTTTTTTTCAACAGAAAAAAAAAAAATAATCACGAATCTACACAACAAAAGGAACCACACACATATACACTCAAAAATGACAGAAGTCATTTATAATGTCCCAAAAAAAATCTGTTTCAAATAAATTCTGTTCTTTTGAACTTTCTAGTAATCAAAAGAATCCTGAAAATGTTAAGCATTGCAACTGCTTTCAACATTGATAATAATAAGAAATGTTACTTGAGCAGCAAATCAGCATATTAGAATGAACTAATTAAAGAAAAGTTTCATCATGCATCGCAGTAGAATGTTAATACAAGCAAACTATAAGTCTTAAGTAATTCCTTTGAAAAAAACGCAGTTATTGCACAGGCACGAGGCATTACACCGCTGGTGCGATGGGACACATTTTATCTATGTTTAGAGATTCCCAAGAGTCTTTCTAATGCCTGATGCTCAAAAAGACAATGATGAACCTGCTTATTGGGCTTAAACACCTGTATAAACCAACAATCGTGCGCTCGCAGCTAAAGCCCAATAAGAAATGCAGGGCTGCATCACACACAGGATGAGGAGAAGACTAGCATTCCAGCTGACTGTGAGGGGCACGGAGCCAGAAGATGGGGGAGCGGATAGGGAGGGTGAAAGCAAGCCTGAAAGACTCGTAGAGAGAGAGAAGAGGAGGAGGAGGGTATTGGCAGGCCTATTGGTATAGGCCCGCAGGCATTTGTTTTCTGAGAGGAATTACAAGTGGAAGAGAAACAAACCCTACAGCCACTGAAAAGAAAATCCTCTCAGCTTTTTTTGCCTTTCTGCCATTCTTAAAAAAAGGGGGGAGTCTGTGGATTACAACAGGCTTTATTGGTTTACTTCGTACTGAGAATCGAGAAATTGAAGATGTCATTCCCTCTTAAGAGCTAGGGACAATAAGAGGATGCTGAAAAAGAAGTCAACCATTTGCTTTGGCGAAGAGTCTGAGCTCGGCGTGAGCTCAATTGAATAGAGAAAGAGGTTTTCTCACTGTTTTGCACACATGGGTCAAGGGCCAAAATGGCACCACAGTCCAATATTGATGAAAAGATAAACAAATAATCAAATAGCAGATCCAGCAAACAGTTCAAGTTGAATCTTCTTGTTCATGAAAGAAACACACTTTAAAAGTATATGAGGCAAGAAACATTCCAAAGCACTTTGTTTTGAAGGTGTGGCCACAAGACTTTAATACACTACTGTTCAAAATAAATGAATACTTTCATTCAGCAAGGATGCATTAAATTAATCACAAGTGACAGTAAAGACATTTAGAATGTTTCAAAAGATTTCTGTTTCAAATAAATGCTGTTTTTTTAACCTTTCATCAAAGAATCCTGAGAAAAATGCATCACGGTTTCCACAAAAATATGAAGCAGCACAACTATTATTATTGATAATAATAAGAAATGTTTCTTGAACAGCTAATCAGCATATTAGAATGATTTCTGAAGGATCATGTGACTGAAAATTCAGCTTTGACCACAGGAATAGATAAATGTAAACAATACTGTATTTTTGGTTCAATAAATGCAGCCTTGGTGAGCAGAAGAGACTTTTAAAAACATTAAAAATCTTACCGATCCAAAACTTTTGAAGGGCAGTGTATATAACTTTTGAATTGTAAGGACATTTTTGCACAGTACTAGACATTTTTGCTTGTTTTTACAAACTGAGGAACATGTCGAAACTATTGGCAGTGGTAACAGAGCTTAACTTCTGCTGCATTCAGCCTATTCTCCCAAACATCTCCATTTTACACTTCATTCCGATAGACCACTTTAGACATTCTATACCAACTATAAGTCCTGCTTTGCAACTACATGTCAACTAACTCTCATTAGAGTATTAGTAAGGTAAAGGTTAAGTTTAGGGTCAGTAGAATAAGTTGGTTGACGTACTGTAGTTGCAAAGTTACTTATAGTCAGTAGAAGGTCTGTTGGGGAGCATCAAAATAAAGTGTTAGCAGATATTCTATTAAGAAGACAGTCTATTAATACGCTAATGACTGGTAGTTGACGTAGTAAAATTACTTATAGTTAGTACACTGTCTAAAGTGGACTATTGAAATAAAGTGCAACCTCATCTCCTTTTGTGTTCCACCAGTCACATGGGTTTTGAACAATATAAGTATGAGTAAACTGGGTGAATTGTGGGTGAACTATACAGATGTCCCAACATAAGAGCAGTATATAAAAACCTTGATACCTATGATCAAAAGACCATATGTGTGAATAATTACTGTGAAGAAAATACTTATAAATACAGTGAATGTGACAAGCTGCTGAATTCTGCAACCTGATGCTATCCAATTAGAGGCTGATATAAACAATCATTGCCTTTATATTATAATATTCCACCAAGCAAGAAACCTTTTTTTTTCTGTTCATAAGAAAGTTCACATCTAGACATCAGAGCAGTGACAACATTAATTAACAGGAAATATCCCCACTCCCTCAGCTCGCATGAACTCTCCAACCAAACTTAATTTGGCTTGAAGATGATTAATAATTTGATCATATTCTCAGGTCTACCAGCAGTAATTTTCTATCAAACTTAAATGTCAGATGGAAGCCTGGGTCAAATACGGTGCCATATGGTTCTCGACAGAGGTGTGAGCTGATGCATAATGAGAAGCATTTAAAGGACAGGTTTTTAAAACGATTTACCACAAAACCAGGCCTACGAAACAATTAAAAATTATGCTGAACAAATTTGCATGCACAATTTTTTTAAATGAGCCCAAGCCACATTCCAGAGTGTTTCATAAAAAAGGATTCGCTACAGTCAGCATAGCTCAAATTGTTTAGAAAAACACTTAAATTAGCTTATAAATATGCATCGGCCTGATATTTTGCAGGTGCAGTAACCTTGAGCAGAAGAAACCAATGGACCCATACCATCTAACATCATTTGCATTAGTGCATTATCCCATTATCTAGCAGTTAGTAGATTCGCTCCAAAAAAGTGAATTAAAAAAATAGCAGCATTCAACAAAGTAATTTTAATAAATTTAACTGATCCAGACTTCATAATTAATTAGATTTATAAATAATGACTTGTGGAAATATATAAATTATCAAAATAATATATAAATAATACAATTATTTTAAAAATCTATAATAATGATGATAAGGATGATAATGTCTATAATAATAATAATGTGGGATTTTTGAAATATCGATGTATGCATCATGAGTTAATTCCTAAGGTTCCGAGCTCTTCCGCAGTTATTACACATCATGGAAAAAGATGCGTAAAAACGCACGGCTCCGCGCTTCAGCTGCCCTGCCGTTAATCGGTTGACTGCCACCATCGTGTGGAGAGAGGATGAAGTAACTTAACTGCTCGTTTACACTTCAAAAATCAAGAATCAGCCAAGAAACAAGATCATTTAAAAATAGACGGAATGAAACATATCCGTATTCAAGCACGTAACCGTGTGCGCAAGTAACAGTGTGCGCAAACGCGCAAGAGCGGTGCAAATAGTGATTTCTCATCACCAGTGGATTTCTGATGTCAGTCTTCCATACATCTCTGACGAATGATTTGACATCTTTTGATTGATAAGGATCCTTAAGCACAAATATAAATGAAGCTGCGGCAGTATCACGAATTGCTCTCGGATGTAATATGGACACTTGGAGTTTGGCACAGAAGTATTTGTGCTGCCCAAGTCAGAATAAACGATCGCTGGGAGTTTACGGGTTGAAAAATGTTGAATGCACTGGCACGTGTCCATATATAAAATAAAAATGCTATACCAGAACACAAAGCTATCCAATAAGACTGATATGAAGGATGGATAAGCACTTTTACGCACGGGAGTTGGACGCTCACCTGACTGAGAGGTGCACAGGGGAACAATCACAGCAGTGAGGATGAGGACGATGATGATTTCAGATCGCATTTTGATCATATGAAGAGGCTGCATATCCATTTCTTCACATGTCCACTCCAATGTCCCGTTGGCGAGCTGTCAATTGTCTTTCAGCCTGTGCGTCTTTGCGCAGCTGTTCACATAGAGCGCATGATCTGGAGTTGAGCCTTGTTTTAAGTCTGCAAGTAAAACTGGATCAGTTCATTAAATGACAAGAGGTGAACGTGAGTTATTCCTGGTCTAAATGTGACTGCGTTTGGACTGTCAGCACTCTACGCTGAATTCCGGACCGAGTTGCTGTCTCCGTGCTCGGGCGCGCGCCTTGAGCGCTTGAACACCGCCCTCCTAAGCACTGATTGGACAAAAGTGTGAATTAATTAAGGTGAGTCACGCCCCCAAACACAAACCTGTATTGTGTGTGGGTTTTAGTTTTTACTACAGTGTTCGAAGTCGTAGTTTGAGCGGAATGAACATTTAATTCCACGTACACATCCCCAAGACTCGTAACTGCAATAAGTTCAAATATTTATAATTAATGTATTATTTTCCATATCTCAATGCTTTTTAGACTTGGTACCATGGTAATACAGCGTTTCTTGGCCATGTACGAGAACGACTTGGCATTCCATGAAGTATCATGTATCATGGTATACAGATTAGTAGCATTCATTACATGCTTTAGCACATGATTATTCCTTAACAGTACAGTACTTTGTAAGGGTTAGGGTTCATCTTTTTTTGTCATTTTTATTTGAATATGTGTGTGGCCAAGTGCCTTTATACACATGTACAAGCACTTTTTTTTTTTCTTTTTTTTTTAGACAATAGCGCCATCTGGTGCAAAGACAAACACACTTTGTTTGGTACAGCATTCTACTCATACTAATTCCGTTGTAGGGTGAATTCTGGATTGCAATATACTTTTTTTAATCACCCTATATAGTATACATATCGTGCATAGTAAGATAATTGTATGCATAGGCAATTCATTTGCAAAAATGTGCAGTATACAACAGAGACCGCTGCAGTGGACACAGTACTGCAATTTGATTGCAATTGCCTTCAACAATTCCAGTGTAATTGGTGAACCAGACAAATACAGCTTCTTCTTTTTTTTGTCAGATCTCACTATTTGATCTGACTGCAAAGAGTTAAAACATTTTTACACAAAATTGGACTAAAATAATGCAGTAGGCAGTACAAACATAGCCCTAGTAAGCTGCCTATTTTTGGCATCATAGGCAAATTTGCATTATATAATGCCTAAGAATGTATCTAGGTAAGAAGCTCACTATGTTTTGAGCCAAAACCAATGTTAACAGACAAGCGGCATATTATTTTCCAATCATAGCTCTAATGTGCCAAGTACCTAGACAGCAGTTTTGGGCAATAAAGGCAAATTCACATTATATAATGCCTGAAAATGCCATCTAGGTAGGCAGCTCACTAGATTTTAGGGCAAAGCCAGTGATAATCTATACACAGAGCACTTAAGAGAACAAATTATGATAGCAAACTGTAGAAGTTTACACACAAATTACTACAATTCTTTACTTAGTGGTAGAATTCCTCTTTAATATACTTTACAAATGGATATACACCCCTGAAGAGAAAAAAAAAAATCAAATTAAATAAAGTAAATCCTCACTAATTGAACAGGCTTTATGGCTGAGCAGTTCAGTAGCCCAGTGCATGCTACCAAATCAGACATGTATTAAAATCCCAGTCTCTCGCTCAAACACACGCTCAAACACACACTCTCACACAAACACAGTACTAGCATACAAGTATTCTTGTGTACATGCACACATCGGTAAAGCTGAACGTGTATACACTGACAAAAATGCATACGAGAGCAAGGCTGAATCTCACCTGCACATCCAGAACATGTCCGGGTCATATTTCACTCCAAAATCAAAAGCAATAAGAAGTTATATTTTCCATTTAATATTATTTGATGATAATTATGCATAATTTCCTCTTCTTTTTTTTTTTATTCAAAGGAAAACATACATAATTCATCATCAAAATAAGTTGCAACTAAAAAAAAAGCGTTATCAGCACATCTTAATTTTATGCTAAATAGATTTTCTCTGATTTTTAAGTGTAAAATGTGAGCTGGACATTCGTGAGATTCACACATCTCACAGATTTGAACTGAAACAGTTTCAGAACTCATTCATTTGCATGGGTGATACGGAGTCGTCTGATAACTGCAGTGATTTTACATGTGCCGAGTTACAGGAAATGGCTTTACAGAAACCGCCCGGAAATCCACCGGCGTATTCTGCGGGACATCAGTGCTGTATGCTCTCGCGCATTTCCTCGTCGGTGGACTCCTCCCCCAGAGCGAATGAACCAATGGAACTTTGGGATTTCTATGACATCACTTATGAACAAATTCATGAAGCAGGCTGCAGAAGTTGGCTTACAACGTATGTTCAGTTATATGTGGCAAAAACACAGAGGCACTAGCATAGGAGGTGACATCAGAGAGGTTACACGTCCTCATTTTCATGATCACCATCTTTGTACTTGTTTTTTTTTTCTTTTCTTTTTGTGTGGGGGGAGTAAAAGCAATCTTGATTGAGAAGAACCAGCGAGAGTGTCCGCTTCGAAATAAAAATCCCACAGAAATGGACAGTAAGGCCCACATCCCCCCTCCCAAATCTTGCTCTGGGACTCACGGCGTCATTCATTACACATTTTAACTTTCTTCTTTCCCCAAGTATGTTTTAATAGTTTGCGATTTTGTCTCAGTTGCAGTCTGAATCGACGTACATCTGCAAAGTCACATGCATGTGAGAGTGGCTCACGTGGCAAACAGAGACATCATCTTGCATAGTTTTTGATGAAGTCCTGAACTTTGTTCCTGAAATCCTCCTAAAACAGGACGCATGAAAGAAATTGATGGCTTTGGATACATATGCAACATCATTGTATTTCATTTTTTTCTTTAGCCATTACGTTTCCAAAATACTGTGTCAATAGAATTCTTTGGAAGCGTGTTTAAATGCGTGGTGTTCTACCTTGTCCCGTAAATGATGCTCTGCTGCATCTATATTCAGTGGGTCATCAAAGTTAAGAAGATCCTGTAAGAGAAACGACACATCTATTGGCTTTCACACTCAAAATTGAAAACTGATTATCTAAGATCTTTCTTGAAGATAGCATGTGTACTTACAGTAAAGAGTGAATTCAGTCCCCATACTACATCCTGAAGACATAAAAATGGGTGGGAAAAATAATGCAGATTAGCCAACACAGACACTTGCCATACAAACATCACTTTCTTTGTACTAAATAAAGCAACTAATATTAGATATTTAAATATACAGTCATACTTAGTTTAATATTTACATTATTTATCATAGTGATATGCATTTTCTGAAGAAAACACCAATGCTTGCGATGCAAAAGTATAAAATGTTTTTTCTTAGAAAGAAAGAAAGAAAGAAAGAAAGAAAGAAAGAAAGAAAGAAAGAAAGAAAGAAAGAAAGAAAGAAAGAAAGAAAGAAAGAAAGATTCAAAGGAAGGAAGGAAGAAAGAAAGAAAACATGACTCAAAGGAAGAAAGAAAGAAAGAAAGAAAGAAAGAAAGAAAGAAAGAAAGAAAGAAAGAAAGAAAGAAAGAAAGAAAGAAAGAAAGAAAGAAAGAAAGAAAGAAAGAAAGAAACTAAGGAAGTAAGAAACTAAGAAAGAAAGGAAGGAAAAGACAGGAAGAAACTAAGGAAGAAAGTAAGAAAGTAAGGAAGGAAGGAAGGAAGGAAGGAAGGAAGGAAGGAAGGAAGGAAGGAAGGAAGGAAGGAAGGAAGGAAGGAAGGAAGGAAAAGAAAGGAAGAAACTAAGGAAGGAAGAAAGAAAGAAAGTAAGAAAGAAACTAAGAAAGAAAGAAAAGAAGGAAGGAAGGAAGGAAGGAAGGAAGGAAGGAAGGAAGGAAGGAAGGAAGGAAGGAAGGAAGGAAGGAAGGAAGGAAGGAAGGAAGGAAGGAAGGAAGGAAGGAAGGAACTAAGAAAGAAAGAAAGAAAGAATGACTCAAAGGAAGGAAGGAAACATGAAGCAAAGGAAGGAAGAAAGAAAGAAAACATGACTCAAAGGAAGGAAGAAAGAAAGAAAGAAAGAAAGAAAGAAAGAAAGAAAGAAAGAAAGAAAGAAAGAAAGAAAGAAAGAAAGAAAGACTCAAAGGAAGGAAGAAAGAAAGAAAACATGACTCAAAGGAAGAAAGAAAGAAAGAAAGAAAGAAAGAAAGAAAGAAAGAAAGAAAGAAAGAAAGAAAGAAAGAAAGAAAGAAAGAAAGAAAGAAAGAAAACATGACTCAAAGGAAGGAAGGAAGGAAGAAAGAAAACATGACTCAAAGGAAGAAAGAAAGAAAGAAAGAAAGAAAGAAAGAAAGAAAGAAAGAAAGAAAGAAAGAAAGAAAGAAAGAAAGAAAACATGACTCAAAGGAAGGAAGGAAGGAAGGAAGGAAGGAAGGAAGGAAGGAAGGAAGAAAGAAAGAAAGAAAGAAAGAAAGAAAGAAAGAAAGAAAGAAAGAAAGAAAGAAAGAAAGAAAGAAAGAAAGAAAGAAAGAAAGAAAGAAAGAAAGGAAGAAAACATGAAGCATTTCAATAGAGTTCCGCTTGGTAAACACTTTAATGAATTTCCCAAGATGCATTACAAAAACAGAAATTACCTTTAGTGTACGGGTGGGTGCCCATCCAGTACCGTCAATTGAATGCTCTCGCAATAAACTTGAATACATGAATACAATATCAGTTAAAGAACATAAAAATAATCAAAACAATGTGGAGTCTAACACATTAAGACATATGAATACATAACAGACATATATATATCTACCTCAGGCAGATCTCTCCGGTTTCTGCAATGTTTGGGTGCCATATTCTAGTCATGCACTTGACTTTAGGAGGCTGTGGAAAGCAGAACATGGTTAGTTCTATTACAGCCCTAGCTGGGGTGCATCTAACAGAAATCACCAAGTCTATATCCAATCGATCTGCTTGATCACCCGCCTTTTCAAAATCGACAAGATTGTCATCTGTATTCCAGACTGGGAATACAAATGCAGCAAATAATGGACAGTATGTGAAAATTAAAGTACATTAAAGCATATTAACCTATTCTATGACACCAAATACACAAAATAATGAACTTTTAAAAAAGCATTGTATGACCCCTTTAATATGAATTACTATAAATGACTTCTAGTCATTACAATGCAGATAGGTTTTTATATAATCATGGAGGTTTGTATAATGCCTTTCATAATCCTTTTCATAAATCATAATATTTCATGATTTTGGGTCCATGTCTGGATCTCAGCACAGCCTTTACATGGCTATTGCAGTGCTCTAAGGTCAAGGATGGGTTGTGTTATACATGTGTGCATTTGTGTGGGAACACTCAGGCTGCTATTTCATTGAATTCAGACACTGCAAAACATCGGTAATGCCCGCAAACATCTATTTAACGGCCCCGCTTACAAATGGACTAATAAAATCATCATTGCAGTGCAAGTGAGTAAGTGTGGCATTACCTCATTACTTCATGATATGTTACAGGCACTTACCACCATATTATAGGCTTCAAGAACTTCAATCTCAAACTGAAACTTTCCACCAAGGTAATAGCCTTCATCTGAAGAGATGTTTTGTGGAAATGGAAGGTTATATTTTCACTAGCATAATACAAAACATTTGACAGATACTAGCAATGTACAACAAAAAAAAAAAAAACAGATGAGCAAAGGCCTCTTCACACCAAGGGCCCTATTTTAACCATCTGAAACACAAGTATCAAAGGCGAAGCGCAAGTAACTCTGTGGGCGGATCTCAGGCGCTGTTGCTATTTTACCGGCGGGATAAACGACTCTTGCGCTTCTAAAATGCGCCATTTTTCTAAAATGGGTTGGTCTGAAGTAGCTCCATTACTCATAGGTGTGGTTTGGGCGTAACGTGAAATAAACCAATCAGAGCATCATCTCACATTCCATTTATGAGCAGGCGCGCTTGTTCCATGGCGGCTTGCTATTATAACGGCGGATTTGCCAGGCGCGCGCCATGAGCGGTTCACAGCCGAGGAGACCGACGTTCTCGTCAGGGCCGTAAAAGACAGAGAAGTGACATTGTATGGGGATGGGAGAAACCCACCCAAATTAGCTTCGGTTAAACAGGCGTATAATAATTTGGGTAAATGTGTAAGCTAGATTTATGCCTATTTTTGCACATCTTCATGGACACCATAATGATTTCCCTCATGTGGTAATATTTTTCCTTGTAATAATGTAGCCTATGATTTGCAAAAATGGCAACTGCTGCGTCTGTGTGTAGATGAGAGAATCAAAGTGTATGCGCGTTGTGCACACGCTACATTATGGCCAAGCATGCGCCCTCAAAATAGCATTTGAATAACATGCATAAGTCAGTGGCGGAATTGTTCTCTAAACCTGCAAAATAGCACCAGGGAACGTTTGCGCTGGAACACGCCTCCTCTTTTCACTGAACCGCCCCCGGGAGCGTAAGTTCATTCCCTAATTTACCGACGTGCGTCTGTGGAGGGAAAAGTCCGCTGTGCGCGGGTGCAAAATAGGAATGATACATGCGTCAATGTACAAAGTCAATTGCGCTGGGTGCAAGATAGGGCCCCAAGAGTGACAAAAAACAATCTGAATCATATCTGAAAATTAGCAAATGATAGTTGTTGTTTGTTTGCTCTTCTGGTTCCAGACACATGAACCATGAAACAACAGAAAATAGATTATAAATGTTTTATTTCAAATACTTGTGATCTGTGAGAAAAAGGCCTTAATATTGTGTATGGATAGGTCAACTGAACTCTTTTACACTGTTCAACAGCATTTGCATTTAATGGATGTTAACAATTGAACCTTTTTAAAAGAGGTCAGAATTACCTGGAGAAATGGCCAACTGGAAGTGATGGAGTTTGTTTTCATCAGGAAATGTAACTTTACAGGTATCTGCAGAAAGGATAATATTTCGAATAATAGTTCATAATCACAAATATATATAAATTAACATCTGCATTACAACTGACAGATCCAGACAGATTTGTATCATGATTTTTTTGTGTGTATTTTTTGTATGTTTTATCATTTTAAAATGTTTCCTGCGATTAGAAACAGCATTAGGGATGCACCGAAATCATACAATAAATCATACAAAAATCATGTTATGGCCAATAACTAATAAATGGCTGCTATTCAAACTCAAACTCATATTTTGTCAAAAGAAATTAATCACAAAAAACTAAAAGCAACCATTTTAAATGCTACATGGCATAACACCATTATAATGTATAGTGTGAAAATGTATATTTATTTAAAGATTATATTTAACAGTTATTCATTCTTTTCAAGATTAGATGACAACAAAATCTAAAAATCAAATAAAGAGCTATATAATTGTAGATATACAAACAAACAATTATATATGCAGGTGAAACTCGAAAATTTTGAATATTGTGCAAAAGTTTTAATTTTGATGATTATGGCTTACAGCTTATGAAAACCCCAAAATTGAAAATCTCAGAAAATTTGAATATTACATGAAATCAATAAAAAGAAATGTCGGCCCTCTGAAAAGTATAATCATACATGTATATAGTTATATATAGCCTACTAAATATATTAGTTTCACCTTTTAATTTGAACTACTGAAATACACAAACTTTTGGACAATATTCAAATTTTTCGAGTTTCATCTGTATAATATATATATATATATATATATATATATACAAACATATAATTTTTTTGTTTGTCAATCTAGAATTATATATAGCAATAACTGATATGGTATCAATTTACTGCACAAAATGTCCTGGATAAGATACACTCACTTGGAAGGTTGGTCTCAAGTTCTGCAACCTCTGTAAACACAAACCAAAACATGAGTGTTCAAAACTGATGGGTGACAGACTTATGAAACCAGCTTTTACTAACCAGTACATAAACAGATGTTTTAGAACGATATTCAGTTTTAAAATTTCCTTTGTTACTGGAATCCTTCCCTGAATTTGTTTATTATTGGAATTCTTGTTTATGAAGCACTGATATACAAGACACATATATAAAAGAAAAAGCATATATATGGCCACCAGCTATATATGGGAAACTGCATTCTCTCAATACCATCTCTAAATGTTCAGTTGGGACGGATCTAATGGCCTCACTGATTCACAAAAATAGCCTGAGTGTTTGACTGCGGATGGGAACGGCTTTTTTACGCTGCTGGTAATGGCATACAGACTCCTCCTCTCAGTCTGATATAAATAGAGTTTACTGCTTTCCTGATCTGGTCTGCATCACATCACCTTACTGCCACTACAACTGCCAGCAGACAGTCACCGCACAACACAACACAACACAACTCGACTCGACTCAACATGCTCTCTGGATTTAGACCTGCTCTTCTCTTTCAAAAAGTGTCGACAGAGTGTCGTTCATGATCCAATTGCAATGCGTGTTGAATCATGATAAATAGAATACATTTATTTTCAGAGACCACAAAGACAAAAAATATATATAATCTTAGAGATTCAAATGTAGACAGACAGACAGATAGATAGATAATAGTTCAAAAAGTGTCAAAATGATGTATTTATATATATATATATATATATATATATATATATATATATATATATATATATATATATATATATATATATTTGTTTGTTTTTTTTACCAATAATTCAATGTACAAAACACGTTTAATTTAGTTAAGTAAAAAAATGCGTTATCTGGTGTCTTTAACCTTGTGTTATTTTTTTGTTTTTGTTTTTGTGGATAAAGCCACGTCACAAAACCTGTTCAGTGTTCATGTAGTATGACCTGTTCTTGTGTAACTGCCTAATATGTATGTGACCGTTTCAGAACAGACCTAAAAATGGGTTGTGAACCAGCAGGCTCTAGTGTCATGATCATGTTTGGTCAGTGATTCGTACCTTTGATGAGCAGTCGATCTCTGATGGACACTCTATGAGAGGCATCATTAGAGCCTGCAGAGGTTCGGCCGGCCCTCATGCCTTCCTCCCTCTTCAGCTTACTGGCTAACGTCAGCATACCAGCACACCAACATACACACGCTCACACACCTGTGACCAACACAAATACACACGATGATGGTGAACACTATTTTAGTTAACTAAACATGGCACTTGAAATAAATGTTAACTGAAATAAACTAAACTAAAAATAACTTATTTTATTCATTTTATAACTTCATTTAATTTAACTTGACATTTCTAAAATAAAATAAACAAAATAACTTTCTTTTTTTTAATATAGCCTACATTTATAAAAAAAAAAATATATATATAAAAAAACTATACAGGCCTAGACATAAAAAACAGAAACATTTTAATGCAAAAAAATAAAATGACAGACATTATTATGTTCAATTTTACATCTAACAGTTAAATGCCTTCCAAGTGCAATACCCCACTTTTTTTGTGCAATATCCTTGTAAATTTTTGTCCTATTTATTCACATTATTATTCACAATAATGTGAATATGTTCAGTATCTGTAAATATTTATTCTGAATAACCCTATAATAACCCTTGGCAACAGAGCGCTTTTTGATTCTGACATTATTTCTGTTTGGGCCCAATTTTGTATGTTTTCTGCAAAATCTTTACAATGATAATCATATATATATATATGTGTATATATATATATATATATATTTTTTTTTTTTTTTGCCAAAATACAACATTTACTAAATTATTAAAATTATAAACCTATTCATATTCTTTTAATAGGTTCCTCGAACTAAATAGGCATAATATTAAACAATAATATTATTGAAGCTTTGATCCACTGTTGTTTTATTACAAAGAAGGCATAAACTTGTACTTGTATAAAGCAAGAATACATTGTAGAAAAATACAATTTGTGTGCATATCAATCATAATTTATTCATGTTTTTTGTATTCTGAAACAATCAGCTACTGTATTGTAAATGCAGTATTATTACTATTATTATTATTATTATTATTAAGTGTGCAAATGTAAACTATATTTCATCACTTCATTGTTCCTCTTAAACAACAACAACAACAACAACAATGATATTGTGAGAAAAAAGCAGACTCGCCAAGTATTTTACTACATATTCTGCTACAAATGTTGTATTACGTGTATATAACAAATTAAACACAAAGGGTCACACTCTCTAGTGTGAAAGAATCAAGTAACGTTAAGTTACCATGGTATTACCATGTTTTTAGTGACCTGGTTTCACGGTAATATCATACAACTGACATGTACTGCAAAATCCAAAATAGCAATACCATGTTTTATAAACAAGCACTGTGGTAATACCATGGTATACTTGGAATACCATGTAAATACCCTGGTACAGGAATAGGGTAATCTGTCAGTGCAAATGAATAACGTTAAATCAAAGTACCATGGTATTACCATCTGTTACCATTAGTCTGGTAACGTTACCTTTATACTATATATACCTAAATATATAAAGCAATATTAAACCTCCTAAAGCATGTATATATTGTAGAGACTACAATAAGTGTAGCAGATGCAGATGATATGAAATTAAACAATCCAAACTTTCATAATCATCAGTTACCGGTTCGGTTCGAGCCGTTATCGTGCTAACATGTTCATTCGCAGCTACACTTTAACCCCCATCACACAGTGCATTATTTATCCTGGATGTGAGATGACTATCTGGTAATATACTGAAATGTAGGGACTAAAATATCTTTACATTCATAATACAACTAAAAAAATGTCAATAACTCGGCTGCGATCGATATTACACTTACCTGCAGCTGTCAGAGTCACCGAACTGTCCCGTTTACACCATAATCAGGATATTCCAAATGAATTTCACGCCGTTTCCCCCCAAATAACTTTTATGTAAATCACGTTGAAAGTCGTTAAAAGAAATATAATTGAGTGGAATACTTCGCGGATTAGTTCCGTGGAGTTTAATGATTTCCGCTGCCTGAGCGGTTTAGAAGCCGGAAGTAGTTCCGTTCATTTAAAAACAAAGTCCGTGTGGAATCAAACGCCACAAATAAAATTTCCGCCCTTTTTCTGCAAAGCCAGAAAGAGCCACTTAGAGCACTTTAGATAACTATTTTATGGTGTTCATAGAAACATTACACACACAATATAATAAATCCAACAGTTAAGTGTTTATTGTTCAACACAAATGCTTTAATGCTCTTTGAAGTACTGAGAAACAATTGAAACAGAGTGATCTGTGGGTTCTCAATCATTTTAGGATTTCTGTGGTTTAGAGGCTAATAAGTAGAAGTATTTCACTACCACTGTTACTTCAGTGTCAGTCGACGAGGACCCCATTGCTTCCAACAACCTGAAAATAAAATAATGACAATTAGTAACATTTTATTAATAATATTAAGCTTTATAAATATATATTCAGATTTCAGAAATAATTGGATTAATTAAAAAAAAAAATTAATCAAATGATGTGTTGATTTATAATTTAAGCATTTTTGATAATCTATGTATGTATAGGTTGAAATAAATAAATGACACTGGAGCAAATCCAAAGGCTATTTTGCTTCTTTCAG
The DNA here is from genome assembly GCF_951802725.1 of Rutilus rutilus. NCBI lineage: Eukaryota > Metazoa > Chordata > Actinopteri > Cypriniformes > Leuciscidae > Rutilus > Rutilus rutilus. Next base: position 6,369,712 of record NC_140210.1, on the reverse strand, counting down.
AGCATCAAGGACGATGTTCCTTATGAGCCGAGACTGTCTGTTACCTGTCTGTGATGGTCTGAGACAGTCTCTTGGCCTCAACAGGATCCTTCTCCAGGAAACCTTGATATGTAGAGAAAGTTTCAACCAAGCCAACGAACCCTGACAGTGGCATCATCATCCGAACCTTCAGACATTCATGCCTGTGCAAACAAATACAGGCATTTAAGTGTGAATCTGATATATTTATATTAGATTTTGCAATAAAAAAACAGTCTTTAAAGTTGATTACATTATACCATTACGTTTATATAGCATTTTTTTTATTTTTCATATTGGCATGATCCTTACAAAGCCGCTATGTAATAAAAAGCACACTTACCACTCTTTATCATCGTATGAAACAAGGTCATAGATCTTCTTGTACACTTGGAGGGAACTGGATCCTATGTAAGCTTTCCGAAAAGGGTGCAGGGTTGCATAGTACTGTGAATTGAAAAATAGAGTATACACTGAAGATCTCTAGTGCTAGAAAGCCAATCAATTAAAATGCTGCATCATACTTCACATAGGCTGCCTCATATCAAATATTTATAATATAGGTTTCCTGAACAACAACAACCCATGAAACATTTTGTTTATGGTTTATTTAACCTCTTGACAGATTTGATTGAGTTTCGAGGTGCTTTCTCCATATTCCAGATCAAAATCCATGGTGTAGCTGAGCAGCGCGAGGCAGCCTCCTGGCCTCAGAATCCTGTCTGCCTCCCGCAGGAAGAGCGGATGGTCGAACCAGTGAGCAGCTGTCATAGATATAACCAAGTCGACAATATCGTCCTCAAAGGGCAACTCCTCTGCAGGACTCTGTCTAATGGAGCAGGATAATCAGATACATATCCATAGAGTGAGTACAGACGGAAAAATAGATGGCACATGGTAGTAGTGACATGGTAAACATGGTAGTGATGGAACTATACTATGTTTTTAGAAATGTGACATGCAGTACCTTAAAGCTACACTTTGTAGTTTTTTTAAGTTGATTCTTAGCAAAAAACACTTTGTTCTTTCAAAATGATATGTGCTCATTAATGTGTAATTACTTCTACCAACTAATCAAGTATTCTCGTGAGCGTAGAATCTGCCATTTAGAATACATACGAGCGAGCCGCTCGAATGGTGGCAGCCATGTTGCGCCTCCATCTTGAAAATACATTAGCCAAAGAGGGACATACCTGGAAATTCAAGCTTCGCCTTTCGCGTTTTACACTCAGTGGCACCGTGACGAATGCGAGGGGGAGATTACTCGCGACTGCCGGCAGATTTGAAATAATACGGCCACCGTAGGAGTTAAAACGCCCTCGGAAATGGGAGGGGCTAGAAAGTAATATTCAGTTGGTAGTCATAAACAATTTCACCGCTAGATGGGAGAAAATCCTACACAGTGTAGCTTTAATATTCTCTGAAGTATCTTGTCAGTAGTACCATGGTATTGCCATATGATGTCCTCACATATACCTCTTTTTTTGAGCATAATGAAGCGAAGAATTGTTCTATATTCTCTTGCAGGTGTTTATAGTTATTTTGTACCTGTAACACAAATTTGCTGCGTGATCTTTAGCAGAGGCTATCTCCAGTTGAGCTGAACTGATATCTGTCCCGACCACAGTCATAAAGTGAGGAGCCAGTAGTTCAGTGCCCTGTCCTGATCCACAGCCCACATCCACTGCCAGATCAAGCGGCTCCTGGATCTGTTCATATATTAGGTCAAAAAAGAAAGCTTTAGCTATGTTGGTGTTTTCAACATTCGATTTTAAAGACTTAAAGGGATGGTAAAATGCCCTTTTCACAAGATGTAAAATATATCTATGATGTCCCCAGAGTGTGTGTGTGAAGTTTTAACGCAAAATACCCCACAGATATTTTTATATAGCAAGTTAAAGTTGTCACTTTTTGAGGGTTTGCAAAAACGCAAAGTTTTGTGCCTGGCCCTTTAAATGCAAATGAGCACACTAAAATGACAGAAACTGTTCTGCCTTTAATGTTAAAACGGAGTCAGTCAAAGATGGAGACTCAAGAAGAAGTGACAACATGTAGAATGCAACAGGACGTCTCTGAATGGTTAGTTGATGAATTTATGTTGCTGATGTGGAGTTAACTATCTTCAATTAAGATATTCTGTCATGATAAATCTATAAATCGCTCATATAGGAACTGTTGTGAGATGCACACAGAGTGACTTTCTATTGAGTGTGAAAAGATGGATGCTAAAGTTTGAGCTGACTCACAAATGTACTCTTATACAACAACTTTTCCTCTTCTCAACATGGACGCAGTGTTGCCAGATTGGGACGGTGATTTCCAGCCCAAAAGCTCACCAAAACCCGCCCACTACAAGAAAAAACCGCCCAAAATTTTACTGCCGCCAAAATAATATGATATAAATTCATTACCATGTCATTCAAGGTTGATAAGCACAATTTTTATCTTCTTAAAACAAAATAACAATGATAAAATAAAATAAAAAATAAAATTCCAGGAAAACAGATCAAAACAGGGCAATAATAAAGGAGAATTATAGCCAATATGACTAAAATGTCCAGATGGACACTGTCAAAACGGCAATCAAGAAATGAACCGATTACTTTAACCCTCAGAAGTACACATTGCAGAACATAACGCAGAATTTAGCAGTCAAACTCATTCATCGTTGATTCAAACCTTTTTCAGCAGCTGTCAGGGTCGAGTATTGTGCAGTCTGGACGGTGTAAAAGTTGCCGATGTCTCTGGTAAGGTTAGGTTAGTGTGCACATGGCCATGGACATATTTCACGTCCCATATTTCATTTAATTTCAAGTCATTCAACTGTGCTCTCCTCAGAGTTATATTCACCATCTATCCCACCAGGTGTACGTTTTTAGAGTTGCTCACTATCTTACTCTTTACTGTGTAGATAAAACTTTGGCATTAGCGATCACTTGAATATACAGCTACAACTTATCGCGCTCAATCGCATCTGCCTGCTGATCACTGATTGGCTAGAAGTGCGTGCTCGTCGGTGATGTCAACACTAACGCCAGCTGACTCTGCATGGGCGCGCGTGTGTGTACAGTAATGTCATGAATGATGACTGATTTTATGGACTACATGCACACTTTAGTTTAGTTTTTTAATCAATTAGACTTTAAAATGTAGATGTTTGAAAACCGCCGAACTGACCCCAAACCAGCCCAAATTTTGTCCACCCGCCCAAATCCTTTTTTACCCGCACAATCAAATTCAAAACCGCCCAATTGGGCGGGAACCCGCCCAATCTGGCAACATGGACGGCGTGTTCCCGGGGGCGGGGTTTATGTAAATTCTAGGGTAGTTTGTTGTAGTTCTTTTCTTTAAAAGCAAATATCTTCCTTTGCTTTGAACTTTGAGTATTGTAACTTTGCAGATGTTGTTTATGCTCAAACAGCAACATTACACACTAACTAAAGTTAGAAAAGTGAAATCATAATCAACCAGCCCTTTAAAAGGATAGTTTAAGTAAAAATGTTTGTTCCAAACTAGCTTAATTTTCTTTCTTTGTACCAACGTATAAGTTAGCTATTTTCTTTGAGTGAGTGACAATTCGATTAATTTGACGCTATAGGCCTACAGCAAATAATGGGAAGAACAACAAAATGCTGTAAATCCTAAAATAATTATGGTATTATGAGTTTGTAATTTCAAGCAACATAACGGAAAGTTTTTGTACATCTAATAAAAAAGGAAGATATTAAGTTACAATGGCCACGCCCACTCTTATGTAATAAGAATAGCACACCTGAAATCTGCTATTTTGCGTTAAAACAAATTTTAAAAAGCATTCAGGTTTCAAACATGAGGGTTTACAAATGATGACAGAATTTTGATTTATATTTTCCATAGTTTAGCCTCATTAAAGACAACTAAAACATCATACACATAATGTGCTGAGTCATCATGACAAAAGCTTTTCTAAACACACCCATCTCACATACTCTTTTTCGAAGGAAGTTCAGCACTTCATCGATGAGTTCCTGAGGAGGAGACACCCGGTAACGCTGGTAAGATTCAGCATGTGCTTTTCCCTCAAAATGTCTCTGAGCCATTTCCCCTTTCTAAGTCAATCCAACAGACACAACCTGAGAATCTGGCCATGGGTTATTCATTACAACAAGCATAGGCGGAGTGTGTGGGGAAGGGCAAAAACCACTGACTGCTGCTGCTTCGGATTGCTTTTACAGATAAAAGCTGCCAATAACTGCAGGTACAGAATCAGTTTTCTCCGTAATGATTAACATCGACGAAACATTTGCCTATCCAGTGCGGATCTGTGTTTGCGCTCTGGAGTGCTTCAAGGGTTTCGATTTACAATGTGTTTTTGCAGCGTTGAGAAATGTAGCCAATCACAGACACAACTGTTGATATATTGACCGCAATGTCCAATCAGAGTTGCTTAAGTTAGAATTCACTGATCACTCGAAGAGAGTGCAGTCAATTTCTTTGATTGTAACTGAACTTTAGTGAGATTGCCCTCTTTCTAGCCTCATAGTAGGCTAGCCTATGTACAGTAGGCTACCGGTAAAAAAAAATGGACACATCACTATTTTTTATGGTTTTTTTTTGTAAGTCATAAATATTTTTTATGTAAGTCTCTTATGCACACCAAGCCTGCGTTTATTTGATCAAAAATACAGATTTTTTTTTTTTTTTTACAATTTAAAAATGTTTTTCTATTTTAATGTACTTTAAAATATAATTTATTTCTGTGATGCAAAGTTGAATTTTCAGCATCATTACTCCAGTCTTCAGAAATCATTCTAATATGCAGATTTTTTATCAACATTGGAAACAGTTGTGCTGCTTAGTGTTTTTTTTTTTTTTTTTTTGCAACCTGTGATACTTTTTTCAGGATTCATTTGCTAAGTCTTTACTTTCACTTTTTATCAATTTAACACATCTTTGCTGAATAAAAGTATTAATATTTTTTTTAAAGAAACGGTAGTGTATATTGGTACAAAAGATTTCTATTTTAAATAAATGCTGTTCTTTTTTTAACTTTTTAAACTCAGAATCCTAAAAAAAAAGTATCAAAGGTTATAAGTATATTAAAATGGAAAACCATTATTTTAAATTGAAGTAATATTTCATATGTAAATGTATATGCCCATTTTTTACATTTGAGCTCCTGTCCCTGAGGAATGTTTAGCTGACGTGAGGAGTTATTAGCTTTAATATCCTCGACCATCGGGTGCCTGGTGTGGGCAAGGAGCCTTTTCTACCCAACATTTACTTGTTATTGAAAATGTCGGTGTTCACAGAGCCTGCTTTGGAGAAGAAATGAACAGAACTGAGTTACTCCCAGCAGAGCGTGCAGACCCTTTCACCATGGCTCATCCACCACAGAAAACACTCCAAAACCAAAATCCACACTTTATAAAATGATATGATCAATAAGTTATGACAACATACTGTATGATCTTACATTGCATTAACTCATCAAAATAAATTAAGCCTTTTTTTTTTTTTTTTTTGCAAGTAATACAAGATTCACCTCATTTTTAAAACAGTTTAATGTAATTTAAGTTGAAATGACTTAAGCATCCAAGTTGATTGTACTTAAAAATGTAAGGCAGAAACAAGGGAAGAAACATGAAAAGACGAGCATGCAGTTTATGGATGGAGAGATGATATATTGATCTGTTACTGACCTGTGAACATCACTGTTATGAACTGAATTGAAGGAATCCTTTCCTAGTTAAACAGTTCCATTCAAATTAGTTCAAATTGATTCAACTTCATAATACACGTGTTTTATGTTGCAATAGTCAAGAATGGATCTTTCAATTTTTACTTGGCAAACTTTTTTAATTACACAGGAAATAAATGAAGAGGATGTTTTATTTACACGGGTTAAAGGGATGATGATGATGCTGATGATCTTCATCAGGAGTTGTAGTTGCGGTTGTGCTTGTTGATCCACAAGTGCTTCAGTTTCGGATCATTCCTGTAGCGTTCGAGCAGCAACTCTTTCTCTCTTCGCTCCTTCTCCTTGATTGCTTTCTTCTCCTCCTTTCTCCTGCTGGTGAACAGAGAACCTGGGAGTTTTCTTGTGCACTTTTCCTGGACGTTCACATTGCGCTGGATCTCAAAAATAAATCAAACAATTTTTAAACTTTTATTTTCAATAATCAAAGGTAGGCCTAGTCTGTCGATTCAATTAAAGATCCACATATTACATATTTTAAAATATTAGGCTACATATTTCATTGATGCCTGTTTTTTTTTTTTTTTTTTTTTTGAAAAAAAAAAAATGTGAATTTTTTTTTGAAAATTACATGGACAAGGACAGTACATTTATGAAGCGATCTGAAATTCTAAATTTGCGTCGTTGAAACAATGGATGTTAATTGAAAGCACTGCACAAAACCAGCAGCACCAATCTATCACCAAACCAGCACCAATTAATAGCATTAATGGTAAGTTGTATTCAAGTCACTTGTATTTAGTCTATGTTCATACACCGCTTACCATTTGATCAAACTATCATAGTTGGTTAATGAAGCCAAGGCCTTCAGGCCTATTATGTGAAGTGTAGGCTGACAACAACACGCGAAATGGTGACGTGAAAGGACTTATATTTTAACATGTTTGATAATTATGCAGCAATAGTGTATATATAGCCTATACTAATTTCACCCACAATGATTTGGTTCTGGAACAGGGCCAGGTCCAAACACAGGATCTGGCTGCATTAGGTATGTTGCAATGAACATGTTTTGTGAACAAAGCCGCTTTAATAATAAATAATTTATCGGGAGCGCTTCATTTAAATATATTTAAATGTGTTTTCAAAGGGGAAGCGCATCTCTTTACCCTGAAGTTGGTTCACCCTCCACTTATGAATACAGTCGCCTTTACTGCGTTTGACCTCTGTACTTTTAGCACAGTCTAGAGTGCTTTTATTAGTGACAAATTTACAGTATAATCATTAAAAAAGCTATAAAACATTGAAAATGTTAGATATGTTACAATACACAGTGGCTTTGTATATCCATTATGTCTTTGCTTCACTGATGGGGTCAGTCTCTGTTTTCGAGGGTCTAAAACTCTGGAGTGTGTGTGTGTGTGTGTGTTATACTAATTATTATACTAGTATAATATTATACTAGTATCATAACAAATGACACACGTGCGGAAGACAGGGTCTTGTTGTCACACTGGAAAGTATGTCTTACATTCACATTCATTTCAAAACACCTAGTAAAAAAAAAAATAGTACAATTATTTTCTGAATTCTGCCCTTATAACAAAATGCAGGCTTTGTAACTTTAGATATTGTAGGCTAATAGTAATATTTTGTATATTCATTTTCAACAATACACAAAGGTATTCTTCTCAAAACAATGTCAATAAATTGCAGGTTTCCTTGTGAGAACTTACCCATGAATGTTAAATTAATAAAATTATTTTATAATATTTTTGTTGTAGTTCTTTTTATTAAGTTTGTATGTAAATAACCTGATATATGAGCCCCAGTCTCTTCAACACAACGTGCCTCTTCTCAAGAAGTGCAGCAGGGGGCGCTATCACACAGCAGAACATGTTCAGCTACTGCCACTAGTGCACTGCACTCATTTAAACAGGCACATGCACTGTGATTCTAACACACAGAGACTGTCATTGCAAGTTATTTTGAAACAAAAAGTTATTACCATAAACAAACAAATACCCTTTTTTAGTTTAAATTCTGCTTTGATTATTTCCTCAAATTTAAGTGTTGTGACTAATTACTACACATCATTTGTATAATGAATATCTTTTGAAAGAGTGGGAGAAAAAAAAAAACTCATCAAATTAGCATGTCACAAACAATCTGCCCTGGGCAACAATGGTTGTACTAGATTAAATTTCACGCATGCTGATTGGCTGAATGATATTATCAGCTCCGCCTACTTACTAAGCCTCTGATGACTTGTGTTTGGCTGTCAGATCTTGACGTGACAGCTGCGAGACCGTCAATAAGTCAGGAAGCTGGTCATCGGGCAGCCAATTCCCTAAGCCGCACGGGTTTAAGGGTTTTAATTATTCATTGGTCACACGTCTGGTCCATACAGGAATCAATCAGACCAGCCTGTGTTTGGATGGGTTTATAGGTGTCAGGGCAGAGAGGCCTGGACCTGTGTACCTCAGCACTGCGCATCCCTGCAGATAAAATCAATCACTGCTGATCACATCAGTATTTGCATCCACTGCCACACCTGTCAGAGAGAAACACACAAACAGAGAGAGAGAGAGAGAGAGGGAGCATACACAAAAAGAGGATGCACTTTATTTTTTGACCAGAAACATAGGCTACTTTAAACCGATTTTATAGGCCCCGCAATAGCAAGTAATAGGCCTAAAATCAGAATTGCTGGACATAAACTCACAATTCAAAAAGTCACAATCACCTTTTTTCATTTTTATTCAGTGGTGGAAACAAGCTTCCATAGGTCAACGCAGTAAATTTAGTGAAACTTTCACTTTTAGCCAAATTCCTGATCGTGAGGATTCCTGTTGAAATGACTTGATTTGTAGCACAATGGTAAATGTGACCGTATATTTCATGTTCTGATTTATAGTGATTTAAATATTGATTCATATTTCACTGTTTATTTACCAAAAAATATATTTTTGCATTGTTTAGTTCAGAACATGTCACTTCTATGGAACATTGTTTCCACCTCAGAAGGAAGAAAAAGGTAATTGCGACTTTTAATCTCACAATTTTTTCCCCAATTGCAAGTTTATGACGGGGCAGACAAGGTAACTATATATCGCCCCCTTCATTATTACATTTTGTTAACATTACAGAAGAATAAACCACAGACATTTTTTTTATTGAGATAAACTCATAATTGCGAGAAGTAATGTCATAATTATGAGATTTCAACTTTTATTCGCAATACGTTTTGTCTCACAATTATTATTTTTCTCAGAATATTCCAGTTTATATCTGGCAATTCAGAATTGATAACTCGCATATAATATTCCAAGTTGTTTTCTAAACTTGGAATTGCAAGAAAAAAGTCATAATTACGAGATATAAACTCACAATTGTGGGGAAAAAATGTCAGAATTGCAAATTATAAACTTAGAATTGCGAGAAAGTTAGAATTGCGAGATATAAACTCAGAATTGCGAGAAAGGTAGAATTGCGAGATATAAACTCAGAATTGCGAGAAAGGTAGAATTGCGAGATATAAACTCAGAATTGTGGAAAAAGTCAGAATTGCGAGATATAAGCTCAGAATTGTGGAAAAAGTCAGAATTGCGAGATATAAACTTAGAATTGTGGAAAAAGTCAGAATTGCGAGATATAAACTCAGAATTGTGGAAAAAGTCAGAATTGCGAGATATAAACTCAGAATTGCGAGAAAGGTAGAATTGCGAGATATACTGTAAGCTCAGAATTGTGGAAAAAGTCAGAATTGCGAGATATAAACTCAGAATTGTGGAAAAAGTCAGAATTGCGAGATATAAACTCAGAATTGCGAGAAAGGTAGAATTGCGAGATATAAACTCAGAATTGCGAGAAAGGTAGAATTGCGAGATATAAACTCAGAATTGCGAGAAAGGTAGAATTGCGAGATATAAACTCAGAATTGTGGAAAAAGTCAGAATTGCGAGATATAAGCTCAGAATTGTGGAAAAAGTCAGAATTGCGAGATATAAACTTAGAATTGTGGAAAAAGTCAGAATTGCGAGATATAAACTCAGAATTGTGGAAAAAGTCAGAATTGCGAGATATAAACTCAGAATTGCGAGAAAGGTAGAATTGCGAGATATAAACTCAGAATTGCGAGAAAGGTAGAATTGCGAGATATAAACTCAGAATTGCGAGAAAGGTAGAATTGCGAGATATAAACTCAGAATTGCGAGAAAGGTAGAATTGCGAGATATAAGCTCAGAATTGTGGAAAAAGTCAGAATTGCGAGATATAAACTCAGAATTGTGGAAAAAGTCAGAATTGCGAGATATAAACTCAGAATTGCGAGATATAAACTCAGAATTGTGGAAAAAGTCAGAATTGCGAGATATAAACTCAGAATTGTGGAAAAAGTCAGAATTGCGAGATATAAACTCAGAATTGTGGAAAAAGTCAGAATTGCGAGATATAAACTCAGAATTGCGAGTTATAAACTCAGAATTGCGAGATATAAACTCAGAATTGCGAGTTATAAACTCAGAATTGCGAGATAAAAAGTCAAAATTACTTTTTTTTTATTCTGTGGTGAAACAAGCTTCCATACACTTCTCAGTTTCTGAATTATTTCTGCACAATAAACACTGAGTAAGTACATAAGTACATAAACACTGACACAAAGATTGCCCACTGTACATTACGAACATTATTCTTCTGTGATATTAACAAAATAGATAGATAGAGTTTATCTTGTCTGCCTCCATTAAACCTTCATACTGTAGGCATAAACATTATAACTATTTGACTAACTTGTCCATTAAGGTTGTCTGCAAGAGAAAACATGCAAGAATGGAGTGCTTTTGTAGAAGCTTTTGCGTTACATGCGTAGGCTCCTTCCTGCTTGTGTCTGTAAGCTAGCGGTGTGACGTTACGAACACACTCACACACTTTATTTTATACTTTTGTTAAACTCTTTTACTCAAAGACTAACAGGCCTCCAAATAACAAAGCGTGCTTTTGCATTGTATATGTGTCATCAATGATGTGTCATCAATGTTTTAGAGTCCTCAGACCTTGTGTAAAGATGTCAGATTCTTTCACACTGAAAGACAAAAGAGGTTAGACGACAACTTTACCATCACCTACACAAAACAGCAATTTCACTCATAAACTTTGCCTGTAAAGAGAAAAGGTCATTTGCGTGCAGTTTTTTGTTTTGTTTTATGTGTTCTTTCTTAAATGATGCCACTCTTGGAGAAAGATCAACGTCATCATTGTGAACATTGAAACAGAACAATAACTTTTATTACAAACGACTTCCGTCTTGTGCGCATGAAGAGCTATTTTCCAAATAACTTTCTCGAAGGCCAGTTTTATGAATACATTAACATCAAAACTAATGGCCAATATCCTGATGTTCCTCTGGTTATTGCTACCGGAACATTCATATCTGTACATGCACGCTCTAAAAAGTCAATAGTGCAAGAAGAGGAAATGTCTTTCTAATGAACATGCTTAGATGCTCAGGATTAGAGATTTGAACTAAGTGCTTCACTCCTAAAAATAAAGGTTCTTTATTGGCATTCATAGTTTCATGGAGAACCTTTCCATTGCACAAAAGGTTCTTTAGAGTGGGAAAAAGATTGTTTAAATGTTCTTCACGTTAAGAAACAAATATGGTTCTTTTAAGAACCTGAAAGCTTCTTTGGGGAACCAAAAGTGGTTCTTCTTTGGCATCGCTGCAACATATTTTGCTGATCCTCCAAAAATTGAGTCCTAACCCTATCCCCATCCCTACTTATTCCTAAAATCAGAGGGAAATGATTGGTAAATCATCTGTGACATAGCCTTACAGTCAAGTGAATATATATATATATATATACACCAGGGAAGAGTACTGTACCATTACTAAAAATGTAAATGCATTGTAAAACATGAAAACAAGTGTTTTTCAGTAGATGGTATAACATTGCTTATTTTATTCCAGCATCCATCCACAAAACCCATGGGAGGTTTAACGGAGAAAGAAGGGTGCTTTAACTATGCAATAAGCAGCGATAATTACGGGTGCTAGATTATTAAACAAATTACTCATCATCTCTTTAAACGCAATCGATTAAAGCGAAATGCGATTAAGATTTGATTGGGTTAAAAAATATAAATCCTGAATCAGCCACTTGCAGGTAAATGAGGATAACGATTAGATTGCAGATGTGGTTGCTTTGATTAATGTGGGTTTGTCAATGGCCGTCTCTCTGCTGTCATCCAAACCATTATGTTCTGATTTAAGCGATGCTGCAAATTCCTCCCGATTCTCATTTACCGTCACCTCAAAGCCCAGTGCCCGACCGACCCCTAAATCTGACCTTGTTAGTATGACTGGCTCTAGAGACGTACGTGTGTGCGTGTTTGGCTAAAGAAAACAGTGTGCTGCAACATTTAAGCCCCTTTTAATTACTGCCCAACACCCCATAATGACAATTAGATGAGATTCAGTGGCAAAGGCATATATCAAAGTCATTGAGGAATGGGGGAAAGAGAGATCTTTGTGCGTCATTCCTTGATTGAGAAGCCTGAATGTTTGTTCAATCATATTGAGACTGTGATTGACAGAATGCTACCAAATTCTGGACACTTTTAAACTGATGACCACTATCAAGGGCAATGACGTTAAGGAGCAAATTAAAGCAAGCTTATATGCCAAAAAATAAATACATAAAAAAATGTTCAAATGTGGCAGTTAATCAATAGTGACTTTATGGCCACAAACAATAACTATTAAAAATGTACATTATGTCAACACAACACATTATCAGGGTTATTAGGATGACAAAATCATGCAGTAAACAATAACTAAACATTAAATCTAACATGCAACACTCTAATGTACATATTAACCCCTTACCAGTCAGGGATCACTGGTGATCCCAGATTATTTAAGTTCAAAATATGTTTGAGCTTATATATCTCAATATTAATAACAGTCTGGTTAATTTTGAGTCTTGAACTATAAACTCTCAAGTGTTGGCTTTCTAAATGTATGTGTGTTATGTTTCTATTCAGAATTACTTATGAGCAGTAACCTTTTTATTTTGGGCATTTCATGTATGCAGCACTTGCCAAAATTGGGGGTGACTGAAATAACAAAAATAAGATAGAAATATTGTATTTCAACTAAATATAATCATAAGGAAAACCAGTTGTACTGATTTTTAGGGCAGCTAGTATTTTTATTTACTGTAATTTTATAGTTTACTATAAAAGCACATGCATTGTCCCACTGAATACAATATATTTTCACCATAAATTTCATAGTATTTCATACTTTTTACAAAACAGTATCATAAGGTGTTATAATAGTGGAATTACTTTAAAGTGTGTGTGTGTGTGTGTGTGTCTGTGTGAATAGATATACACTCATGAACTGCACGGTAGCCAATTCTTCAATTCTGAATTTTGCTCATCGCTAACATCATAATCTTGCGATGGCATTCGTAAACATGCACCAGTTGCATTATGGATACATTTTCAGTATCATCTTTTTAAAGTCACATTATTCTCAAGCATTGTGTCATAAAAAAAAAAAACTAGTTTCCTTTTGCTAATGTTGATCTATTTAGTTTCTTGCGTCTAATCCCTAAGAGGCAGCCTTGTGTGAAATAAGATAAATTGATTTTGCATTGATTTGAACTCATTCTTTTTAGTTCATTCTGGTCGTGTGTGTAGTGGGCGGATCTATCCCTTCAGCAGAAGCAGGTGTCTAATAAATCAGGCCTAATGTTTAATGCATTCACAACCACGTTGATGGTAACGAGGTTAAACATATATTTTTCAAAAGCACTGACCTGTGCCTGCGCTCCTTTGTCATCTCTTCCTCTGAAACCTTTGATCACTGCTGTTGTCTTGCTGCAAAGAGAAAAGGAAATGGATTTGTTGAGAAAAAGATCAATCTCGGGTTAGTTTTGCAACCTACAATAACACTCATACCTCCTTGAATGCTTATCATAATACTCTGCATTATAAACAATAATGTCCTCGACATGCTTATTAAAAGTGACAAGAATTCCTTGTAAATTCTTGCTTTTGGAATTTAATCAAAATAGCATTACTAATTGCATTTATTTATTTGTTCACTGTTCCAACATGCATCACTCCTATTTGATGTATCAACTTCTCAAAGTTTACAGTAGGTGATCATCAATATTTGATGAGTTCCTAACCAAAGAAAAAAAATCATTGCTCAAATGTTGTGCTTTTGATTATCAACTTTATCTCAGATGTTCCAGCTAAGATCTGATCTTGGGGAACTTGATGAGAAATATCGGAGTTCATATACTAAGATCTATGACTAGCATTTTATCATCAGAAAGAAATGTCTTTATTATCGAAATTCTTTTTCTTTTCCTGAATAGACAACAATTAGAGACTTAATGGTTCTCAAATATTTCTCTTGACACAAGATTTCTCTTCTGCAGTCTCAGAAGAATCTTAGCAGTGTCTCAAACTATGGCTACATTTTCCAAGATACCAAAGAACTAGAGAAAATCTCAGTCAGAAATCTCAATTTGAACTCTAAGGTTCTCGTAAGGGATTTCAGGAAAAACCTCTGAGACAAAGTTGATGCTAGCCCGATCTCATCCCAAGGCGTCATATACTGACACTTTTGACATTTCGTCTACATCCAACGCACATGGCACCCTTTATCGTCAATATGAGACGCAGATAGATATGGGCCAGAAGGCGCCTCCTAGCGGTCTAACCCTAACCCTACCCCAGACCTAAACCTACCCATAACCGAACAAAGCTCTGTGCGTGTCATATTGACGCTTAAGAGTGCCATGTGCGTTGGATGTAGACGAAATGTCAAAAGTGTCAGTATATGACGCCCTAGGATGAGAATGCGTGAATATTAAACATAAAAACCTGAGCACAATTTGTGACTGGTATCTTTTGAAACTCTAGAGAAAACATGTGAGATAATGGGGGTCTTTTATAGGAGATACATCTGAGAAGCAAAGCTAACTTTGTTAAAAACAACGTTTTGGCTATTCATTTACACGCCAACCGTGTTTTGGGGACCTGAAAACGCAATCTTTTGAAAACGGGTTTCAAAGTGCAAGTTTTTGAAAACGATAACGTTATTGTCTCAGTGTAAACTGCAAAAACGCGAATTTGTGAAAACGGTGACACCATGCGCATGTATATAACATGTTCAATAGGCACATCGTTTTTCTTTACAATGTGACATCGCCAACTACTGGCCTGGCAGCATACTGTAATACAGCAGTTTTAGTCGTTTTCGAGGATCGTTTTGACAATGTTGTTGTCTGTATGCGACTTTTCCATTTTTAGCACGTCGTTGTCATGTAAAAATACCCTGAGATGATACAGAGACACCAGACATAACAAAGTTCTCACACTATTCTTCTGGCACGATCACTTTATTAGCAAAATATCTCATGTCGCACTCAATCGCCACTCATTGTATGGTCTTAAACGCATTTGCCCTCATGTTTTGCAGAAGGACAGCAATTGCGAGTAAATTTTCTGTCATTTGCAGGAACTTAATATGAAGATTATGCAAAGTAAAGCCTGGTTAACACGGCAGGATAATTAGGCCGATTTTAGCCCCGATTCACCCCTTCCGACAATCTTAAGGATGCTCCGATTATCGTAAAATAATCTGATCAGATATTCCTGCGGTGTGTGGTGTGTTAAGACTGCTCTCGTCTGCTCGGAAGGACGTCGGGACCGCTCCGATCTCAAATCGGGGATATCCAACATGTTGGATTTATTTGGCCCGATTTCCCCTCGTGTGTGGTGTCCCCCGGGGACAAACGAGCACGCAGCCTGTGGACTGTGGCGTTTAGCCAATCAGAAAGCGAGGTGACGAGGCGGCGAGGAAGCACTGGGAAACAAAATCAAAACAGCCGGCGGCATGGCGCACCAGAAAGTCCGGTGGACGTCAGAGATCATCGCCTTTTCTTTTGATAACGTTTTTTTTTCGGTTAAAAACAAACTACAAACTATCGCCACTGCATCCTCTTCGTCCGCCATGATTGTTTTACTCTGAAGTCACGTTTGATCTCGAGGGATTTTGCGAGATTTCCCGTCTGACCTGGGAATGCTCGGGAGTCAAATCGGTTCGTGTGTGATGTGTTGATTTTGCCGTGTGGCTGCGCACCACACACTGTACGACCAAAACTGCTAGAGCCGTGATTTTTTTAATCGCCGTGTGTGGGGTCTCTCAGGTTTGGAAAATCGGCCGACAATTTTAAAATCGTCCCGTGTGAACCAGGCTTTACATGTATCTTTATCGAACTGTGAAAGTGAATAGTGCATAGCAGGCACATACTGGTATGAACATAGATAGCCAATATATCGATTCAATATGCGTCATATGACTAAATGTGTCATAATTTTCAATAGCTACCACCATTTTCACAGTCAACACTACAATGGGAAAACATATTTTAAAATGTATCCACTTAAAATTAAATTTTCACAGGACAAAAACACCATTAAAGTGTAGATTGAAGACCAAAATGCAGATAAAAAGATACGTTTTCAAATGTATCCAGATTATGTAGCCTCATTGCTGTCTAGAACAATGGTTTTGTATGGCTCCATTATTTACACAGCTGATTTGAATCATCAGCTCGTTAGCAAATAAATGCATGAATTGAACTTTGGCCTGTCAGACATTCAGTACAAAAAGAAATTGCAGTGTCGATTTGAGAACGACTGGTGTTGAGCATTCTCCAACCTCTTTAATAAGGGAGTTGAATCTCTAACAGCACCATGTTTTGGTCAAACCAGGAGTGAATGTTGATCTGAGAGCATGTTATGTTCCATATCTAGGAGTATGATCTTGTTAAGAGGTTTGGAATCTGCAGTCTGGTCCTGGATCAGTGCTGAGGGAACACGCTGGTTGAGGATAGCTGATGGCAGACAGCTGGAATGCCATTAGTTGTGACCCGACTGCTGGCAGCTCATCAAACCATCCACCGGGGCACCGGAGTGGAGGGGTTGCCATGACGACCGCTCCTCCGTTACATAACCTGCGATTGGAGGAAAATGGAGACCCAGAGCGAATGGAGGTTTCAGGCTTACAGTGTGGTTTGAGTTTGCCTGAGGGACTTATTGCTGTGTGAAAAGAGGTGTGATGGCTCCTGCAATACACTCAGCATGAGAGGATATACTATAGAGCACCAAAGTCCAAAAGCATCTCTGCCCACATAAAGTTAGTTTAGTAAAAAAATGATTTTACTAACCATAAATAAAACACACTTTTTTTTTTTCTTTTCTTTTTTTTTACTAGGGATGGGAATGTAGTTCTGATTCCAATTCAATTTAAGGATCCTGGCTGATTAATTATTTAATTTCATGATTAATATAATACTTTTGAAGAAGAACACAACTTGGCCCCTATCAAATAATAGGTCTAAATACTGAACACTAAATACTAAACAAAAATAAATAAATACATATATAAACACACACACAGATATACACTTACTGACCACTTTATCAGAGACACCTTACTAGTACAGGGGTTGGACCCCATTTTGCCTTCAGAACTGCCTTAATTCTTCATGGCATAGATTCAACAAGGTTCAACAAACATTCAGTTAATTTGGTCCATATTGACATGATAGCATCACACAGTTGCTGCAGATTTTCCGGCTGCACATCCATGATGCAAATTTCCTGTTCCACTCAGGTACTCAGGTCGGCCGAGGCGTTTATACGATGCTCAATCGGTACTAAGGGGTCCAAAGTGTGCCAAGAAAAATCCCCCACACCATTACACCACCAGCAGCCTGAGCCGCTGATACAAAGCAGGATGGATCCACGCTTTCATGTTGTTCACGCCAAACTCGGACCCTTCCATCTTATTGTTGCAGCCGAAATTAAGACTCATCAGACCAGGCAACATTTTTCCAATATCCTATTGTCCAATTTTGTAGAGCCTCAGCCCTTTAGTTTCCAGTTCTTAGCCAACAGGAGTGGCACTGGTGTGTCTTCTGCTGTTGTCCATCTTCTTCAAGGTTCGACGTGTTGTCTTCTGCAGACCTTGGTTGTAGCGAGTGGTTATTTGAGTTACTGTTGCCTTTCTATCAGCTCGAACCAGTCTGGTCATTCTCCTCTGACCTCAGGCATCAACAAGGCATTTTCACCCACAGAACTGACGCTCACTGTATATTTTCTCTTTTTCAGACCATTCTCTGTAAATCCAAGAGATGATTGTGCGTGAAAATCCCAGTAGATCAGCAGTTTCTGAAATACTCAGACCAGCCCGTCTGGCACCAACAACCATGCAACATTCAAAGTCACTTAAATCTCCCCTCATTCTGACATTCTATTGAACTACATGGTTTATAACATGTGCTCTCAAAGGGAAATGCAAGACTTCGTGCTCTTAAAGGGTTAAATATTTGCCATAATTTAACATCTCAAGTTAGTGCTAGATGCTTTAAATCTTAAAATAGGCAGACACAACTAAATATCCTAAATCAGACCATACTAAAAAGTAATAAAAACACATTGATATAGGTTGATAACCAATGTAGTTCACCTATGCAATCATCATCTACTTTTAACGTATTAAAAAGAAAAAGTCTTGTCATTCTGCTTGACATCTCCGATAAGATTCCACAGGAAAAAAGATTGTGAGTAGACAGTGACAAAATTTTCATTTTTGGGTAAAGGATCTCTTTAAGCTTGTCTTGTGAGACATCCACAGCTTTTGCACTTTGGCAAAGGCGTTCTGTTCAAGCAACTGTTGCCATGAGATCTGCTTACGAGCACTCTCTTTATTCGCATTAGCAATACAAAAGCCTTTCAGAAAACTGTGACAGATGCACACTCATCAATTAAAGCTCTGCCCGCTCAGCATTTGCTACATCCAGTCTAGACTCACTTGAGACACGTTCCTCCACCGCTTTTACCGGCCATTCTTCAGGATTAACAGAGACAGGCCCTGTTGGCCGCTTCTCCTCTTTTCCACATTCTGACCGTGCTCCAGTTTTGCCGGAGATTATTCAAGTCACACACAACCTGTCCATTTCCAGGGCATCTGTCACGGAGTAAGATGCAGCCATGGTCATTGGGAGATTGATGGGTGGTCTGGGACCTCAGGGGCCTGAATTAATTTTTAATGGCTGCCACATTGCATCCAGCTTCCTTTGCACACACCCACCAGCACTTAAAAGCAAAAAACGATGGCTCAGCCCTTTTGCAGTGCAACAGAGGCCAGGATGCTGCAGGTGCTTAGCACGTGTTGATGAGTGGGTGTTTGCTTATTTACTAGGGCACATATGCTTTTGTGGGGGGTAGTTAGGCATGGAAAGAAGATGTTCCTTTGTTTGAACGCTCCATGTTGTATAGACCCCCATTCCACCCCCTCCGATATGGTTGCGCAGTCCAAGATTTACTATACATTGATTAGATTTGCATTCGACTGGAAAATGTGATATAATGAGATATGTAATGTTATTACAATAACCAGCCCTCCTACAAAGAAATGGCAATCTTTCCTCATTAAAAAGACATTACGTGACTGAACTCTCCTGAAAGCTTCTTACGCTGTTTGATGGACATCATAATAATTTATTATTACTTTACAGTAGTAACGTTAACTGATGTAACTACAGTATTTGGGTAGAAACTACCTAGCAACACTCTACTAACACCCTAGCATGTACACAGCAACCTGTTTAAAACCATCATAACACTTAAGCAAACCACATAACAGTCACCAAAATGCCCAGGCGACCCCCTAGCAAATGAATGGCATGTTAAAAACCACTCATAACACTTTAAGGCAACTACCTAGCAACATGCTAACAATCACATAAAATACCCTAGCAAATGCACAGCAACATACTACTACTACTACAAAAAATAACCCTAGCAACAACCCAGCACTCACCCTGGTGAAGTCACATAGTGAAAACACTCTGAATTCTCAAACAACCACATAGCAAAACCCTAGCAAACACAGAGAACACCCTAGAGCAGGGATAGACAACTTCGGTCCTGGAGGGCCACTGTCCTTCAGAGTTTAGCTTCAGCCCTGATAAAAACTCACCTGCCTGTATCTATCTAGTAATCCTGAAAACATTGATTGCCTTGTTCAGGTGTGTTGCCGTGTCAACTGGGAGAAACGGGGTTTTAGGTTCTCAAACGTCACATTATGCGCCAGAAAATGCTTACGTCATGTGAGCGCCCTATGTTTAGAGTTTGTTTGGCTACTATTTGATCATGGATGCTGTTAAGGTGGTACTCATTTTTACTTTTGTGCAAACGCTTTTGGCCTGTTTGCATTTGCTTCGCTGTCTGTCCGCACAAACGAATCTCGCGCCATGTCTGTTGTTTTGAAAGGAACTGGAAGTCGCTCGTGCTATTCGTTGTTGTCGATTTTGAGGATTCTGATTGGCTTGCATGGCTTTATCCTTCTCCCTACACTGCCGCCCATAGGTTTGGCATAGTTATGATGTTGCTCGACGGCGTATTTATGCGGGTTGTGTGCACAATGTTATTTTTGAAAACGGAGGGGGAGAAATATTCGTTTCTCTAAATACCCGGCTATGTGTAAATGTGGCCAAACTCTGCCGGACAGTGGCCCTCCAGGACCGGAGTTGACTATCCCTGCCCTAGAGGCTGCATTGCAACATGCAAAAACATTCAGAATTCTTAAACAACCACTTAGCAACGCCCTAGCAACAATCAGTGATCTCAAACTCAATTCCTGGGGGACACAGCTCTGCACAGTTTAGCTCCAACCAGCTCCAACTCACACCTGCAAGGAAGTTTCTAGTAATCCTGAAGACCTTGATTAGCTGGATCAGGTGTGTTTGACTAGGGTTGGAGCAAAACTGTGCAGAGCTGTGGCCCTCCAGGAATTGAGTTTGAGATCACTGCCCTAGAGGCTGCATTGCAACATGCTAAAAAAAAACATTCAGAATTCTTAAAGTCGGCATGAAATGGAAGTTGTGATCGTCTTTTCTTCCCTATTGTGATGTATATCTGAATAAAACAGCTTCTTGAACATTTATATAAAAAAACACTGCAGTATTCCATAAAAATCCATTTTGATTTCATAGTGACACCCACCTAGCAATGCCCTATAGCAACCACATAGAATGCCCTAACATCCACGTTCAGTAGCACTATACAATTAAACCACTCAGAACATCTTAGCAACCGCATAGTAAGTCCTATAAACCAACTCAACATTCCCAGAAAGTGTACAAATCCATAATTGTTCATTCATTTAAACAATAACTTCAATAAAAGACTTCAATAACAATAACAACGACTAACATGGTAGTCGTTTTAAGCGTCCTGTTCATCATTGCCTTTGTTGTTTTCACCTTCAAAATACAACCAAAAAGAAACATTTTCAATGAACTGACAGAGATATAATGAAGAGAAAGAAAACACATGATAGCTCTATTATCTAAGTGAAATTAAGGAGTATATCAGTGTTTTCTTTTCTCCCTCACTCTCTCTTTAAAAGGAAGAGAACGGTAGAGCAGGGTGGTGGAAATAAAACGTGTGGCGAAATATTTGAAATTGGACAGAGAGGCTATTAAGGCTCTGCTGACAAGCTTCTTTTACGACGCTGCTATCAAACCATCTGCTATTTTCCAGTCAATTAAACCATTATAGGATTTGAGATCAATTAATCTCGTCAAGTAATAGCTTTATATCCTTGTTTGCTTTCTTATAGCCCAATATTGTTGTGCACTATATGTCACAACGAGGCAAAAAAGTTAATGGTCTGTTGCTCCTCTTTTCATTATTTGCTTTGTATTTGGCTCTCGTCATGATTTGTGGGAGTTTTTTCCCTACACATCACACTTAAAAGCAAACAACAACAGAGCCAAACTGACTCTCTCTAAATAGAGTTTATGATCTCCATCAAACACGTTCACACAGGACGCCCAGATAGCAATTCAATATTCAGTATATAAAATGTCAACACTTGCATATAAACTTTGAGGGTGACAGCAACAAATTTGTTGGCCACATGAGAAAACATAACAGAATAACAATAGATTATTATGATTATGCATAATTTTATAGGTACTAAATATACAAATCCCTCTAGAGGAATCAAGTGTGTGCCAGAAGCTGTTTTGGACCATGGTAACTGGTCTAAACTGGTTAGCTGACAGACCAACTAAGGTTTTCAAGCTTTTGTTAGTCGACCAGCCAATGAATTAAAAATAAATATTATAATAAATGTTAGCTTTAGATATACATATAATCTAATAAATGGATTTATAACAGTAAAACTGAGAGTATTTCTCCTCCTGTTAGTGGATTTCTTCCTGACATTGGCTATTGATCTGAAGATGATCTGCATTCAATAGGTCAAACAGGTGGATCTGTGTCTACACTGACAGTCCTTCATGATGCATTAGACCTTAAGCACACATAATACTGAGCATCTACAGATTTCCAATGGCAATTTGCACTCTACAGGTGAAGACAGAATCTATATGCTCTGCAAACAATGTTTAAAAAAAAAAAAAAAAAAATCTCACCTTCATGTTGTTCAAAACCCACAAGACAATTTTTTTGTTGTTGTATTTCTCATGCTTTTTAATGCATTACATTAAATATAAGAAAAGAAAACAATAGAAAAACACCAGTCAGAATGAATCATTCTCTATATCCACGTCATTATTCACTCAACACCACTGTGACAGGAGTCAGTGAGAGATTCGGATGAGCCTGATTTGAGAACGAATCATTCAGGCTGGTTTTGTGATTCATTGAAAAGATCCAACAGAGGATGGATTATGAATTGTACATCACTATTTCTCTCGTGAACTCTATGATTATGGGCTATGATTACCATGTTCATTCGCCATGGCTGTGAAGACTGATGTGGTAGCAAAATGCAATGCAAAAATGAAGTTAAACCACAATTCATATCTGCCTCTGTCCCTCTCCTCGTCCAGGAATCTAATGCAGTTATTGCTCACATCATCAATGTCCAGTGTCAACAACATCCCTCTGTCTCTCTCTTTCCACTGCTTCAGAGACCCCTTCTCTGACCCTGCCTGTAATTGAATTAAAGCCACATTAAACAGAATAAATAGGCTGGGATTTAATTATCCGCTGACGAAGGCCACAGGGTTCCTGAGCCACGTGTTCTCTGTTTAACTCCTGCGCTGCGTGCTTCAGAAGAGCTGCACGGACGGACCGCGACGACTGAGCTCTGCTGCTTTAATCAATGCTTTATTATGTGATCAAGGCCAAATGTGAATTACGCAATTGCATGTGAATACTGTGTTGAAAACCATGCACTAAGAAATGTTTCCACTTAAAGTCAACATGAAAGCAAAAGTGACCCCATATACTCTCAATACATGTTCCTGGTCTTACAATACCATTCAAATGAAAATTAAGATTTTTAAATGTTTTTGAAAGACGTCTCCAATATGCTCACCAAGGCTGCATTTATTAAATACAGTAAACAATGATCAGACTTGCATTAAAGGAGGGAACTGAGCTATATCTAGAGACCATTGTAGAGTCTTTAAGTTAGACTCATTAGACTTAGACTTGGGCCAATAAGCATCCACCTATAAAACGCCCAGAAAGTACTAAAAAGAGGAAGATGATGATGATGATGAACACAACAACAATAAATTGAATAAAATTCCCCTTCATTTTAGGGCAGCCATTAATGCTTTAGAATAAGATCCCCAATCCAAATAGGCATAAACTTACAGAAAAGGCCCAAACACAATGAAGATGAAAAAGACAACAACAAAGCAAATGTAAAAAAAAAAAATGCAAATGTATTTATAATATTACGTTACTGTACTGGTTCATCTTAACACATTCAGGTACTATTTTAAGGAAGGAAAGTGGGATATATAAGGATGCTACTTGGTGAGTCAGTTTTAAACCCACAGCATTGAGTCCTTTCATTGTAAAAGCTATCATTGTAAAGATGTCCGTACTGTTACGCTTAATTAAATCCATTATAAGCTAAAAGGATTTTTTTGGGTTCTGATTCTTAGGGTACCTATTAGACAAACACAGTTAGGAAGCAGTAGCACTGGTCTAATTTATATCAGCAAACTTATGATAAAATAAGCAGAAGGGTTTGTAAAGCAAACCGCCATTAGTTGATTAAATAACCTTGTGTAACAGAGAGTTTTAAAAAGGAAGGTTCCTTTAAGCACATAGACATTGCAATGAAAAGCAGATGACTGTGTAAGAAATGCATGTACTGATTCTGGCATCAGATGAGCTTCTATTCAATGAGTAGAACAGTGAGATATGAAGAGCATGCCTACATATTTCAACAGTGCTTGGAAAAGTGATAAAGAAAAGGGTAAAGAAAATAGTTGATTCCACTTTAATCAGCTCTCACGTTCAGTTTTGGCCTTGGCTGTTCTATGCAATAGTCCAATAACAGAGATTTAAATTCACAAGAAGACAATGATGACTGTTGATGGAGGTATGACAGCACCCGTGTCACTTAAACCTGATGACCTAATGTTCACTCACAAACTACAGCTCCTCAGTGAAAGGAAGCAGTGTTTAAGTACACTATTATTTTTACTAACTACGCCCATTTACATTTTAGTGGGAGTCTGCAATTTAAAAAAAAAAAATGGAGTCAAAAGTACCTGAACTCTGTAACTTACTTGTGTTGAATGGTATTAGATATTTTTATAGAAGGCTATGCCAAGCTCAGACACTTAAACTGTTTTAATTATTAACTTGATTATTGGCTAGAAAATGGAAGTGGAAATAAAGAGCTAAAGTTGGCCATTAACGCACTAATTAAATTGAGTGTGTTTAGCATTCAAAATGCTCTGATGATGTCATCATGATATTTGCATATTGAATTGTGATTGGTCCATCTATAGTAGGCATAACATTACTGATTATTATTCTGTACAACTGTTCATTTCCATTTTACAAATTTAAGTGGATTCAATTAATAAGCTGAGACTGTTAAACAATGACGCTTCATAATGTTTATCCACCACATCACAATACAGTTTAGGGCTGGTAATCAGAAGGTTGCATGTTCAAGCCCTGTCAGGAGCAAACCATGACCCATCACCATTGTGGCTTTGAGTAAAGCACTTAACCCCAGGTTCTTCCAAGGGGATTGTCCATGTAACATGAGTGCTTAAGTAGCTCTGGAGAAAACCTCTGCTAAATGACTTGCTACTTGCGACTCTCTGTCCAGCTTTGTATGACTGGAAGCATGCTGATAAATTGATGAAAGAGTAAGGTAAAGTAAGCATGAAATGAACATTTACCCTATACATTTTTAAATGGATAAATAGATGGATTTTTAAACATCTTATTGATGTTTTTTTTTAAATCCCATTAAAACCACTCTTTAGGCCTGTTCACACCAAGAATAATAACTATAAAGATAACAATATAAGCATCCACACCAACCTACAGTAACATTCTGTTTCTCTTCTTTTTTGTAAATGCTCAATCTCTTTAAAGCCAGGAAAAAGTTCTGATTGGCTCGTTCTGAAATCATTCATGAAATGTGTCATTTCTGTCATGTGGTGTGGACTTCACTATTTTCATAGAATTGAAAGGATTATTAAAAGCTTAGTCTTTGTTGTGAACGGCTTTTTGGACTATGATCAGTTCTCTGACAAATGAATTTGACTCAACTATGCTCTGATTTAGAGAAAATAAAATGCAAAATGCAATAAAGAAATTTATTTTCCTCAGTTTCAGTGTTTGCATAGTTTTATTTACCTATAAACCACTATTGTGTGCACCTTAATTAACTTCCAGTCCAAGTGTTTTTCTAACTGCTGTCATTAAACTGAGTTTTGTATTTGTTTAGGCAAGTGCATTTAGAATGAAAACCCAGACCCTCAGGGGTCCTTTGCGGATGAGGTCGCCCACCACTGGCCTGGAGAGTGAAACCTGATCTCATCTCATCTCTCCGGCTCTGTTCTCGTCTCTATCAGCCCACCCAGAATCCTCCTCTGCTCACTCAGCACAATCCTGCGCTGCTGAATTACCATTTGAGGGAGCAAAGGCCTGTGCTCTAATGAAGAGAGACAGCCACTGTCATAGCGTAGTATAAACCCCACTGAAACACTCACCTCCCTGGAGAGAGCGACTAGCACTTTCAGGGACTCGGAGAAATGATCCGGTCACCCATTTTTCTTCCCCTATAATAAGAGAAAAGAGAGAAAAGGGAGAAAACGAAAACTTCACTGCCCTCTAGATCCCTTTATGGAGAGGACCGAGCTGAAATCTAGGGCAGCTTCATTGATTTCCAGGCTGCTGTATTATTAGCCGTTGCGGCAAAGGTGATATGAGAGGTTCAACTAATATCCTGTATACCCGACGGTTGGGGAAAGGGGGAAAGGCTTAGACGGCCCTGCTCTCTCAATGATAACCGCTGGCTTTGGTCTGCAGCTGCCGTATTGGATTGCAAACCCTTTCAGCGGTGTCCGTCTCTCAGGGGAAGTGTTGGGAGGCGTGAGCCTGCCAGGCTGGCTAAATAAGATAAGGGAGTCATTGTATGCGGCCGTCAACAGTTGCTTGCTATCAAATATTCATGGGTCACTGCCAATTCTTAAGTAAACAGGCCAATTTGTTCTGGAAGACGTGCGTTAAGATACGTCGAGGCGATAGAGGTTGCACCCTCGGGATCCCCCTTGCGCCTGCCACAAGGTTCCCCAGCATCTCCCGCAGACCTATTAGCATCGCGGCCCATTCCGGTCAAAAGCAAAAGCTGAATGGGCATGTTTCATGCTAATAGAGGGCGCCGGAATGGACAGATTTTCCATTAAGTCTCAAGATAGGTGATGGAGTGAAAAGAAACAGAGAGCAGGGCAGATAATCTGTCGAACGTGAATGGAGGGGGCGGCTTGCTTGGGTAACCGATCTATAGAAACTGAAAGGGCTGAAAGAACCTTCGGCGTGGTGGATAGGAGCTTTTCAGAGAAGCCGCATTGCCAGGAAAGTTATGCTTGGACGAGGATGTTAACGCTAGCAGCGCAACAGCACACAAGTGACTAGAGACTTGAATATGCTTGGCAGGAACAGACATTTATCAGATTGAAAATGGGAGCGGAGAGACCACCTCAAGAAAATCGTCTCAGAAATTGTATTTCCATACGTCTGTTCGAGCTTCGGCCCATAAAACCAGGGTCCCTGAAGCAGCAGTGTTATTTCCAAACTAATCACCTCACATCTTTAGGAGATTATGGCCTCGGTCGGTGCGCCGCAAATGCCTCAGCGGGTGCAAAGTTGACAAACTGTTGCGACATATTTTTTTATGGAGGCGGTAAATACGACGGGATTCGTTTGATTCTCGAACTCCCTGCACTGCTGCACCCCGGGGGTTAGAAACGAAAGATGAGCCGAGCTAGCTGACTGAAACAATTCGGAATAAAAAAATAGCCATAAAACGCTCAGCCATAAAACTGCCCATCAGTTTGCGAATGGGTCCCTGTGGGGCAGTTCAGCCGGTGACAGCGGTGGGCTCCGAGTTGGAAGCTGAGCGGGTGGCGAGGAAATTAGGTCAGTGCCAGCAAAGCGTAATGGGAATTGGAGGAGACAAAGGAGCGTCCGACGACCACAGACTGGCCGCTAGTAAACTGGCCAAGAGAAACTCTGGGGAATTAATCACGGCACGTCCGGAATATTGAGTGTGACATTCCGCATTTACCTCACAGCGACAGGGAGAGGGAGAGGAAGATAACACAGATAATGGAGCAGGAAGTTAGAAGGCTGTAAAAGCCAAAATGCATTCAGAAGAGACGGATACGGGCAAGACTACGGCGTCTGGATAATGAGAGCTCTGCAGATGTGAATGTCAAATGCCTTGATTCGGTGGGAATCCATCTCTATGTTGTGTCTGATTACTGCGGCGGGCTGAATCTGCGATTTGTCTGGGGAAAATTGGAAGCGGGAAACAAATTTAACAGTGATATTTATTAATTCATTATTATAAGGAAATGTACATTGTCAGATTGTAAGAGAGAAAACATTTGCACAGCTCCAATGAAAACAATCATGGAAATGATAAATTACTTGAATGGAACTCAAGAAAACGTGCACAAAGTAGTTTAATGTGCAGTAAACACTGGCAATGTTTAATTCATATCCTTAAACATGCTCGCTGTTTACTCGTCAGCTAATTAAATCCTGCTGACATGCTGGTTTGTATAATAGCTATGCATTATTTTCTGCAAAGGTATTATCACCAAGTTTAAGTCCTCTAATTTGCATACATGATGAAATTATAATTAATTTTAAATTGGTTATGAATGAGCTTGAAATGGTGTCTCCAAGGAGAGAAAGCAGAAATGTTTCCATGCTTGACCAGTACAGAAACATCAAACTGCTCTAAAGTCTGCATCATTTAAATCTAACAATAAATATTAACAACTTTAATATTTATGTATTTACAAAAATGAATTTACAAATTTAATGAATACTCACACTCAAAGTTGTAAAAAATAAACTACATATAACAGATCATTGTAGATTTTCTAGTATATAATAATATACACTCAAATACTACAATAGCAGTAACATCCTAGACTCAAGAAACCAGTGCTCGAAGTGGGCTGGTATACGCACCGGTATGCAGTACCAGCACTTTTTTAATCTGTAGGGTTCTCTCACTTTTGTCTTGCATATACCCGCACTTCCCGCATGTTGTGGGTCCCTGACGCAGAACCTGATTTCACCAATTACAACATGTTCCTGGATCAACATTCCATTCAACCAATCAGATTTGAGGGACAAGTTTACAGTTTATGTCAAGTTTAGGCTTACAACCCGGGTTTGGAGCTTTTACATCAATGTTATTCACCTGTAATTTCCCTCTAATTTTAGAGATAACTTATGGGGTTAGGTTTAGGGGTAGGGATATGGTTAGGAGTAAATTGTCGGACAGGAATGTTGTTCCACGGTCAACAAAATATGTTGACCCAGGAACGCACCCCGAAACATGATTTAATCTTTAAAGATAAAGTGAGTGCTAGATGACAACAAAGGTATGTAATACAAAAATAGGCAGAAATTAGTGCTAAATACCTTATATCAGCTGATATAAATATTTAATATTGACCAATACAATAAACCAATAACCGATATTGTATATGCGATAAGTAACAATTTTGCGCATTCATAATTTACAGGTTGAGTTTCCCCGAAAAGTTGTGCTTTCAAAACATTGCTCTGTTGATCTGAGCACCAAACACCAACATTGACTCCACCAATGGGGCGAGTTTGGGGCGGGGCCATCTCTTTGTCTGACCAATGGCAGACTTTTGCAATTCTGTTCGGTGACACTAGCTGCACACAAAATCAACACTTCAACACCTTTGCTGCCTTAAAGAAATCCCTCATCTCATCATGCTTAAAACCTATTGACCTCAAGACTGACATAACGACCGCCCTGTTGTCAACAAGGCAGAAAAAAAGTGGCTCTACAGATTGTGTGTCATGGATGATTAAAAGTCTTGCTCCAGCAGGACTGTTCTTGTTGACAGAAACCAAAATAATGATGATACCATCAGAACAATGTCTTCATTATTCACATATTCATCTCAAACAAACAAGACGAGCACATCAGCTCAGGGGGCTTTATTATCATGTGTACACATCACCCCAGCAACTGGCTTAGCCGCTTAGCAACAACACTTCTGACCCGACCACACACGACTGGCTTGATCTGCATTCAGTCATGTGATACTCTCTCACACCTCTGCTTTGGTGTGTTTGGGTGTGCGATTATGACATCTGTTAAACTTATGAGTCACCTGGTCTCCAAGGACAAAGGAAAGTCCCTTATACACAGTACACACTCACAAACGCTTACAAAAAAAAAACACACATGCACTCCAGAGACATTTTCTCCTGGAGGCAAGGAGACAGTGTCAGATAAGAAAGAAATACAGATGAGAAAACAACGCACACTGCACAGTACAGAAACAAAGCAAAACTAATATTATGAAATTTTAGATCAAATTTTCCTAAATTAACACTGTCAAACAGTGACATTAGTGGATACAGTTACAAAGTGAGACGCTCTTCTCCTAAAACTTGCCATGAACGTGAGGGGAGAGTGGTGAGATATTGACGAAAAGTCATGTGATACAGTAAACCGTATCCCGGTTACAGTAAAAAAGTAAAAAATACAGTAAAAAATCCCACCCCTATTTTGTCCGCAAACAGTCCTCAATCTAACTTGAATGCTGGGGAAAAACAAACTGGTGGAAAGCAGCTCACCCAAATGGAAGTCATTAGTCCCAAATGACAAACTATACACTGTGCTCTTATACTATGCACTACTCTGTGTAGTGTATGAACTTTATAAGGTTATTTCTGAAAGCCCCTCTACTTCTGCTATATAAGGAAAGCGTTCCACACTTTATATATATATATATATATAATTTAAAATGCACTTTTCAGTGTGAACACATACTACAAAACGGTATGAGAACAGTATGCGAATTGGGACGCACCTATTGGTTTTGATCACTTCCAAATATTAGATCTGAAAAATAATTATTATAATCAAATTCAATATTCAAAATTCACAATATGTGACCCTTTATCACAAAACCAGTCACAAGTCACACGAGTATATTTGTGGCAATAGCCGACAATACATTGTATGGGTCAAAATTATCGATTTTTCTTTTATGCCAAAAATTATTAGAATATTAAGTAAAGATCGTGTTCCATGAAGACATTTCGTAAATTTCCTACCGTAGTGAATGCAGCACAATCGCGAACAGAAATGGACAATTTTAAAGGCGATTTTCTCAATGGTTTGATTTTTTGCACCCTCAGATTCCAGATTTTCAAATAGTTGTATCTCGGACAAATATTATCTTATACATATACACCATACATCACTGGAAAGCTTATTTATTCAGCTTTCAGATGATATATAAATCTCAAGTTCAAAAAATTGACCCATGTTTTGTGGTCCAGGGTCACATATGTCTGCAGCAATCATTAGAATCCAGGCGTTTACAGAGGATTTGTAACTAATGGTGTAAAAAATGTGTCTATGAACGACAAGGACAGTGTGTCAAGATTGATTGGTAACATCATCATGTGCATTGAGCAACTCGAGTTTAAATCCCTGCTCATGGTCATTTTCAATTCCATTTGTCTCAAAAAAAGACACAAAGGTTTACTTGAACCTCAGGGGTTAATTTTTCTTAAAACGAACAGATTTGTTTCCGCATTTTGTTATATGAAGCTCACATTAAAACCATCCTGTAAACTTTTCTCAGGTTTTTTTTGTCCAAATTTTGTTTTACCGTTGTCACAGATCCAGACTTTTAATCTTAAAATATGTAAAATCATCATAACATTTTTTTTAAATATTATATTAAATTAATTGCATTCATGAAAATAAAATACTACATTTAAAAGAGTGAAATTAACAAAAAACATTTCAATACTTATTGTGAATTCCAAAGTATTGTTGAATTCCAAAGTATCATATTCACCACTAGCAGCAACTGTGACCCAATAACGTTTTCTCAAAAGTTAGTGGACTTGTTTAACAAGCAGACAAGACCAAAAAGCTATAGAAATATAACATAACATGTATGAAGAAAAATCAAGGCAAGTACCACTAATGTTTTGTAAAATGAGGCAAACTGAGGCAAACATTTAATTTTGAGCATTTTGGATACATAAAGCTATGAAATCAGCCTTAGTAAGTCAGAAAGAGAGACATTTTATCCTTAAAAATGTCATTTGCATCACAGAATGCTCCTGAAAGAGTGTATAAGAGTGTTTATTTTTCAGGGTCAAAAGTTCCCCAAGTTGTAGAAACACCCTTGAACATCAAATGGAACAGGAACATAAATTTGCATTTGACTGAAAAAGACTCATACCCACCGCACGCCACCTCTGCCCTCACGCCGCACATTCTGAACCCGTCATGGCACAAACATGGCAATCCAAGGGAGGGAGAGTAAGCCCTGCGTCTGTCACCCTAATGAGTTCCCACAGGCCTTTAATATGCCACACACTCAGATGACACTTGCTGCACGAGTGGGCGACTCGCATAAAGAGACACATCCGTCTGTTATCGAAAAAGACAAAGGGAATAACAGCATCAAAACAATCGCTAAATCAAAAGCAAATGCACATATGAATGAGTTTGTCTGAACGTGTGCAAAGTTGTGACATTCCACGGTGAACTTTGTCGGTTTTCATTACACAGTCTTATTAATTCCGAAGACCTTTTAAGTCTGATGCTTTATTTTTGACATGTATTAGCTCTTAAGCAGCCAATGAAACTTGTATTCAATGTGTCTGTCTCTCTCTACCCATTATCTGTCTCTCTCTCTCTCTGCACGTCTCGCTTAAATATCCCAGCCAGTGCCGCCGCTATGTCCTCATTGTCACCCTGGTCGAACTTTTCACTTTCATGGCTTTACAGATCAGATTTTTTTCAGTGAGGTGTTCAATAAAAACTTGAAGGTGTTGTAAGTGATTTTTTTTTTTATCCAGAAAATGATTTTTACAGTGTCATTTCTGTCTGTCTCTCTCTCTCTCTCTCTCTCTGCCCTCATTGTCATGCCGCATGACCATCCGCGCTAAAGCCAAGGTTGCGCGTCTCATTCCGCGTCCCACAATTCAGCTATAAAGATGGAGGCAGGAAATAAAGAGAATGGGAAGAGAGACATAAACTGAAAAGCGTTACAATTCACCGAGGGTATGGCCAGTCATTTAGGTTATGACAAAAGCTGCTCGGCATTTAAAACACAGAGACGAATGCGGATAAATCTGCCAAGCGCTATGAGGAAAATAAACACAAGGTGAGGCAAAAATAGGCTGGAAGACAGGTTTAGCGAGTCAAGGCCGCGCTGGGATTTACAACAGAGCAAGAGAATGACCAAGATGCCTTGTGACGGTCAACCCGCAGAGAGAAGTGTGACTCGCTCAATTACACTGTCACACCGGATCGAAACTGGACATGTTTATCACAGAAGCAGACATAAAAACAGAATGAAAAACGGCAGGAGAGGAAATATATAGTTGACAATTGTTGTGCAAGTGGCATGAGCACCTCGGGGACATTGTCTTTTTAAGACTCTTTCGGTTCGATTTCCTTCTACTGGCTGGTTTTGTGGAATGCGGCTGCTGTTATAAAGGCGTTTTGTGAAGAATTTGAGAGATTGGTAAAATAATTTTAGAATTTCATAAACATTTTGGGCTTCCTGGAAGGGCAGCATCCTAACAGTCAAGGAACCGAGTGATTGATTTGGAACACTCCACAAAACAGGAGACTCAACTTAAATAAAAAAAATAAAAAAGAATAATAATTTTCTTTTTTTTAAATGTACAAAAAATAAAAAAATAAAAAATAAATGAAAGCTTTAACGTAAATTCTGCCGGGAAGACTCAATTGTTACGTCACTTTTTACCTTCTCATCTATCCAATCGTGTTCTAATACTTGTAGTATAAAATATCAGTACTTACACATTCGCAGATGCTGACGCTTTCATTCCCCTCCATCCTCCGCACCACCACCAGGATGGTCCCTTCCCATACCTCCCAGGGGGTCGGCTGCGCCCCTGCCTTCGTCTTCAGGCAGGAAATGCAGATTCCGTACCCTCGGATTGCGAGCTAAGCCAAAGAACTTTATATCATAATATTTGCTTGTTGGGCTGTTAATAAATGTATAATTGTTACGGTATTTATTCTCCCAAGTCTTTCTGGTGGAAATGCTGTTCTTTTCTAGTCAGAATCCTGAGATTCATGGTTTCCACAAAAATGTAAGCAACACAACTCTTTTCAACACTGATAATAATAAGAAATGTTTCTTGAGCACCAAATCAACATATTAGAATGGTTTCTGAAGGGAATGACACTAGCTATGTGACACTAGTTATGTTACCATCCAAAGTTGTAAAATTAACGTACGCGCAGTCATCGCAAAAAACTTTTGCAGATAAGGCACCATCCTATGTGGTCATGAAATTGGTTTTACTGTTTGTTTGTTTTTTAGTTTTTTTGCTTTTGATCAAATAAATGCAGCCATAAACATCTTTAAAAAAACATTCAAAAATCTTATCGGCCCCAAACTTTTTACTTTTGAACTCTATAGTGTACCCGGAACATGAAAGTGCATGAAAGTGGATTTATACCATGGTCTGTCTGAATACTCAATTCTGATTGGCTGGAAGATGTGTAATAAAACCGTTTAATGCACAGGTAGTTCCAGGTCAATTTAATCAACTTTCTATATTAATGTACTGTTTTTATTAAAGCACACACACGCATACGTCACTCGGAGATCACGCTGCACACACAGAAATATTCAGGAGCACAGAAACTTGTTATCAATGATGCCCCGCGACTATTATTAATAAAATAGATTCACTACTGAATAGCAACATTATATTTCTCAGCAACTAGTAGGTAGTACTGCTGGTTTTGAAGTAATTACACTCAACACATAGCTTCGTTGTTAATAGAGAGAGATGCTGAACACGCGGGTAATTCACACACGCATCTCTCATCTTTCTCTCTCTCTCTCCCTCTCTCTCTCTCTCTCTCTCTCTCAATAATGAATTCAAATAAATGCTATAATTTATTCAAATTAATGTAATCTTACGCACTGCTTTATCTGTGTCTGATTCAAAGCGGGCAGAATGCTAGATATAACAAGCCATAACTGACAAAAACCGTAGTTTTTACCCTTCCGTCAAATATTGCGTTGCAAACATCAATAACAGCTTTAAGTTGTCAATGCTGGCAAATGACCATGGTATAAGCGGGATAATCCACGGCTAGCTTTGCATTAAACTATTTGAATGCACCCCGCAGAGGCATCAGGTGGTTCTTTTGCCTTCACATCGCACATTAAAATCGTTTAATGCACAGCTAGTCGTAGATTATCCCTTAAAGGAGAACTCCGGTCAATTTTAACATTGAGCTCATTTTTTTGTACATTTGGAGTGCTGTCAGTACAGAGAACAACGACAAAAATCGGTGCTGCCTACACCGAGTTATCCTCTTTTTAAAATTTGCACCCTGTTGACTTCAATGGGGCAAGTTTTAAACCTGCTTTTAGCCTCTTAACATCCTTGATGTGTCATTACAAGTGCACAGGTCATGTGAGTGATTCCTTCGGAGTGAACGCGGGTGAATCTGACTGCAGTAGATGTGAAAGATATTAATAAAAATGATGTTTATTCAGCCAGTTAAGTCCACAGTAGTCGATTGTCGAGTTCACGCGCGTGATCATAGGTACTAAACCTAGGCGCGTGAACTCGACAATCGACTACTGTGGACTTCGACCGAAAACAGGATGTAAATACAGGTATGTGCGCTGGCTGAATAAACATCATTTTTTATATATTTCTTTCACATCTACTGCAGTCAGATTCACCCGCGTTCACTCAGAAGGAATCACTCACATGGCTGGGCACTTGTAATGACACATCAAGGATGTTAAGAGGCTAAAAGCAGGTTTAAAACTTGCCCCATTGAAGTCAACAGGGTGCAAATTTTAAAACGAGGATAACAAGTGTAGGCAGCACCGATTTTTGTCGTTGTTCTCTGTACTGACAGCACTCCAAATGTACAAAAAAATGTTAAAATTGACCGGGGTTCTCCTTTAACTTCTTACAGGCAAACTCGTGCTGGTTTAAGAGTTCTCTGCTGAGAGATAAACAGATGTTGTATGTGTGTGTAAGGAAATACCATATATTGGACTACTTTTTTTGCGAAAGGATTGCATTTAATGATTTATCTTTAAAAAAGTGACATATATTTTGCCTTTAATCTGTATTGTTTGGTAACCTTTTTATAAAAGCAAAAAGCCCCAAGAAGCTGTGGATTACAATGAATTTAGAGCACCAAAGGGGATTTTACAACTTTTTAAACAACGGCACTTAGCTGTTCTAAAATCACTGTAAACCACGGCTTCTTGGGGCTTTTTGCTTTATTATTTTTAGTTACAAACTAAAGGGTTACGGGTTTTGAACATACTATTGTTAAGCAATATCTATGGTAGATTGGCATGCAACCTACTGAATTTGGTCTTTAAATGAATGCTATGTGGCTTTTCATCTATATATAATGCCAACTTTTTGAGGGTTATTTGAAAAGGAATCTTTTTGAGGAACAAACATTCAAAGCCTCCTACATTTTTGACTTTTGGAGTTTTTTCTAGTTCTCTCTGTAGGGTTTACACAAGGGAGCCCCTCATGCAATTAGAGACATGCTTTAAGATGGCAGTGTGAAGCGATGGCTTTAGTGAATGCTCCCCTCATAGATTTTTGGGAAGAAGTTGGGCAATTAAACCAGAGATTCAGAATATCATCCCTGCAGCATAGCCGGCCATGTGACCATGATACCTTACATTCCATATAGATCAAAACTTTAACCAAGACCAAAAAGAGAGAGCGATGTTGAAGTCTACCAGTCAGAGACTCTTCCTTCCACCGGTGCCAGTTTCCACCAGGGCCGAATACTTATAGTTACATGTGCCTCTGTGCCATCCTATACCAGCATGCATGTGCCTTAATTAGGATAACCCCCCTCAGGGCAAGGCATCGTGGGATGAAAGGTGGGGTTCCTCATCCACAAATCCCTTTTCCTCCTTTTCGCCAATGACAGACTTCAAACACAAAGCGCCCGCTATCTACAGAGCTGCTTTTTTGCTGCGATGGAAATCGAAAGGCGCTGAGAGGGAAAGCGTGAAGCCGGCGCAGATGCTGAGAACCATCTTTTTCATGCCAGCCTCTGTGTCACCGACAAAGCACACAGAAAGGTTATGCTGATTAACAGAAGCAGAGACGAGCAGAGCTACAGGCCCTTAAGCTCAGTAATAGAAAAGAAAGAGAGAGAGAGAAACGAAGCTGAGGAGAGAGAGAAAGATTGAACTGAGGAAAAAAGGTGAAAATGAACGGCAGCTGAGTGTATGTGTTGCAGTCATTATGAGGAGAAAAACACGAATTTCTGACTTTTATCTGTTTATCATGATGTGACAATACTGCTATTATTTGCTCACCATCATGTTGTTTCAAACCCAGAAAATATTCTTTCTTCTGTAGAACACATCTATTCCAGATATTCAAACATGGATCATCACAGTCAGCTATGAAAAATGTTCCTGTTGAAACCATAGACTGTAAAAAAAATAAAAAAAAATAGGTTGAAACAAGCACATTATACATTTAAATACAGCAAAAATGTCTTAAAATCGGTCTTGTTTCTAAAAATTAAAACAAGAAATACACACAATTTTATAAATATTGAATGGTAACCAATTTTAGGGCTGTTTAAAAATGACTTTTTGTAGTATTATTTCAAACTCGAATCTAGTCCAAAATTCTATTTATTTTTGTTTTGCAGAAGATTCAAAAGTGTAGGGTTGATAAGATTTATATTCTTTTTACCTCTTATGCTCATCAAGGCTGCATTTATTTGATCAAAAACTGTGAAATTGTGAAATATTATTACAAAGCTGAATTTTCAGCATCTTTACTCCAGTCTTCAGTGTCACATGATACTTCAGAAACCATTCTATGCGGATTTGCAGCTCAAGAAACATGTCTTATTATTATCAATATTAAAAAAAGTTGTGCTGCTAAATATTTTTGTGATACATTATTTTCAGGTTTCTTTGATGAATAGAAAGCTCAGAAGAACAGCATTTATCTGAAATAGAAGTGTTTTTGTAACAATGTAAATTCACTGTCATTTTGATCAATTTAACGCTGTCACATTCACCGTCTGTCATCGTCCTGTCTTCACTACAGTTCCCAGAATCCTCCTTGTTTCCACACCTGAACTCACTCCCTTCATTACCCACCTGTTCATCATCATCATCATTCGCATCACCTGTCTTGTGTTCATCTGTCTGTGTATTTAAGTTCTCTCTGTCCATCATTCAGTGGTCGGTCAATGTTTGTATTAGCACTCTTTTGTCTGTGCACGCGCACTGTTTTGTATATTCTTCAGTTTAAATAAATATTGAGTATTTTGGATCCTTTGCCTGGATCTTCATCTTCTTCAACCTTGAGACGTTACAAACGCATCCTTGCTGAATAAAATATGAACTCCCTGTGAAATAAAATCGTACTTACCCTTAAACTTTTGAATGCTATGTTTCTAGTTAAATCGTCTCATTTGTATGGATTTCCTGAATGCATTCATCTTGATATTGTTAATCTAATCATGTCAAAAATACTTACTGAAAAATATCACTTTTCTATCTAATTTACAATATCCAAGACTGTGCATTCTCTAAAAAGTTCTTCTTAGCTAAACGCGTCTTGTTTTAGGGATACTTAAATATCATTACTTAAAAATATGGAAAGAGCAGTGAGTGTGGGATGACATATAGTGTGAACAATTTCTTTAAATGAAGGAATACACTAATCTTCATGAAACATCTTGCAAAAACAAGTCCTTGATCTCACACACATCAGCATCCCCCACAGTCTTAAGAAATATCTGTAATGCCAAGAAAACAGCTGCAGTGTGGAAACTTGGCCGTTGCCTCTGGCTTCTGTTAACTCTGCTTCTCCTGACACAGTGAGTGTTTCGCTCTTCACCACAAATCTCCCACCAGATGGCTATTTAACTTGAATTTTAACCAAGATTTTTATATCCTAGCAAACTGGAAAAGAAAATCGTATGTCAGTACATGTGCAAAATTCACCAGAAGTTCATCGAAAATAATCTTCTGGGTTCAGGTATCCCCATAAAAATAAAGTGTAAACAGATATTAAGCAGACAAGCCTATTAATATTCTAATGACTGGTAGTTGATATGTCGTTGCAAAGTTACCTATAGTTAGTAAAATGTCTAAAGAGTTACCCAGGCAATGAAATTACAAGGAGCCAAATGCCTCTCTGATTTTATTTTCTCCTGAGAGAAGGAGCCTAATAATCTCACTTGTTTCCTCTCAGAAGAGATCTCAACAACGCTGCTCAGATTTGTCAAGTGCCTAGTCTACAATCAGAGATTTCAATATTTCATGTTCAATTTCTCCACATGATCTGAGCTGGTACCCACATTCACTTTATAGCATTCATTTGATTTTTTAGTCATTTAAAGGGTAACGCAGACCAACGCGGACAATCGCCAGATTACAGTATGTCAATTCTCATACATTCCACGACCCAACAACTGCGATTCAACATGTTCAATCCGACAAAACCTAACGAAGTGTCTGTTGTCGTCTGTCAATGCACTGTGAAATGGCCTTTACTCCATGGCAAAAATTGTCTCATTGTGACTATTTGAATTTTTTCCTACGGAATTTTAGGAGAAGCAAGGTTGACCTATATACAAGTAAAATAACTGAGTTTTAGTCTCCTAAACTTTGAAAGATCAGCCGCTGAACAATAAAATTGTCCTCTGGGATCTTAATATTGCGAGTCATGTTGCTTCACGCATTGAGAATACCAAAGGAAAATAATTCCTCGAGAAAGCAAACATTCAAGGCAATCATTTCCCATAAACCCAAACACAACTAATCAGATTTTAGTCCACAAGCCTCCCTCAAGACAAAGACACATTTGAGGTGTGAGAAAACCGGCTTCTTCACATGCACTGCTGCTTTCATTCTCCTGATGTTTTATTCGTCTCCATTACAGCCAGTCAATTATCCTAAAGCTCGAATGCTGGGTTTCAACCAGTGGGACTAGTCAAAATGCAATTACAGGTTTGAGAGTCTCAACACACTGCGGAACATCTAATATAATGGCAGGATACTGTGCAATAAAACTCGCTCTCGATATAATGTGACCTGCATGACCCAAGTGGGGTTTGTTGAGAATGACAATACCGTTCATGATTTACGCTGGCCTAGTCCTGGGCAGTGTGATTGGATATAGAAAAATGTGTTAAATGTTGTATTTTGCTATACTATAGATATTTTAGCAGTGGACATGAATGATTTACACTATTTACACAAGGAAAAACATGAAATAATGTTAAAATATAGAGCTGAAGCTAAATGACTTAATGACAAAGCAAATAGAACTACAATTTGCTTTGAGATTTTGGATAAAACAAGCCTTTACTCTCGAGTTGACCCTTTTTGGTTACAGAAAACAACCACTGGCTTCATTTGTCATTACTGACAATTACATCTCTTTGTAATTTTCATGCATTAACGTGTCATAGAATGAAAAGAGAAATCACAAATGAGATCTCTCTAATATTTCAGTTGTTTTAAAGAGAACAAATTGAGACTTTTGATTAAATATTCTGCTTCTCATCATTTTTTTTTTGTTTAGTTTTTTTTGTTGAGGAAACTGTTCAGATTTCAGTGGCGGATCATCAGGGGAGGCAAGGGAGGCATAGCTTACCCAAGATTTTGAGGATGAAATGAAAGAAGAACCATTTAATGTTATTAAAATTCATAGTTTTATGAATAGTCAGAAAAATAAATGCTAGCCTCCTTTCGTATATAAACCAATCATCGTAGAGATGTAACTTACGTGAAAGTAGTTTGAATTGCTCAACACACTCAGAAAAGAAAAAAAGTTTGAAGAGAGTCAGGTCCAGGTTCATATACGGCCGCTATCTAGTCAAAGTCATTCTCACATCTGTAAAAAATTAAAAATAAAACATAAATAATGTTAATAATAATAAAGGCAAACATCTGTGGGCATGCTGATAACAGGATCATAGCATCAAACATTATTTTTGTTACGTCATACACGTGTGTATGTATTATTGCACAGTACATAAACAATATTTGTATGTAATATTATAGAATATGATTGTTTAGCACATTCAAAACATCTACATTTGAGCAGAAATTCACGAGCAAAAGCTTCACTGATGAGTATTTTACAGTAATCACTTCATAAACTATCCAAAACAGCATATCTAGTCTAATACGTTGCTTATATAAAATTTAGTATTTCAACATATTTAAGCCAATTTCACAAATCATAGTATAGTTTGGGGAAAGTTTACATTTGGTTTGATGAGGACAAATACAATTCCCTACAAATAAATATTGTAAGGAGATTAATGCTTCAACTTTATGTCTGAGGTCTACGGAGGTAAAATCTGATCACAACTGGTCATTAAAGGAAATTATATGATTGTATAATCATACTAAGTGATTAAAATTACACTTTTGCTATGTCTGA
This sequence comes from Rutilus rutilus, assembly GCF_951802725.1. NCBI lineage: Eukaryota > Metazoa > Chordata > Actinopteri > Cypriniformes > Leuciscidae > Rutilus > Rutilus rutilus. The sequence continues at coordinate 6,328,884 of NC_140210.1, read as the reverse complement.
CTAATTGTTTCATGAGTATATGCTGTTTTTTGATCAGTGAATGTTGAACGTGTTTGTTTTCAGAGGAATCGAGGGCATTAATCTAGAAACTGGATCGAAGACGAGAGAATAATGCAAGGAATAAACCCACACAGGGTTCTATTTAGAACTATATAGAGCCCAATTAACCTTTCTTTCTAAAGCCAAAAGCCAAACAAACTTGCAAACAAACCTGATTTGTACTTCCTCTTTGAATCACCTTAGAGTGAGAGCGAGTCGATTACCTTTTCTTGTGTTTACCTGTCAAAATGAAAGTGTTTGAGACTGACAGACACAAAAGAGCTTTTTGTGATTTGTGTTGACTGGAGAAAACAGGATTTCCCTGTGAATTTGAGATCTGACAGTGATGGAGTGTTTGTCGACTTTACTAGCACATAGTGCTGGGAGATTCTTCAAAGAGTCGAGGGCCGCTGACGGTATCATTAGCTTTTAGTCTACCGCTCTCTCTTCCCACACCTCTCTTCCTCTCTTCCTCACAATCGCAAAATATATGGCGAACCTGAACAGGTGGAGGCGAGCGCTGGGACATCATTACACAGACAAAGCAGCGCATTCATTCTCCTCCATTGAGCTCTTTCGCAGCATTCTCATGTAATATGCAGCGCTACCGCTGTTCATCTAGTGCTAATAATGGTCTCGCTGTCTGAAGGAACATGAACTATGCACACAATATTTGTAGCGGTGGAGTTTTTAACGCTTCTTCAACAGTGTGAATGGAGCGGCGGATGAAAAGCCTGATTTGAGCTGCAAATACACCGCCGATTCACCAGTCGCTCGGGGAGACTGAAGCTGCTGCGCCTCTGATTTGAAGCAACATACAAAACAAATATTAATGATTTGATCTGTGCCAAGTCAAGTCACCACACTTTACAAAGCAGCTTTACAGTTATAAACAAATAACGACCAGTGATGCAAACTTCATCAAATATGAGAACAATTCATATTCTGCACTAAAGCAGCTCTGAAAAGATTAGTCATTACTCATTCATATGTCATTATTCAGCTGAAGTTCAGTTCAGTTATATGATGAGATAATCAATTATGAAACGAGTTCAATTCTGCTGTAAAGCAGCTCTAAAGAAGAGAATAGAATCATTAGCTCAAGTCAGTTCATTGTTGATTCAGTTCAGTTCAATAACAGTGTCGATGTTGCAAAATTCATCATCAACTATGAAACAAATTAGCTCTACAAAAGATAATTGTGTCAATATCCAGCTCAATTCAGTTCAAGTTTTGTTTTCATCCAATAGTGTCATTGTAATCAACTCGATAATATTACTGAATAAAGTGTCTTTTAAAATCCAGAGTGCCGAAAGACATTTGTAAGATAAATAAAATGCCACATTCAGCACATGTTCACTGCATCATGCATATTTCACATGCTTTTACTAATTAGTATACAGTAAAGCAAACTATACCGTTACCAGTATGCTAGTACACTTTGCGATCCGTGATTGAGACTCACCAATTCACTTTTGATTCATAAATGATATAAGTCGCATGTTTCATAAAGGCCGATCTCTATTCAGTATTCAATTCAATTTAATTTACATTTATTTGTATAGCGCCTTTCACAATACACATCATTTCAAAGCAGCTTTACAGACAAAATGCATGTTTCTACATTACAATTTAGAATAATCTGTTATCGGAGGTTGACAAAGTAATGTCCATATGTCAAAAAGTTCTTAGATAATACAAAATAAAGCAGTTAGCTAAAATCATGCATTCATTTTCAAGACAACCACCTACAGTAGTAGTGTGTTACTATAATCCAGTCTAGAGGTCATGAATGCATGAACTAGCTTTTCTGCATCAGAAACAGACAATATGTTTCATAGCTTAGCGATGTTTCTGAGGTGGAAGAAGGCAATTTTTTTAACATTTGTAATATCAAAAGACAAGTTGCTGTCTAATATAACACCCAGGTCTTTAACTGTAGAGGATGAAGTAAAAGTACATCCTTCTAAATGCAAATTGTATTCTAAGAGATTAGTGTCCAATAAGTAATACTTCAATCATCCAAATTTAATAGAAGAAAATGGTTATCCAATATTTTACATCTTTAACACACTCTGTTAACTTGGATAATTTAGAGATTTCATCTGGTCGTAATGAAATATATAACTGAGTATCATCAGTATAACAGTGGAATATAATTCCACGTTTTCTAATAAAATTACGAAAAGGCAGCATGTATATTAAAAGTAGCAGAGGGCCTTAAACAGATCTTGCGGCAATCCATAATTTAGTGATGTTAACAGGGATATTTACTGGATAATTAAGAGCATAAGATAGCAGGGATTTTTATATATATATATCTGGGAGTGTAACATTTAGTACAAGCACTTCAAATGAATTAAACCTGTGATATAAATATTAATGGTTGGTAGTGAACATTTTATCATTGTAAATCAATCAGATTTGAAAATGTAATCTTAAAAGTCTGTATAAAAAAGTGTATAAATTGTATCCAAATTCAAACACAAGCAAAAATTTTGAGACATGACAGCTACCAATATAAATATATTTATATATATATTTCAATAATAGCGGTCTATAGCTGATTAGTCATCACCAGTCTGGATTATCTAGAAACCAGTTAACCACCATTTGTTTTAGTCATAAAAGCATCCGTAGAAACTATTCTCACACCTCAACTAAAAGCCTGCTGGCCTAGACTTCACCCCCAAACACTTGGACTCAACAATGAGTCGCCGTTTCCCTATTGTTTCACCTCAGGGCTGTTATTCTTCATGTTCTGATAAGACATGGGTCATATTGACCCCCAGCGACTACACGTGTGTGATATTGCTCTCTGCTGGTGGAGAAGCGCCCCACTGATATGGGCTCATCACATCCCTTCCAGAGCCCTAAGCATAAGACATGTTCTGATGAGACTGTAATTGCTTGTGTGCATTAGTGGGCCAAAATATAAAAATAAGCTTCATTCACCACCGGTTTGAAAACCTGGTGAGCATAGCTAGATATGCATTGAAAATAGAATTCTGGCCGGTAGGATAAGCTGATAATATAATAATACTATCAGGTTAAGGCTGATAACGATAAATATACTATTTTCTCAAAATAATTTAAAAACAACACTAAGATCAATAATAACCTTAAATGCTACAAGTGAATTTAGGCATGATGGCATTATAATACAGAGTAAAACAAATGAGATTAACTTAAAAATTTAAGTTTTTTTTGTGGTATTTTAAATCAAATAAATGCAGCCTTGGTGAGAAAACTGCCCCCCAGTTTTTGAACGGCATAGTTAATTTGTACTTAAAATGTAATATTCATAATATTTTTCTGAATTTGTCTTCGTTTTGGGATGATTTTTTTCACTGAGCTCACAATGCATTCAATGGCCTTCACTGCAAACTACGCATATGTTGTTGCCTTAGAATCTGTAAAAAGCAAGATAATGCACAATGTTGCTGCCATATGTCTGTCTAGGTACATATGTCTTCACTAGATTTTGAAACAATGTGTCATCCTACCTCAAGCATAGGCTTCCATAACATGCAAAATATTTATAATGTAAATTTCAATAGAAAATGTGTACTGAAATCATCAAAACCAGAAAACTCAAAAAAAGATGCAATAGGCCACCATGGACTGCATGCTGTTCTCAAAAATATACTGAAGTGAGGGACTGTGTGATGGACATAAGTTATTGGAGACTTTGAGGGATTCACACGCTGGTCCTCAGCCCCCTCAAGGCTGAAATGTGCCGCCGCAGGGTCTTCTGCAATTATGAACAATTTCCAGTTGAATAAAGTGGCTAAACTACAAACTCATCAGTAATGGAACAGAAGTTGATTAGTAATTTGTGATTCTCTGGAATGACAGTAAAAATGATCTGAAGCATAAATAAACAGTGGGGCTCTGTGTAAATGTACCGTGAAATATTTACAGAGTCATGTTTGATATGAATCGATAACACTCATCAGCGTTTGATTTACAGTCTTGATGATGAATTACTGTGGCACCACAGCCTGCCACGGTCAAAAGTTTAGAAATGTGCATCAAATTAAACTTTGTTTTATATCAGCTGCAATGGCTGCATATTTATAGAACAGACACAAACCTTAAAGTCTTAAAAACAAAAAAGCTATTGATACAAAAATGTACAGTTCACTGAACATAGTCAAACTACATGGGGTACAAGGTTCAGTGGGGTTCTATATAGAACTCTGGGGTTCTTGACTCAATTTTAAAGAACCTTTATGCCAAAAAGATTCTATAAAAGGAGAAATGTCTTAAATAACTGCATAATACTTCATGTTTAACAGGTTATTTATATTTTTTGCTTAATTTATACAATTTAATTAGAACAAAATTAATTAAATAAAACTAAATCCATAAAATCATCCCATAATGGGAACCCCTAAAAGGTTCTATATATGAAGTGCCTGACAGAACTCTTTACGATTCCATATAGAACCTTATCTTTTAAGAATGTAAGTTGTCACAATGGAACCTACTGAGCATTGACACTGATTTAATATAATATACGTTTTTTTAAATGTGAAATATTATCTAAAGCCGGACCCCGCCCCCAATACAGTAAAACTGCACATTTTAGAGTGGCCTTTAATCGTGGCCAGCCTAAGGCACACCTGTGCAACAATCAAACTGTCTAATCAGCATCTTGATATGCCACACCTGTGAGGTCAATGGATTTTCTCGGCAAAGGAGAAGTGTTCACTAACACAGATTTAGACAGATTTGTGAACAATATTTGAGAGAAATAGGCCTTTTGTGTACATAGAAAAAGTCAGCTCATAGAGAGTTCAGCTCATGAAAAATGGGGGGAAAAACAAAAGTGTTGCGTTTATAATTTTGTTCAGTGTAAATCAAATCTAAATTAAATTCAGACTCCATGGGAAGCTTAAACATTTTATGAATATACTATTTTCTAGTTATGCCAAAGCTCTCAAATATTTTTGTTAGGCCTACACATGAGTAAAAACATTATTATTTTTAATCCTCATCCATCTGGAAAAGTCAAAAAGGCTGAGAACCACTGATTTAAAGCCATCTTCCACAACACATCTGTATTTACAATGTATATAGGCTATTTAATGACATTCCCAATCAATTTAAAGAGTAAAATAATTAAAACACATGTAAAATATAATTGTCCTAATTGAAGCAGATAAGGTTGTTTTTTGTTGAACATGTTGAACACTTTGAGCATGTATGCAGTTAGTCTTTTTAGTAAAAAACGTATAGTTACTGAAATATAGCTCCTGAAACAACCTCCAAAATATGTTTTTGTCCCTAATAGTACAAAAAAGTGGGAAAAAAAATAAACATGCACTGTTGTAATTTTAAACTTTACCTTAAAAAATTCAACAGGCATTTTTCCCCTCAGGCAAATTTAGTCTTATTTCCAAATTTTTGACTAGAGTCCATGATGTTGCTTGAGTAAAGAGCGCATCCATTACCCGGATCCATTTTGTACCTTCCAACCCCTTCATTTTTCCCTAATGTGTACCATCAAGACAAACAGGTGTATCCGCCAAAATCTATCCGGCTTCCGCACAGATGCACAACAAACAAACACACCAACACAATGCAACCATGGCCTTTCCTTACACCTACAAGAAACAACACACACACACACCCCGCCCTTACACGAATACCCACACACACATATTCACGGCGAGCATCTGCCGTACACGTCAAGCCGCAAGTGCACAATCATGAATATTTAACAGACTGCCGTCTACACGCGCTCCATATATGTCACCCTCCTCCTCCGCTGGTAGACGGTCTCCTCTCAAATGGGAATATTATCATTCAAGGAGACTTTCCCTGCCAGTGCTGAGATGGAATTTATGGTTATGTGTGTGTGCGCGGATGTGTTCACTTGCATCCCCGCTTATGTAAGTCTGAGTATTTTTCTGACAATGTAAGGAAATCATTTTGTGCATGCATGAGTGCGTGGACGTCATAGGAATATAGAGCGGAACATACGAAAGGAGAACAAGGGATAGCATGTGTACATGTATGTGGGCTTTCCTGGAGCTTTGTGAGAAATCTAGGTCAGGGAAGAAGGCCGTCTGAGGAGGAGGATATTGGCTTGTCACCTTGGACTGTGAGTGGGCAGACAGGGAGCAAAACTCACTACGCTCCTCTCTGAAACAACCGGAATGTCTTGCTGATTGACTTCAGGAGCAGATAAAAGCTAGTTCGCTATCTCTAGCGCCAGATATTCAGGCAGAATGTGTACATTTTAGCTTATTACTTTACGATGACAGAGATGAATTTCCCCAGAGAAACATTTTATTGCGGAGATGTTGCTCTTTTATAGCTTTGGAGAATTAATGGGGTTCTCAATTATGTTTAATTTAAGTAACTTTCTCTTGGATGTTTCTCCTAAAATTATTTAGATTAAAGAAAATTAAACAAACAAGACAATGTCATTCACAGGAAATGGTAAATGAAAAGTAAAAGGTGATCTCATGTGAAGGGTAACTGCCATATACCATTGTGGTCAGCAATTGGGATTTTAAACTGCTGATTCTTTACAACCGGTATTGAAGTTTTCATTGCTAACCATAAAGCTTTACATTATTTCAACCCTGTAAGTTGTGTAGTTGTTCAAGTGCAACATCACAAGATCAACAAAGTGTGTGGAAGAAATATTGGAACAGTACCAGCAACACTTGCAAAATGGAGAGATAACAATTGTCAGAAACGTGAGCTGAAACAATGATTGTTCTTTATTTTGCCAACACGTTTCGGTGCACAGGCCTTCACCGGGGCTAAAAGATTACCGGTGTACACAAGGTCATATACATACAAACAAGTACAAAATTCGAACTTAAAGATAACCAATGAAAAAGTCAGATGGTATGGCATCCAATCACCTAACAGGTCATGTGAGTGATTAGGCCAATAGCCTCAATTTCAACCCTGTGCTTGCATGCTGCAACTATAGGATTTTCAAACAAAGTATATGTAAGTATATGCATTTCAAGCTTTGTGACTTGAAAAAAGATTTCCTTTCCCATAATTACATTGAACGTTTGAGCTTGAAAAGGCCAATATAAGTAAAACATAAAATTCAGCATTTTCTCAGAAAATGCATTAAGTATTCTAATATTGAGTTCAGACACACACAATTAAATGGTTAAAATACTATTTTAGGAGTTCTAAAACTAATGTGGATAGCAAAGCTTACATAATTTGGTAATTTGGCAATTACTGTTGGCAAATTTTACTGTTTGAAATAGATCTCTTCTGAAACTCTAAAGGAGACATTCTGTCAAGAGAAAGAAATCTGATAAGATCTCCATTTAATCATATTGCTGAGAAACAATTAAAATATTAAAAAGATATAATTTGTCCTACGGTAATATCTAATATGACACGACGGGCAGTGAGTTTACTTATGTAAGTGGCTTATCATAAAAAATAACATGTTGTCAAGTTTATTGCACAAGGCAAATATTTCATCTTCTCTGCAGGAAATGCATGAAGCAGCTTTATGGATTTATGGCTCCTGTGTCACACAAAAAAATTCCACCCGCTCCACGTCAATGTTTTGTTTTTATCCAGGTGAAAAATTAGTAGGGAACTTGTGAATATTGACTGTACATTTTGTGTACACTGTCAATGAAGAATAATGATATTTTTTGCTCAAATATGACTCATTTAGCCACATTTAGAGGTGATATGCTTGTACGACAAATCTGTAAATACGGATTCCAAACACATAAAGAAGGCAGCTTTTGAGTCCAGACTTTCTGAGTTGGGAACATGTTAATTAAAAAATCATGGTGGAAAAGGTTTCCATGGTGGACAGTTCAGTAGTATTGTAATTAATTAATTAATTAATTGCAAATACATGCATTAAAATGACTTATAAGAGATAGCAGCCTTGCACTACAAAACTGCAGTATAAATCCCAATACTCTACGCAACTGCATGCAAATGGAAGTTGATTCTATAATTCTATTGAAACATCAATTACTCCTGTTAGATTTGCAAAAATATGCACATCCATTTTATTCTTACCAAAATCCACTGAATGCACATCACATTGTAATCACAGCTTCCAAACTCTTTCCGAGGAAAACTTGAAGGCAGAAATAGTTCAGATGTCCTCCAGCCTGGTCAGTGAGGTGAAGGTCTGTTGGGATAGATAACCAAACAGAGATATACAGCGAAAATAAGGTCTTTTTCAGAGCTGAGAATACTCTATTTTGCCAATCAATGCCTTTGCACTGTACAATAAACCCTTAACCCCAACACCAGTGAGGAAATTACCTGCTTCATAGCACAGGGAATGAGAACTATGTACAAGATATGCTTTCATGCCCCTATGTAATTGCATTTCTAAATGAACCACTTGTATTAGTGAGCGTTGTAACCGCCAAGCCATTTTACCATCTGAATATGGCAGCCATTCGCGTATGCCACCCACAAAGATCAAGAATGTTTTATATATGATAATTCTGGCATAGGAGGGGGATGCGTTCTCATTTTCATCTTTCTCCTCAAGCAACCTACAGACGTCTGACTTTGAAAACTGAAAGGTTAGTAAGCGAGGCGTCGTTGTAAATGACTCAGCTCTACCACGTGTCACAAGTTATTTCTTTGACAGGCATCTGTCATATTGAGTCTCAAGCACTTTCACTTATCTATGAAAAAAGAGGTGCTACGCGGTACAACAAGTGAAGTGAGGAGTGTAGTCAATACTGTCGTGTCAAAGCATGAACGTAACCACATATTAAGGAGTGGGGAGGGTGAATTTCTGAATCAGCCATTGAAAAACTCATCCAGTAATCTGAATATATATGCAATATTGGTGTCTATGGTGGTTATGGCCCTGAGCAGCGAGATTTGGTAGCAATTCAATGTCTGCTGAAAGAAAAATTCTGTATATGAGTTGCAATTCAGAAACACGTTTCTACACAATTCATCAAAGAAGCCATTGTTAAATGATAGAAGACAGGTCAGTTTGCACTCCATGCATGATGTCTGCTGGCGAAATATGGGCTTTATAGAATTAGATGCATCATATATCTCTATTTACTGTAGACAGCCTACTTTTTCTCTTCCATTGTGTGTGTATATATATATATATAGCTGCTATAAGATAAGCGCACATGAAATAATAAGAAACATGAAATGAGAAATATTGCCTTGGCAACTAAATGACGTTTACCATGTAAATACAATGTTTTTGAGCATGTTATGTCAAAATTGTATCAAAAAATGCCATGGTACTTTTGGAAATCCCATAAAATATTGGCACATTTCAAAGTACCATAGTATAACCATTCAATACCATGGATTTTGTAACACCCAAGAACCATGTAAATACAATTTCAGCGCCATGGCACAGTATATAGCAAAGTACAACTGGTTTGACCATCTGATACATCACTGTACCATGGTAACATTATGTAAGTTTTAGGTAATTGAATCAGAATCGTCAATGTTTTGGTACACAAGCAGATCATGACGGGAAGTACGTAAGTGTTTTATTCCATTAGTGTAAACACACACACACACACACAGAGAATGTTATCTCCATCACAAAGCCTGCTAAGTGGCATCCGCAGGTTAAGTGTCAATTTCAATACATTTTCTTCCGCTGAGTTCTAAGTTTCACCACGCTCATCAGTAGAAATCATCCTCGATTAGGGCTGACAGGGATTTGATCCTTTTAGCCAGTAATCCAGATTTACATCCATGGATCTGGCTATTTCAATGGCATTAGCATCCTTATGTGGATAATGCCAGCCGGGCGCTTAACCCCACAAACTCTTTGATGGCTTTACTGACTATTGTGCCCAGGGTGACGCTGGCGCAGACATCATAGAGTCTAACAAAGACACAAGACTATGAGGATATTAGTTTCAGTATGGAAAACAAAGGGTGTTACATCACAGTTCATAGTTCAGTCATGGATATAATGGCTGAAGCAGCTGGAGAAACTCACAAATAGATCTCTTAAATATCTTGGTTGCTTCTCTCAGATGGAAAAGATTAAATGAAGAGCAAAAGTAGACTTATCTAATTACATTTTTCTTAGATCTTCTCCCGAGAAAAAGATCCCCATGTATCTCATTTTAGAATTTAGAACAGATATCAACAATGTCTCAAACTGTGCTAAAATGTATTCATAGCTCAGGAGATTTAATTGAGTTTTCATTAAGTACATTATCTCAGGTGTTTCTCCTGAAATACCTTAGATGAAATTAAAATAGACACAAATAAGACAATTGTTGACATACAGTAAAAGTATAGAGCTTTGAAATGTATGTGAACAAGGTTCAGATTACTCGGTCTAGGAAGAATTCACAGAATTTGACTTTGTACACTTTATCTCAGCAAATCTGAGCGCAGTTTGAGACGTTTGAGAAAATCTGAGCGCTATTTGAGACGTTTGAGGAACATCTGAGCGCAGTTTGAGACGTTTGAGAAAATCTGAGCGCAGTTTGAGACGTTTGAGGAAAATCTGAGTGCAGTTTGAGAAAATCTGAGTGCAGTTTGAGATGTTTGAGGAAAATCTGAGCGCAGTTTGAGACGTTTGAGAAAATCTAAACACAGTTTGAGACGTTTGATAAAATCTGAGCACAGTTTGAGACGTTTGAGCAAATCTGAGCGCAGTTTGAGACGTTTGAAGAAAATCTGAGTACAGTTTGAGACGATTGAGAAAATCTGAGCGCTATTTGAGACGTTTGAGGAAAATCAGAGCACAGTTTGAGATGTTTGAGAAAATCTGAGAACAGTTTGAGACGTTGGAGCAAATCTGAGTGCAGTTTGAGACCTTTGAGCAAATCTGAGCGCAGTTTGAGACGTTTGAGAAAATCTGAGTGCAGTTTGAGACGTTTCAAAAAAATCTGAGCGCTATTTGAGACGTTTGAGCAAATCTGAGCACCGTTTGAGAAAATTTGAGCGCAGTTTGAGACGTTTGACAAAAAACTGAGCGCTATTTGAGACATTTGAGGAAAATCTGAGTGCAGTTTGAGAAAATCTGAGCACAGTTTGAGACGTTTAATAAAATCTGAGCGCAGTTTGAGACGTTTGAGAAAATCTGAGTGCAGTTTGAGACGTTTGATAAAATCTGAGTGCAGTTTGAGACGTTTGAGAAAATCTGAGCGCTATTTGAGACATTTGAGCAAATCTGAGCACAGTTTGAGACGTTTGAGAAAATCTGAGCGCAGTTTGAGACGTTTGAGAAAATCTGAGTGCAGTTTGAGACGTTTGAGAAAATCTGAGTGCAGTTTGAGACGTTTGAGAAAATCTGAGCGCTATTTGAGACATTTGAGCAAATCTGAGCGCAGTTTGAGACGTTTGAGAAAATCTGAGTGCAGTTTGAGACGTATGAGAAAATCTGAGTGCAGTTTGAGACGTTTGAGAAAATCTGAGCGCTATTTGAGACATTTGAGGAAATCTGAGCACAGTTTGAGACGTTTGACAAAAAACTGAGCGCTATTTGAGACATTTGAGGAAAATCTGAGTGCAGTTTGAGACGTTTGAGAAAATCTGAGTGCAGTTTGAGACGTTTGAGAAAATCTGAGCGCTATTTGAGACATTTGAGGAAATCTGAGCACAGTTTGAGACGTTTGACAAAAAACTGAGCGCTATTTGAGACATTTGAGCAAATCTGAGTGCAGTTTGAGACGTATGAGAAAATCTGAGTGCAGTTTGAGACGTTTGAGAAAATCTGAGTGCAGTTTGAGACGTTTGAGAAAATCTGAGCGCAGTTTGAGACGTTTGACAAAAAACTGAGCGCTATTTGAGACATTTGAGGAAAATCTGAGTGCAGTTTGAGAAAATCTGAGCACAGTTTGAGATGTTTGAGAAAATCTGAGCGCAGTTTGAGACGTTTGAACAAATCTGAGCACAGTTTGAGAAAATCTGAGCTCAATTTGAGACGTTTGAGCAAATCTATGCACAGTTTGCAACAAATTTGAGCAGTTTTTGGATGTACGCCACATCCACTTATAAGGCTCAAGACATAAATTAAACGTTTTCTAAACGCCTGTCATACTATGTTTGACTTTTTGCAGCTAGAATTTTTTTGATAGTAATAATGATAATCCAAGATACATGTATATCATTATAGCATTGTTCGGTAATATTTTATGATTTTGAAAGAAGTCTCAAGAAACATTTCCTATTATTACCAATGTTAAAAACAGTTGTGCTGCTAATTTTTTTTTTTTTTTTTTCAGGATTCATTGATGAATAGGACGTTCAAAAGAACAGCATTTATTTGAAAGAGAAAAATGTGTTACATTATATTTTATCAATTTAATGCATCCTGATTAAAATAATGAATTTCTTTCCAAAAATAATAGTAAATAAAAAATAAAATAAAACCTTAATGACAGACTTTTGAATGGTAGTGCAAGTCTCCTCTTCTGAACAACTGAGATATCAAAGAAATATGTGGAAGTTTCAAAAATTTCTATATGAACATTTATCATTAATACATATAATTTCAACTATGGTTTTAGCATACATTTTATACCTCTGTACTCTTACTTACAGTACATCTAAACTATGAAAGAGCAACCTCTCAATAAAAGTTTCCAGTGGGAATTTCCTTTTAGGCCAAACAGACACATGGCTGTCCCGAAATAGATCATGGATGTCATGCCATTTTGATTATGAAAATCAACCATAAAGAGGAAGAGACAAAGTCGCTCTCAGCTGAGCACCACATGCTTTTACGCCTCGTCAAATAACCTTCTAAAGTTTGATATGAATAAAAGCTGTTGTCTTTTAGATCTATTGTCCGGTGAATGCAGCATTCTAAAGCTTGCAGACCTCAGTCCGTTCGGATTTATTGACCATTTGCTTCTGATCCCCAACAGCAGAAAGCAAGCTACGCTGTGACAGAGCTGTCAATGGGTGCTGACCTCTGCTGCCTGCTTTAGTCAAAGCAATAACCCCTGTGGACAGCACTGTGTCCTGCAGGGCCGATTCAGGGATCTAATGCGGGCAGGCTCAAGGCACAATCGATACTCAAATGGGAAGCATTTCAGACTTTCTACACACTGCAGGTTAAATAGGGCAGTGTAAATGTAGTGTAAGAAGGTCTGATAAGCTAATGGTGGAGTTTGTAAGGCTGGTAAATGTGCAATGCTGGAAAGAGATACTTCATACAATAATAAAAAAATTCTGTCATCATTTGCTCAACCTCATGTCAGTCCTATCCTCTCTTTCTTCTGTGTAACATAAAAGAAGACACTTTGAAAAGTGCCTCAGTGTTTTTTGGTCATAAATTGACAGTCAAAGAGCTCCAATGTTGTTGGATGCCAAAGTTCTTCAATTTTCTTTTGTGTTCTGCAAAATAAATAAAGTCGTACAAGTTTGGAACAACATGTGTGTGAGTAAATGATGACGCCCTATGGCACCAGCGTCCAGACCTCTGGAATCTCCAAGTCTGGTCTCTAGACGGGATGCGGAGGACTTAGGTGGTAGTCACCATCACTTCGGCGCGAGCACCCTCTCTCTAAACTGGAACCTGTTCGTCGAGTGGTCTTCTTCTCACCGGGAAGACCCCCGGAGATGCCCGCTCAGAGCTGTGCTGTCCTTCCTGCAGGAAGGGTTGGAGCGAAGGCTGTCTCCCTCCTCAGCGAAAACCTGAATGCACTACCCCTTACTTAGTATTTTTGTCTTGTTTCCAGTCCAAATATCTAAAACTTCTTAAATCAAGATGCATTTACTAAAGTAGTAAAAGGCCATAAGACATTATGTCTTGTTTTCTGGGGAAATAAATCAAAACTAAGTGAGTTGTAGCTTAAAAAAAGCAAAATTATCTGCCAATGGGGTAAGAATAATTATCTTGTTTCTGTTTGAATTAAGGTTGTTGTTTTTTTACCCCATTGACAGATCATTTTGCTTTTTTTAAACAACAACTCACTTAATTTCCCCAGAAATAATATCTTATGGCATTTTACTTTCTTGATTAATTTTTTTTTTTAGATATCTGGACTGGAAACAAGACAAAAATACTAAGTAAGAAAAGCATTTTTTGCAGTATGTGCAATTCATCCGCTTCTGTATTTATACCCACGCTGCGGGGCCGAACGCAAGCTGCAAATCTCGCTCGCCAACGTGCACTGGCTCGTTTCTTTTACACTCGAAGGTGATTTGGCTCTCAGGCGAGATCCCATTACGTCAGTCATTGTGTTTCTGCGTATGTTTCTGCGCCGCACATCATGATGCAGTAGACGGTAAATCTGTGGGGAAGCACGACCTGATCATCAGGTTCCTGAGGGATGCGGGACCCTCTTGGGATCTCTCACTTGTTCTTACGGCATTACAGAGAGCCCTCTTCGAACCGCTGCAGTCAACTGAGCTGAAAATCCTGTCATTTAAAACGTTGGCTTCCATCAAGAGGGTAGGGGACCTGCAAGCATTTCCGGTTGACGAATCGTGCCTGGCATTCGGACAGGCCAACTCTCACGTTACACTGAGACCCCGGCCCGGATACGTGTCCAAGGTTCCCACCCCTCCGTTCAGGGACCTGGTGGTGATCCTGCAAGTGCTGCATTGGCTCGTTTAGTTTACACTCGAAGGTGATTGAGCTCTCAGGCGTGATCCCATTGTGTCAGTCATTCCGACATAACGTCGCCGTTCCCTCCTTCAGGGAATCCGGGTTACATACGTGGCCTAGACGTTATTTTGCATTTTAATCCAAATAAAATGTCTTAAATAGGTTGTTTCAGGTATACTGGGACCCTTTGGTCAGGGAAATGAACAAGAAAAAGAGGCCCGATTTACATGAATTGACCCTAATGAGTGCAGGACATTAAGTGCAACAGTAGACATTATTTTACAAAACACATTGCATTGTGGGATATAATTTTCAGTGGTTGTGTGCTTCACATTGTGGCACATATCTTGTGGGTCATCCAGGTATTCTATGCATACCAAAAACAAAATGATATATTGCGCACTGCAATTAGGCAGAAATAGTACAAGTAGAACTGTAGTGTGAAATTCTAAACATACTCTTTGTATTGATCCTTGTAGGTGGTCAAAGTTGATTCTGTACACTTCTTTTTCAGTTGAGACTGTGTATTGTGGCTGTCAGTTCAGTGCAGAGTGTGTTAGGTATGTAAACCGCGCTTTAGAGGGCCGCTGTGTGTCTTAAGGTTCCCGCTGGTAAAGTCCAGTACCTGCTTGACCCTACGGCCCTTCACAGACGCCCTCACTCAACCTCACTACCCTTCTCCACGGGAAACACACATCCACTTGCTTTAGAAGCAGCCGGGGCTGAGCAAAAGAGCTAGTGTGACAACACATGCAGGGTGCAATGTGGCATACTGTACTAACCATCTGTGAGTGTGAGACTATTTGCGTATACTTTTTGTTCTCTATAACAAAGTTGTGGCTTGTGATGCAGTTTGCGTTGTGCTGTTATAGTCTATGTTTTTTACTGTAGCCTTGTTCCAAAACCTAGTGAGATGCCCAGGCAGCATTTTAAGGCATCATAGGTTGTATAAAGCCTATAAGGCATAAAGGCTATTCCAAAAGGCAGCATAATTACTATTATAATTGAGTTAGTTCAGTGATGGACGAGTTGAGAGAAATATCAACTATATATAATTGAATATCATTCAGTATCTAAGAATATCAATACAAACTTGTTCATTTTAAAATGAATGTGGACTAATTAGCAGTATGCTCTATCGTTCAAAGGTTTGGGGGTCAGTTGGAATTTTTAAACAAGATATTAATACTTTTGTTTAGCAAATGTGCATTTATTTGATCAAAAGTGACAGTAAAGACATTTATAACTTGTATAAATGCTGTTCTTTTGAACAGTCTGTTCATAAAAGAATCCTGAAAATAATGTATCACGGTTTCCACAAATACTTTTGTGCCGCACAACTATTTTCAACCTTGATAGTTGTAAAGAAATGTTTCTTGAGCAGCAAATCAGCATATTATAATGATTTCTGAAGGATCATGTGACACTGAAGACTGGAGTAATGATGCTGAAAATTCAGCTTTGCATCACAGGAATATATTACATTTAAAATATATATATTTCACAGGAATAATATTTCACAATAGTACTGTTTTTTGTTTTGTTTTGTTTTTATCAAATAAATGCAGCCTTGGTAAGCATAAGAGACTTCTATGCTTCTGATGTTCAAAAAACACTTAAAAAATCTTACCGATCCCAAACTTTTGTGTATGAGTGTGCTATCTATTTTATGCTAATTAGAGTACTGTGTCATTATCTTAAGAACATGATAACCTCAAACTCTATTTAAAGCAACTCGAGTTCAAAGGGTTTAAAAAAGTCACTTGTGAGGAACATTTCCTTAGAAGACAGCTGCCAATGTTGACAGGTTTTTCTGCAGAGCTAGATTGTGCATTTGTTCTGTGCTTTATGTGGAGTGTGTATGTGTGCGTGCTTTGTGACAGCGCAGAAGACTTAAGATGGATGTATCAGGGAGTTGGAGTGCAGGGGTAATCAGTGGAAGAAAGTGAGAGAAGGCCAGTTCACTCCTACGCATCAAACTTGCAGTTTTTCCCACTCCTGCGAAGCAGCGATACCAGCCATCAGAACACCAACTACACAGATCCATCACTAACACTTCATATTCTATTATTAAAGGAACAGTCCACAATTCTGTTATTTACATAATACTCTTGTGCGCTTCCAAGACTTGTTTGACTTTCTTCTTTCTGCTGTGGAACACGAAAGAAAAAATATGAATTGTATAGATACTCTTTTCCATGCAATTACAATGAAAAAGGAGAATTTTCATGCATCATCAAACATATTAAATAGAAATATTCTCTAACTTATTTGTTTTATTACTAAACTGAAATCTTCCTCAACTACTAAGGTCAGATGATCCCATACTTAGGGCAAGAAGCAAACTGTTTTCTATTTGAATATATTTTCTATTTTAATATTATTTATTCATGTAACATTTTTAGATTCATTACTAATCCTTCAGAAATCATTCTAATATGCTGATTAGCTGCTCAAGAAACATTTACTTTTATTATAATTGTTGAAAATAGTTGTGCTGCGTCATATTTTTGTGCAAACTATTTTTTTCAGGATTCATAGATGAATTGAAAGTTCCAAAGAACAGTTTACTTTAAAGGGTAGTACGTAAAATACATATACCCATCATATTTAATTATTTTAAAAAAAAGTAAAATAAATTATAAAAATGTAAAACTAATTATTTAATATAATTGTATTTTTTTATTTTGACAATTAGTCAAATAACAGACACATTAAAGGACAGAATACTCCAAGACTGAATTACAGCATCTAATTCTATTAATTATTTAGTCAATTAACCCTTAAAACTATTCAGATGAAATAAATCTCACAAATCTGGATGTTCAGATGATTAAACAAGACAAAACAAGTCTTGTAAATAAAACAAAGAACATTGGAGTTTCCAAGAAAATACTATTTCAGTCTTTATATTTACCAATTTCACATTTAATTCAATGTTAACTGCTGTTTATTTGTACTAATTTTGAAATTTACTAGCAATTTCTGAGTGTAAATTGTTTTGAAGCCAACTTTGTTTCAGTGAAGATTAATAATGGCATTCAATATGTGCAATGACATGGTCAATCAGTGAATTGTTAGGGGGGCTCTTATTCCATATTATCCTACATTTTTTTAAATGTCTCCATTTGCATTCCAGGGAAGAAAGAGTGCCAGGTTTAGAATTGCATGATCGTGAGTATATAATGACAGGAAAGATAAAATATGGTCAGCTCTTTCAAAAACAGAAGATCCTTTAGGGCGCCTTGGCCGATCACCTCCATTTTAAAAAGAAAAGTGTAAAGCCGAAACACAAGGACACATTCTGAACGGTAGCATATTTAAATGAGCATTCAGTGACTGACAGCTGTCAATTATGACTCACAGCTGGCTAATCCACCCGTCTCTGTGGAGTGGGTTTAAAGGTCTCGGCAGTTCGGGGCACCTTCTGGCAGGTTCCACTCTGGAAAACTAGGGAAGGAGAGATAAATAATTCACATGTCTCCTCTCTTCCTGGTGGGACGTCGAGCGTGTTTGTGTGTTAGCATGTGCTGTTTAGGAAGGAACATTTGAGTGGGAGGGGGGGGTTGTGCATGTGCATGTGCTGAGGATGTTTGTCAGTCTCCTATGTGTGGGTGGAAGTTGCATGTGTGTGTGTGTGTTGCAGTGGGATACGAGGCAGCGGAGCTCAGCAGGAGGTTAAGCCCTCTCTCTGCTGTGTGTAGGAGCTGGAAGCCAGACACAAGATGTCTCCAGTCCTCAAGCTATCCCAGGATCCACCCCAGCCCCCAAGTCTACACCATTTCCTGTGCTTGCATGTCTGAGCTTTGGTCTCTTTGTCCATTAATATTTTGTTTGCTCTGGCAAGATCACTATTACTATTGCTCATACTTAAGGTGAGTAATTTGAACAAACCTATAACCCAGAGTATTTAAATTTTGTATCACAAATCATTCTGTGTTTGCCTCAAATGATGCAAATTACTTGCTAATTATTTTTTTAAAGCAATCAGACTTACGAGTTTCACCTTGTGAATGATAAAAAGGCCTGAAAATTCCATATGAGATATATCAAGAGACCAGTTGCATCATCTATGCATACGTTACTTAGCTTTTTAGTATAAATAAGTGTAACCATATAAACAATTGAAGTAAGCATCTGAGCAGGGTAAAAGCTGAAATTAAATTAGCAAACCGATAACATCATAAGCCGGTTTTACCTGACAAACTTGTTCTGCTATGATGCCAAAACAATATATATCACATAATCTTCTTATAAGCATGAAACTAACCAACTTCAGTGAGGTTTACACTCAAAATACTTATAATACAGTAATGGTTGGAATGTGTCCACTGGCAAAAATGCAGTTTTTACTGTGATACATTGTGATCTATCCATCCGTCCGTCTGTCCATCTATCTATCTATCTATCTATCTATCTATCTATCTATCTATCTATCTATCTATCTATCTATCTATCTATCTATCTATCTATCTATCTATCTAAGATGGTATTAACCACATAGTTCATTCCAAACTAACTGGTAGTCTCTAAGCATTCCTTCATCTTTGGAAGACAAATTAAGATATTTTTGATGAAATCTGAGAGCTTTCTGTCCCTCCATTGACAGCTACGCAACTGACACTTTGATGCTTCAAAAAGTTCATAAAGAGATTGTAAAACTAATGCGTATGAATCGAGCGGTTTAGTCCAAATTTTCTGAAGAGACACGATCACTTTATATGATGAACAGATTTAATTTAGGCTTTTATAAACATTAATCAACTCACACATCAGTTGTGGTAAACGGAAGCTCAAGCATGTTCGCTTGACATGCGAGAACCAATGAGGTTCATTCTCGTGTTACGCAGCACGTTTGAGCTTCTGCAAGAACCAATGAGGTTTGTTCTTGCGCATCAAGAATGTTCGGTTAAGCCTCTGTTTATGTTCGCTGATCTATGATGTAATTAAAAACTCACATTTATAAATGTGATAAAAGCTGTTCATCATATAAAGAAATAGATTCTCTTCAGAAAAATTGTGACGAAACCGCCCGATTCGTTTTACGATCTCTTTATGAACTTTTTGAAGTGTCAAAGTGGTAGTTGTCAATGGAGGGACAGAAAGCTCTCAGATTTCATCAAAAATATCTTCCTTTGTGTTCGGAAGACGAACAAAAGCCTTTCGGGTTTGGAACGACATGAGAGTAATTAATGACAGAATTTTCATTTTTGGGTGAACTATCCCTTTAATTAAGAACCTAATGCAACCTTAAAGTTTCATATTGACCTGGCCAGTTAGTAACCACCTAGAACACCCCACTTGGCAATGCCTTATTAAACCAGCCTAGCAAATGTACAGTATAACACACTAAATGAACATCTTAGCAGCTGCAAAACAATGCCCTGGCAACCACCCACACATCCTAGCATCATGGAGGCGACTTTTGCATGAGAAAGAGCCATGCACATCATCAGCAAATGTAAAACTGTCATCTCACATCAGACCTTATTCTCTAAACAGGCTTTAGAACGTCAATTCTTTGTGTTTTTCCTCTACTTCAGTCATATTTCAGTCTCTCTGTCTCTCTTCCCTCCATCCCCCGTCGCTGTCTGTCTCAAGTGGCCTTCACCCACCAGAGAGGCAGAGCTGTTTTGGTGTAAAATGTCCCCCTTAGGCACAAATCAGCAGACTTGTCTTTAACATGGACAGCAGACTCAAGTCTCGCCAGATTGCCTCACCGCTCTCATTAAACATTCTGGGAAATCCAGGATAAGTAAGAAAAAAAAAAAAAACTAGACGCTCACAAACCCAGATTAGACGGGCTGCTTTTACATATCCTGCAGCTAACAGGAAGTACACCAAGCCAGCATGTACTGTCTGAATATAAAGAGCTTTAGCCTAATTGTCAAATGCTTGATTATTAACATTTCACATAGGCCTATTTAGTGCTGCTATGGGCCATTGTTCATGCTCAGGGTTAGGGGTTTGTTCAAATCTATTTCCCCTAAGTATTACAATTTTTGCAAGCAATGTGAATACAAATGGTTAAACTGTGCAGCTTGTTGAGGAGAGGTGTCCTGTTATTTTTATATGATAAAACAGATGAAAATCCCATGGAATTAAAGGAGGGACTCGTTAAGTAACATGTACCAGTACTGCAAAGCAATTAAACACAAGTCTAATTTAAAAAAAACTAACTAAGTGCCTGATGTTCACATAGTTTGTTTCAGACCTTTGATTTATAGCTGGGAGTTTAGCACAAACAAGCATCACTCAACATTTGCTTCAGAAAATATGAAAACCTATAATTTCCTTGAGCTGACTGGGGAAATAATAATCGACCAGGGCAGATCCTGTGGGCTTCGACTGGCTCAACATTCTTCCTTACGATTTTTAGGTAACTTTTTTAGGCTATTGCCCCAAACAACGCCCCCTGAGAATATTAAAGGCATTGCTAAACCTTACACCACACACAGAAAGTCTTTTAGAAGGCTTAAAGTATTTTGTTGCCATCTGAAAGGTTACAGGTCTATGGCTCCGTCGAGGCCGGTCTACAACATCTCGTAAAATAATTTCAGTGTTTAGAAGGGTAAACAAAACACACAAACCTTTTCCTTATTCAGACAAGCCGGAGAACACAAGGTGAACGCAGGTTCAGCGGTTCTACTGACACAATGTAATACCTTTCACATGCTGTTTACTTAAGCGGAGATTGCTGTCTGACTGTGGTAAGATCAGTCTCTATTAAAGGCACATCAGATGCGATCAGGTTATTGCAGTGCATGCTGAAT
The DNA here is from genome assembly GCF_951802725.1 of Rutilus rutilus. NCBI lineage: Eukaryota > Metazoa > Chordata > Actinopteri > Cypriniformes > Leuciscidae > Rutilus > Rutilus rutilus. The sequence continues at coordinate 6,307,527 of NC_140210.1, read as the reverse complement.
GAGAAAGAGAATTCTGAGGAAAGAAGGATAATATGGTGAATCTGTTAGAGATGTCAGGTCAGTTCTATTGAGATTTTAAAAAACACAAGCTGGCTTTATTTAATTAGCAGAATTGCTTGCTTTGAGTCCTGTGCCATGGGCCAGATTTTGTGCAGGTATAAAGCAGGTGTTAACTTGATTACTAGTCATTAATCAGGTTTTTATGAGGATGTCACAACAGCAAACATGCTCTGATCCAGACACCTGTTTGTTATGACATGACCCTATCTCTCTCTATCTATCTATCTATCTATCTGTATTTTTGTTTTGTTTTTGAGTTAAAAATTCACACTATATATCTGCATTTATTTTCTTGTAAAATATCTGAATGTCCTTATTTTATTTTTATTTTTATTTTTTCTTGCTTTAACCAATTTTAGTAAGGGTTTAGTCTATGAATTAGTGTTTGCAGCGTCTCTAAATATCTATTCGTCTATCCAAGAAAGATCGATCTACCAATCCATACATCTAAGAAGTGATTGTTTACCATGGTTACATATCGACATGGTGATATTCACAAGCTGACCGTATAACAGATTTAAGACAGCTCTCTAAAACCGTTCGGACAGGGTGGCTCAGGCAAAGCAAGCCACCTGCATGTACATCTCTAATTCATGCCGAACAAACACTAAGCGTTATTAAAATAAGCCAGCACCTTCTTTAGAAGCAGATATTGAGTGAGCGGCTCTCACATGTGGCCCAAACTGAGCCATCTGTGAGGAGGCAGATTGGCCGGAGAGCATGACTGAGATGCCGCATCATCAATTAGAACTGCTGGGGTTGAGAGGGACATCACATACAATCCGGTGACAAGCACACATGAGCACACACATCTCTCTCTCAGCTTGTTTTCTAAAACCAAGTCATTTCATTATAAGTGTTAAGCTTGCTAAAACACAATACAGCAACAGCTATGATGCGAAATACCTAATCTAGCTATGAAGAATACATAATGAAGTATGAAGAAGCCTTTCAAGTCTTTTTATCCAAATATTCTGTAGTTACGCAATATGTCACGACTCTTAAAGGGGTGGTAAAATGCCCTTTTCACAAGATGTAAAATAAATATCTGATGTTCCCAGAGTGTGTATGTGAAGTTTTAGCTCAAAATACTCCATAAATATTTTTTATATAGCATGTTAAAGTTGTCACTTTTTGAGGGTGAGCAAAAAACGCACCGTTTTTGTGCCTGTTCCTTTTTTTAAATGCAAATGAGCTCCTGCTCCCGGCACAGGGGGCGGAGCTTCAAGAGCTCGTGTCCTTTTACCTCACACAACATTTCTGAATGGTTAGTAGATGAATTTATGTAGCTTATGCGTAGTATCTTCCAGTCATTGATTAGCATATTCTTTCTTGATAATCTATAAATCGTGTTCCAGGGGCGGGGTTTATGTAAATTATAGGGTTAGTGATGTCACTAACCCGGGAGGAAGCTCGTGTAGTCCCTGCCAGCCGTTTGTTGTAGTCCTTAAAAAGTAATTTCTTTAAAGGTGCATTGCGCAACTTTTCATGTTAAAAATACCCGTTTTCTAACCCATACATGCTTAAACAATTGCCTGATGGGCTGAATGAGCCCTTCTCTGATCACTGCGATTGCCTCTATAATCCTGTACAGTAAAATAAATAAGAGGGATTCGGGTCGGAATCTGAGACTGGGCGTGACGTCATGCGCGTTCACGGCACGCTCATATGTCTGGCAGGTTTGTGTATGCGCCGACGCCGCCATTCTCCGTAGAAAATGGATTCTAAGAGACCGGCTTGTAGTTCATTTCAAACACCAACGCAAACTCCACGTCAGATAAAAAAAAGAGAACGTTTGTCTAGTGCAACCAAAAGGTCCAAATTGGAGTCAGACAGGCGTCGGGGTAAGACGAGAGTAAACATAGGGAAGGCTTTCAACAAATGGAGAGATCTCCGGTCTGCTCTAGGGCTCAAACGGGATCCTCAGTTGGCTTTTTTCTTGATAAAAAGGTAAGATATATCCCATTCTCTAATGTCTGATACGGCCAATAATGACAATAAATGACGATCCATAAAATGTGTAATGCTTTAGCGTAAGCTAGATAAATGTACAATCGGAATAGGTTTTACTAACTTACCATTGTCAGTGATCAGGTTCAGAATGATTGTGATATAAAATGCTGATATATAAGTTAGATACTTAGACACAAATTTTGAGCAAATTACTGCTTAATTACGATGTATTGCTATTGGAATATGCTACTTAGCTGATCAATAAAACAGGCTAAACCCCCGCAAATCTTCGGCGGATTAAGTTAGCCTATTTGGCTTTTATGGTAACGTCATAGTGCCACTTGATTGTTTATTACCTTGAGACATTTGGGTGTACTTTGTTGACCGACTGTGTATGGTATGGTATCATGATTACTATTTTGAGCTTTTACAAAGTAATAACTTATATTGTTCATGAACGTGTTTCCATAATAATAGTCATAAGTGGATACAGTAAACACATAACACAGTTCAACATGGAGATAGATGGGAATAAAAAACGAAGTTTTCTACTACCCCCATTTTTTCCCTCACACATAAGTGTGTTATTTACTCAATTGCCTTTCCTTTCACATATTTTAAATTACTTGCAGATTTAAAACTTTATTACCTCTGAAGACATTATGATTGTAAACAAAAAATTTGTGCGGCTGATGCTCCTTGGGTTATGACCAGCTCGTGCTCGTGCAAGCGTGCGTGTGCGTGTGGTCCGTGAGCGTGCACACCTCTGGTTGCAGTTTCGCTTGCCGCCAGAGGGGGCGTAGTTCTGCGAAAACTCAGACTTTTGCGCAATGCACCTTTAAAAGCAAATATCTCCGTTTACACACTAACTAAAGTTAGAAAAGTGAAATCATATTCAACCACCCCTTTAAAAAAAATATGAAAAAGGTTTTGAACTATTTTCATGAAAAAAATAGCACATAGCTACAAAACTTGACAGAACAACGGTAAGAATAACACAGTCCATGCAGATCGATGAAATGAAGTAATCATTGTTCATACAGTCATTAGTGCTGTCCAGAAGCAGCGATGATGAAGGTATACCGGGCGGGATAGGGTGGGAGTCAATACTTCCTCATTGAAGTCTATCAGCCAGTCCTCATTTTCCGTACTCGCTACTCCCTCGTCCGCTGATGTAACGGGCTCACACTCCTGGTCAAACTCACGATGGAGGTCCACTTCCGGGTTGAGAGATTCTCCTCTGGCTCTGGCTGACACGTTGCTGCGGGTGGTATAGCTCTCTGTCTGCAGGTGGGGGGGCTCCGCAGCTCTGAGTCTGGCTGTGCTTTGGACCGGGGCAAGACACTCTCCAGAAACCTAATGACGGCATCTCTCCAGTTCAGATCAGTGGTGTCTGGGAGGTCAAAGCGATGGTCATAGTTTGACCCGATCCAGAACAATGACTTCAGGGTTCTCGTCGTCGAAGAGGCAGGTGATGGCGAGATATCAAAAAATTAAAAAATATATCAAAAAATCTTTTGAGCCACAACAGCATAATCCATTTAGAGGTCGGTTGTTCTGTAGCGCTAAACTCCATGCAAGACGAAGATGATTATAACATAACATAAGATTTATTAAAAACTCAGAATGTCAAGCCAACATGCAAGACAGCGTGTAAACACGAACAACAACCGTCAATGAACATTATGATATAAAGGATGCAAACAATACAAACAGGTAATTAATCCCTCAAAATAACTCATAATAAGGGTGACCATGGTAACAAAGGAGGAGCGGGAAAATGAACAAAGGAAAACAGGAACTGATTAAATACAAACTAAAAGTCCGCAAACTGAACATAATTGTGACAAACACCATAGAACTGTGTGGTATAATGATTTTTTTATATGTATATATATAATTAAGATATGCAGTTTATGGAAGAATAATAGATGGTAAAATGCTGCCAGAATCATTACATTTATCACAAACCTCAAGTGTAAAGGGTTTGTTTTAATATTACTATTATTATTACGCTTTTGTGTTTCAGAATTATTAAACAACTAGCCTACAATCACCTCTCGATCTCCCACTGGCTCATCTGATCATTCACTCATTTTCCTTCTTCCTCTGTTCCTCCTCGGTTTCCCTTTATCTCTCTTATTTTCTGTCTTCCTCCCTCCTTCTGTTTGATCATGTGGAGGGATTAATATCTGAGCTGAGGTGTTTTGGAGCTTATTTGAGTAAACAGAGTCCGCTGCTGAACGACAGTACCGGAAGAAAACAGATTGTGAGACTGATTAGATCAGCGCGGTTAGCCTGGCTAGTCATATTGCTGTTATTGTTTTGCTGGAAAAACATCATCACACAGTCATCTCTGCATCACGATGAGCTAAAGCCAAATCAACATTTAATAGTGACAAGTGATGAGTCTATCCTTTCAAAGCTGGGTTTGATTAAAAAGAGGGAGGATATTAAAAAAAGACCAAAACTAAGCATGACGTTGGAGACTTTTTAAAAAAGCATTTAAAGGTATGGTTAACCCAAAAATAAAGTGTGTGTCATAATTTATTAACCCTCATGTCATTCAAAACCTGCGTGACTTTCTTTCTTCTGTGAAATCAAAACTGTTCAAATCACCCTTTGCCATACATTTGCAATTGCACTAAAGAACTGAAGATTTCAAGCTTAATAAAGAAGAAGAAGAAAAGCACATAAAAGCATCATACGTGGTCCAGGTGCTGTATTTCAAGTCTGTTGTTGGATTATAGGTTTGTGTGAGAAACAGGCTAAGACAAGCCATTACTCACGGATAATCTTCCCCTTCAGTTGTGAAAAGATCATTGAATTAGTGAGTCAGGATCAGTCCAATTCGTTAACAAATCATTGTGGGAAACAAATCAACTGATTCATTGGAAAGATCAAACTCAAAAGAATCGGTGACATGAATCCATCTAATTTGTGAGCAAATAATTTTGTGAATCAAATCAACAGATCCAACTCAAAAGATTCAGTCAGTTGAACCTGAGCATTGAATCCAACAAATTATTGTGGGAATCAAATCAATGGATTCATCGGAAGGATCAACTCAAAAGATTCAGTCAGTTGAACCTGAGCATTGAATCCAACAAATTATTGTGGGAATCAAATCAATGGATTCATTGGAAAGATCAACTCAAAAGATTCAGTCAGCTGAACCTGAATGTTGAATCCATCCAATTTGTGAACAAATAATTTTGTGAATCAAATCAACTGAAAATCACTGAAAAAAATACCCACCCACCTCTAAAGAATGATTCGTTCACAAATTGGGCATTACTTCTTCTCTAATGATCAGATATCAAGATTTTCAGTGAATAATGCTTTCAATTTCAGTTTGTTTCTCACACAAAGTTATTGAATGGCTACAGAAGACTTGGAATATTCAATATTCGAACACTTTTATGATACTTTATGATGCTTTTGCATTCTCTTGAAAGTTGAGTTCTGCGGAAGATGGAAAGTCATACAGGTTTAGAATAAGTAAATAATGACAATATTTTCTTTTTTGGGTGAAATCTTCCTTTAACACAAACCTTTGACACCAGCCAGCGCTGCCCTCTGATGTTTAATATAATTCCGCAGACTGACTATAGCCCCTTATAAAATCTTGTTTCTGGTCAGGGAAGGTTTATTCAGCATCGGCTTTCCTTCAGTGTCATATTGCAGCTTGTATGTGTCTCTGACATGCTCTGCCTGGTTCACCACCAGAAGTGTCTTTTCATCCTTCAGTGCCTTCCAATTAAGTACACACACGCCGTGATTGGGCTGGCTGAGAAGAGCTGAGTGATAGAAAGTTTGTTGGTATGCGGCACCTCTAGCCGTGGCAACATCCCAATTTGCATATTATTCATCCTAAATAGTATGTGAGATTAGGATTAGTGTGTCTCAAATCATAGTATGATGAAAAGAGTATGCCAAAGGTGCCTCGATGGTATACAATTTCCAATGGATTTGTAGAGAGTGCATCCATGCATGATTTTGGGCTAATATTGCCTACAAATCACTGCGCTACAGAAGTTTGAGACAGTTCTCTTCCAACTTTTTTTTAGCTGTACAACAACCAGAAATGTGAGCTCAACACGGTTTTCTTTGTAATTATTTGTGAAATGTATTTTTCTGAGTAAAATCGTTTCGAAATGAATCCTACACCAATTCTTTTTCAAACTGGAATGAAGCTTTGTATATTTATTCAAGTTTTGTAGCATTGCATAATGTTGCGTGGAGCATTTATGGAATCTACACTGTGACCGATGCAACAAAATTGAATTGCTAATGATAAACATGACATGTGTAGACAACTTTGATGATGTTTGTCATGCCATGCAACATCATTAGCTTGCGGTTTAGATGGGACATTAGCATCTTAGTACTCCGGTGTTTGGTTCTATGCTAAACAAGGCAAGTTGTGTGTCGCAGAAAACGCACAGTCCACTCAAAGTGAATGCTGAGTAAAAAGAAGCTAAAGGAATTAGCAAGGTACACATTCTTGGCCCAAAATTGAAATCGACAAAGCAGAGTAGACACACTTGCATGTGTGTTGTCTTTCCACGCATTAGTGTAGCACGTTCCCACAGGCAAAGACAGTACCCTCATACTTTTGATTTCTCCAAGCACAGGCACTGAGCGCCAAAATACAGGCTTGAAAAGACAGATATTAATTACTCTAGCTCTTCACCTGCTCCCCATTGGTCCAAGCAGAAATAATCACCCTATTGCCGACACTACTTTCCCCGTAGCCATCAGGATCCGATGCAATCATAAGACAATCATGAGATCCCAGTCTAGCCATGCTAGAGGGAATAGCCACACATGACAGCTGTTGGTACATTTGAGATTTCCAATTTAACGTGTTCAGCAACAACGATAGCTCAGGTAGGACTGGGAGTAACTTACATTTTGTTCTCTAATTTTGTCAAACCTGATAGCTATTCAACTGCAGCAACTACAAATTTTATTGTATCCTGACAAAAAGCAATGACACCTCTTCTAGATCATTAAAAAGGAAACTGTATTGTGGGTTGTCTTTTGACATTTGTAAAAACTCTTGCTGACTTAATCTCATGCTGTCATATAGTTTGGATCTGAGTTGACATTTATGCAATGACTCAAATGAACAATGTTGTTGCAATGGCATCAAAGACAAGGTGGGTGCATAATGGTAATTAACCTATTTCTAAATTTTGATGCACTCATTTGAATTCTACCAAAATATGATACAAAGAAAGCATTAACATAAAAACATCTGTTCAAGTGTTAGAGCACAATATTACTGTAGATGGCTATATTAATATAAAAGTTGACACAAAATAATTTGTTCTCCCTCATGTTGCTTCATTCAAACCTGTATGACTTTCTTCCATGGAATAGAATGTTCACACTGTTTTCTTCTACACATAGACAGCATACAGAGACCAGGGGCTCTAAAAGGATTTAAAAAAAGATAAAACAAAGTATAGTTTCAGCCGTTTGAGAATATTCAGTATATATCATGATATTAAAGGGGGATTTTTCATTCATTTCAACCAGCCCTCATAGCCAATCATATTTAAAATATTAAGTGCACTTAATAAAACAACAAGGCACATTTTCTATAAGGTTTATCACTAAAAGAACACAATAAGATATATTTAATCAATTTCATGACAATAAAAATAAATAATACATAATAATAATAATAATAAATATTGTAGAACGTAACGTAGATTAAAAAAAAAAAAAACATTTTTCACAATATTCAAAATTTTGCTTCATTTCATATTTTGCCAACCAAATCCTCAAAAATGTGTGAATGTTTGCTTATTATTAATGTATGCTTATTAGAGTATCGCTATGTAAAAAATAAACACGGAAAATGTTCTGGTAATTTTCTACCATTATCCAGTAATTTTGTGGAAATTTTCGTTAACCCCAAAACAATACAGTGCAATGCATAATTCAAAATATAGGTAAGAAAACTGAAAAAAAATATATTTCAGTACAAATTTTTTTTTTTTTTTTTTGATATTTGTATTCCTCTCACATTTTGAGAATCAAAATGAATAGAATAGAATAGAATAGAATAGAATAGAATAGAATAGAATAGAATAGAATAGAATAGAATAGAATAGAATAGAATAGAAATTGAGTTTCCCATGCACTCTGTGCTAATAGCATTGATGTGCAGAGGAGTTTGAGCATTTTAATTCAGACACTTGAGTTTCCAGGATGCTGCCTTGGATCAGTTGACCATGTAGGCAGTATACAGTGAGGCAGCACACTGTATTTGGGAACAAAGCTTATATATTACTGTGGAAGATTCTGGGGAAACCTTGAAATTGCCTTCATGGGACACAGAGTTAAAGTGTCACATTGGGTGCGGCACACAGAGCAGAACAGCATTGATATTTTGTGACACTTTCATATCACATTGTTTTCTTTGTTGTTATGTTTTACTTGGTGTAGTTAATGTATTTTGGTTTTGTGCAGCATGGGGCTTGAGTATATTTTGTACCCTCATTCTAATGTCTAGAAACAGAACAAAATATCAAAGTAGTAAACCATATGACCTCAAGCTGTATCTATACACTACAGCTGTTTTGAGTATAGGGTTTAAATGGACAAAGGGGACAGTGTTGCCACAGTGGTTGTGGGTGTTTGAACAGGGTCAGAGGTCCTGACTGAGATTATCGGTCTTTGATGGTGCATTTTGTAAAGGGATTTTCCAGGAGAACATGTGTATGTTGGATCTAACCTACTTTAAGATCTTCCTATATCAGTAAAGCAATCTGGCTCTGGCCAGCAAGTGAACACACACACACACACACACACACACACATACACACGCACAGCAGTCCTTGGCAAAGTGCAATATTACCCTCTTCCCTAACTGCCTGCTTTGCTGCTCGGCTGTGATGTTACCGTTGGGGCCCATTGCTGCGTGATCAAAGCAAGGTTTTTGACAGCCTCCTCGGCATGTTAGTGCACACCCATGGAGTGCAACAGAGAGTAATGCATGAAACATTTGCATCGACTAAACGAGCTACTTGCACTACTCGGTCTCAGCTGGTCCCTCGGCGATCAACAGAAGTCCATTTGAGACCCGTGTTTATTAATTGTCCAAGCCCTCTTCCATTTGCCGCGTTTGCCTCCATGCATCAGATCAACACATTTGCGTGGGTCTTCGTGCCCCGTTGGTCTATCGAAACCATTACGCTCTGTCCTAAGCAACAGCTGCAGTGCATTTGTTATTCAACGCCATTGACACTTTGATGATGTGGCTTCACTTGACTGATTGAGGCCAATTGTTTGCTCTGCTAGGGCTTTTCTTTTCATTTATGAATATATTATTGTCATTTAGTCCTCTTTAATGAGTTTTAATTGCATTTTGTCTTTCAAAAGTCTTTTGGATGATGAAGATGGATTAAAAGTTTTTTTGGGGGGATGTGATTTATTGCCGTTTTTTCCGCAATATTATAGTATTTTAGGATTTCTGAATAGAATATGATTTTTGAATATATATATATATTTCCCTTACCTGCCAAAATCATAAGTCCGAATATTGTTCAAAAGTTTGGGGGTCATACATAAATAAATAAATAAATACTTTTATTCATCAAGGACGCATTAAATTGATCAAAAGTGACAGTAAAGACATTTAAATTGTTAAATTCTGTTTCATATAAATGCTGTTCTTTTGAACTTTGTATTTATCAAATAATCCTGACCCAATTTTATCACGGTTTCCACAAAAATATTAAGCAGGGCTTTCAAAATGTATATTTATAAGAAATGTCACAGCATATGAGAATGATTTCTGAAGGATCATGTGACACTGAAGACTAATGATGCTGAAAATTCAGCTTTGCATCACAGGAAAAAAATACATCTAAAAACATTTATTTTAATATTTCACAATATTACTGTTTGTATTGCTGTCTCGGTGAGCTTAAGAGACTTCTTTCAAAAACATTAAAAAACCTTACAGACCCAAACCTTTTGAAAACTTGTGTATAAATTTCATTTTTATACATTTTATTGAAAAGGGAGCTAACGTTTCCAGATAATATTGACTTGACACCATAAGCAACCATCCAGAACACCCTAGAAACTACCAAGAAGACCCTATTACCAACATGTTAACAATGGCAATTAATTTACACAGAACCCATATATAATCCCTAAACCTAACGCTACTTCTTTTCTGTCATTAATGCACTGGAATTTTCTTCTTCAGAAGTGCAAGCCTAGTCGTGAGTTTGTCACACATGTGCGTTAACTTTCATTATTGTTGGCGGTAAAATGAATTATAGTATATCTAGGGAAGGACAGTTGGGCCATATAAAGCATTTATGTCACATTCATGTCATGTATGATATTTGTTTATCTACTGCCCTCAAAGCACATTTTTGGAAGAGCAGCGCCGTCGCCTCTGTCAGGATGGGGCATAAATAAATAAATAAGCCCCCAGCTGTATGGAGAGCTGTGAGCAATCAGCCAGCTTCAAAAGCTCTAATAAAGAAAGTGGTGTCCCACGCCTTTTGCCTATTAATGGAATCTCTCCACCCCCAAGGCCAGCTCAATAGCACGCACACACACAGTACGCCCCGTCATTAGCCTCTATGGCCTAAGATAAACAGCACGCTTCGCCTCGGCCCATTACTCCCCGTCTAGTGCGGTGTCAGGCCCTAATGAACTCTGTCTCATGGGCCCCCTGATGCACATACAGCCAAGAAAGGTTATGAGCCCACCCAGCCAAAATTGGCCTTATGAAGGGACGTAATTACAGTGTCCCCGTAAAGCACTACTGCTCCATCAATACTGCATGAGCTCCACCGTGGGGGAAGGTACGGGCCCCGTGACAGAGATGATATGGGCCCTGAGGCAGAGAGAACTACCGCCCCCGTCGTTGAAGAAGGTATGATACCAAACGAGGGCACAGTGCAACTCGTATAGAGTATGAAACGCTGCATTTGACAGCTACCCGGAGAGCTTCCTGCGGTCCAGACAGGTGGAGGAGGATGTCGATGTCTAGATGATTCGGTGAGAGACGATCCCTGATGAACTATCTCAGGATGGGTCTAATTACTGCAAATGAGAACAGCGACGACTTCCTAGAGTGATTCCTGGTGAGCGGAGTGGCTGAGATATGATTTGACTAATTTCTTCCTCGTCTGCATTAAAATGAGCGACATAGGCCACGACCAATTAAAAACTTACTTAAGCTAGAACAATGACGTTATTCTAGAGCTGCTGTACAGCCAAAACAATCCGTGTTGCATTCATTTCCTATTGTCACTGTAAATCTGCTTTGGAACAATGTGTATTGTAAAAAGCGCTATATAAATGAAGGTGACTTGACTTGATATGCTCTGGAACGATAGTGGTCTCGCGGTTTGGGATCTGACACAAACACTGCAGGCTAGAAGAACACTGAGGGGCCGCTATGAACCATTTCCTGCCCAATCACCGTTTTGCCCTTCGGTAGGGCACTTACTGTCGGTTATCTCAGTAGGTCACATCTGCAATTGCACAGCAAACTTTTGTTAATCGACAGATAGAATGTTCAATGGAATGTTACCAGTCCAATACTTTTCTCATCTTTTACTCACATATCAAACTCGTGTGACTTTCTTTCTTCTGTGGAACGCAAACAATAGATATTTTCATAAATATTGGGGTTCAAACAACAATAGACCCCACTGACCCAACACAGACAATCACCCGTCATTCACTTCTATATTGTCGCATTCAAGTGCTTTGTTGTCTGAAAGAATATAGGAGAACACCAGGTTTATTCTTCCTATGTCTTGAGGAGATCTTATAGTCACAGTTTATATTAGGTGTCTTTAACTACTATGTACTGGCATCAAAAAATAAGTACAATGTGCTTTATATTGTGTTCATATTGTATTGCAAAACACTTTTGCTGCTATTGAGGTGTGATTGAAGGTTAGGGACAGGCTTGGTGGTATGGGAATGTTTAAGGGTGGGTTAAAGTGCAATGGAAGGGTCAACAGTGTAAATATGCAATAACAGAAATTAATTAATAAGCTGTAATAAAATGCAGGAATTTTGTTTAATATAAGTACAATCTAAAAGCATGTCTGTACACAATAAGTGCATTGTATCAAATGATTCATTTAAATGTTAGTACATAGTAGTTAAAGGAACACTCCACCGTTTTTTCATATTAAACTGTTATTCCCTTAACTAAGACGAGTTGATACATACCTCTCTCGTCTCTGGCGCGCGGCGACGCTTTGATAGCACTTAGCTTAGCCCAGTTCATTCATTAGGGACCAAACAGAGATGAAGCTAGAAGCTTCAGAGGATTTTTCAGGCGTGACTTTTTACTGCGCCGAGTCGAAGTGCTCCCAAGTGCTATTCCGCCATACATTATAGTTATCCTTTTTACCCGCTTAAGAAAAGCGCCACGTTTAATTTTGTGTCACCATACTTGGTCGTGTAACTACTCGTGTAACTGTATTTAAATAGGGAAAACGTGGAGGTGTTTGGTCGCTTCTAACTTCATCTCTGTTTGGTCCCTAATGAATGAACTGGGCTAAGCTAAGTGCTATCAAAGTGTCACCGCGCGCCAGAGCGATTGAGTGCACGCACTGAGACGAGAGAGATACTGTATGTATCAACTCGTCTTAGTTAAGGGAATAACATAGTTTAATATGAAAAAACGGTGGAGTGTTCCTTTAAAGATACCTAATATAAAGTGGGACCAAAGCCAAAATGTATTGAAGATAGTTAATTTTGAATAAAATGTAACTAATAAAATGCTAACGATTCTGTAATTTCGGTCAAATACAGGCTATTTTCGATGTGTATAAAACATATAATATGCTTCAAATGGATATTCAAATATGTAAATATGTACTACCTTAATAACAAGACAAGGTGGTGTAGCTGTTCTGGAAAAAATAATAATGAATAGCAGTCGCAGCTGCAATCGTTTCTCCTCGCCATGTTTATGGTCCGCCCAACTCAGAAATTTGGGTATTAAAATTATTTCTGACTAGGAAACTCGTATTTACAATAATTCAAATAGCACCATAATAACTGAGGGTAAATCATAAAATACAGCAAAACATAGAATAATCAGAGTTAACAGTGGCCCTGGGTAAACAATTTCAATCTGAAAAGCCCCAAAACTCTTTGCTTTGAGTTAAATTTTTGGTAACTTGTGGTTGTGGATAAAAAAGAAATAAAGTTTATCGAGGTGGGCTTAATAACTACTTGCAAATCCATATGGATGCACTAAAAGAAAGTACTGTATACCTTGATGACTCGTTCAAACAAAACCTTGCCATCAGCAGAACCTTTAAACCACACATACCCTATAAAAATATTCCCAGACTAATATTAAGCTTTTAAAGGAATCAATATAGGTAGCCTTTTTTTTTTGACCAGCGCAAGCAGAAAGTTTATATGAGGGGCGGAATTACAGACATTTCCTCCACATACTTGCACTGTCATCTACTACAACTGCTATGATTGCCTGCCTGGTTAAACCTATAGACTGTATATTCACATGTGTACCGCAGTTTCAATCCACAAGAGTCCTGAATTGTCTATGACAAATAGCCATCTATCCTTCTCTCTCATTTCTGGAGGTCATGGATTCTGAGGCTCTTCACTGTCCCAGAAGAATTTCATCCATATTCACCATCACAATTCTCCCTAATCTGAAATCTTAATAGAATTCCATGGCTGAGACACTCAAGGAACAGAGGTTATCTGGCTAACTGGAGGGTATACTTGAGAGATTTAGCCAAAAACACAGAAAGATCCGAAAAGCAAAACCCGAAGTCGAACATTACAGGCATTTAGGGTAAAAATATAAAGCAAATTATTTAAAAAAAAACATACATTTTTAACAGATAATTACTTGATGTAATAATTAGAAATGGAACGTTGGTTATTTCCATAATCTTAATTGAAAGTAGATAAATTATGAATTTGTTTATCACTATGCATATGCAATGAAATGCTATAATGAAAAATAACGAAAGCTAAAATTAAAAGTCCAGACTGCAGAAAGTAATTTAAAAGGGTAAAAGAATAGTTTTGCTAAAATACTGCAAGAGCGGGCATGCTATGACAAAAATGTTGTACCTATAAAAAAAAATGTATAATGTTTGAGAGCATATAAATAACATTTGCAGATGATCTGCATGAATGAGTGTGTATCGCATATCACATGACATGACACTAACAGATGCATGGTGGGGGGACAGCAGATGTTATTAAACGTTTAGCCGAAAAGACCTCACATTGTGCTGTTACAGTCATCTTCTGCATGATTCTTGGAATGTGTTTGGCTGAAGCCACATGAAGGTCAGGAGACCGGGATCAGACACGGAACATGTGATCTCGACGTTACTCCAGTCAACAACCAACTGACAGCAAGACTATTCTTACCCATCTTTTACTTCATTTTATTATTTAGATGAATAGCTAAAATTATATGTATAATTATATAAATATAAATATATACATATGCACTGTTTATGGTATAAACAAATTAATGAATAAATTATTTTTTTTACTATTATGTTATGTTATATTATGTTGCATTGTACTATTTTTTTTTTTTATCTTTATAAAAAGTTGCAATAGGCCTACCTATTGTTAAATGCCTGTCTGGTACCTGTAGACCTTGACACAAGTTTAATGGCCCCATCTACTTGTGGACAAGTGTAGCTTTTGGATTCTCTGGCTTTGTTGACCTCTGAGTGGACAAGTTATGATTTCCACCGGAGCCTGGGGGTAAAGACATAATTAAAAAAGAAGTTATTTCACAGAATCATAGCGCTGATGAAAACAGTGCCTGAGATGGTCTGCAGGGGCATGTTGTGTATTGATCGGAGAAACCTGTTATCAGTAGCTTCGCATGAACTGAGGGAGCTGAACGCTCACGATAAAGACTGTCTAGAGTCAGAGCAGATGTGTGTGCATGGCCTGAGCTGCTGGATAAAAGGATGAACAGACAATCTTTTTCCTCTTGGCTGGAGTGTAGCCTGTGTCGGAAAACCTTACTGCTCAGTCAATCAGTGAACACACAACATTTTTGTTTGACGGTACCTCATCAGGAAACTGCCTTCAGACTGACTTACAAGCTGCACTCTTAGAAAAACCGGTTGACTTGTGTTCTATATAGAATTGACTCAATTTTAAAAAAAAACTTTATGTCAAAAAAAAAATACTTATACTTAAAATAAGGATTACTACTTAATACTTGGATGTTTAACTTGTTTTTTTATAGCGAAAAAGTATAGAATTAAAAATGACAAATTTATTAATTAAAACTAGATCTATAAGATGATCCTATGATGGGAAGCCCTATAGGTTTCTTCTAATAGTGTACGATGATTCTGATCTAGAAAAACATTAGACGTACAATAAAGCGAATATCTTCTAAATAGCAATGCAACCAATTTTATGTTTTCTCATCAGCTCTATCAGATGCAATGTTTTTTTTTATTAATTTTTTTATGGGATATCACAGGCAGCGAAGCAGCCATTAAAAACACCGGATTTGGACGGACCTTGATGTCTTCTTGCCTCAATAGATTTCCTTGAGGAAGTTTCTGTACACTTTAGTCAGCATAAACAGTATTGAAGGTTCTAGGCCAAGTCTAACTTTCAAGATACGTTTTTATTCACTAAATTTATTCACTAAATCAGTGTTTCAACAGCTCAACAATCTGCAGTACAGCATCCTGAGCTGACAGTATGTCCACCCCTCACAGCCTCATTTTCATTTGCATCCAATTAAATAGCATCCATGCTGACTAAAGTCTCAAGGCTCTCTTCAAACCACACATATTCGATAATGCATGTTTGAGTGGCGGCTGGTGCTAAAAAATTTTGGGGGGGCACAACAAACTGAATTTTTAATTCAGGACTGAATGTAGGCTTATTGTTAAATAACAATTTAACAGTGATAATAATGTAGCTATCATTAGCCTAAAGTTTAGCTAAAACTTCAGCCGGTAGGGTTGGGAAATAGCCAATTGCCAAATAAATCTGAATTTAGGGGCTAAATGGCGATGTATAGTATAATCTGAGTATTTAATTATTATTTTTCTATTCGAATAAAAAAAAACTGTATTTAATTTTTTTTTTAAATATTTAATATCCTGATCGATATTGTCCTACAAACAATGTTTATATTGAAGGTTATAAAAACAAGTGTAACCTTGCTGTCTATCTGCAGTCTATCCAAAAAAGGGGTCAAATCACATTACATTCTAACAATGCAACATTACAATCTAAAAACAAAATAATGTTTTTTAAAGAAGTAGTTAAATTTACTAAACCAAAAAAAAAAGAAAAAAAAAAAGAAAAAGCTAATATCATAAAAATACACATGTAGGTTTGAAATTCTCTAGCACATTTATGTTCACCAACAACAACAAATATTCAACAACAAATGTTTTAGCTAAATATATTTATAACTTAGTGCTAATGTATATTTTAGTCAGAATAATTGCGCTCCTATTCTATTGCGCTCCGTCTGTTCGGCGCGCATGCACGCGGGGGCGCTCGTTCACGGAAGTATAGCTTGCCGAAAGCTCGCCCACTCATGACAGCAAACTGGACTTTCTAACATTTACAGATGGAGAATATGTCCGTGAAATGTAAGTTATGCACTGAGGAAATTATTGGATGTCACTTCAGCTTATGGCTAAATACTAATAGAGGTACATTTGTTTCCACCAATCGCTGCACAAGTTAAGGTTACGTATGATGACGAAAGCACGTTAGTGCGAGCCCTCCCGGAACCCATAGAGAATGCATTGCAGTGCCTGCAGTTCGAAAAAAAAAATCTTTGAATGTAAGTCTATGGGAAGACTCTGGGCGATTCTCAGCTAGAGTGAAATCGCCCAAAAAGAGGCGGTACTCCACAGAACGTGACTCGGCGCTGATTGGACTATATCCAGAGGCAGAACAACAGTGAGTGACTGCTAGCGTAACTCTGTGGTTGAATGAGATAGTGATTGAAAGTCCCTTTTACACTTTGGTGGTGCGTCGCCCGATCGCCCTAATGAAGAAACCGCCGCTGTATGATTCTTAAATTAAATCGAAATACAAAAGAGTATTTCATATATGAATATATATGAATATGCACTTAAAATAATAACTATTTTAGTTTTTACTTTTAGTTACTTCATTTTCATCCCCCTTTACAATGGTAATCATTTCAATAAACGCGTCCCTATACTATTAGTTTTGCTACTTTGGAATTCAAACGATGCAAATGGCTTTCATAATCTGTAGTTTTTATTTATTGTAGCGACAGCGGTTGCAAAAACCAAACAACTAATTGTATTACAGTAACAATAACTGTAGTAGATATGGTATTTTAGTGAAAACGTAATGTGATGCATATGGTGCTTGGTATACAGTAATGGTTTGGTACTTAAAGAGGCATATGTCACTCTCAGTTGATGAATGATTTGTGTAAAGACACCACCCTCCCCCTCTACACAAAGATACACACCAGTCAGTGAATGTCATTACCTGACAGCTGCTACACTGTGACCGTTGCCATGGTTTCCTGGTGAATGGCTCAAATCTGTGACCTCTGACTTCTCTTTTGTGCTCAGTCACTATGCAAACACCAACAATCAAACTCAGTCCACACACACACACACACACACACACACACAAACTGTTCATTGCTCATCTGAATTAATCTCTGCATTATGTCAGCATTACACAAAGCGGAGTTATAATTGCCTTCCTTCATTTCACATATCCAGCTCAAAAAGAGCTACAGTGGGTTCTGATCAATGCAGATTTGTCTTTATGTAGACTCCCACTAAGCAGTTTTTGATTCCTCTAAAGACTCCTTTTAGATGCTTGTTAAAGCTATTTAGCAAAAACTGACAACATACAGATCTAAAGGGAGCTTGATCAATGAAAATTATGCTCTTTCAAATGGCTTTTGACTTTATGCAGATGACTTATTTAAATATATTGACTTGCATACATTATCACAGAACTGGTGAGCGAATTGATCGCAACAACTGGGTGTCTGTTTGCATATTCGTTTGTTCCCAAAGTAAAGTTTCACTGCTGAGGTTTAGTATAGAGCAACAAATCAAACGTGGATTGCTAAGATTATTTGACTTGGGAAGAATTTGATTAAACTTTATTTTAAAAAGTTTACTTTGATTAAACTTTAATTTAACGTTAATTTTGACTTTAGTCTGGAGGCTTAGGTATCTTGGCATACCTGAGCGCAGTTTGGGACATTGTTAATGTGAGATTACTGGGGTATTTTTTCTTAAGAGGGAAAAACCTGAGAAGCAGGACGCTTAAAAGTCTTCATCTGCCACCTAGGAGAAACAATTAAGATATTGGGGAGATCTAATTTGTGATATTCCTTTTCTACGCATGCAATTATCATGTAAACCTTCAAAAAAAATCACTCTAATTACCTGAACTGCATTCATGAAATGACATCTAAAAAGTCCAGTCTCTCCTGAGCCCATTACAAAAACCACACAGACCAACAAAAGGCAAGCGTGATTATCAATATTCTCCACAGAGGCCACATTTGCATCCCTGTAACCTTTCAGAGGAAGGCAGGGAGGTCAGAGGAAATTTCCTGTCTGTGTGCCATTCTCTCTCATTTAATTGGCTTGAGAGGCTCTGCCCTTTGTGGTCCTGTCTGCATTTTCTCTTGTCTGCTTTCTGCTGTTTATTCCTCTCGCTTGGCATGAGAAGCACCAGCGCAGCATTAACTGCGAGAGCGAGCTGAGAGGGCGTTTTGTAGCATTCTGTTCTCTCCTCTTGAGCAACCGGAGCCGAGTCGACAGTAACGATATTTCCATTACTTGTTCTTCAAGATGAGTACCAGATTGAATATAATGATCAGAATCAAGCCTCAAAGGCTTAATATGCAAAAATAAAGGCCAAAGTGAAAATTATATCTGTGTCTATTCAACATTCAATACACGGCTAAAATACTCCAATAACCGTCCTTAAAACAAGCTAAATTCCCTTGAGAAGGCCAGAAACAATTAATGTCTGAGTCACTGAAAAGAATGAAAACGACAAATTCAACCAAGCCTCAAAGTATTATGACAAGCCAATAGAAAATGTTTGGTATTTGTCCCTCATATAATTTCTTACTTCAAAAAAGTCCTTTTTATATAGTTTTACTTAACACTTTTACTTACTTAAGATACTACATGTCTCAGTCGTATAGACACACATCAACCTCAACACTTAACACACAAACCTCAATAGTGATGAACTACAAACATTGTTATACACTCATGACGCAACAAAATGCTAAAAATTTACGAACACAATCAGCAACAACATAAAGACGAAACAAAAAGTCTAGAGGAAAAACAATAATCCTATAAACCATTCATGCCATCAATCAACAACATTGTTCAATATGAAGCAGTTTGCCCAGACGAATCGGGCACAACTTTTGGTGGAACATTGTTGATCTAATATGTTATGTAGATTCAAAATGTCTTTGTTCGTGGCTCAAAAAGTCCAGTATGAAATGTAAAAGCCTTTTTTTTTTTTTTTTTTTGCAATGTAAACATAGGATTTTTACCATGTATTCTCAAAAATTAAGAGCTACTGTATTCTGCAGCAAAGCATGCACCAAATTATGTTTTAAATAAAAATTATTATTTTTATCTTTAGTCATGTTCCATCATTAGCAGTTGATAAATTTAATTTCATGCACATAAATTCTTTTTGATTCTTGTGTCTTGTGCTGTGGCATTACATGAAACATGAAAAACTCCAAATATGCAGTTTGCTGCCATTAGCCTTTTCATGATGGTGTGGTGGATGGCATCTTTTCCATTATTAATGCCGTAATACCACTAACTGTCAGTAAATAGCTATGTCAGCAGTGAAACGAAATGGAGGAGAGTGGAGATTAATGTATTCGTCAGTGCCTCTGTGTGGTTACGGACATATTACGGCATTTGCCATAAAATCAGGGCAATATGACTGGACTTATTGTAGAGATAAGTCAGATGACAGGTTTTCTGAAGCAATGCGGTGACGGTAATTGGCTCTTCGGTTCAGATATCCTTTAAAGTCAGTGCAACTGCTTTAATATTAATGCAAAATCAACAGCGTGTTTTGGAAAAGAAAAGAGAACACTTTCAAAGATGTGCGGTGCACAGAAGGGTAAAAGCAGAATTTGTGTGAGGGCAATACAAGTTCACTTCTCGTTACTTTGGCGTAAGACACAAATCAAGTCAGATTGCAATTTAAAAACAAAAATTTTACATTTTCTGAAGAAAATATGAGTGCTACTTGACTGTGAAAAAGTTACCAACTTAATGCTAGTGTATAATGGATGTCAGGAGCCACAAGGTTTTTTTTTTTTTTGGAATAACATGTGCAATGAGACCAAAGTGCAATAAGAAAGAAAATCAGGTGCAAAGGGGCAACTTTAAAGGCATTGTTCACCCAAAAATTATAATTATGTCATCATTTACTCATTCTCATGTCGTTCCAAACCTGAATGACCATATGCACACAAAAGAAGATATTTAGAGAAATGGGGTCAAAACAACATTGGACCCCGGATTAAAGATATTTTAAAATGTCTTCTCTTGTGTTCTGCAGTCATATGTTTGGATCGACATGAATAAATGATGACATACTTTTTTTATTTTTTGATGAACTATACATTTAACCAGTGTTCCCCAACCCTGTTGCTAGAGGCACACCAAAGCTTCGTTCGAAATCGAATACTTCCTTACTATGCGTAAAAACAGAACGTCAACAGATTAGAATGGGGGGGGGACGCCGCTGGCAAAACCAGCAATGCAAGTTTGAGAGGTGGCGTCCCGACAAATCTTGCGAGAATCACGACTTGCTTTACGGCACGACATCACATACATCAACAAAATATGAAGCAGCCTTTATGGAAGACACAAGCACGCATTTCAGACGTGAATCATGGCAGAGTCGACGAAGAAAACAAAGAAAGCGCGGTCGGAAGAGTGCAGAGACGGCTCTGCGTGAGTGGTATTTACAGAGGTGTCAAGTAACGAAGTACTTCGTTACCTTACTTAAGTAGAAATTTGGGGTATCTATACTTTACTGGAGTAATTATTTTTCAGACGACTTTTTACTTCTACTCCTTACATTTTTACGCAATTATCTGTACTTTCTACTCCTTACATTTTAAAAATAGCCTCGTTACTCCTATTTAATTTCGGCTTGTTTTTTATTCCGGCTTGTCGTCGTTAAAAAAAAATAATAATTGGCCAATTACACAAAGGTTTAGATCTGAGTCCCGCCTCCTGAATACACATCGCTAAACTGATTGGCGTTGTGGTGTCTTTCTAACTTGTGAGAGGCTGTAGTCACATTTGGTTGTGCGAAGCGCCAAAACTCCTCCGAAGGAAACCTAGATGCGGTAGCGAAGGAGAAATCGGGGCAAATCACATCACATATTGATTCACACAGAGAGAGAGAGAGAGAGAGAGAGAATTAATTGCATTTTTTTCCCTTACATTACTTTTACTTTTATACTTTAAGTAGTTTTGAAACAAGTACTTTTATACTTTTACTTGAGTAAAAAGCTTGAGTTGATACTTCAACTTCTACAGAAGTCTTTTTAAACCCTAGTATCTATACTTCTACCTGAGTAATGAATGTGAATACTTTTGACACCTCTGGGTATTTACGACAGTAACGTTACATACAAGTACTCCACAGTGACTCTAGGGGTCGCTGTTTGAGAAAAACGGAACCTACATAGTGTGCCTTTAAAAAAACAGTAGGTGAAAATTACGTGGATGACCTTCTACTTCCGTCGTGATTCTGAAGTACACTACGATAGACACTTTACCAGTGAAGCGGAGCAACTGACACTGCAGGTCACATGACAGTAACAACATGGCGGATGTAGTACTTCAGAATTTCATTCATACTATCCAAATTTATACAATACAGAACGGTCATGAATAAAATTCAAATTCAAATGTAGTACCTACTCATTACGTGATTTCGGACAGCAACACAACACATTTTCAAACTCTTTCTAATCAAACACACCTGATCGAACTCATCAGCTCATTAATAGAGACTCCAAGATCAGAAATATATGGATCAGATAATGCCAGGTACACACTGCACGATTTTAGCCACGAATTTCACTCGCCGACAGTTTTGTGGAAAGAGCAGACAAATCGGCGCTCTTTCCCGTGAATGACAATCCCGTAGTGTGTATGATCAAAGACGCGATCTGTGAGAAGCGCTGATGTGTCGCCGATGCCACGGAAACATTTAGCATGCTAAATATCTGGGACCTGTCTGTAACTCAGAGTCATGCAGTGTGAAATGTGTTTTGACTGGAAATTACATTGGCGATGACAACAGCCAATGAGAGAGCAAGATACATAGTCATAAACCTGCAACAGAACATCAGTAAGCATGGCTTCTGCAAGCAACCATTCTCTGCCTCATTTATGTATTTATTTGTTCGCTGCAAACAGACAACTTTGATCACAAGCTTCTTCTCATTTTAACAAGAAGAAATCCTGTCTCATCTTACGGTATTTCCTGTATCAATTCTCGTGTTTTTGGTTGTGAAAACGTCATTTGCAGACCATACAGAGTTGTTGACGATTCTTCCTATTGAAATGTAATGTGTGACCCACTGTCGCGTAATGTGACACAACAGCAACTAAAGGGAACCCCAGACAGGGGGTTGTGAGAGAAGTCATGTTGTGAGAGAAGAACAGTGATCCGACAACTTTTAAAACCGTGCAGTGTTTACCCAGTAAGAAGGGAGACATCTAAAATGTGCACTGTTGGTTGGGAAACACTGCATTTAACTCTTAGGGTTAGTTTCTTGAAATCCCTAATGCCAATATAGCTGTATTATAGGTGGAATGGAAAACACATTTGGTGTTTGTTTGTGTGTATAAGTTAGAGATAGAAAGAGAGAAAGAGAGAGAGAGAGAGAGAGAGAGAGAGGCTAACGTGTCAAATGGATAAATGTCAGTGGGCGCTTCATCGACAGCATGGCCCTCCCCTCCCTGTTGAAATGCCATGTGTAAATCGTAGTTCCAGGGCCGACAGCCAGTCTCCCAGAGCAGAATAATGAGATTACAGCACTCGCTGCCACTGTGGACGCACAGGGGTGGGCTGGGGAGGCACACATAAACCTGGCTTACACAAAGAGAGCAAATCAGCTACATTTCACACACGCTGGAAGAAAAGCTTTACACTGAGGCAGATTACAATTACCTCACTTTCTCACTTTCCAGCTGTCTTTCACTCTTCAAGTCTTATCTCTACAGTCTCTCACTCAAATTAAACAAACTGTCTCCAAAACACTAATTTCCACCTATTTGCATAACATGCAGTTAACATGCACAGCTGATTTAGCAGGGACAGACTGTGCTTATTAGTTAACACACACTCTTATGTACTAATGAAAGGGGTCAATATGTCATCACTCTCTCATTTGCTAACAAAAATACATTAAAAACACAATTTATTCAAAAATGATGAAAACATCTCTTCAAAGATGATGACTAGTTACTGAATTAATTTTTATTCATTTGTGTATTTATACAGTAGCTGGTGTAACTTGCTTGAGAACATAAAAGAGTATGATTAAAAGACTGAAGAAAAAAGCACATTTAAAAGTTTTTTTTTTTTTTTAAACATGCAGGAAGCAATTTCTTTATGTTGAAAAAATGATGCTGTGTCAAAGTCTCTTAAAAGTATCAGATTAATTGACCATTTTATGATATTTACGGTTCAGGTTGCCAAATGTCAAAGGGTACAACCCCAAGACAACTTCAAAAATGCATAATATTTGTAAAAAATGTATGTTCAGGAAATAAATTAAAATAATTACTTAATGGTTACTTGACACTGTTATAGCTATTTATTCTTAATACAACTTTTGTTGAAAATTTTATTAAACACGAAGAAAAAAAAAATTTGTTACATGCATTTTTAGCTAAGTTTTTCCCCATTCTTATTTGTCAGCATCCCTTGCAGTCTTATATTCTTAAGATGTTTTAAAATTATTTAATTCATTAGAAAAGCAACTCTGTGAAGCACCAAAACACTGATCTGAACAACCTATCAAGAAACATCTTTTATAATCTCCAAAGAACCATTCGCCAATTCACCTCCATGTAGGTCAGTCACATCCATAAGTGAGAGGACGTTCATGACTGCTAAAACCTCAAGACTTCACTTTTGATGGAACAATCCCCCTATCCTCCAGCCTTCTGTTCTAATAACACAGAGGAAAATCCCAGCGTCTCAGACCATCTTGGATGAAAACTGCTATAGAGGAGAGAAACAGATTCGTTCTTTATACCTCCTCTGTCTCCAGAGTGTTTTTTAAGGTCACTCGTAAGATTCACCGGTGAAGTCATGAATTCATTCATACCTCATTCCACAGAGCAGGTACCAGATGAAAGAAATAACACATGCTCACCAAGAGCCAAAGCATCATCTGGTGAAGAATATGAATAATTCAAATCAAATGAGCCATAACAACTAAAGCCTATTGCATGATTTTCCCCCCGCTTTTCTTTCCAGCTGAAGTGAAAGAGCGAACAGATTTGGTCAAGATTTTCCTTTCAGAGCCTCTCATAGTTTATAGGTTCCACTTATCTAATTACATGCATGACACAAGGTCAGGGATGTTGTGAGATGGCTGTGAAGTACTTATAGTTCAAAGAGGTACTCAAGCTTATATGCCATCTGATTTCCATGTAAATAACACGCGAGTTAAGCTGCACATAGCAAATCAAAAGTCAGGGTTACAGAGTGCGATAGATAGATAGATAGATAGATAGATAGATAGATAGATAGATAGATAGATAGATAGATAGATAGATAGATAGATAGATAGATAGATAGATAAAAGACAGACAGCACTTACAAAAAAGTATAATAGCTATTCTTTAAAGTACCTACTGTACGAGCAACATGTAAATATAAATAGGTAGGAATAAAAAGTGTCATGTAAAGGCTTTACCTGGAGAGATTTTTAAAAGCAAATGAGTTCATATTGAGCTATTTATCTATCTGGCAGAACTCTGAGTCTGCAGCCGCTTTAACTCTTATTGTAGGCTACCTTATTGTAGGTGTAGGCTACTTGTGTCCAATTGTGCGCTTCATTTCATTTTGATTCAAGTAAATCATATTAAATATCACGGATCTCAAAACAACTTCTTTTACTGAGACAGCAACAGTGACGACCGTTTTTAACTGTGCGATTGCTCTCACTGTTTATGTTAGCATAATCTTTGTTTTAACGTCTGGAGCGTCAAGTGTTTTTAAATGTGTATTTTTTTCACCACTTCAGTGTGTTGAACAGACCTGAATCGCTACGTTGATGCTCTCTGGAAGCTCTTGCTTCGAATGAGGCTCGAACGCTGATTCGTATGTTATATAGCGTTCTAAATATAGCTCGTCTTTCAAAGGCATGTATGTTGTGAGTGGCAATTCGGAAAACGAATCAGAGGTCCAGAACAGCATCGAACTCCTCCCACTGTCCGAGTTTAGCTCCGCCTTTCTGAATCGCCACCAAAGTTTTCGTCCCTTTTTTCCTTATATGGTTACGCACGAAGTTGATTGACAGATAAGCACGCCCCCCTGATTCGCGGCCATCCGCAGACGGTACGGTGGCTCCCCACACTGACTGACACAGTAACCTGTGAGCTACTGTGCTCCTGCAGCTCACATTCCAGAAACATTGTGAGGAAAGCAAACAAACCTGGATGGATGGATCCTTTACTATTAAATATATTTTAGTGTCCATAGTGAACTGAAACGTTTCGGATTTCGTGACTGATCTGAATGTTTCAGTCGCTCGCGCTGAAGCGAACGCGGATTCCTCGCGCTGAGAATCAAAGTCTCTCAAACGCACCGTTTAGCTGCACAAACATGGATGTTCTGGCCAATTACAGTATTTTTCAAGAACTTCAACTTGTTCATGACACTGGCTACTTCTCCGCGATGCCGTCTCTGGAGGAAAACTGGCAGCAGGTGAATTGCTTTTATCTCTGTCTTTGCAATTTATCCAACTTTTTGCGCTTGTCAGTGCGCTCTTGCGTGCACGCGCAACTTATACATACGCGACAAACAGTATTTATTGCATTTTGCATAATTGCAACTCTGCGTAAGGTGTCTTTAGTATTGCATATGCATTTTAAAATACCACGTGGTTGAAATAATTTGATGCTTTCATGCAACACAGCTTACTTCTTGCGACCTAGTGCAATGTAGCAAAACATGCTGGGAAATTAAGATCTGAATAATACAAACAGAGACTCTTTGAATAATAGATCTACATCTGTCCTATCAGTGTTTTTTCAGTTCCCTTGGCACTGCACAGACTCTCGACTCTACTGCATTATATATAAATGCATGCGCGTGATTGACTCATAATGTGTCTGGCTGTTAAACGTGCATGACAGACGTATATAGTGCGCATATCTATGAAACTGTGTAGAATCTTATGTAGAATCTACTCATTTTCATGCAAATGCCACTTTTTCCCATTCACGAGGACGGAGCCATGCGGCGCGTGGACAAAGCACACTGGCATCCACATGGACGTTGGTTTATTCACTCGTGCATTCACAACGATTTGAGATTTATGAAATCCATTTAGGGAACAGAATTGGTTTGCACCGTGCACATGTGAGTAATGACTGTGGCGCGTCGCGAGCGCATGGATGGAGGCATGCTTTGCGCAGAGTTGAGCTCTCCGCAGTGCTGAAGGGGCAAAGCATGGTCCATCCATTGATGCCGGTGCATTGCTTTCTCAACGTGCATTGATTTTTAGATTGCTCGGCCATTTTTATTAACCTTTGGGTTGTGATTGCATTTTTCTCAATATGATGCATCTAATGCTGGCTGCTTTGGCACCATTGTTTATCGGTTGGTTTATTTGGTCATTATGCCTCTAACCTTGAGTTTTGATAGATGGTCATGCAGTATTGGTCATTTTAAAAATGGATCACACTACATGCTTATATGCAGGTTTGCATACAATTTCATGTAGTGACAATTCACATGCAAATGCATGTAGTTAAATATAAGTGAACTACAGAGAAGCTAATGGGGATAAAATCGTAGAATGGTAACCAGTTACAGAAACTACAATATATGCACTTTATGTAAATTTGAACCTAAAATCTTGATGTTGAAGAAGAAAAGTTCATAGATATGAATAGAGTGGTAGTAGGACTAGTAAGTATGCATGTAGGAGTTGGGGAGCCAGTGTTTGTCTTTGCTATTGACTTTCAATGGTTTATATGAATAAGAAATGCTCAAAGACTGACATTTGACCTCAATATAGCTCCTGTGCCCTTGGTGCTCTGTAGTGCTAAGTGATCCTAAAGGCCAGACTTCCTCCAAAGCAGCGAATATTGCTCACAAACCATGTAATCCCTAGTAAGTGGAAAGAAATAGGCCAGAACAGTAGAGACCTTCTTCCAAGCTTTGATAGGCCTACAAGACTACTTATTCTCTAGACGTTGCAGCTTTTCACCTCAGGTTATTCTTCTGGTTGTGCTTAAAATTGATTAAATGTGGATGGCGATGATGTGCGTTGTCTTTAGAAAGACTGTGTAAAAACACCCTGACTTTAGTTGAGCAAAATGTCAGTCAGCATATTGACACGTTGCACTCAAAGACCTCAGAGGCCATTTCAGGTCATAAATATGATATTACAAGAAAAATACAATTCAATTTTTAATACGCGTCTCAAGTATCCTGCTATGTCAGGGGAGGACCTATTGAAAAGTGATAAGGAGGGATTGTGTAGTTGCAAAATTCAATATAGAACAAAAGATCCTTGCCTGAAGCTCCTCCATCAACCATCACATGCCCTATAGCCATGACAGAGGATATCCAAAATACCTCACCTTGAAGAGACTCTCAGTGTGACTCACCTACTCCTGTGGAGAAGGGTATCTGCAAAATTGGAACAGGGAATGGTATGGCGTCTGTCCCCGTCGAAACTGAATGACCATTCTGGAACTCATGGGATACATTGGCACATCAGACTATTCTGGAGTGCTTTTGTCTCATGGCATCTATTTTGGGACTTAGGGGAACTTGAAATGTCTTTTATCCTCTTCGCTTTCATTTCAACTGTCTGATATTTTTAGGCTTGGTTTTCAAATCTTTGCTTGCAGCTGCAATAACATGTTGTGGTGGGGACCAAGGAAAAGCATGCCTTTATGAGATGTTTCCCTCTATTTAACCACAATAATAAGTATTAGAGATGGATGATATGACCAGAGTCTTGTATTACAATATCAGTGATTTTTCATCATTTATACTATCTGTTTTAAAATATTAGTTTCACTGTTTTGAGTCGTTTACTTTTAACTTTTTGTACTGGTGATATGCTGTATCACATGAGCAAGAGTGCGGTTGTTTCCACAAAAACAGCATTTTGCAAGTGTAATATTGCTTTTATACAACAGTTCAATAAATTAGAATTTAATCATGAGGAATTTTTTCTTTTTTTTTTGCTCTGCCAATGAAAAGTCACTGCAGAAACGTTGCAAGGCACAGTAGTGGCATTACTGAATGATTCACTGTTTTTGAACAAATCTGTTAAGTGACTCATTCATGAAGACGATCACTTGTTTTGCTCCTGAATGAATCAGAGTTTTTAAACAAATCAGAAGTATGATTTAAAGACTTGTTTCACTCCTGAGTGAAACTAAGTTTTTTTACAGATTGGTTGAATGAAAGATTCCTTGACTCACTCATAGTCACTTGTCGTCATGTCACCAACTGGCGAATTGACGTAACCTACATAAAGAGTCACTGAAAAATCCCACGATTAATACAAAAATGAATACGACAGCTAATGCAATTACTTTTTATTCTTTTTTTATTTATTTATTTTACCAGTGAACTATTGAATTAAACACTTCACAAATGAACGGTACATTTAATTGTATTGTTTTCTTTTTGTTTGGAAACCGATGAATGCAAACCAAAAGATTATGCTTTTTTTATGAATAATTTTTGGCATCAGTGCAAAAAATGAAAAACAGCTCATTCAAAACAGTGAGTATTAATTGCTCCATTTTGTCCCACTTTGTATTTTACTAATCATGTAATGTTATAAAATTATGGCACTTGACTCAGATCTAATAAGTAGCATTTGCTTTATGAGATTAAGAAAAAATCTTAATTGATGTAGATGTCAAAAATAGCACTTTTCCCACAGCATGAGGTTTCAGTCATTTAATGGTGCTATAGTTAATAGTGCTTCCCTGCTGTTCTTACATGGTTTGTCATATGGCAAGCATGGGAACTAGCATTAGAATTATGACTGACAAGCACAAAAAGAAAACTGCACTTGTAGATCTTTGAAACGTTTTTACTACATTTAATTTGCATGCTAATACCATACAGTGAGGATGTTTGATCCCTTCTTTATAAGAGATTCTTAATCAGGATGTGGTTAAGGAAATGTTTTTGTACTTTTGCATCTTTGCGCGCTCGGATCCACCAGACGTTTTTTCTCTTGCAGCCTCAGGCCAGGGCAAACTCTGTAACTG
This sequence comes from Rutilus rutilus, assembly GCF_951802725.1. Classification (NCBI taxonomy): domain Eukaryota; kingdom Metazoa; phylum Chordata; class Actinopteri; order Cypriniformes; family Leuciscidae; genus Rutilus; species Rutilus rutilus. The sequence continues at coordinate 6,277,930 of NC_140210.1, read as the reverse complement.
ATACTGTAATGACTCTCCAAAGAGCCTAATGCACTGTGCTAAGGCAGCACATTGTGTGTTTCACAGTGTCAACTACTTACAGGAACGCTCCTCTAAAGTCATTACGTTGCTTTCTTGACTAAATGCCCCAAGGAAAAGTCTAAGAATAAACCAACCCTTTTTAACCCACACCTCCCATCTCGCCAAACCTCGATGCAAAGCCACGAAGATAAACAACCCAAAAAAAAAACATGCCACATTTCACGTTCCCCCTTTGAAATCTATCCTATGTCACAGCCCCATGTCCCGAGCTGCAGAACGGCTCCTGTAGTCGCATGCTTATGAGGATTGACAGGAGGCATTGAGCAAAAGTGCCAAGCGTGCATATTCCGTGCTGCAGTCTCTGCCACTCCGAAACCCCGGCTGCTCAGAAGCCGAAAGAAATAGATACCCAAAAAAGACCAAATCTACTCTTCCATTCTTGGGTGCTTTGAAACTCAGTTTTGCACTCCATAGAAGCGTCTTCAACCAAAGCTTGGGCCAGTCCAGGCAGAGACCTCGAGCTCTCGCTTATCCACCGCCTTGTTTAGGCCCGTGGATCCGAGCGGATTCCCATTACCGTAGGCGATGACTGCTGAAATGTGTGTTATGTAATTCTCTCAGCGCCACAGCTGCCTTCTTACAGCGTGCAAGTCGGGCCGCCGGAGAGAGCCAAACCCAGCCACATCACTGTGAAATCTTAAAGAGGTTTCCGGATCACACGGCTCCGCGGGCCACGTCTTCATGCTGGGAGACAGACCATATGGATCATTTAGTAAAATACACAGAGTTTTTCCTCTTAAGAATAATTTATGGACTCGTTGTTTAGTGCTCGCCTCAAGTGAGAATTATAAGAAAATGAGACGGGCTGTCCTGGCTGACTAAAACGTTACACAAAAAGGACTTTTTAGAGTGCATGCACATCCACCGTATGTTATTGAGACGCCATTAGCCATCATAACCGCTTATTTCAAACCAATATGCATCAGTAAATGAGTCCATTCGCACCCTTTAGTGATTCCATTCACACTTTTTCGCTTGATTGCAATGCCATGAGATTGAGTCCTCTACATTATCAGATGTGCTGGCTCATATTAACTACATCACAGTCCTCATTTATCATCGAAACCAGCGACAGATTTTTGGATAACACGCCGTGTAATGGAGCTGAAATGATCTGGTTGCTTGAGATAACATCAGTGCACTGATCCCATTGCTACTGACAAGCATCAGTAATTGAAAATGACAAAGCGATAGTGCTCTCCATCGCATGAGTCAATTCTGGGAGTTATTGCAATATAGTTGTCATGCATGGCGCATGGCTACTGCTCTGAGACACTCGACTCGAGCGAGAAACGGGCCTTATGATAGGTGAAGCATCTTTAAATATGCAGAGATATCATTAGCGGCTCTGCCGAGATCCCTCGCTGTACCTCTGACAGGTTCACTTCTGCGGGTGGATTTCAGGTGTAAAAAAACAGAGCCTTGTTTCATCAGTAGTCTTGGCTCCCACAAAGCAGACATATGGCGCTTTCTCAAGATTACTTATGAATGTGGTTGCATTCGGCTCTTGCATGACACGCTCGCCAGTTTCTAATAATTCACTGATTATGCAGCGCTTGTCATAAATAGTACTCGGTAGGCGGTTTTGCAAGCTTGTGACGTCAATATTGTTTTAACATTTACATTTAACTTTGTTTTTGAGGCAGGACCCCAAAAAAAAACTACAGGAATGCAAGGGTGTCAACATGACCCGAATTGGGTTCAGTGGTTTTCATCAAAGTGAGTGCATGCTGTTTTTAAACTTATTTTCAGAAATTAAATAATTTAATTTTGATTATACCCAGATTTGATTATACCCAAATTTATTTTTATTACTAACATGTAAAAAAAATATTATTATTATTAATCGATTTTTTTTATATTTTTTATATACTTTTATACTTTTTATGAGCCTATTGCCAACTAACATTCAGAAGTTTGAATTCATTTGATCCAAAATACAGTAAAATCAGCAATATTGTGAAATATTATTGCAATTTAAAATAACTTTTCTCCATTTGAATAGATTTTAAAATGTAATTTATTCTTGTGATGCAAAGCTGAATTTTCAGCAGTCACTACTCCAGTCTTCATGCTCCCCTTTATGCATTGTAGGGTGATGGGGCAGTTGAATTGGGCTGGATTCAGACTCTCATTGCATCACGACTCGAGTGTTGTCCTGTAACCCGTAGGCCACGGCTCCACCATCACCAGTGACATTTGTGTCAGAGCATCTAATACTTTCCCCCTTCATTTGCGTCACAAACCCACATTCGCTTGTTTATGTTGTCGCATATGACTCTTAACTCTTAACAATGACACTGCCGAGCTCAAGTGCAACTGTCAGGGTCACACTGTAACAATACTCAAGCTGACCCCTAGCAATCCAATTAGACTCCTGCACTACAGCAGTGAGTAGGCAACCCACTCTAGGCACTGAGATCATTAATCTGACTGGGGCCAGATGATTGCCCATGATGGCTGCCACATTGAAGGGTGATGAAAAGGTTAGCGTCTGATGAAAGAGGAGACGGGAGATGGTGCACTCATTTGTCGAAGGCCTCTGGAGTAAGTGTCAGCACCCAGAGCTGCGGAGCGAGGGAAAAGGAGTGAAGTGGAGCATCTTTATGTATGAGTCCCCGATCCTAGCGCAGACGTGAGACACAGCGATGGCACTCAAGGCTTTGATTAACAGGCCGAGTAGAACTGAGCTCTTTTTTCACTCTTGCGCACAGCTTGACAGCGATTTTCCCTTCATTTAAGATAGAATGTAAAACTTTTACAAGGCGGTGCAGGGCAGGGAATGAACTGGCAATAACGTGCATAAGAAATGCAAATAGTCTCACTTTCATGTGGAAAGTTTCAGGAAGATTGGTCTTTTCATGGCATCAAATGGAATCAAATTTACCTATTTACTATACACTATGGTTCAAATGTTTGGGGTCATTACTACATAATGTAAATAATGTATCACGGTTTTTAACACTGATAACAAGAAAAATGTTTCTCGAGCATCAAATCAGCATATTGGAATGATTTCTGAAGGATCATGTGACACTGAAGACTGGAGTAATGATGCTGAAAATTCAGCTTTGCGTGTTTTAAAATATACTAAGATTAAAAAGTTATTTTATATATTTCACAATATTACTGTTTTACTGTATTTTTGTTCAAATAAATGCAGCCTTGGTGAGCTTTTATGCAAAAAAAAAAAAAATATATATATATATATATACTTCTTTCAAAAATATAAAAATCTTACCGGTCCCAAACTTTTGAACGGTATAGTGTGCATTCTTGCAAGTGCTTGTCTTAAATCTTGAAGAACTTGGTTGGAATTTCATTCATTGCAGAATTAAAATGGGTTGTGAACAATTTTTGTTGGCCTTAAAGAAATGTGTACATTTTAAATAAGTCAAAATGTGTCAGTGTTATTAAAGGGATAGTTCACTCTGATGTCATTTTTTTTCCTACAGAACTCAAGATATTGTTGTTATTTTTTCCCCAACGTTCTTTAAAATATCCTATTTTGAAAAAAAAAATGGTGTTTCACAAAAGAAAGTCATACAGGTTTTGAATGACATAAGGGTGAGCAAATGACTACCAGAATTTACTTCCTTTTTTTTTTTTTTTTGGTGAACTGTCACTTTAAATAACACATTTTGCGTAACTACATCCTGAAAAGAACTCAAATTTCAGAGTGATATCATGACCTCTTGCTCTGTCCCAGCTAAAACAGTCACTCATTTTTAATTATGTTATGTTTGCCATTGACAGCAGGATTATTAAAGAACGTGTTGCTAAGGAACCACGGTTTGTTACAGCTATTGCACTTGTTTGTTTTGGCGTCGTCCTCCTCATCGGTCATTGTATGCATGGAATCTCACAGCCAGCGTCTCCTGCGATACCTCCAGAGAAAGTCTTCCAACAGACCTTGAGAGATACAATGAAGGACAATGTTCTCTCTGTAAACATCCCATCGCTTTTCTTCTCTTTTTTCATCTGAAGCCATCAATCACCGCCAGCAACATTTCAGCCTCAAAATGGGTCATGAAACTTAAAGCGACAAGAGGCGTTGTTTATCAAGGTTTATGCAAGCTTCAATCAATCACCCCGTCTATTGCTGCGTGGAGTTGAGCGCAATTCTGCAGAGGAGAGAAATTCAGCTTTTTGTATCTAATGGATTGATTCATTGAATCATTTATGCAACAAAAAAAACATGCATTGTGCAATCAATAGAATAATGAGACATTTGCACATTATAAAGTGCAGTTTTGTGATGCTTTTTTGGAAAAGCATGTTTGAAAGCCCCATCATGCTGTATGCATGCACCACGCACGTGTGAATTTGTGCATGCGTGTGAGTGTCAGATGTGGGATTTCTCCATGAAACATTGCTGAGCTCAGCACTTCTATTGCCTCAGTGTCTGTGCGTGTGCATATGTGACTTACTCAGCCGTGGCATATATGCAAAGCCAGCTGTATTTCCATATGCTCCAAGTTACCGTTGTCTGAGGTCCACATGACCTGGCTTGGCTCCAGTACTGGCCTGCGTTGTAACACCTGGATACAGCAATACCCAGTTCTCACCACCCCATCCCTTCTGCTGAAGCAGGCAAACACATTCTTTCTTTCTGACTGCTTTGCAGTTGCTGCTCACTGGAGGAAGTGAAAGGAGGGCTGGCAAAGCACTGTCCAAATTTGGATGTACATCAGTTAAGCTGAATTGGTTTGTGTCAAGATTGCACAACATAGCAGTGTGTTTTGTATCTTTGTTATACGCCTTCAAAAGAAACCTTCAAGAGGCAATGGTTATTAATATTTCAAGCCAAGTAAATCAATAATGTTTGTAGCCTGTTTTGTTGTCTGCTAGCTGAAAATCCTTAGTTTGATCACTTTTTAGTGTAAAAAAAAAACAATGCCTGTCAATAGAATAAAATAATCCTGATTATCTCAAGTCAATATAAAGCAGAATATATATATATATATAAAATTTAAGTAATTGATGTTTTAATATAATGTTTATTTTGGCAACTCTAAAAATTTTGTTCTTTTTGTTCTGTTTTTTTTTTATTTTTATTTTTTTATTGATATTAGTTTCATTTTTATATTTGCTTTCTAAAAGGTTTGACTTTTTTCTAAAAGGAGGATATTCTCTACACAACTGTTTTGAAACAATTAAACTTATTTTTAATGCACTTTATAAATGGAAAAAAAGAATTGAACTTAACATCTGTGCACTAGTATATTTTCATACAGCACCTTTCCAAAACACAGGTTACATACACTGAATTAATCAATCAAAAACTAATCTAGATTAGTATTTATCCAGCATTGGCATTCTTCACAAATTATGTTTTATAAACTCTTTTAAATTCTTTTTCATAGAAGAAGCAGAGAGCATCAAATCCCCTAATTCTTCTTTAGTACAGCCTGTACACACTTACCAGTTCTCGTGGCATAAGGAGGTTTGTCTTTGTTTTAGCATGGGAGAGCTATTTGGGTCGGAAGTTATTTTGGGATGCATTGCTAGAAATACCTGTGGGAGTGAGTAATAGTTGAAATGAGACCATCTTTAAGTTGGTTTGTGTAGTCATTTACATATGTTTAGAGCCTGTGCCATGTTCATTTGAAATCAAACGTTGTTGTTGTTGTTGTTATTCTTTCATTTATTTCTGTGTTTGAACATGCAGATATCTTTAAAAGCGTTATACGTCAAAACACACAGTATCTATTTCTCCTGCTCTCTTTAAAGGCTTTTGTGCTCAGGGCTTTTTGGTATTTAATTATCTACTTCTAATTAATCCAATTATGAGTCATTTGAATCACAGCAGATGTGGGTCCGCAAACTCAAGCAGGTGTGAAAAGATCGTCCTCCCCGACTCAAATCCCAAGGTTTCGCTTTCACTCTTGGCTCGGACTCTCATATTCATTCCGTGGAGGTTGAAACAGTACCCACGTGCCTCGAGAACAATAGGCTAGAGTTGCCATCCGAAAGCATGACTCACTGTCCTCTATTAACTGGCATGTTAATCGCATACAGGAACAGAGAACGGTCAGCATGAGTAAACGGGTCCAAGAGTGGGAGTTTCGAAATGTCTGGAATCCATCTTGCATCCTCAGTCCACTCTGAAGACAATGCAAAACTTGGCTGTAAATTATTTGCGATAACTCAAAATGGCCACAGTAAGTAGGCTATAGCGGCTCTGCCTTAATGGACTGAACTCAATGAACTCACCATGGAAAGGAAGGCGGGGGCTGTCGCACTTCCCTGAGATGGAGGGAATATGAAAACGGCAGCTCTGCGCTTCCTTGAGGTGTGCGTCCGCTTGCGGTTGGCTCAGCGGATTTGTTTTTTTTATGCCATTGCATGTGCGTGTGTGTGTGTGTCAACGGTAGTGAGTTTAACTACGACAACACTTCCACCCTGTAGGCGGTGTGTGATAGATCAAAATAATGTTATACTGAGGATAAAGGTGGTAAGGTATATAAGTATGAAGATGCTCTCATTGATGCTTTGAAAACAGAAAACGTTTTAATGTCAAGGATGTCAGTAGATTTAGACATTTGATAGATTTGTGTTAATCAGCTGATCTCAGATTGCCCTAAATATGGCGAGTTTCACTAGAAATTACACATCTGGATCACTGCACGCAGGATTATGCCTAAGTTCAATTAGGATATTTAAGTAGCTTTTATAAATGTGCCTTAGAGTAAAACTTTACTGGTGTGCATCTTGAGACAAAACAATGACACTGACATATTTTAAGATATGTCAGTGCAAGTTGCTTACAGTTAAAACAGCTCAAACATGCATTTTAGTCTGGGACTAGCTTAAGACTTGTAGATACCGTGGTATTAAGAACATGTTCAAATCCCACAAGGCCAGTTGTAGAGTCTAGCGTAAGAAAATGGTTGGGAATGTCAGACACAAAGTGCAATATTACATACAATTTACATATCAATATAAAACATTTGCCATGTTCACACGTTAAATACTGTTAGCCTAATTTAATTTTAAAAAAGGCATGTGGATGTGTGAAATCACCTATTCAATGTTTATAACTTGCATGCAAGCACACCACCAAAGAATTTTGCGCAATCACCACATTACACCCCAAAAATCCTGTGTCTTTTGGTCAGAAACTGGCCAAAACTAAAAGCTGCATCGGATTCATCCGAGCCGCACTGGGAATTTCCCCACACCAGGCCTGTTGCACTGTGTCGAATGTGCGCTGCATAACAACACAATGGCTCGCTGTAGAGGGATGTTCACTGCCAGCTTACCCAACCTGAGCCCTTTGATCCTGCCCTTTGTAATGCAAATCAAAAGGAGGAGAGAGTAGGACACCAGGGAGAATCTTCATGATGGTACCATGGTTCATGCTGATGTGTGCAGTTGTCAATTTCTCACTTGAAATTTGGACTACACAGTTAATACGAATGGGTTTGAGAAGCGTACTGACTTGCAGGTAAGATATGTAGATCTCTGGTGTACAATCATTTATTTATTTTTACGGGTATTTTGCCTTTATGGGACAAGTGTTAGAAATGATACGATCAGAAAATGACTAGTGGTTGACCAATTTGACCATATTTAATGAGAAGGCGGCCTAGAAGCCGTACGATGCTGATAAAACGCAACTTGATGTCAAATGAGAGAAAATGACTTGAGTCAAATCAAATACTTTTTTTGTACTCTGAAAAAAATTGGTGTAGGGTTTATTACTCTGAAACAATTTTCACTCAGAAATTGCAAGGAAATTTCACAAATAAATGCAAGAAACACTTAATTAAGTAGAAAGACTCATATATTCTTGTGAAACATACTTTTTTTATTGACAACCCCGAAAAATATTTTTTTACAGTGTATTAAAAGCATGAAAAAGTATTATTACCTTCTTTTTTTTTCCTTTTTTTTTCCGTAATACTTTATAAAAAATAATGACATTTTGTTTGGCCACCTCTCCATAGACGTTAAAAAGTGTGTACATGTTTTTCGAGAATAATTTTTTTATTTATATTTAATGTATTTATTGAAATTATTTCATTTGGTAGTGAAATTGCATTGATGGAACCATTAAGGAACCAGAATTATTAGGAGAAATTTGAATTTTTCTTAATATTTCCCATCCCTAATAATAACCACATGCAAAACGCACTGCACTACATGCCGTCTCCGATCATAGAATGCAGTTCAAGAAAATTGGGTGGAAACGTGATGTTGTTTACATTGTTAAAGCGGAGACTTGTGGTCATAGATCGACACATCAAGTATTCTGAAAAATATTTCCATTTAGCTCATTAAGCAATGTCGTTGTATGTGTTTTTTTTATTTTTTTTACCCATTATCCCTATTTTCCTCCATGCTTTAATGCTTTTGTCTTTGTGGCTCTCATTATGAGGATTAGGCCCGCTGCCTCGTGCCACAACAGGTCGCCCCATCCTCAGGGCAGACACCCGCCCCTTGTATGGTAACAAGCTGTTAACCCTCAGTTAAAATGAGCAACACCCCCTTCACTCCCCCACTATCAATGGATTCACGCTGGGACTTAATGCTCTATGAGTGCTTTAATGAAAATTGGTGGATCTTGAAAAGATTAGCTAGCATTGCCAGACTGCGGCCCGTAAGCAACCCGTAAACACATAAACAACCAAATCCTGTTAAAGCTAGATAGTGGATCCCGTACCGCGCTCTGGCATTGTCGCTCGGATTATCTCTGGCACCCCGTCCTTTATTTTCCTTTAAGAAGCATCGCTGCATGGTTCAAGCATTCAAATCAATGAAAAATATATTGGATTGACTTTTCGAGGCACCACCGCTAATGTTTGTCCTTTTGTAAATCCTGATTTAGCCCTCGCACAATTTTTGTGGATTAATACGACGTGCTGATATCAAGGCGCCTACTCCCTTTTAGCTTCCACTCAAATCGTTGCAAGGGAAAATGTCAACACTAATTCATATTCAAATGAACTCCCTCTGACAATTAGAGTAACAAAGGCCTTGACGCATAGAGCGAATGTGGAGAGAACAGTGGCGAGGTGCTAGGTTGCGGAGCGCACAAAGCGCTATTGCACGCCTGACATAGTTTTGCTGATGAAGCGTCTGACTGGGGCTCTGTACCCATGCAGTGACCTCTAACCTGGGGGTTTTAACAAGCACTATTGGCACTATTACTGTATTGTGCTGAACTGCCTGAAACAATGGAAAGTCGCTAACTCTGACTTGGTATCATAGAAATCAGCTGATCTTGCAGTCAGAGTTATCAACAGCTCATTGCACAAAGTGGACCACGACTAAACAGAGACTTCACAAACAAGTGACTCTTATGAACCGATTCCCAAATCACAGAGGCTGCATACGAAAACTTGACTTGTCGCCTCGCTGCCTTATCGGGCAGTGATTTTGTAGGCAGTGTTTGAGCACAAAGGCGCCTCTGAGGCAGATTTCTGAGGCAGTGCAACGGTTTAATGATCTACAGCAAAACAGAGTGAGCTTTGGTGATAACTAATCAAGTATTTAATTACTACAATAGTCATTTCTCGCTAGAAATTACATCAGAAGTGGAAACCTTTGGTCAAATACGTACATTTACACACAATCAGACCACCATCTGCAACTTTCAGACACCATCTTTATTTTTTAACTCAACTGTCACCGAATGGAAAGCACAGGATTGTGGGATATCAAAGACAGCGAAGGATACATCTATGCTGCCTTCAAAAATCCATCGGATGAAGGTATCTCAGGAGACGGGAAGGGAAAAAGCATTGGATTCGGACGTGCCTTGATTCCTTCCTGCCTTGGAGTGCATCCTCCGAAGGCAGCATCTTTAAAATGTTGGACGCAGCCCAAGTCACAGTCTCAAATGACTCGGAGCGGGTTCTTAGTAGTGAATCAGAAACATGTGACCAATGTAGTCTGATTCATGAACAAGTGATTCTTATGAGCCAGTTCTTTTTAGTGAATCAGAAACACAGCACTACCAGTGTAGTCTGATTCTTGGACAAAACGCATCCATTAGAACATCAAAATGAACATTTATACATTTATATTCATATTTTTATGTGGTATTCGTATATAAGTTATGTTAGATGTGAAATTATAAATATTATTATATTATTAAAGTTTAATTATTTACAAGTGTGTGTATGTATATATATATATATATATATATATAGTATTTGTACAGTGTATTAGAACTATATTTATATTTATATATATATATATATATATAATTTAAATTTTTATTATTTATATTTTTAAAAAGTATATGCTGTTGGAAAAACAACACGCTGTAGTAAACACTGGTTTAGCTTGCAGTAGTCACATTATACACAGGACAGGGCACATTCTTTGCAAGTGCTTCCTTCCTCCCACAGTAAAACTAGCTTTAAATGGTCTAGTGCTGATTGATCCACACACATCAGAAGGCTGGTTTATTGCTAATTACATTGCCTTTCCCCCTTAAGTGCGAGCATAAGATTAGCGCTACAGCTCAGGAGGGACAGGAACACTCGGAGCGCTTCATTTGCCTCCGGCTTGTAAAAATGTGCCAGCATGCTTTGTGTGAGAGTGTGATTTCTTAATTGGCGTTATGTCATATCTGCTATATTGCCGGCGACCGGTTTATCAGGCCCAAAATGCACGCTACTCTGTACCTTTAGCACCTTTAAACGAGCTGCGGCAAGCATCTCTACTAAAACTTGGAACTGAAAATATTCTGTTTGCGAAGGTACCTTGATAAGCACTTGCATAATTAAGCCATTATCTTCCTGCTCCTGTTATATGTGATGGCGCCGTTTGCTATGTTTGGAAAAGGACAGGTCCATATATCAACAAGGAGATGACAAACCATTACATCTTTAGTGGAGGCCATTGTTTTGTTCCTCACTGCACACGCTCCTATTAATGCTTATGTCAACAGGGCTCTTCAGGATCCATTTCACGAGTGCCAGCTTTGCCTTTATGGTTACTTAAAGGTGTCAGGAGGCATTAGCCTACATTCAGCTAACGGCCGCACTCCGATAATGTGTCGCACACTTTAGATCAATGTCATTTCTTTGAAAATGTCAGCTAGGATGCTTAGAAACTACTCTGGGTAATATATATATGTTTCTTGTTAATTTGAGGTTTACATTGACAAGCAAGACAAGAAACATACTCGAGTACACAAATGCAGAGCCTTGGCTAACACATCTGCACCCAGTTTACCAGACAAGGTTTAAGCCTAGTCCCAGACTAAAAAGCTTTTTTTAACTGAAAACAACTTGCACTGGCATATCTTAAAAAAAAACAGCTGCCATTGTTTTGTACTCAACCAGTAACGTGTACACCACTAAGGCATGTTTATAAAAGCTACTGAAATGTCCTAATTGAACTAAGGCCTAATCCCGACTCAATCTAAGCCCTGTCTGTGAAACCAGGCCTAAAAGTGCCGAGTCTTATCTTGCATGCATTAGTGGTGGTATAGCTATAGCAATTTCTGTTTCAAAGTTGCTGTAAATGGTGTTACTGCACACATGACCCTCTCTTCTACAATCAACAACCTAAATACTTTGATTTAATGGAAAAGAAAATAATGGAGAGTGCCGCCGTGGATCAATTGGATTGAGATCTGGGGAATTTGGAGGCCAGAACAAAAACTTGAACTCTTCATCATGTTCCTCAAGCCATTCCTGAACAATGTGTGCAGTTTGGCAGGGTGCATTATTCTGCTGAAAGAGGCCACTAGGGAACACCATTGTCATGAAGGGGTGTACCTGCTCTGGTCGGTGGCACGTGTCAAATTTGCATCCACATGAATGGCCAGGCTTAGGGTTTCCCAAAAGACCATTGCTCAGAGCGTCACACTTCCTCCACTAGCTTGTCATTGTCCCACAGTGCATTCTGATGCGATTACTTCCCTAGGTAAATGGCGCACAACGTCTGTTGGCTCGGACCAGACGGGATAGCCTTCATTGCCCTCGTGCATCGATTATCCTTGGGCGCCCAACACCCTGTCGCCGGTTTGTGCTTTGTCCCTCCTCGAACCACTGTTGGTAAATTCTCACCACTGCTGACCGGGAACAACCCACAAACCTTGCCGTTTCAGAGATACTCTGACCCAGTCACCTTGCCATAACAATTTTACCCTTGTCAAAGTCGGTCAGATCTTTATTCCTGCCTATTTCTCCTGCATCCAACACATTGATTATGAGAACTGGTTGTTTGCTTACTGTCTAATCTACTTAGACTTTAATATGTGGCATTGTTTGGAGATGATCAACGATATTCACTTCACCTCTGACCGGTCATAATGTTTTAGCTCATCAATGTGTATTATATTCTTCCTCAAACAGAGCAACGGCAAGGTCATGGGTTCAATTCTCAGGGAATGCAAGGACTGATAGAAATGTGTACTTTGAATTCAATGTAAGTTGCTTTGGATAAAAAAGACTTGCTAAAATGCATCCATGAAAAATATTATAAAAACACAATAACAATGAATTTGAGATTGTTTCAGGCCTGAATCTGTTTACGTTTAGTATCATGGTCATGTAAATGCTTTTAACCCACTATAAAGTCTTCTTAGCAGTTTGAGCCCAAGTCGTCTGGGTCTTGCATCTCGCCGGTCGTGTATGCCCGAGACGGTGTGAACGTGTGTGTCTGCAAGCTTCCTGCAGATGAGATGTAGGTTATTTTTAGGCTCTGCCTGGCGAGGCTGTAAATGGAAGGCAGGGCAAGTTTTGAGGGCCACTGTTGATGAGATCACACATGGCCCCATCATTCCCCCCGTCCTATCGATCGACCGCGGCCTGAAGGGGGATTGTGTCTCAGGGTGCCGCCAGCTGGCCAGTCCCTTCCTGAATCAAAGCACTGGCAGGTGGTCATTTGTGGTCCCCTCTCCCCTTAGCCCAAGCATTACATTACAGATCAATGACTGATCAGAGAACAGGCTGGATGAGTTTCACTTCTAAGCCCATCCGTCAGGGGGGTGTCATTGGCGTAAGTGGATAGCTGCAGTCGGTGTATATCTAACAGTGCCTGGTCTTTAAAAAGCCTTTTGGAAGGGTTTCTTTGTTATGTCAGATGGCTAATCAGCTTGCATGTGTTTTGCCAGCAGTACATCAGACAGTTGGTATGGTCAGAATGGCAAGAAATACTATTTGCATTAATCATTTTTTAGCATTTGCAGTGAGGAATGACGTATGCCTTTGGAATATTTGTATTCTTTTGAAAAAAAGTCTCTTCTGTTCACCAAGGCTGCATTTTTATTTGATGAAAAAATGCAGTAATAATATTGCGAAATATTTATTACGATTTAAAATAACTTTCTATTGTAATATATTTTAAAATATAATGGCAAAGGCGGAATTTTCAGCATCATTACTCCAGTCTTTAGTGTCACATGATCCTTCAGAAATCATTCTTTTAAATTCTAAATTCTGGAAAAAAATTGGTGGAAACCATGCTACCATTCAAAAGTTTGGGTTAAGGGGTAAAAAAAAAAAAAACGGTTCATGTTTATTCAGCTAGGCTCTTTAAATTATTCAAAGGTGAGAGTAAAGAAATTCATAATGTTACGTTTCAAATAAATGCTGCAACTTTATTAATCAAATAATCCTGAAAATATATATATATAAAAAAATATCAAGCGGCGAAGAACACTATAAAAATATCACGCGGCAAAGAACACATTAATGATAAATAATTTCAGTGTTACAGTTTTTACTGTGTTTTTGATCAAATAAATGCAGCCTTATTAAATACAATTTTGATCAAATAAAAGACAGTCACTGTATTTTTGAATGTTTTTGAATTAATAGTTTGAGGAAATGACTCGATTTAATCTTAAACAGTAATGTGTCGCCACCTACTGGTTTAACCTTTAGAAATCTATAAGTGAATAGAATGGTGCAGGTTTGACGTCAGAACCCGGAAGTCTAATTTGGCCTGTGGTAAACATAACTTGACTGTACTTTGACGATTTGTTCTACACAACGTAAATTACACACACCCATAGTGAAAAGCGACAATTATGAAGCAGTTATGTTATTTTGAAGTAAAGTATCGTCAAGTTATGTTTACCACAGGCTTTATTTTACTCATAAACCCCATTATAAATCCCCATAGGAAAATCTTGAAGGAACCAGCGGCAAAGTCATACCTGCACCACTTCAATACTGTATCCCATACAGAAGTGAATTGACCAGTATCAAGTGCTTTTTTCTTTTCATCAGACTGCCAAACACAGTTCATGAGACAATGTCACATTCTGCAGTCTGAAATGTCGCTCTTTGTCTTTTTAGAGTGTTAGTTCACCCAACGGAGGTCAATATGGAAACATCACGTATCCCGAGCAGCAAAACGATCCTTCTTTTCTTGAAATTGAAAATGCAGTTATCCAGCCGCTGAGAAACAATTATTTTCTGCAAGCACATTTTCCCTTTTCAGACCTTTTGACAAATGTAATAGGACAGCATTCAACAACCTGACCTGACAAATAACCCCAGTTCCCCTGTTTTCGGAGAGCCGGTTGCCTCTCCGCCGCCGCCGGCCTTTAGCTGGGGACAGCTGATGCTAAATCATCTCCCAAAAATTAATAGAGCATTTCTCTGTCAACTTGCTTAACAGCTGTTTGCATTTGGTCTGGATATCGTAGTGCTTCTCTTCCACGGGCTCCTCATTCATTTTTATAACCAGCTTGTTTTATTAGCTCTGTCTGCTTGAGGGAGGCAGTGCTTGGATGTTAATTGGCGCGCCGCATGGCGGTGTCCCCGCTGAGCGTCATGGTGCGAGGGGAAGATTGTATGAGGGTATCTCCGACTCCTTTCTCAAATCAGATTATCCTATATTAAACTTAATATAGTGCAAGCGATAGCCGGTCTTATATTGCGCTCACCCGTTGCTCGGCTTATGCCAGATATATGGTGGCGTTGTGATGGTTTCGATGGCTAGAGGGTGTGCTGAGATGCAAGAGGAAGTGACATGTTGTCACAGGTGCACAGATGCAGAAAAGATAATTGCACAGCGGGTTGGACTATGAGAGACAGACGTGTCAACATCGCTGCCATAACACCCGATCGCGAGCCAGGTTCGTCATTTTACAGATGATAGATCGCCGCCAAACCCGCGGCGAGGAACGGGTCACAAATCGGCTCCGATGGACAGGCTTCCAAAAAAAGGCACCTACGTGACTGACAGCGAAGGGCCTTGTGTTTCTCGCTCTCGCATCCTCAGCTGCGCTCGCTGCGGGGCACGTCACCGATGACTCACTTTATCAGTTCCAACCTCTCGATGTTTGACAGTCGCTCATTCCACGACGTGGTGCGAGATGCCGGCAGGAGGGCTTCACTCGCTCGGTTTCTGCACCCAGTGACATTTTGTGTACTATTTTTGTATACTAATATCCTAACTAGGCACAGCAAGTTGTGCGTTGTAAAGCAAACGCTGAAACAAATCACAGGCGATCAAAAGGTATTTGGAGCAATCAGGTTTCTTAGGAAGAAAGGGTTTCTTTGGGTTTAGATGGTGTGTGTGTATGTGTGTTTATGTGGTGATGTTTTTGTCATTAGTAGTGGTTGTCACTAGGGATGTTCATTCTGACTGCTTAAATACTCAAAATCAATCAGCTGAGGGTAGAACGATAGAGTTTTGCCTGAGCTATTTTTAAATTGCCTGTCAATGTACATATGCATCAGAACAACGTTTTTTTACCATTGCATCACATCTTGCCATTTTTATAAGCATCTTGTGCTTTCAATGTAGCATTTTTAAGACAGCATGTCAAGTGGAAATGGAACTCAGGCGTCTGAGACATGTTTATGGCTGTCTAGTGTTTTGTTGCTTGTTTTCTTTTTTTTACCGAAGAATGTGTGGAGCAATTCTAACCAACTGGGCCAACAAATTAAAATTTAGTTGTGAGAAAGAATAGAATTACTCAAGGCTGTGAGTTATTGACTCATGTGACAGAACTAAATCTTATCTGATTCTCAAATGTTTTTAATAGAGAACTTGTACACTTTTCTTTTGCATTTTTCCCCTCCAATATTCCCCAAATGTTTTAATTTATTATAAAAACATCCCCTTATTATTATTATTATTATTATTATTGTTATTATATTGTTAATAATCATAAAAATATTAATATTTATAATTGTTGTTTTTGTTATTTTGTTATTTTATCAATTATGTTATTTATTTTAATTATTATTATAATTATAATTATTATTATTATTATTAATTATATGAATTATATAGGCTACTACTAACATGTTATTAATACTATTCATAATAATATTAATATTTACAATAATAATAATAATTATTATTATTATATGAATGTACTACTACTACTAATAATAATAATAATATTATTATTATTATTATTATTATTATATTCATAATATTCATATTTATAATTTTTGTTATTATATTGATGTTATTATTATTATTATTATTAATAATAATAATAATAATTTGTGATTAATAATATTTATAATAACAATAATCATCAAAAAATGTATCCAAGTAATAACTGTTGACTGTATAAAATGACCAGGTTGTGTGTATCTGCTATTGCACAACTGCTTTGAATGAATCTCATCCAATTTGGACAAAACATTGTTTTTAGGAAGTTTATGTGATGGTGTTTTATCGAATTGTTTTGTGCAGATGAAAACTATGGCTGGCACTCTATCAGTGCATACTAATTCACACACATCAGCCTGATGAATATCAAATAGCTTGGCATTCTGACTGCAATGAAACGCCAGGAAGTCGACGACTGACCTTGACTTGGGACTTGAGGTTTGTTTTATGTCACAGTCTCTCACAGATCAAATGTGACCCACACAGGGACTACAACACGAAATTCAAGCCATCTGTTATCCAACTGAGCGACGCTCTGCCTTTTTATTGCCTATTTTATGGCAAAACTGGGGCGTCGAGTTGCGATCAGTTTTGATTAAACATCCAAATTGTCTGAGATTCGCAAATCCGCCGAGTTGCTTTTACGGCGTCGGTTGGCATCCAGTCTGCCGCACCACTAAATCACACGGCCCAAAGCGACCCAGGCGGCACTGGACGCATTGAATTTGCTGCCATTTTAAGTAACAATATCCCCTGAATGTCACTTCCTCAGGGCCTGCGGGAGGAGGGGCGAGGAGGAAAGTGGCGAGACGGAGAAAAGCCAAAGAGCGATAAGAAAAAAAAAACATGCTCTCCTCGACTCCCAAACGCCTCACCTTCAAAATGTTCCTGGCTCTTTTTCCCCGACACACACATGCACACGTCTGCCCTTTCTCAGGCGAACTCCCCTCGAACCCAGCGTGCCCGTGTTCCTGTCATACGTGTGACGGTTCGACAGCATGCAGGCATGACACGCCAGACCACCAGAGCCCTACAGCACGTTAGAAAATCAATCCCTCCCGTGTCGGCGTGCTTCCAAAGGGCCCGTACAGAGCGGACCGCTGCCGGCCTGCTGAGTTCAGGCTTTTAAATGTCATTGGTTGATCTTGGAAACATGCACAGAGATGCACGCACCCATCAGCGCTTTCACTGAACGGAGACGGTATCTTTACTGCTTCATTTAAGTGACTAATTACCCATCAGTTCAGGGCGCAGCGAGAAACCCTGTGTGTTTTCGGCGAAGAGAAAACAGCAGATTTTTTGAGATGCAAATATTTGTTTTGAGTGAAATGATTCCTTTTAGCAGATTGCTCTGAGATGGTTCTGTGAAGATCTGTATCTTCTAGCTATAGCGGTTTCTGTCCTGTTTAGATATTCCGGGTGACGTCTCGGTCTCGGGTAATATCAGTTCAGCTATGCTCTGTTTACCTGACTTCTGAAACCCTGGAGTTCAGCGCAGACATTAAAATGCTTTTAACGCTGAGGGGAAGAAAAAAAAAAACGGCAGACGCTCCTTTCGTAAAATGACAAGCAAACAATATCGCCTAGCAACAGAGGCTGCGCTGAGCCACCGTCATGTTTGATGCCAGAGATTCAAGCGAGACATTTATAGCTGGAGGCCAGTTTGTCTGAGATGATAGGTTACTGTTCTTTATCATTTTGTAAAAGGTTTGGGTCATGTTATGAGAAACATTTCAGAAAATAAAAGCTTGACACTATTGCTCCCGCTCAAATAGCTCGCTGTGCAAAAAAAAAATATTTTAAAGGAGAAATATTATACTCTTTGCAGCATTTTATTATTTCCAATATTCAAAGAAATTTGTTTTATTTATTTACAAATTATGATTATTATTGTAACTTAGAATTGCATCACTATTTCCCAGACTCCAACTTTATTTCTAATATTCACAATTA
Organism: Rutilus rutilus; assembly: GCF_951802725.1. Lineage (NCBI taxonomy): Eukaryota > Metazoa > Chordata > Actinopteri > Cypriniformes > Leuciscidae > Rutilus > Rutilus rutilus. Next base: position 6,259,564 of record NC_140210.1, on the reverse strand, counting down.
ATTTATTCATTTGTTTGGAATTATTAGTAAGGTTTTTTTTTTTTTTTTTTTTTTTTTACAAAACTATTTCATTATATTCAAAAAATATGAATGTTTTAATTTTTTGTTTGATTGTTTGTTGGAATTAAATCATTAGTAAGATTTGTTTTTAAATTAAGTATTGCAAGGCCATTTACAAACCTCTGAATTTTTGTCAAATAAAACTATTAATTGATTTATTTACAAATTAGTATTATTATTGTAACTTATTATTATTGTAACTTAGTATTCTATCACCATTTCCCAGCCTCCAACTTTATTATTTCTAATATTCACAATTTTTTATTATTTTTTTTTATTTAATTATTAGTTTAAAGTTTAATTATTATTTTTTATTTTTTTTTGTATTGCATGACAATTTTCCTGCTTCCAACTTTATTATTTCTAATATTCACGAAAAAAAAATATATATATATGTGTATATATATATATATATATATATTAATTTACTTATTATTTTTGTTGGTTGGTTGGTTGGTCGGATTTAAATAATTAGTTTTATTTTTAAGTATTTTATGACCATTTTCTAGATTCCAACTGTTTTTGCTACGACACCTTTAAAACATACATAAATGTAATGCTGAAATGCTAAAAATATATCATACGGTCATAAAAGACTGCATGTTAGTTGATGATGCACAGTCTGACGTGGGCTTTACCCGATTGTCATATCATATTTGTGTTATTTAATCTCAAAACATAGTAAAAACTGTTGTCCGTTATATGGCCGCTTGAAACATCTTAAGGGAGTTGTAGTGGCTTACGAGTTACCTTTGAATCATATTGTGTTGACGTTGATTTTTTGCGCACAATTCTTTAGTCTGAAGTATAAAACCCTTCCAAAATGAAAGAATCCAAGTCTGATGGCTCTTTCTATCGCTCTCTCTTTCTCTCTCCTTCTGTTTGAAGAGCCATTTTGCTCCACATAAAGCGCTCTAACAAGCAATTCAGGCCAGGTCTGTTTCTTCAGCTCCAGTCTAGCCTGTGTAATCAATCACAGTGTAACCATCTATTCCTGAAGACCTGCTGAAGCAAATGATATGCAGTAGCAGTCTCAGTACCCAGTTAACGGTCCAGAAAGGGGTTAGTCTGAGTCTGAAAGAAAAAGAGAAAATCACATTACTGTACATGCAGCGCTAATGAGGTAGATTAACCTGAATGATTTTATCTTTCATTTACTTGCTTAAGGTGATTAATTGGTACAAACAAAGCGTAAAAAAAAGAATTGGCCTATCTGGTGTCATGTAGCAATTGCATTTTAATGTATCTCAGGAAGATCAAGATAAAATGCTTTCAGTATTAAAGACATATTACTAGTGTCCTAAAGCATGACTATGATGAAGAGGCCTAATTGGCACACATTCTTATGTAATCTAAAGCTTTTACAAATGATTTATGTAAACAAATGTTGCTTTTTTTTATGTTTTTTACAGAAAAGTGGACAATTTATGCAAGAGTATAGTTGATCCCATTGTGTGCATTTTTATAATTTCTTATTTTAGGAATAGTTATTTAGTATAAACTCTAACAGTTTACATCTAAACAGTGTCCACTCGTACGTTATGGAGGAATCTACATCCTAACTAAAGCACATGCTGATTTCACGCTATATCATGATGTGTGGGTGTGATTCTGTGTACAAGAAAGGAAAATCATTTAAAGTGTTCAGGTCGATAAAATGCCTAAATCTCTTTCCACAGACATGCTTGGAGTTGGAGCGCTATCTGCAGACAGAACCCAAACGGCTGTCTGACCTTTTCGACGAAGAACTGGATGGCCTCCTCACCCCCTCCTTCATGAAGGAAGACGGTGATGAAGACCTGTTAGACCCCCTCCTTCCCAGCCTTAACAACCCGCCTAGTCCTCCTCCTCCTCACCTCACTCCACGCAAAGAAACCATCTCCACCACTTCCTCTCCTGTGACCTCTCCAGACATCACCTTAGGGGTCAACGCAGCCCAGCTGAACGCTGTAACCTCCCTAACACCTCCCTCATCCCCAGAACTGGGCCGTCACTTAGTCAAACCCACCCACACACTTAGTGCCTCGCCCGACGGGACTCTCACGCTCAAGCTGGTGGCCCGAAAGGTGGGCTTGAGCTCCGCCAAGCTGGTGACGGCTCACCCGGTGCCGCTTTCTCCCCAGCATGGCAGCAGTGGCGCACAGAGCGACGGGGAACAGGGCGGCACCTTCACCATGGGAGCTGGCGAGATGGCAGAGAACAAGAAGAGGGTCCATCGCTGCCAGTTCAACGGGTGTCGGAAAGTCTACACCAAGAGTTCACATCTGAAGGCACATCAGAGGACACATACAGGTAAGCGTGTATATTTGTGTATTTATATGTATGATTTATTCTGTTGATATTTTCCCATTTTTCAGTGACTCTTTCTACAGAAGTTGGTCTTTGAACGAGTCAATGAATCATTCACTCAACTGACTCGTTCAAAAACACTGATTCATTCATGAATGATACAAGTTTCTGTATATATCGAGGGTCGGCATGCTATGGCACGTGTGCCAACATTAGCACGCGGAGGGATAATCGCTGTCACATGACAATAGCTAAAAAGGTGTGTATATAAATGTTTCAGAACTTGCATATGGACGCACATTTTGAGGCAATCTTTCCTCAGTCACAGCCTGTTTTGTTAAGTTAGGTGCTATAAATACTATAAGTGTGATATTTTAGTTATTTTGATGATTTAAATTATTGTGATATTTTAATCCAACAATCCATTCATCTGACCTGAGGTGCACGCTTCTGTGATTATACCTCCCTCGTTTCCGACCACTTGTGTATATGAGTGAGTCATTGAATCATTCATTAAACCGATTTGTTCAGAAACACTGTTTTTATGAGTGAGTCATTGAATCATTCATTAAACCGATTTGTTCAGAAACACTGTATTTATGAGTGAGTCATTGAATCATTCATTAAACCGATTTTTCCAGAAACACTGTATTTATGAGTGAGTCATTGAATCATTCATTACACCGATTTGTTCAGAAACACTGTATTTATGAGTGAGTCATTGAATCATTCATTCAACTGATTTGTTCAGAAACACTGTATTTATGAGTGAGTCATTGAATCATTCATTAAACCGATTTTTTCAGAAACACTGTATTTATGAGTGAGTCATTGAATCATTCATTAAACCGATTTTTTTCAGAAACACTGTATTTATGAGTGAGTCATTGAATCATTCATTAAACCGATTTTTTCAGAAACACTGTATTTATGAGTGAGTCATTGAATCATTCATTCAACTGATTTGTTCAGAAACAATGTATTTATGAGTGAGTCATTGAATCATTCATTAAACCGATTTGTTCAGAAACACTGTATTTATGAGTGAGTCATTGAATCATTCATTAAACCGATTTTTTCAGAAACACTGTATTTATGAGCGAGTCATTGGAATCATCATTGTTTGAACTGATTTGTTTTGAAACACAGATTCATTCAGGGACAATACAAGTGACTGTATTTAAGAGTCATTAAATCATTCATTCTACCAATAATATATTTCTATAGTATTTTCAACTACAAAGTCCTTAAAATAATAATAGTAATTTATATTATAATTATGATGAATAATGTTGTATTATAATTATAGTTATGTTAATGAGGTAGACTTAAGGCAGGGACCCAAGACACATCATACCATAGCAACCACATAGCAACAGCCTGGCATCATGGCAGTGTCATGGCATCATTTGTATCATATAGTGGTTAATTTAAATAAGTGTTAAGTTTATTTACAGTTTTAAATAAACACTTAGCCTGCTCTTACAGCAGTGGCATGCTATATATTTAGAAATATTCAGTCAGTTCCACCACATTTATCATTAATTTTCATATTTTGCGCTATCAATCTTATTTTACACAATAAGCGACAAGCTGATGTAATTAATGGTGCTTCGTCGTCGCCATGGCAGCGTGCCTGTCCAGCCCCCTCGGCTGCAAATATTTTCTCAAGGTTGCGACAGTACTTCCTCAGCAGATTCGAATGGTGCAGGAAACGGCCATAATTCTCTGTCTCTTCGATCTCAATCCAAAAGCACTCAGACTGCTGTCCCAAAGCTGTCCGCAGAGTGAATAACTGCCTCATGATGGATGGACCGGGTGGAATGAGACGTACTCGCCTGTATATTTCCCTACGTCTGCTGCGCGCCTGTTAACACACCAGGGCAAATCCCTAAGTCTTGAAACCAGAACATGCCACATGTTAATGGCTCCCTTCTGATGTATTAGAAAGTATTTCAGACGTACACATTATGGCATGAGGATTGAGAGTAAAGAATGCACAAGAATACCAGGACGCCTTGTCCGGGACCAAAAAGGACAAAAAAAGCACTATAAAAGTATTTCATATGACGTGTGAACTTTTCAAGTTTCTGAAGTCATAAAGTAGCTTTAAGCAACTATTCTCTGAAAATCTTGCCCTTCACTGTAGCTCTTAAAGGGATAGTTCAGCCAAAAATGAAAATTCTGTCATTAATTACTCGTTTCAAACTTTTGTTCGTCTTCAGAATACAAATGAAGATCTTTTTTATAAAATGTTTCTGTCCCTCCATTGACAGCTACGCAACTACCACTTTGACGCTTCAAAAGATCATCAAAAGATCGTAAAGCTAATCCATATGAATTGAGCGGTTTAGTCCAAATTTTCTGAAGAGACTCAATCACTTTATATGATGAACAGATTTAATTTGGATTAAACCGCTCAATTCATATGGATTAGTTTTACGATCTCTTTATGAACTTTTTGAAGCGCCAAAGTGGTAGTTGCGTAGGCTGTCAATGGAGGGACAGAAAGCTCTCAGATTTCATCGAAAATATCTTCATTTGTTTTCCGAAGATGAACAAAAGTCTTACGGGTTTGGAACGACATGAGGGTGAGTAATTAATGACAGAATTAAAACATTTTGGGTGAACTATCCCTTTAAAAGTAATTTGTTCATGGTCAAACTTGTTTGTCTCATAACCAAAAGCAACATACTGTAAATATGCTGGAACACAAATAATATTTAAGAGCTATGGCAGAGAGGGACATTTTATCAAATCTGCTGATGGAAAAAGAATATATAATATAATATAATATTGGTGTGTAGACGCTTTTATTTAAAAACAGGACAAAGATACTGATATATATATACCGTTTTCATTCCAAGCAATTTTTGTATTGCATTTGTCTAGAAAAAAAAGGAAAAAAAAAGATGTCAAATCTGATTTTTTCTTATTTTGGCAGAGAAGTCAGTGTTTAAACTGTCCTGTTAATTGCTTATCGCAACAATGCAAATTTGAATTAGTCTTTTACTAAAATTGCATTATTCATTAGCTGTAATCTTTCTGAGCACTTTCTGCATTGCATTTGTCCAACAAATACAATGAAGTGTATGAGCTGTGTTAAAATCTGATGCCAAAACAAATCGTCAACTCCTTTGCAATTAGCGAAATCCTATTTTGGAGGCGTTATTACTTGGACAATTTCTGTGATTGAGATTTGTAGAGAAGCGAAGGCGGCGTGAATTGAAATGACATTGCCCTCTGGAGCGTTTTATAAAAGGCGTTTGGAAGCTAGATAAGACCGGCTTTTCAGGGAGACACAGAGAGGTGAAGAGAGGAAAGTGGCAGCACTCGTTTCCACTTTGTCTCTGCGTTCCATTATAACAAAGTCGGAAAAAAGTTGGAAGAGCATTGAAAATGGCTTTGTGCTTGCTGCCAAAGTGAACTCCACAGATCATAATGAGTCTTTCTGTCTCCAGTTTAACTTGGAAAATGTAATTAAGCTAGACTCCGGCACCTGTAAGGGTGCTCAGAGAGAGAAAAAGTGTGTGTGTGTGAGAGAGGAAAGGTTGTGTGATGGGGGTGGGGAGTTGCCAGGCAACTGGTGTGTCTCTGAACGGGACTCTATAATTGGGAACGATTCTCGGGTCTCGGCGCTGGTTTCAGCTTACACCGCTAGCCTCGTCCGTGCACTTCTATTCCCACGAGGATGCGTGCACGCGCTCACTCGCACATACGCACCTATATCCTCGTCTACATACATGTATCATGTAACACTCCGGTTGCCAGGCAACTGCTTCCTCCCCTGCCAGTATGAGCCGTAATTGGCTGGTGGCACAGAGGGACAGACGATGCCAGATCGAGCCGGCTCCACTGCTGCCTCCTACGTTACGCTCCTGACCGGTTGCTAGGCGACAAACTCCAGCATCCATGCCTCCCTGACTTCTAATTGGCTGGTGCTGCGGTCGTAGCGGGCGCAGGTCTAAACCTGTCCTGCTTAATGTGGCTAGCTCGTGATTGTGTGTGAAAGGGTTTTCAATTTAGTGCTCAAATTCCGATCTAAATATAACTTGTTGTTTTTACAGCTCAGAATGAAAGTGTGACCGTCATGGAAGGAAGTCGAAATGGCATTCAGAGCCTATTTTACTTGCATGTATTGGGATCTATTTCAGAGTAACACAGTTTGTTAAATGAAAATAATGTTGGGTGGAAAAAATATTGTCATCCATGTGAAAATTGGACAGTCAATACCAGAACTTTCTCAAATTAGGTAGTTGCTTGCAAAAAAATTGCTTGCAAATTAAAATAGATTTGAAAATAAATAAATAAATTAGCTTAAAAATATATATATATATAAATTTTAAAATAGATTTTGTCATTTTAATAATAATAAATAATAATAAACGTTTAAAATATATAAATAGGCTTTTTAAAATAAATAAATAAATAGGTTTGAAAAATAAATATAAATAAAATATACAGTTAACATTACTAAATTTAATAATAAAAACACATGTGCACACACCAAATAAATAAACTTTGAAAATAAACAAATGGGCTTTTAAAATAATAAATAAATTGGCTTTTTAAAAATAAATGAATGAATTTTTAAAATGCATAAATATTTTTTAAATAAATAGAAATTGAAAGATGTTTGCTTTTTTACTTCATTTCAGTTTTCTATTAAGATAGTAAGCAGAATCTATTTAGATTTAATGTTTTAGTTAATGCTGATCTAATGACTAGTTAAATTTATGAGCTCTCTTCGCATGGAAATCTGACTTATTTCCTCGTCAAGCCATTGATATGAATCCACAGTCTTGTTTCAGAAGATTTGTGGATATGGCAAACAGTGGAGACAGGGCCAGCTGGTTGACAGTAAATATGAGGTTCCTCCCCATTACCCATCATTACTACTCCAATTAACACCTCTCCCAGAGATCCAAATAAACTCTGCCTGCCCCCCATTTCATACGTTACGTTCAGCAGCGCTAATGAACAAGCTTCGAGACACCATACGAACCGCAGCACTCCTGCAAGGCGGCTGCCATCCACAACGGAAAACATACAACATCAAAAATGGGAACGCAGTCTCTCACATCTGTTAAACGCAGCAAAGATCCCATTGGAAACTCATCGAGTGCGAGTTCATTTGCCCCGACAGCTGTGCGCCCTAATGACGATCATGTATTTCATAAACTCCAATTGTGTCAACACTCTTTCGATAGGCTAATCAACTTAAAACAAATGAATTAGACGGCTGGCTGGACCGAGTCGTTGAATTCAAGGCCCCTTGAGGAAGAAAGTGCATTTTTAATCAGGTGTGTGTGTGTGTGTGCATCTGTTTGTGTGTCCGTACCAGGGGAGAAGCCGTACAAGTGCTCATGGGAAGGCTGTGAATGGCGGTTCGCGAGAAGCGACGAGTTGACGAGGCACTACCGCAAACACACTGGCGCCAAGCCTTTCAAGTGCAATCACTGCGACAGGTGAGACGTGTGTGATACCTACACATACTAGCTACGTGTCACAGTGTTAGTTGACATGTCAAGCAGTAATACACTCCATATTATTTTCATCATTTCTATTTTAAACCTTTTTCATTCTTGTATTGTTTTCATATCTGCAATTTCATTAATACTGTCTAAAATGTACACTGTAAGACAATTTAATGGTAACCAGCACCTAAAATATAGTTTCCCCATATATATATTAATGCAAATTATTAAATAAAAGAAAAAAAATACTATTTTGTAATTGTATTAATAAAAACACATTAAGAATTATATATTAATTTAAAAAAATCAATTTTTAATTTTCATGAAATACACACAAAAAAATAAATACATAAATTATAAAAGACTATTTTGTCATTTTAACAATAAAAAGAATTAGCCTCATTTAATTCTTTCAAAGCCTCATTTAGTTCTAGCACCTTGTATTCATTTTGGGAATTCTTGGTCAGCATTTTTTATAACCTGGTATGTTTTTTTTTTTCAACATTTTTTTAATGGCAAAATCTAACACAGGTGTCCTGGGTATACAAATGTGATGAATAGTCTGAAATATTTTCATTTTCAAATATCTATCTAGAGATGCTCCACCTGTCACCTGTGCTGGTAGATGCAGCTTTATGATTAAAAACATCTGCTGTTCAGACAATGGTTTCTCTATGTTCACCAGATCTCAGAAATAAGCTTTCAAATTGAACATAGTGAGTGACAAACAGAGTTCCCCAACTACATTTACTCACAGAAGCTACTTCAAAACTGGTACTGTAACTGACAAGCTACAAGCTAAACACTCTCCTAAAATGTTTTCTATCTTTATTTATTATGTAGCATTGGGAAGTCCAATTCATTCTATTAAAGGCAGGGTAGGAGATTTGTTCCAGAAACATTCTTGTTATACTGGTTGAAAGTCACCCTGATAGAAATCCCATAGTTAAGTGGTCCAAATGTATTTACATGTGTGTGTGTGTGAGTATATATACTGTATATATATATCGTATGTGGAAGGCGTAGGGCCATAAAATGTTCATTCAATCATAGCATTCGGTCTGAATGCAATGATACAATATTTTACCTGCCTTTCAACATATGTATTTCCATACCTCCGCACACCTGCTCGCGCAGACATCACACGTCATCAGTGTGTTTCATGCAGAGTTAGACAGACGTCAGTCACAGAGCACCGCAAACGAAACAGCAGCCGCCTTTAACAGTTCCTCCTGATCCAAAACAACCAGCTTATGCTGCGTTCACGCCATAACTACTGTAAATTGGAAGAGATGAAAACCCGTGACGTTATACTCGGAGCGGTTCGCGACTCGAATTTATGCATTTCAATGGCAGCACTATCAACACCGAAATGAATCTGCAGCAATCAGGTGGTACAGGTCAGTGCTCTATGTTCATTATTATTGTAATGTTATGTGCTTTGAGACATGAGGTAGTTTAACGCCGTCTCTCGTCTACAAATAAAATGAAGTTAAAGTTATTATATTATCAGTATTATAAAATCTTTAGTCGTAAATGTAGCCATGAACAGCAATATTTCAATATTTTGCGACAAAAATGATTCGGGATATTTCCCACAAAAGCTGCAATCCATGCAAATGCATGGTGGTACACTATAAATGTTCCAACATAATTTACATGGAAGGACATTTAGTTTGTAAAACATCAAGTATGCATTTCCATTTGAGTACAAAGCTAAGCACGTAGTTCTGTGCTTTCTTTCAGAACATTTTCAATTTGGGCGCAGTGCCTGCGAGACATTTGCCTCCTGGTATTGACCAAGAGCTTCCACCTCTGAAGTGAATCTTAACTCATCTTCGCTTTGATGTATAAATAGGTTCTTCATGCTTGTTAGACTTGCGTATCTCACTTTGAGCTCAGCTCCGCCCTCTCTTGTCATCCTGGCTGCTCGTACACCTTGGGGAATCCATTCTGCTGTTGTCAAGGGAGCCCCGGATTACCATTATAAAGATGGAGTTGACGGGAACAGTGGAGAACAGCATGTGGAGGAGCTCCCTGTCTCGTCTGAACAGTAAATACAGTATAGCGAGACGCTAGACCTGTAGCCGTGGCCCTCGGGCCTCTTCTTAATCCGTCCCGACTGTGTCCGGACCCCCTGTCAGGACAGTGGGGTGGGGGTGTGAGAGGGAGAGGGTAGAGGTACACCAGCTGGTTTGGTGCCTCCTGGCAGTGGCTTGATCTGCCATCTGTCCGACCCTGCCAAAAACACACCCATTGATTTCCCAATTCGTGTTCCTCCCCTTGCTTGTTCCAGGACAGGTGAGACTTAGCATGAAAGCATATGTCTTAGGGATGGGTCAAGATGCTCCAACAATCAACTAGTCAAATTTATCTAGATTCACCTTTGCATATAGCAATTGCCTAACAACACTGAAATCAACTTAACAGCGTCCTAGAAACAACCCAAAACACCCTGGCAACTGCCTACACTACAAAAAATTAAAAACATTAAGTATTTGTTTGTTTTTTTAATCTGCGTGCAAAAACTTGCAAAAGAAAAATGAAGTAAATTTCTCATATGGAATTAAGTCAAATCTACTTAACTAAGTTAAGTAAAATTAACAAAGAAAAGAAGTAACTGTAACTTGGCCAGTTGAAGATACTTTGCAATATACTCTGTTTTAAGTACATTTTACGTAAACAATATAGCACTGAATTAAGCCATGCTTAGAACATCTACAGTAAGTAAATAATATAGTAGATGTAGACAACATTTCTACATAATAGAAATAATATGGTGCCTACCCGAACATAGAGACCTCAATTGGTAACACAATACACATATTTATTGTGTATGAATGTGTCATTTTGAGAACAAAATTAACACAAAACAGCAAGTTACTAAACCTAACAACAAAAGCAATGATAAAACAGTGGAAATACAGCTGGAAAACAATGAAAAATGCAACCTTGTTCATTATTAATGACCCAGTGCATGATGGAAACACCAGTATCAGAAAGTTGAGTAGGTTTTACTTAATTTTTATAAAGTTGATGTTTAATTTCTACAAGCTTAAATTTAGTACTAATATAGAACTTACTTTTTTTTTGTTTTTTTATTATTCTTGCCTGAACTAACCTATTCAGATAGAAATTACATTAGTTTTTTCTATAGTATTTACTAGTGATGGGGACGAGACCGCCTATGCCGAGTCCGAGTCAAGACCGAGTCTTTGAAGGGTCGAGTCCGAGTCGAGACCGAGTCCGTTGGTTTTCAAATTCAGTCGAGTCCGAGTCAAGACCGAGTCTTTGAAGGGTCGAGTCCGAGTCGAGACCGAGTCTTTGAAGGGTCGAGTCCGAGTCGAGACCGAGTCCGTTGGTTAACATGGGAGGATTTGAACTTGAAACACGGAGTGTACTGACGCCTTTCCGTGGTTAAAACAACATTGCTTCTTATGTTTGTTCATGTTTATTTGAGGCTATAAATTAACTAGAAGGAAGAGATGATCGGTTCACGAGCAGCTTTAACTGATTCTCTACAGCGATCTGTCACTACACATTTAAGAGCCACAAAACGGTATTTATTGTTTAAATTTCTTTTAAAAAATGACCAAGTTTGAAAGGCGAGACTTTGTTTAATATGTTTAATATCAAAAGTAACCGAAAAGTAACCTGGTCTGTCCTGTCTGTCAGCGTGTTGTCAGTCTCCTCTCTGCCCCGCAATGTATTTTTCACTGCGTGAGAACATGGTGTGGCGTGAGTCAGAACGGTGTAGCTTGTCGGACATAGCGACAGTAACTAAGGGGGGCGGGTCTTTGCGAACAGTCAATTAAAATTTTCTAGTGGTATGTATTCTAGTGGACTAGTGATGGGACGAGACCGCCTATGCCGAGTCCGAGTCAAGACCGAGTCTTTGAAGGGTCGAGTCCGAGTCAAGACCGAGTCTTTGTAAGAACAAGTCCGAGTCGAGTCCGAGAAAGCAGAAATCGGTCTCGAGACCGGACTCGAGTCCGAGACCGGACTCGAGTACTACATCACTAGTATTTACTTCACCACATAATCATTTTTATCAGTTTTGCCACAACACGCACCACTCTTGTACACAAAATGTACATGTCTAGTTATTATTATTTATACATTTAATTAGACATTAGGCATACGTATAGGCATACTTATTCATACAGTGTTATACAGAATTATTCACAAGAATATTGAGGTAAAATTATTTTAACACATTTAGTATTGGAACAACCACAAAAAGTTCTTACTTTTCTCACCCATCTGTTTTATATCTGCCAGCAGATAATATTGAGACGGCGCCAATACAATCAAACCCACATTGTGTTTCAGGCCAAATGGAATATTGATAGAAGATCCAAGAAGATCAGATTTCAGGTCACACGGGTTTCCTAATAGTTTTTTTTTTTCTTTCTTTCTTTCTTTTCTCCTTTAGGTGTTTCTCTCGATCCGATCACTTGGCACTGCACATGAAGAGGCACATCTGAGGAGGAGGAGGAAGAGGCGGAGGTGGCAAAATGGCGAGGTGAAGGAAGAGACAGAGAGAAGGTAGAGGGAGAGAAAGAGAGGGATTATGGGCAGGAGCCAGATACCACTCAAGCCGTTCGCTCATCCCACCAGACAGAGGGACCCCCGTGAGGGACTGATAGAGGGCCACGATCGATCGATTAGACCAGCTCTTGAGCTTTGGTCGGCGAGATGCGATTCACTTCTGAAAAGTCAGAGGTCTACAGATCTGAGAAGGTGGTACGACAGCTTATGTCACTCAAAGACAATGTGCTTAAGTAGGTATTTGCGAAATAATCAGAACATCAATGACTCGATTTAGTTACTACTATTATTGCGTTCCTTCGTCTCCGAGATCCGTTTAATGTTTTAGTCAATGTTATTCAAAGTATGTCTAACGCATATTGTCACAAACTGACGAAAGCTACCAATGCACCTGATTTGATTTACTGCACCGTGCGGGACGTGTCCTGAATGCTTCTCCTGGAGAACCTTTGGAGAATATCATAGTGATAGGACGTCAATCCAAGGAGATGGATTTTTTTTTTTTTTTTCATTTTGAGCAAGGATTATCTTTCTGCTTTGATCCCGCCAAGCCACAGCCAAGATCTAAAGTGGAACGTCCATCCGGAGAAATCTGGATTTCAAAGGTGAGAGGCGACCAAGTGGAATCAGCCATCACTCAAATGTGAATCTGACTGAGGGCAGTGGAGGAAACTCTCTTACCTTCTTCATAGACAGACAAATCTCTCTCTTTCACGTCCCTTCCTGCCAACCAACAGCTGCGCAGCGACACTTTGAGACTTTTTATAAAAGAAAAAAAAAAATTAAGGAAGAGATCTTTTTGAATGATGACTATGTTATATAATTCAGAAGACTTCTTTTTTTTTTTTGCTTTTCTCCTGTGGATGTGTACAAAATATAAAAATAAAAATAAATAAAAATGGACCAAAAAAACTGCCATATGCACAAGAATAGTGGATTCTGCACTGGCACAGACCCCATCTGAGGTGGACTTGATTTCTATAGAAAACAAACTTTTAGTGGCGAAAAAAGAAGAGCAATGTTGTTGTTGCACACGTTTTGAGCATTCCTCAACATTATTTATGACCCATGAAACATTATCCCATAAACTCGGGTTCCTTTGGGATTTCTAGGACTAGCATGAAATGAGAAAAGCACCATGGTTTATCTGCGGACTTCACAACATAATAATGACTTCCATCATTCAAGGCGGAGATTTGCGATCACAAAGTTTCGGTTTTTTGTAAATGCATCACAGTAACTGGACAGACATTTCCAACCAATTATTTTAGTTCGGACAGATGGAAGCATCATAAGAAACATGCATGTTGTGTGTTTCGCTGGTCCTGCAGGTGACATCTTCATGTTTAAACTTTGTTTTTTTCTAACATTACATATCTGTCTGCCTTGCGTTCCTGGTAAAAAAAAAAAAAAAAAAAATGTCTGTACAGTGTGAAAACCGTATAGTTAAAGTGAGGTTTAAATTACAACGTACAATCAAGTGTGGGATGGAAAGTGTTCCTGAATGTAAAGCTGTTTGATTGTGGACGGCCCTGCACTTATGCAATCATTCAGACCACTGAAAGGCCTGATCTGCTGAAGATAGATCCCACTGTGGCTCATGCATAAAGGCTTGTTGATGAGGGAATAACTCGCATAAAGTGAAAAATCTATCATTTACTCACCCTCATGTCTTTCCAAACCTGTATGGCTTTCTTTCTTCAAGGGAACGGAAAAGAAGAATGTCCATAGCGCTCCTTTTTTTCTTTTCTTTTTTTCTACAATAAAAAACAGGAATGGGGAGCTGTCAAGCTAAAACAACAACAACACAAAGCACCATAAAAATGGTCAATGTGACTATATTTCAAGACTTCAATGTCTAAAACAGAGCAAAATTTAACCCGTTATTCACAACAATCTTCCTTTCTGCAGTAGCTCTTGAATCTCATCCTCACTTCCAGATATTCAAACAGTTACAAGACATGCGAAAACCATTGACTTCAAAACTGTTACAACGTATCTTCATGCATACATTTTGCATGAAAATCTTTCAAAGCTATAATAGCATATGTAATATTTCAGATTTTCTTGGAATATAAATCATATGGTACAGAGCCCCGCACATCACATGGACATATATATATATATATATATATTCTGGTTTTATTCAATCATGGCCACAATTTACTAATTCGTTCATTTGTTTTAGTTAAATCGTGGCCATGAATTAAGAATTCGTTCTCACAATTTAATTTGTTCCCTCGTTTTCGTAAATTGTGGCCACGTTGAACTAATTCGTTCACTCGTTTTGATGTAACTAAAACAAGGGAACTAATTATTACAATGTGGACACGATTTAGTAAAACGAGGAAACAAATTATTATATTGTGTGCACAATTTACTTAAAACAAGGGAGCGAATTAGTAATACGTGCTGACGCATTAGTAAATTGTGGGATTGAATAGCTCATTCGTGGCCACATTATTACCTAGTTCTGGCATGAAACTCTAGATGGCGCAGGCTGATAGGTCTAACTCATTTGGTAGAGTTCAAGTCATCATCTACATAGCGCAGCTGATTGGTTGTTGTTGCATCAGCGGCCAATGAGCTGCAGCTCAACATTCAAAAGTGTTGCTGTTATCAGTCTGGAGCGTGCTTTCAGAAACCCTCCACCTGTATAGATCTGCTATGGGGGTTAATTCATGTATGTACATGTGCAGCAGCAGAAGTATGTCTTACATGCTCACAGCAATGTCTGTGAGTGCATTGGCAGAAGCAAGTATCGGTACTTGCTCTGCAGAAGCAGCGGCGTAGCAGATCTATTCCCCCAAGACCAAATACATTAACTTTGCCATATCCGTTACCATGCCAATCTCTATTACCATACCAATCTCCCGAGAGTTGTCATGACAGCATAAGTTTTTTCCTGCATGCCATGTGCAGGGCTCCGTTACTGACTTCCTTTGGTCTTTTTTTGTTTGTTTTTTGGAGCAGCATAATTGACATTAATAATTAATATTTAACATTCTGCTAAAAGAAAGTCATACAGGTTTGGACCCGACATGAGGTTGAGTGAATGATTTTTCATTCGAATTTTTGTGCGAACTATCCCTTTTCCCCCAAATCCTGTCATAGTGGTTCTGTGCGCATTGTGGTGTAAACAACATGTGTATGATCAGACTCAGAGGCCCAGATGTGAAGATGTATAAAATGAGCGCAACAAACCTAGATTTATTTTTAACTATTGCATACTGTATATAAACATCAAGATGCTCATATTGATGCTTTGGCTTGGTCAAAGATTTCTAAACCCTGAACAGAATCAATTGAATTTTAAAGAGATAAACATTTGCATAGTCTTTTTTTTTATTGCTTAAGACAAGTTTTAACCATATTTATAGATAAAAAAAGAAACTAAAAAAACATCTGGTTCATTTCACCCCAAAATAGGTGATGGACAAGGATATTCATGTCTTGTTCGAGCCGTCTGGTCACCTGTCAGTTCTTTCCTCTCACTCACTTGTCTAACACAGACCAACAGGGAGGCACGTGTGACAGAACGGCAGTATGGGTAATGAGAGGGGAATTGGGCTCTCCCAGCACTGGCTGCCCCCTCAATGGGGCGGAACGGAGTAGGACCGCACTGGGGGTCACACGCCACACTTGTGCTGACCGGGAGATCTTATCGCAGCCGCCCGACACAGTCAATTTCACCATGTAGCCGGGTGTCAGCTTACCTCCCTCCCTGGCCACATTAGCTCCATGAAAAATAACAAAGACACAAGGTCACTGGATTCCAGAGCTGAGCCGCTCGCATCCAGTGCCCTCAAGAGACCATCGCACACGACGGGTTCTGACTAAAATCTAGTGCAAGACACTTGCGTTTCAGAGAGGGTTTAAGACCACAATCTGAAATGTTACAATTTATCTTCTAAATTTGTATTTCAGAAAATTCACGAGTATGGGCTATGCAAAAATTGTTTTGATACATTTTTCGAAGGGAGTTTTTGGCGAGAAGGATAAACGCATATGAGAAAGTGAATATCACAAAACCTGTCAAAAACATGCTTGGATCATATTTCACCTCAAAAACCAAAATAAATAAGAAATCATATTTGTGATACAGAATCACTCCATTGTGATACATTACCGGACAAAAGTTCGGATTTTTTTAAACGATCATATTTTTATTATAAAAAAAAAACGATATCTCAATCAACAAAAAAACAACAACCTATGTTATATTTTAAATGTAATTTATTCCTGTAATGGCAAAGCTGCATTTTTAGCATCATTACTCCAGTCCTCAGTGTCACGTGACCTTCAGAAATCATTCTAATATGAAAACTTTTAATAATTTGACAACTTTAAATTGTAATAATATTTCACAATATTACTATTTTAGAGTATTTTTGTTCAAATAAAATGCAGCCTTGGTGACACTTCTTTCTTAATCCTGACTTTTTTCCAATTTATTTCCCCTAAATAATATTAGTTATCCGTCATGTTACTGTGCAGTATGTTGTACTGCTGTCATGATGATTTTTATGTTTTTTTTAAATCATTTTGTTCATGGGAAGTTGGATATAAAATGTGTTTAATTATCATGAAAATGTCACAAATCTTAATTTGAGGGTGTAATATGACCTGGGCGTTTCTTTTCGGGTTTTGTGAGGATTCACAAGCGTACCTTAATACCTGCTAATGGATACAAACAGTGTTCTGTCACAAGTCTTGTGCTAAACTTCGCATTGAGCTTGTCCAGTTATTGACATATGATGTTTACTAGTAGTTTTCCTTGTGGACTTCTGACCATTTGTTCACTTTAAGTGCACCTTTCCCTTAAAATCCTTCTTTAACACCCTCCAGCAGGACCAATTAGGGATGTTACCTTGGCAAAAGCTAACTAATGAGTTTGTCTAAATGGCCCCGAGAAGCCCCACAGAGAAGCTTGTTGTGTGCTTTTTTGGGGCTTGTTTCATGTGCACCGTCTTTTCTCGAGTGTGTATAAACCTTGTATGTTACCCACTTAAACAGCTTTTAAATCGCACAGACAACTTACTGACCTTTTTGCTGTGGGATAATGCAATTATTTGTAATTACCGATGCACACTTACAGGTACATTTTTACATTCTTCAATGTAAAACTTACATCTTAAAGTTCTGGCACGAGACACTACTACACATGCAGGGAACACTAAATTAGGAGTTTGAATGCATTTCATATCTCGTGAAACTATGATTAGTCTGTTTTAGAGGTCTGTACATTGTTTTTGGATTGTCTGTACATTCATGTTAGCAGCTGATCTCCATTCGCTCATTGTCTTTTTCTTTTCCGTACCCTTCTATTGCTCAAAACGCTGTGCTAAAAGCTTCCAAATGGATGGTATGAAGCTGATAGAGTGATTTCCAATGTTTGTTGCACTCGTAGTGTAGTTTTCCGGTTAAAGGCTTTTTTTCCACACTTCCTGCTGTAAATGAAATCCGTTCCGATCCCTCTGCTTTTTGCAGGCATTTCATGCTTTCCTCTTCGCTTCTATTTATGCCGTTTTTTATTTTTATTTTTTGTTTTATTTGCTGTAAAAAGTGTTTGCATATATTATTTGTATTATATGATGTTAGTATGACAATGTTCTTTATTAAGGAAAAAGGAAAAGAGTTTATTTTTGTTACTGGTTTGTTTCATAATTCTTTTTTAAATTGGTATTGTAATATATCTATGCAAGAACTGTTAAGTGAAGCATTTTTATTTAAGAATGTCATTATGTGTAATAAATGGTAGAATCTTATTGATATTGTAGTCTGCTTTTTTTTTTTTTTTTTTTTTTTGCCTTTTCTAAATGTCCCAAAGTTAAAGTTAGAAGGTCTTGGTTCTATAGAACACCCAGTCTATTTCATAAAGGAATGTAAAGTGTATTGCTGATGGAATTTCTATCCTAATTTAAACCACAAATACTAAAACAAACCTCTAACAATCCACTAAGAATCAAATCAAATACTGCTGGCTGCATATTTTCAGGTCCAGAATTTCACTTTATCCAATAGAAATTAGGATTGGTTCGTAATGTTGGATTTACAACTTGGAAGCTTACATGGAAATCCACATAGACGCACCTGACTATAGTCTCAACTGAGATTAATGTACACAATTAATGATAAATCTTCACTTTTAAACAATACAATGGCATCATTGATGAGTTTACTGAGAATTATGGTGATTAACTTGTTTAGCAAAAGTTGGATGTGCATGTAAAATGCAGTACATTACCTTGATGATATTCATACACCTGCAAATCAAATGCTAGCATTGTTTCTTCGACACAATGAAACACGATATGGTCAGCAGTGGATAGACATCAAGCATGAATATCCTGCATAAACCCTAATGCTCAAAATAATTAACTGGTTTGAGTGGTGTAAACTTAAATGAGTTCAATCAAATTAACTTGTATGAGTATTTAGAACTTTCTTTTTCTTTTGAGTTCACAAAACTGACACATTTTAAGTGATCAGAATTGTTCAATTGAACTGAAACTGAGCTGGGATTTCTATTTCCCAGCATGCTTTGCCATCACACCTGAAAGGAAAAGTAAATGCTCAAATCAAGTGTTATATGATGTGTTTTTTTTGGCAAGATTAATGGTGTTAGTTAATTAGTGGTGCGTAATGTTTTGCTATATGCTAATTTAGAAGAGTTTCTGTTATGTTGGGTTTTTGGGGTGTTTCTATCATGGTGACGAGTGGGGCATGAGCTTGGTTTGAGAACAGGTATATGCTGAATGTTCTATATTGCTGTGCTCATTCAGCAATAACTATGCTATGCTAACGCTATCACAGTTACCAATTAGCTAGTTAAATCAAATATTTTAAGTTAATTGCAATTAAAATGCATGAGTACAAAATAAATAAACTGCCAGTTCTGCATACTTAAAAAAACAAAAACAAACTTATCCGGGTTTACAGTGCAACTTTTGTACACACACACACACACACACATATATGCAGTGGATCGAACTTGTTGGTCCTGCACATCCCACAGTTCAACTGGATAATTAAGATGTGGGGAATTTGGGGGCCAGGGCAACACCTTGAACTCTTCATCATATTCCTCAAGCCATTCCTGATTCTCCTGTTGAAAGAGGCCACTTCCACCAGGGAACACCATTGTCATGAATCATGTTCTGCAACAACGTTGCAACACAGTGCATCTTGGTGCCATCACTCCCCCAGGTAAATGGCACACACGTACACGGCCATCCACGTGATGCAAAAGAAAATGAGACCCTTCTTCCACTGCTCCAAGATCCAGGTCAGACACTCGCGTGCCCATTGTAGACCTTAATATGTGGCCTTGTTTGGAGATGATCAACGATGTTCACTTCACCTGACTGGTCATAATGTTTTGATTCATATACATATATATAAGAGAATATATATGAGAATGAGATTGTTTTGCTGTGGTTTAAAATGAGCTTAGTGAATATAATGCTCCTATCCAATGGTTTTGGATTCTGGACTTGGATTTCGACTCAATCCACAATTCACACTACATTAGAAATGATCAAAACATTCATAGTTGGAATCATTTGCAAAATCATTTCCCAGATTGTTGTGCATCGGCAGAGAGAAAGAAAAGCAAAAATCTTTTGAGTTACTTGCGCAGTCTCTTGCACTTACTAAACTAATGGCTTCCTTGTAGCTATTTGATTCTTAATTACAACCCGAAGATGCTCATGAATATATGTATGTCTCTTTTTCTCTGTCTCTCCATCTATGCCTCACTATCTCTCCCCATCTGTCTCCATCTGTTTCTGCTACTGTAGTGTAGCCTCTCTCCATCTCTCTCTCTCTCTCTGTATTTCCCCTCACTCTCTGTGTTGCAAATTTGGAGCGTTGATAACCAAGTTGATGATTTCGCTTCCATTTATTAAGCCTTTGCCCATGACAAACAGATAAAGGGGTAATTCAATAACTAATGGATAATTAGGGTGCAATTACGTACAAGAAAATGGCCTTGCACAGTGTATTAATTCTGCAAATGTATTCGGTATGGGTTATTCCCAAAAGGTTCCTCATCTATAACTAATGTACATAATTGAAACGGGCACCCTCATCTTACGATTCATTCGCTTGTATCTGTCTGACTTATTGCCTATCATTTTACAATTATACTGACATGATGGTTCATGTCTAGAGTGCTTTGGGGACTGGGAATCCATTTGCAATACAGAAAAATCTCTGAATATGACATTCCTTTCACTTAAAGGGTGAATCACGCGAAGATTACGTCCAGGTCATATTTCACCCCAAAATCAAGAGAAAGAGAATAATAAATCATATTTTGCTTTGTGAAAATTAAGACTATGTTAGGAGGACCATTACAGCATTCGATTCATTAAGCACATTTTAAATCCCAGTTCTCATTACCATAGTGCAAAACAATCTCATTCTCATTACTATAAGAAATAAACTGGAAAGAAAAGATTTAAAGGCGGCATGAAACGGAGGTTGTGATAGTCTTTTCTTCTCTATTGTGATTCATATCCGATTGAAACGGCTTCTCAGACAAGAAAATAAAATGAAGACTTGATTTTGTCTATTGGGAATTCATTGGATGGTTGTGGTTTGCTATTGGTCGATCTCATTTGAGTGACAGGTTGTCCCGCCCACACGCCAGTAAACACATCATCAGAGAAAAGAAGAGATGTCGCTGCATGTTGCATACAATATATAATAATTCATGGTAATGAGAATTTGCTTTATTTTCATGAAGATCATGCCACAAAATTGCATATAAAATATATGTTTATGTATAACCAGGGCAAAATAGCAACAGGTCGGATGTAAAAGATTTACTCAGCACTGCCTTGGCTTAGTCAGCTCCCGGCCTCAGAACCAGGAGCAGAGCGTGTATATGAATGGAAGCGCTCACATTCTGCTTTTGGCTTGGATTCTGCCTATTTGCTTTAAACAAAGACAGTCCCAGGAGAAATATTTCCTAGAAGCAGGGGGAGAGGGGGTTGGAGGATGTGTAAGGGGAGAAAATGACAGAGGAGAGCAGCTCTGGGGCTTTACTGGGGGATGCGCTGGTAAAAGACAGTGACTGGAGAGATAACATGAGACAACCCTGTCGAGGAGTTTGCTTTTAATGTAATCTGAAGATGTTTGATTTGAGACGCTTGGGCTCTGTTTAATTCATTCATGTCTTGTAATATGCACTTAAAAATGTTGGTGCTTTAAAAAAAACAGTTTATCACTTTATTTACAAAATATGAATCTCAAATGCGCATTCACTCAACAATATCTGCTCTCACACCAACACAACACACATGCGGGCGTGGTGCTCTCGTGACATGAGATTAATATCATGTAAATAAAGTAGTAAAAAATAAGATTTGTGCAAACAAAGCACTTTACTACCTTCCTGGGGCTTGAAAGTGGTAGTTGCGTAGGCTGTCAATGGAGCATTCAGATTTCATGAAAAAGATCTTCATTTGTGGTCTGAAGATGAACGAAAGTCTTACAGGTTTGGAACGACATGAGGGTGGGTGAGTAATTAATGACAGAATTTTCATTTTTGGGGGAACTATCCCTTTAATCCCACGGTAGTTATTTCTTACCGAATGCTCACAATATGCTGGCTGAGAGGGGGTAGGGATTCATAACCACTGCTTTGATCATCACACATACATAAAAACATACCCCACGCTGACTGCATAGACTAAACACACAGCCCTTCAACCCCAAGGTCTTCTGAGGACTGCTCTGTGATTCAGTGCGCTCCTGCACATAGCCTACATATAAAGTACCAATACCTCCCACCGCTGTCTTCATGAACTGCCCTAGACTGTCACTACCCCTTGATCCTGCTTTAAAATTCATCACGATCAAATGTCAGCACTCACACACTCACAGAGAAATACACACATTGCCCTATATCTGCACTGACCTGTTCTCCGATTTCACTTCTCATCATATCACACATATACAGGGGTGGTGTAATGCTTTTAGCATAGAGGAAATCTGACCTCACGATGAAACAAGCATCCATGAATGCATTACTACATGTTTCGGGCACCAACCTATATGACAAAAAGGGTTCGTTCACCCAAAAATGACTGTCATTAATTACCCACCCTCATGTCGTTCCAAACCCGCAAGACCTTCGTTCAAATGAAGGTATTTTTCATGAAATCTGAGAGCTTTCTGTCCCTCCATTGACAGCTACCCAACCACCACTTTCAAGCCCCAGAAAGGTAGTGAAGACTTTGTTTAAAATAGTCCATGTGACTACAGTGGTTCAACGTTAATGTTATAAAGTGTCGAGAATACTTTTTGTGCGCAAACCCCCAGAAAAGGTATTGGAAACAAGTGCACAAAAAAGTATTCCCGTCGCTTCATAACATTAAGGTTGAACCACTGAAGTCACATGGAATATTTTAATGATGTCTTTACTACCTTTCATGGGTCTTGAAAGTGGTAGTTGTGTTGCTGTCTGTGGAGCGACAGAAAGCTCTCGGATTTCATCAAATATACCTTAATTTGTGGTCCAAAGATGAACGAAGGTCTTACGGGTTTGGAACGACATGAGGGTGAGTATTTAATGATTTTTTTTTTTTTTTTGGGTGAACAACGAACACAGCGTGAGCCGTGATGTGCGATCCATGACCAAATGACTCATATGGAGCTTTTAACGAGTCAGTTACCAGATTCACGAAACGCACACTTGAGTTGGCCATTATATGCTTGTTCACGCCATGTCCTAACTACCGTGGTCTCGGTATGACAACACGTGACTTTCTATTTGGAGCTGTTCATATTCTTTAGACATGCGTTTTTAAGGCAACACTATTTAGGCAACGCCTTATGAATCTGCAGCGGTCATGTAGTACAAGTGGGAGCTCTCCGAAAATTTCCATCTTAGGAGCTGTAATTACGATTCTCGTAATCTCGCACTACGGTAGGCTAATTACATATGGCGTGAACGCATCTAAATTCAGCGTAGACAGTAAAAGAAATGGACACAGCGACCCCATTGGATTCAATGGAGAAAAGTGAAGTCAATTAGAAGCACTCACTTCCTGATGGCTGAGCGTACTGCGCAGAAACTGAGCTTGACGACGTAGATGTGACGTGAGCAACCCGTCTGTCTTCTAGTAGCTGTGCCGAGAGAAATCTGAATCATTCCCTTCCGAAACTTGCAGAGACAGAGAGTGTGATTAGGAGGTGTCCATGAGCTAGGAGCAGGAGCAACTTAATAACTAAGTATTCTGATGAATTATTTTGTCATTTTGCCTCCACGTCCCCCCGATTGCCAGCGAGCTTCTCCTCCTGTCCATACGGTAATTCTCTACTGTGCGACAGAGAGTCGCGTGGTTATGACGCAATCGTTAGCCTATTTTTACAAAAACTGCTTCTACGGGGCCATAACGTAAGATACAAGGTAATGGAGCCTTTTATACATTTCCGTGTTTCTTTAGAAATAAATAATGGACAAATGGAGTCTTTAAACGCCTCAGATGTAAAGTTATTCGCTGTCAAAGTGACGCCAAAATGAATGGGAGTCAATGGAATGCTAACAGCAGGTGGGGGTCCGCTAATCAATGGCGGCCCCCAGGGAAGCTTCAGTTTTTTCTGAAAGATTACCCCCTTTCCCTCACTGAACCACGAGTCATTTGTGGGTTACTTTTGATTCGAGGTGAACCGGAAGCAGGATTGTGACATCTAAGGCTACGTTTACACAACATCGATGTACTAAAAATGGAAAAGTCGTCCTTTGTGTTTTTCACATACAGACGACAATGTTGTCAAAACGGTCCTCGTTCACACGGATCCACGTAAACGACTAAAAACGCTGTATTACACTGTAGCCTATATGTCTTCATGGAGACGATAACGGTATAGTTTTCAAAAACTATAAACAAAAACGAACAATTTTCAAACGTTTTCAAAAGTTTGCATTTTCAGGCCCCAAAAACTCAGTTTCTGTGTAAATGAACGGTATAAAAAGTTTTCTGTTTTTAGTTAAAATCAGTGTCATGTAAATCTGTAATCTTTGTCATCTGTATTCTCAAGAATCAAGTATTCTTAAAATTTCTCAAATATTTGATTCATTATATTTTAAGTAATTTTAAGTAAATCCAATTGTCCAATACACATGCCACAATCAGGATCATTTGAGCAACAGCAGCATCAACTTGGAACTATTTTATTCAAAATACAACTAGAAAAAAAATCTATGTAGGCATATATCGGCCTACAGGTAATAATATAGGTAGGCCTGTCTAATAAAAAATACTATAAAATGTCCCTTCATCACAGCACATGCTCACTGCAACAGTGACTGTTGTTATAAAGGAAACAAGTTTTCCCTGAAGAGCTTTGCAACAACCAGTTTATCAAGCAATTTGTGGACTAAAAAAGGCTTCTAAATGCTTCATTTTAGCAGCCAATTGTTTCTTTTCAGAGTCTGCAGACCTTGAAATTAATTGAAGTAGTTAAATTTGTCATACAGTAACTCCTCATCACAATGTGTTTTCAACATTTGCCATGGGTTTTATAATCTATATTGGGTTTTTAGTATCATATTTTATAATCTATAGTATATTGTGCTAACAGTCTCCAAAATGTATTTTCAGTTTTTTTTTGTTTGCCATTTTACTCAAATTTAGGGTGTGTTTACAACTGGCATGTTTGGTTTGATTAAAACGAACCCTGGTGCGATTGCTCTAAGTGTGAACGCTGGCATCCGAACCCTGGTGCCACCAAACAAGTGGACCGAGACGCTGAAAAAGTGGGTCTCAGTCCGCTTCCAAACGAACTCTGGTGCGGTTTGAATGAAATATGAACCAAAGACATGTAAACAAACCAAAAACGGGACATTATATGTCACAAGATGTGACTCTAAAAAGAACAGAATGCTTTTTTTCTCGTCATAGTCGTGATGTTTCCCATCACAGTTCGGTACAGGCATCAGAACCGCATCTCCTCGCTGCAGATCTTTGTTTGTGTGTGTGATGGAGGGATTCCTGACGCTGTTTTGACTCCTTTACGCATTTTATAAGCTCTTCAAGAGTTCTCATCTGGTCAAAATACCATCATATGTAGCTTCGCACATACAACAAGAGCATTTAGCCCAGAACACAGCATCGTTTCAGGTGTTCGGTAAGTTCCGTCACCAGATATACGCAATAAAAGCCGACCAATCAGGTTGTGAACATATCCCTATGCCTTAAGGTTCAGTATATTTCGGTTCGGTGTTAAAATGCCAATGTGAACGCTAAGCGATCCAGGACTAAATGTTTTGTGGGGGGGTTTCCCGTCCGGACCAAACCAAGCGAACCGAACTACAAGTGCGAACACACCCTTAGATCTAACCTCAAAATGATTTGAGGTAGGAAAATTTGTCATACACTCCTCAACTCTCTCAGCGTTTCATATTTTGAAAGCTGCGTGAAAAGAAGCGAGGTGATGTGGGATGAAAGAGTGCCATCAATCAAACAGTAGAGTGAAGTCTCTCTCTCTCTCATGTAAAAACCCGACATGTTTGACCTTCACTTTCGCTGGCTGTGTTTGCCGCACGCTGACAGCATATAATCAGTGGAGCGTTTTGTCCTGGCAGTCGTATGAGTACAGTCAATGTTTAATTTATACCAACAGCCTGAATAACGTTGGCACTAGTAGCTTTGTGCCATAGCTCTCAGCTCTTTTTCCCTCTCTTTTTTTGTCAGATTGTTGTTTTCTAATGGGGTCTGACAGTCCGTATCAAGTCTGTTTAAACCTTAATTCACCCAGGCACCAAGACAAAGGGGTGAATTCTTCTCCAGCCTAATTGAATTAGTCCTTTAACTGAGAAACTCAGTGTGATTGGAATAAAATATAGGCCTATTCTTCATATACACCACATTTTTCAGGTGTCAACTACTTGTCCGACCAAGCATACATATAGAATTTGACTGTTTGGTTTCCCATTCTTTCTTTGACGTGGATATTCACGATTATGAAGCATCAAACTCTGAGAAACTTCACCACGTGTAAACGCTGTGAGATTTAGCTCCTGCCTCTTGGTAATACCAAAACAAGCTCCTTTGGAAATGCTTGGATGTCTTCAGTCGAGCGTTAAGGGTGCGTTTTCAAAGCGGGAGAAGAATCTGGAAGCTTCAGAGGTCTTAATGCAGCGGGACAGCCCTTACAAACCCTATTGGCAGAGAAACAGCAGAATCATTGAGAGCTGTCAGGTATCTGGCAGGCAGCTGGCAGTGGTTACGGGACATTATTGTCACATTTGGCAGTGTTTATAAGCCTGCCAAGTTAGAAATAGAGTTCAGCGTCTCCGCTTATCTTGCTCCTCGCTACAGCTTTATTATAAACAAGCCTGGCGTGGTTGAGAGGGTTTACTACGGTACTCGAATTTACCGCCCTCAGTGAATTCATACCTCATTCATTCGATTCTCTTACACAAGAGCACAATTCAGTCGTGTTGTTTCATTACTGTCACATGAATACTAAAGGAACACTTTGACTGTAACTAAAGTATTAGATTTGTGTTTTTTGCATGGTGACCATGATTTAACTGTATTTGTACTGGATAAAAACAGAGATTACCATGGTTAGCTAGTTTTTTTTTTTTTTTTTTTTTACTTGTTATAAAAAACACTATTAATATTCAGACATTTAGAAATAACTAAACCATGGTAGTACTATGGTACAATGATGGTATCATATTTGATAATGCACCATACATTTTTACCATTTCCATGTGCCACATTGTATTTACATTGCACAGTAAATTTGTATACAAAGAAAATGCTCTTGAAACCAAATGTCAGATTTTAATTTATCGTGACAAAGGTTATCTTATTAGTTATTGCTATAGTTAACCATTAAATAACATTAATTCATTACTTGAAATAAAATAAACATTAACTGAAAAAAAATAGATACATATTTTTTCAGTTAATGTTTATTTTCATGAATCATGAATGAATATTTCTGTAATGTTAATAAAATACCTTTAGGTATATAAAACTGTATAAAAAACAAACTTTTTTTTTTTTTTCAGAAGTTTTTGGGCGTTCATTTACACGACAACGGTATTGGGACCCTGAAAACGCAACCTTTTGAAAACGGGTTTCAAAGTGCACGTTTTTCGTCTCCGTGTAAACCACAAAAACGCAAATTTGTGAAAAATGGTGACTTCATGCGCATGACGTGTTCAGTCTATAGACCGTATGCGCCTGAGAATCAAGCACGCAGCCATCTAATTTTGTGATCGAACTTTGTATATTTCTATGGCATCGCTGTCGAAGAGTAATTAGCTGGTGAAGTGGATTTACTCACTGTAGAGTTAGCAAAAGTTATCATGAGCATTGTAATGTTTGAAGCAGATGTCATAACAAATGCCAGGAAGATTTCAAAACGAGCGGTTCGTTCATAAATCCGTAAAGACCGGAAGACTGAACACAACAAACGAAGCGCTGAAAAATGGCCAGGGCTACACAAGGTCTATATGGACATGAAACATACATAAATAAAGTCTAAAGTAAGCAATAATGTGACACTGTGAGACAGAGTTGTTTTACTTCGAGGTGGAAAACGCGAGGCTGAGGCTTCCATAGATATAAGTTGAGTTGATGTATTGAACACGAGCTGTGAAAACAGAAAAAAAAAAAACATTTTGACAGTGTTTTCGACTCGATCTCAGCTGGTCGATGAAGCTTTTCGGCTCTTTCTCTAAATTCTCAATAGTCCTTGAAAGAGACGCCAGAAAGTCAAGAGTGTCAGCGGCGAGCTAAATAGACATCTCATTAGACACACTAATGCATTCTTTTGTGTTGTGCTGCAAATCAAAAAGCCCCCAAAATATTTCCAATTATTGGAAATGTGTCAAGCTGACCTGTTGTAATTAACACTTAATCATCATGGCTGGATTCAGAAAAAAGCTCCTCATTAGTCAACACCTGTCTCCAGAGATCCAAACCCGCCGCTTTGCTCACGAGAGACGCACTTCACACTGAGCTTTCATTCAAATCAGCCTCCATTTGACTAAACAAAAGATGCATTACTTTTATCATGGTGTCACATGGTGTTTTAAATTCCCTGAACTTCTCTGTACATGCAAAGAATTTTGTCGTGGTTTATTATTGGCACTGACTAAAATTTTGCATGAACAAAATCACAATAAAACTGTTCAATTATTAATAATAATGTTTGTCCATGCAATTGCACATGTAATATTTGTACTGTGTTTGTTTCTCAGCTACTATAGTACAGATCATAAAATGCACATTTACATACATGCACACTAACTATAAAAGCATTCATTTGTCTGTGGTCCCACTAGAGGAAGTGCTGTTTTCTTTCTGTCCTCTGCTCCTCTCTTTCTCTCGGGCCATGCATAATGCAAGATAGTCTTTCCATTCCACTTCCTCCTGCCATGCCTGTAAAAATAGACCCATGGAGGACCACGCTGTTCCTGCTTCACTATTTTATCATGCATACTCCTGTCCTCCACAAGCAACCAATCACATCAGAGCTATACGTCAACTTCACGACAGATGTGTTTTGTAAATGTGTGATGATAAGGTGTCTGGTGAGCTGTGGCTGCTAAATTGTCACGTGGAGAAATTGATGTCCGTCTGTTTCCACGGTTCACATTTAGTGGGTATTTTTCAGAGAAACGTTTATCCATGTCAAGATAAATCTCATGATTGAATAGATATGTAAGCATGCAACATCTATTTGGGAAGGAGTGACAAGGAATATTCAAGATTCAAGGCGTTTATCGTCACCACTGTGAAAAGTGATATTGGCAAGGAGAACGATTCGAGATGTTTTGTTGGTTCTGGAGCACCACATTAAAGGGATGAAAATTCTGTCATCATTTACTCACCTTTATGTTGTTCCCAACCTCCAGACAGTTGACGGTAGCCATAGACTTCCATTGTTAAATAGAGTAGAAAATACTAAGTCAATGGCTACCGTCAACTGTCTGGTTACCAACATTCTTCAAAATATCTTTTGTGTATGGTTAGGATTTGGAACAACATGAAGGTGAGTAAATCATTTAAGGTGCACTGTCCCTTTAAACAACCACAAGCATGAGCTACTATTAAAACGGAAAGGAATGATCATGTTATTGAAGCACTAAGATAAACCATAACTATAATCCTAATCCTAAAATCTAACTGGTTAATAAAATGTTATTAGACCAATAAAGTTGTTGATACAAGATCACGTTCTACGTCTTCCACACTGTAGCCTACTATTGCATTTACATACTTCAAACAGTGGCATTACCATGGCAACTGTAAAAACAAACATGGTATTCCCCTTACAAACCCTCAAAAGGTATCATGGTAGCCTACAGTGATGGTGTCATGGTAATACTGTGCTACTTTGTCTAGGCATGGTACTAAAATAATGTTTAACAATAGTAGTCTACATATCCAAAATGCTATGGAACTTCTTGGTAGGCTGCTTTTTTTTTGTAATGTATTGGTTACCACATTTAATACTATGGTATTTGATACTTGTACTAGGTACAAGATACCTACAGCTAAACAATGTAAGGCCCTCTAGTGGTTAAAACAAATAAGAGCTACTTTTCTCTGTTCGGTAATGACGTGACACATGGCAGAATGCCATGATGCATTTTACCGCGAAATCCGTCCCGAAGCTATAAATAGAAATCATTATTATAGGTTTATAAAAGTATATCTGGGTAAGGCAAAGAGAATAGTTTAGATGATGTTCTTTGCACTCTCATTAGTAAGGTTGCTATTTTTTTTATTTATTTTTTTATGTTATAGGCCTCCTTGTCCAGAGTATTACATTGTCACTCGTATACTACTGTACGATGGTACTACCACAGTTTTTTTTAACATGTACCACAGTATACCACCATGTAGGCTATTCTTTGGAGAAAATACTCATAGTACATAGAATTTTAGTGCCATAGTATTACAGTAGGCTTTAGTAACAGTATAGTATTTGATACTGCCATTGTACTCATTTGCAAGGCATCCATAAATATAGTAATACCACAGTACCTTCTGGTCGTTTAATGTTAATACATTGTGCAAGTATGACAAGATCTAGTTTGACTTTAACCACCATAGGCATTTAAAAATAAATTTTCACTTTGAGCTGAAGTTGAACAATTTAGGTTTTTCAATGGCTGATTTTTTTTTTTAAATATACATTTGATCCTCTTCAATATCTTGATTTTCAATAACTCGATTTCTCATTTCCTCAACCCAGGGGAAGATGCCATATGCACATTCTTCTCGTGACCAAAATGATTCGCAGGGAATCTTTCAAAGGCACTATGAGCTTTTTTTACTCCCTCAAGGTCAATAACTCAATATGTCCGTGTGTCCGTGCATGTGCATCTGTATGTGCACATTTGTGAGATATTGAAGTGCGCGGAATGACAAGTCAAAAAAAAAAAGCCATTATTGTGAATTGTTGCTCACACATCTGATGCATCAATACCAGTGATTGCATTTACTATTTTGCATTTAGTATTTTGTAAAAATTTGTAAAAAAGGAAAGAAAAGAGTAACCTTCCTGATTTATTATTATATATCGGATGAGTTTATCACATCCCATGGGAGCGTACACACCAGCTGTTACAGCAGGGTCACCCCCACTCACTTTACACACACACACACACACACACACACACAGACACACAAACACGTTGTTTTTTCATGTTTTATGGGGACTAGACCATTTTTATACTGTACAAACTGTATATTCTGTCTCCTTGCACTAACCCTACCCATCATAGAAAACTTTCTGCATTTTTACATTTTACATCAAAAAACATAACTTAGTATGATTTATAAGCTGTTTTCCTCATGGGGACCAAAAAATGTCCCAAAAGGACAAGGATTTCAGATATCGCCATCTTTGTGGGGATATTTTGGCCCCATAATGTAGGGTTTACCAGGCCACACACACACACACACACACACACACACACACAAACAGTGCATGGTCCATGTCACACTAAAAGCACAAGGGTTTATGGGTAGTGTCAGCAAAGCACTACTGAACAGATAAAACAGCTGAAATAGGTTTCTAAGGGACCCTGAAAATACTGCCTCATTGAACAGAGGCGGTGGTGGGCCTGGAGTTCACACAACCGGCAATCAAGGCCTGTGTGATTTCTTTCTTGCACCCCGCATCAACACACTCGTTCATGCAGCAAAGACGCGCATCTCTCCCAGATGTGGATGTGTGCGCTTTACAGTGGAAGGTGATAATTAGCATCTATTTTCATTCTTCTAACTGACTGCCATATTGTCAGACTGACTGAAATCTGACATTATTGTGCATCTTTTGTGCCGTGTATTATGACACGGTTCTGAGGTCTCTCCGTAAGATTCAGAGGTTAATAAACATATCAGATTAGATGGACATTTGACAGTCTCTAATGATGTTTTGGTGGGAGAGCCTCTGAAAGTAAACCTTAAATGTGGTCTGCCATCTGCTGTTCACAAATAGACATGCATGCATTATGTTGAGAGATGTGTTATGAATTTATAGATCTGAAAGAATAAGGTTCATGCTGCATTTACTTTTAAAATTGTTAAAAGTTGTTTTGTTTTCATGAATATTTTAGCATGGCTGCTGTATGCGTTTAATTCCAGTTTGCCTTTCTGCAAGAAAAACTCTATAAATGGAAACAAGTTACAATTATTTATCATAGACCATAAGGCAGATGCAAGAACCATATTCAGTGCATTTAATATTTAAATGGTTCATGTTCAAACATGTCAGTGGTCACAACTGTGGGAAAACAAAAAAAATGCCTTGCGTTGATTTGTTTGATTAATTAGCTGATTCAAAAACTTAGATAACAAAACTTTGAAATTCTCCTTTTCTCACAATTGCCTGTTATTATATTTTTAAGACCAACTGAGCCATTTTTCCCACACTGTTGTTTTACCTTACATATAAATGTCATCTTAGCTAGGAAAAGGCTGACAGAATTTTCCAAATGAATAAATAAAATAAAATGCATGTAAATAAAAGGCATAACATTTTTATATGGTTTATACTTTGGTTTCAGTTCGACTAAAATAATCGCATTTGACTGAAAACATTACTGTATATGCTATCAAAAACTCAAAATGCAAAACGACACAAACAGAAATACCCCACCGAAATATGAAATGAAGACTCTGAGTCATTTTCCGTGAGACAAACAGCTTTATACAATCATCTTTGCTGAAACAAAACAGAAAAACCCATGTGGAGCTCTGAAAGCTGTTATCCAATCAACAGTCACCCATTTCAGAGCACGTGAACGGTGCAAAATTGAAGTTGTACAGAAAGTCAAAAGCAGCAGCAGCTTTCTTGTAATGAACACCAGCAGATCTCGGTCTGACGCCTCTGGTCTTCAGAAAGGCAGGGGAGCGTTCACACTTGGCAGAATCGGTTGGATTAAAACAAACTCTGGTGCGATTGCTCAGTTAATGCGATTCAGTTGTATAAATGTGTGAACACTGCCATCCGAACCTTGGTGCGGACCAAAGACATGCAACCCTAAAAAGGACAGAATGCTCGAGGATACCCGTTTTTTTTTCTCCTCATATGATCTATGTTGCCCATCACAGTTCGGTACAGGCATCAGAACCGTGTCTCCTCACAGCAGATATTTGTGTGTGGAGTTCCTGGCACCGTTTTGACCACTAAAATACCACTATGACACATTCAACGAACGCATTATCCCAGCACACAGCATCGCTTTGGATGTTTGGTAAGTTTCGTCACAAAATATAGGCTACATCATAAAAGCTGTGACGTTATCCTTACGCCTTTCGTTTTGAACCTTTAGGTTCAGTGTTAAAACGACAGTGAAGCGAACCAGGACTAAATGTAAAATTTAGTTTTTTGGTTCGGACCAAAACAAACCAATAGAACCGAACTACAAGTGTGAACACCCTTAAGGGAACAGTTCGCCGAAAAATCATTCACTCACCCTCAAGTCTTAACCCACATGATGTTCGCTGGACTTTTCTACACTCCCAGGCTTCAATAACGTTCACTCTATGGAGAATAGCGGCCTGGACAATCTGCAAAATCAAAATTCCGCAAAAATAAAAAGACATACAGGTTTGGAAAGACATGAGGGTGAATAAAAGACAGAAATTACATTTTTGGCTGAACTATTCCTTTAAATCGCCTGATAAACCAAACATATTAGACGTACTGCATCCGCATCAGCAATGCATTTTCATCTTCTTGTTTATGAAGATAAAGCAAAAAGCATAAAGCAAAAAGCATAAATGTGGACACATTTTATAACTCTTTTATATTTAGGTTTTAAACAGCCAGTGTAAAACAGCATTGTGAAAAAACTACTCTATCTAAAAAGTTAAATTGGGAGGAAAAATTGGGTGATTAAAAAGATATGCCTTTTAATATTTTTTTAAATACATTTTCTCTTTTTTTTTTTAAATGGACAAAAGAATGGTTGGGACAGTCTACGGCAGCCCTAAACCTTTGGTACATTCAGCACAAATATCAGCACGGCACTGCAAAAGCCTTAATACAAAAAACAAAGATCTATCTGGTTTGTATTAATGACCTAGCCAGCCAAAATAGAGTCGACAAAGAGGATATGCTTGTATTTTTCTTCTGTTGCTATTCCAAAATTTGATGGACCTCATAAAGCCCCATGGCAGTTTCAACTACACTAGTTTTCCCTGGAAGCGATATTAATTTCTTGCACAAAATTCAGGTTATACAAAACATTCAGAACTAGAGTACAATCCAGCGTTCCTCAGCCACGGCAGTGTTTCATAAAAGGCTGGGTTGAGTTAACGCGAACGGAAAGGTCTGGAATGTATTGATATGTTTTTTTTTTTTTTGTGGGCTTGATAATCCAGTTTCAAATCATACAAGAAAACACAGTCAGACTTGAGAACAGAGTAAAAAAAAAAAATGGAAAAGGGGGAAAAAAACACATTAAGAAAGCTGCGTTCACATCAGCAAACATTCAAGTCCTCTATATGAGGGTGTGAAAATAATAATAAATAAGCCATTTTGAAATAGTTTGGATCATAACGCAAATAGGGTCCGTTTTAATTTCACGTTGACTTATTTAGTGGGTATATGTGACCATTTTCTTTCAAAAGGTCATCAGAAATAAATCTGAGGACAACAGAAAGGCCAGGGTTGGATTATAAGGTCATAAAATCATCTATTGTTCGTTTTTTTATCATTTGCACTTAGTGCTCACATTCATGATGATGATGATGTGCGTCTGATAGTGCACTTTAGTGTAACATGCCCTTTGAAAACGTCGCGTGTAAAAGTATATGCACAACCAGATTCGTTCAAAAGTGTCACAAATCTGCTGGACAGAAAACATAATGAGACGGACTCGTGTGTAAATGTGACGAAAAGAAGAGAGAACACGCATTTCGATTGAATATACAAGGCGGCGCTGTCGTGCGTGATAGTGCTTGAGGCGATCTGAGACGTCTGAAAAAGCTCACAACACAACATTTGTTCATTTACGCTGCATTGTGATGCTTCGTAAAAAGTCTTTTTACAGATAAAAAGAGTGAGAATATCAAAGTCCTTTGGGTTTGTTTTGTTCCTCATTTTAATCCGCCAGGAAGTAACTCAGCTTTGCATTTTGGCTGGTCACGTCGTCCTCCTCCTCAATGCATCCAGGGCCAACAGACGAAAATAATCACGTTTGCGTCTGAGAAACATTCAGAGAACACGTGATTGGTTGTTTTCTGGTCTGTTCGGCTCATTTCCGAGGAAGTAAGTTTAAGTGATGCGGTGTACAAAATATACGTCTAAGTGCTTCTGGTGTCTGTTTAAACGGTTACTTCCTTTGCTCTTCTAGACGTGTTGAGGAAATGTATCTGATCAGCTCAAAGTGCAAAGGTCAACATTCACTCCAAACCGAAAGTGCTGGTCTCCTCCACTGCCGTCAGCATCTTCTCGTACAGCATGGAGAAGGAGGGATACGGGGGCAGATCCAGACGATTGAAACATGTGTGAGCCCTGCAAAGACAAATAAAGAGTCACCTTTCATTTTCTGACCATATATACATTTCCATCCACACAATTTTTATGTGACTGTATTATGAATTGCCAGATTGTGCCATCTTGTGGATCACATTAGCAATGACATCTGTGGCAAAAAAAAAAACATCTGGGTAGATTGTTGTAAATTGTAAACTCTAAAACAATTCTAACCTAAATTTTTGCTTTGAATTGGCAATTAATGTTAGATGGATTTAACAAAATATTTAATTCTAGTAGAAGCTTAATAATTTGTTTTGAGTTTCATATTTAAACATTGGACACATCAGGCTTTTATTTATTGTTTTTCTGAAATACGTCAAAGATTTTGTTCAGTGATCAGCATATGAGAATGATTTCTGAAGGATCATGTGACACTGAAGACTGGAGTAATTTCAGCTTTAATCACAGGAATAAATTAAATTTTAAGATATAGAAAACAGTTATTTTAAATCATAATAATATTTTACAATATTACTGTTTTTACTGTATTTTTGATTAAATAAATGCTGCCTTGGTTTAGCATAAGAGACTTCTTTCAAAAATATTAAATATCTTACTGATCCCAAACCATATTTATTGGTTATATTTTATTTTACATATTTACCATGTATATAACACTATATATTTATAAAAAAGACCACTAAATGTATTTTAGTAAAATGCATATATTAATTTGATTTAATTATTGCATTTCATTTTTTTTTTATAGTGGGCATAATACATAATGAAATGCATTACGATGATGACTGAAGTTAAACAAATTAATTTAGCAGAGTTTATAGACGGCCTTTAAACTGACAGACGGACTAGATATGATTTCATGGGGTCTTAAAGGCTTCTGAAATGCATCTCAAACGTTCATATACAGGATCTTGCGTCGAGAGGCAGAAAGAGTCATCACCTGGGCAGAGACGTGATTTTCCCCCATTTCTCTACACAGAAGCGGCGAGGTCCGTTGCTGCCCCTGAGGGAGGCAAAGCCTTCGTACGGGATACTGGACGTCCCGGTCACGAACTGAGACAACAGAGACATTTCAGACAATTGTACACCGTCTTATAAAAAGAGCTCACATTTCTCTTCCAACACTCACCTGGAGCAATCTGAGTCTCTGCTCATTGTTGAATCGCTCCACTGCCGCCCAGAACCAGCGAATCACGATGTGGTTGTCATGGTAACCTGGAGGAAAAACCAATAAACTTGTTCCAATAAACTCAAAATGTGACCTGTGTGGATGACAAACACTGTGAAAGCCCACAGTCTACCATGCGGATAAAATTTCACCCATAAATCAGAAACTTCACACATCTTGATAGCACGATCTTCCTATGTTTTCCCACAGTTTTGGACACATCATCAACTCAGTCATCATTTATTACTGCTGTAGTGAACCTGTCAGCGTGTTGTTACCTCCTCTGTACTCTGTGTTGTTCCTCCAGTCTCCCAGATCAATCTCTGCGGTTCCTGCGATCACCAGCTCCAGCTCGCGCGCATCGAACACCGACACCAGCCGCGCGTCCACAACCTGCATCAGTCACATCAGTCATACAGATCACGAAACATCTGCTGCACATCTGCTTTATCAAATATGACGGGAAGTTCAAGATCTGCTGAAACACTGGCATTGGGTAAAGGCCTGTTCGCACAAAGGACGATAGCTATAAAAATATAGCTCTAAAAATCCTTCTAAATATAAAAGAATAGCAGAATCTATAACCATAACTATAGAACTATAATGATAACAGTACAGTGAAGCAATATCGCTTGATTCACTTTCAGAATGATTTTTTTCCAGCTGATAAATGATAAAAATGTTGACAGCCAATCAGAATCCATCCTGCTTTAAAGAGCTTGAGCATTATGAGTAAACTCAGAATAAACAGGATGATATCTGATGTGGACGCTAATATAGTTACTGTTATAGTTATCATTCTTGGCGTGATGGGGCATTAAGACTAGAGTAAATGGGTCATTGTACAGTTGCACCTGAAGATTCAGAGATGAAACTCATCAATCATACATTAAACCTACTGAGCTATATTAATTAATTCATCATTTCTCATTTCATTCAAGGACACACTAAATAATTTAGGATTTTAAAAATAAATCTTCATTCCTCATTGGCCGACTTGTTCTAATTTAAGGTAACAAAAACATTAACAGCAGAACTGATGAATTTTAGAATTAAGAGAGAAAAATCTATATAAGAAGAGTTTTTTTTTTTATACGAAAATTACTTTTTCATATATTTTCATATATTTTGAAATATATTTCTGTACCTGCTCTTTTAAGTTGATTTTCATAATGGGAGGAGGCATTATAATCATATAATGACTAGGCTAACTGAAGAAATGAATGAAAAGCTAACATAATTTGACTAACAACACTGACATTTAAAATTTGACCATTTAAAAATCACGAGGTTTTTAATATTATATTAATATTATGACATAATATGTGGATATGATGTGGTCATGACTATAAGCTTTAGCATCAAGATTTAATGTAGTCGTAACGCTTATATTAAAGACCGCGTGAACCGGAAGTTGCAAACGACTTTTCTCCAGTGCTGTGACGTATTTCCCAGTGAAAAGGAATATTGAACAGAGGGCAGGGTTTTCCTCTAGCGCTCCTCCTCTCCATCTCTCACTCATAGCAGACTAACGGTTTGAGGGGAGTGGTTAAGCGTTTCCCAAACCAAGCCGTCAAACCTACGTCATCAGCCATTCCAGACCGGAAGTAACTTTTCAGACTTTGATTAAAGATTACGACGGCAAACAATTTTTTCCTGTGTATTAACTTGCACGGATTAATTGTTCACCACAAGACTAGTAATATGCGCTCACAAAGTAAATAGGGTCAATTTTGATTTTATGCCGACTTTAAAATAGTATATAATAGTTTATTTAATATTAATTATCATTTTTAAATGTAGCATTATTAAATAATATTAACTAACAATATTTAATACATTTAACTTTTTAACATATTGCCAAATTTTATATTATTAAATTATATTAACTAACAATATTTAATCAATTTATCTCTTAACATATTGCCAGTTATGTTAAAGAAAGAGGGACATAATAT
This sequence comes from Rutilus rutilus, assembly GCF_951802725.1. Classification (NCBI taxonomy): domain Eukaryota; kingdom Metazoa; phylum Chordata; class Actinopteri; order Cypriniformes; family Leuciscidae; genus Rutilus; species Rutilus rutilus. The sequence goes on along the minus strand of NC_140210.1, from coordinate 6,221,060 downwards.
GTGATTTTATGAAATATGTTTTATTAATGTTTTTTAACTAAGGCTTTTATGCTCACCAAAGCTGCATTTATTTGGTTAATAATACAGTAAAACCAGTAATATTGTGAAATAACATGTAATAATTTCTATTTTAATATATCTTAAAATGTCATTTCTTCCATTATCATTCCTCCACTCTTCAGTGTCACATGATCCTTCAGGATTCATTGCAATATGCTGATATGCTGCTCAAGAAGCATTTTCTATTATAACGTTAAATGCAGATATATTTTTGAGGAAACCTTGATTTAAAAAAAAATCAGGATTTTTTGATGAATAGAAAATTCAAAACAACAATTTGAACTTTTTGTAACAATTTAAGTCTTGATCAAATTAATGCTGAATAAAAGCATTCATTTATTTAAACTAAATATTTTTTTACTGACCCCAAACTACTGAACGGTAATGTACTAGCAAGACTTCTTGCTATATTTAAGTGAGCGCAAGCATTTGCAACCGAAATTGTACAATGACCCATTTCTATGAAACAGAAATTCAATAAAAGCGCATTCTGGAAAATCTCAGGGCAACTCTACATGGCAGGAGTGGCATGTTTATGTCATGTTCTTAAATAACGATCAGTGAGGGAAAGCATCCGGAGTGTTGATTCGATTTCAGTACCTCATAAAATCCTCGCACGAGACTCTCCGTCTGTTGGACGACACCACGCTCTATACGCCACTTCACCATGCGCTCGATGTACTCCTTCTTATTCTTCTCTGACACAGGGATATTGGCACCGCCAGTCTTCAGCTCACGCTCTGTGATCTAACACACACACACACACACACACATGCTTCTGTGAGACAATGGCAAGAGGTTGTGCACACAAACAACATTTTATAGTCACACTCTGACCTGTCCGAACACCTCCTCGTTGACGGTGAAGGTCAGGTCCAGCATGTCCTCTATGTCATTGTCCTTCATCCACTGAAGACTCTGATGAAACTCCTCATCAAGATACTCCAGATCACTCAGGTCACACGGACTGCATACACCGATATCAACAAACATGAACTCATGGTCGTGATTTATGTAATCACACACAAGTAATCATAAGGCTAGTTCAAGCACAAGTACATTTATTAAAAAAATTTCAAATTTATGTTCAAATTTGAATCCTGAATCCTGTTATTACTATATATATATATATACATATACACACACATACAAATATATATAACAACATTAATTACTAATAAAAATTAAATATATATATTGATAAAAAATATTTGAATACAAGTAGTTTTATGGCAAAACTTGATGCGAAATGTATAATAGGAAATGATTATAAAGTATATTTTTTAAATTAATACACACATACATATATACATATACATACATACACATATATATATATATATATATATATATATATACATATATACATATATACATACATTTATATTTATATATATATATATATATATATATATATATATTTGTGAAGAGCCATTTTTTATATTTTTATTTTTGTGTTAGTACTTTTTAAATTTACAAATACTCATGAGATCACATTCAAATAACATGTTATTTATAGGAAAAAAATAGACGTTTTTATTACATTTTAACCAGATTTTGGGGGATTTTTACCCTAAAATATTTACCAAAAAACATATCAGAAATGTGCTTTGCCACTCACATTCGCAGTAGGCCTTTGTAGAAGGGTCGTGTGAAGAAGGCATCCAGCAGGTACTGATGGATAAGAGCGAGACCCAGAATACGCCCACTAAACCGAAACCTGACAACAGAACGTGTTTAAAATACATCGGGATATATTTCTGTTAGTTTGGTCTATTAAAAGTCATCTTGTAGGCACAGAACGAGCCAAGTACATTCTAAAAATTGTTTTTTTAATATTGGATGTGCACTGAAGCTTCACGTGTGCCATGAAACTGTCAAATGTGCACTCACCACTCATGATGGTTGTCGACGAAGGCAGACATGGGGCTGATCTGGACGGTGTAGGTGTCATTGGCTGAATACTCAAACAGGCCGTAGTATGGGTTAAAAAGCTCCCGTGACACCAGAAAGAAAAACTCTCGTGATGGGCCACTGTAGTCCAGTCTGAACGGGAGCAAAACAAACAAATGTGTTGAGAATCAATGAAAAAATCTATATATGTGTGTATACAACAACAGACTTTAACTTCTGCTTCAATAAATCATACTGTGGTATATTGGATTATTTGGTCAAATAGATTTTTAAAATGACAATGATATATATTAATACATGTCATGTAGTGTAAAGTCTGGTTATCTTTAAAACAAAGTGGTAACACTGACCCCTCTTCTCCAACAAAGCTGACGTAGAGTTTACTTCTCTGTAGATCTTTGCGCGAGTAACACATGATCTGATTGAAGGCGTCCTCCAGTAGATGATCTCTGCGGATTATCAACCTAAAACAAGCACAGGTTAGCATGAGTGTGAGAATGTGTTATAAAGCAAGACCTCAGCGTACCCTACAGATGCTCACTTGACTTTGCCTGGACCCTGTCCGTAGCCTTTAGTCTCCAGTTTGCGATAGAAATTCCGAAGTTTGGCTTCAAAGTCCCGTTTGTACGGCGCAGGGGCCCGAGCGTTGGCTCGTTGTGTACCTGAGAGGAAGAGATCATAGTTACAAGAGAGTTTGCTGAGAAAAGTGACTTTTATCAAACATAGATAAATGTGCATAAAATGTATAGATTATGTGGAACAATTCAGACTTTATTAGTCAAATTTGATGGCTCTTTACAATTGAGACTTCATTTATATATCTATATATCTATATCTGTATATGTATATATATATATATATATATATATATATATATATATAGATAGATAGATAGATAGATAGATAGATAGATAGATATAGATATAGATATAGAGATAGATATAGATATATATAGATAAAGATATATAGATATAGATATTCAATATCACAAAAATAAGTTGTTCAAACAGCAATAGCAACGCTTTGCGAGTGAATCATATTTCTTGAAAGAGATCCCATTTTTTATTAATTATTCAATATACTCAACATATTCAACAACATATTTATTATCATTTCTCCTAGAGTCAGAAAATTTGAACGTTACATAAATAAAATATAACTGAGATCTCCATTATATCTCCTGAAATAAAAAAGAGAAATCTCTGAGCAATAAAACTTCCACTGTCAATAAATAAATAAATAGTAGCAGTTGTACATAAGGGATATGGTGCAAAATTACTCTATTCTCCTAGACAATTTAAATTAAAGATAAAATAAATGACACATAACTGAGATCTCCATTATATCACTTTAGATATAAATGAACAACCGATGGATGGATGGATGGATGGATGGATGGATGGATGGATGGTCAGACAGACAGACTGGATGGATGGATGGATGAATAGATAGATAGACAGAGAGGATGGATGGATGGATGGATGGATATTTTAAAGGGTAAAAGTAATCAGAATGGTTTGCAAGCGAGCAAAAAAAGCACTATAGAACCTCTATTACAGAACCTGTAACCAGCGGACAGTGTAATCCCTGAGCGTCAGCGGTGACTAAAGTCAGATCAGGGTTTGTTAGAGCATGATTCCCTCTGGCACCGTGATGTCCGCCACACTCCAAACAGAGTTTTGAAAATCAGAGTGTCAGTATCACGGTTTAAAAGCAGCCTGCAGGGATTATCCAAAAACCCTAGACTCCAAACACACACCAAATCCCAAATAGCGGATCTGATGGATTTGGCAGCCAACTCAAAATATACCCAGGAAATCTGGCCGACTAAAGTCAAGCTCTACAACCAAACCAAAGCAATGCTGTGGAAGGATGGGTAGGACCAGGAACACAAATTTGCAATTATCAAATGAAAGAATTGTTTTAAATATCGTAATAGTATTAATAATAAATGTTTCTTGAAGTTTTGTAGATGAGACCGTGAGGAACAGACCAGGGGAGTTCTGAGGGGAGGAGACCGGAGACCCTCGAGGTGATTGACAGTAGCTGGGGTGCAGTAAGGCATGAGGTGGCACATACGACATCACTTCCTCTTCAAACAAGCTGCAGCGAGAAAAAGAGACAAAGATTGTTTGTGTTTGGAGGCAAACTCAAGATTTCTAAGATTCATTTCCCTGAGAAGCCAAATTGCATTAGATATCAATTACTCATTTAATAATTTTGTTTTTTCAAAGAATGTATTGTGAATTGCAGTTTTGTTTTGAGCTTAACACTGACATATGATATAATAGAACAGTTTATTGAACATTTAGTCCAAATCTAAAAAAATCTGCACATGTGTTTTTTTGAATGGTATGATATTTGATACATCAGGGTTTTATGGCTCATTTAGTATATGATATAGGAGAATATGGAGCTTTATGTGAATATTTTGAGGGGGAACGTTTTATTCAGAGGCACAAACTGAGAAAGATATGAAATTTGGTGCAGTTGTTGATATTTAAAAAGCCAAAAAGATAAAATGCTGATGGCCTGTAATGTAAATAAATCAATGAGATTTGACATAAAAATAAGTTTATATCTCCCAGTAATATGACTTAGTAAAATTATGTTTAAATGCTTAGTTTTATGATCAAAGCTCAAAACATATAATGTAATGCAATATAATAATGATGTAAGCATATGTATATAACTATAATACTGTAAATATAAGAGATTAACAAATAAACATTCATCAAAAGCCTGATGGATCATATTTGATACTCACATTTTAACTTGATTTTTCTATCAAATAAAAAAAAGTATGGATAAACTAAACTAAGTAACTAAAAGAACATAAAAAGTTGAGCCACCGTGCCGCCTCGTTTTTACAATTAGACAAAATTATTATATGTGCTAAACAGTATAATCTACCAATCAGATGACAAAACACATGTAGTCGATTGTGTAGAACAGGTTTCTTGGCGAAGTTTTGATTATGTTGATAAGGCCTTAGAAATTTGCATATCAAATATGATACAGTAGGCTTTATAAGGTTAAACTTTTTTTTCTTGCATCCATTTTTGCAGGGTAAATTCACATTAATCACTGCAAGAGTACCTGAGCAAAATCACCAAGTCTGCATCGCTGGAGAGGCGAGCTAAACCCGAAGCTCCCTCATTACGGATAAACTGCACCTTCTCCCTGTGGATTAGAAACGTCAACATTTTCATAACCAATAGCTCAGAACTGAGGTTTGATTTGTAATATTTCTCTGAGCCTCACCTGAGTGAGTGATTCCTAATGAGCTCAGGCTGCCTCTCCTGAAGGATCTCATATACGTTCGGCTGCCGCAAAAATGCCACTATTTTATCATTGTAGGCTATAAAGAGAGGAGCAAAGCAATTGGTGAAATGTCAAATGAAGATGCTTCAAAAGTTATAACTCCACATTTTGATAAAACTATGCTTTATGAAGGATTTAACAAGTGAACAAATCTAGTTCTGTCTAAACACTTCCTGATGAAGCTTGGCTTGAACCGGCTCACCAACAGGAACTACATCTGGACACTGGTTGCGATTGGCTGAGAAGGTGTTGGAGGGGCGTGGCAGTACAGCGGGTCCAGCATGCCGAGGGTCATCGCCCACCTGCAGCACAGACAAAATAGAAAGTGACCACTATGTCCTCACATCCACAGGACGTCCCACAAGACAACATTAGTTTACTGCAGAAATACTGTATGTGAATATTGTGAATAATGTTTATTATATAATACATGTGTGTGTACATATGTATACCTGTGTGTGTATATATATATATATATATATATATATATATATATATATATATATATATATATATATATATATATACACACACATACACACACACACTGTATGTGAATATTGTAGCATCTAACATAAAAGTTTGTGTTTATTATATAATATATGTGTGTGTACATATGTATACCTGTGTATATATATATATATATATATATATATATATACATACATACATACATACATACACACACACACACACACACATATACACATATATATATATACATATATATACACATATATATATATATATATACATATATATACACACACACGTGACTTGACAATGTGTGTGTGTGTGTGTGTGTGTGTGTATATATTATACATATACACATTTAAATGTACAGTATATATATATATATATATACACACATACACACACACACACACACATATACACATATATACATATATATATACATATATACATATATATATATATATATACACACACACACGTGACTTGACAATGTGTGTGTGTGTATATATTATACATATACACATTTAAATGTACAGTATATATATATATATATATATATACATACACACACACACACACACACACACACACACACACACAGTATGTGTGCATTTGTTTATACACACACATGTATGCACATATATATATATACTGTACATTTAAATGTGTATATGTATAATATATATACATACACACACACACACACACACAGTCAAGTCAATTGTATTTGTACAACGCTTTTCAACATATATATAAAATAATAGGATTCAGTTGCTTGTGCATAATTCACCGGATATGTGCTCCCTAGTGAGTGTTCTTTAAAGATGAAAGCTTCATTAAGGGCCCTGTGACTAAAGATCTGACAGCTCTTTTGCTAAAGCCGAGTGGATTGTAAAACTTTCCCTGGCCTTTATTCCCCAGGTGTTTATATAAGCAGAGGGACTTTTTAATTAAGTGAGATCATTTGCATTTTATCTTATGAAGACACAGAGGATTTAACGATTAGTGGAATAATATTTAGACACAATATGTTTACATGCATACACATATGGTCCACTGACAAACGCACTCACACGAGGGATTGTGGGTGGACTGATGTGAAAATGACACGGTGCATGCTGGGACACAGCGGAGGCCGATGCTGTGAAATTAATAAGCATATCTAAAGAGGCCTGAGAGGGCGATCTGTTCTCCACACGCCCCGACGTGACAGAACATCCGATTCCCTAATGAGAAACCTGCTGAGAGTGTTTTATCATGTAAAACTAAAGATATTTTCATTAGAATATCTGATCACTGTCACGTGCATGTTAAGCATTTTATTATTGGTTAAATAAAGGCTTGTGTCATGATCCACTACCATTCAAAAGTTATTATGCTTATGCTCACCAAGACTGCATTTATTTGATCAAACATTCAGTAAAAACTGTAATATTATGAAATGATTTTACAATTTCAAATAATTGTAATGTATTTTTAAAATGTATTTATTATGTGATGGTAAAGCTGAATTTTCAGCATCATTACTCCAAGTCTTTATTGTCACATGATCCTTCAGAAATCGTTATAATATGCTGATTTGCTGCTCAAGAAACATTTCTTCTTATTATTAATGTTGAAAACAGTTGTGCTGCTAAATATTTTTTGTGGAAACTGAGATATATTAAATTTTTTTGGATTATTTGATGACTAGAAAGCTTAAAGAACAACATTTATTTGAAATAGAAATCTGTACTTTTACTACTCACTTTTGATCAAACTCCTAGCTAAAAAAAATATTTGTATAAATCTTACCCTAAACTTTTGAACAGTAGTGTAATTTAGTGTCAATGATGAATTCATATGAAATCAAATTATTTTAAATCAATTTAATGCATTAAATCCTTCAAAAACAAATAAGCTTACTGACCCCAAATCTTTGAACAGTAGTGTATATGAACTACATCTGTACATGTTTGCAGAAATCGGCTAGTGTGTTGTGTGTAGTTGCCCCAATCAAAAGTCTCAAAGTTTAATTTAATTAATGAATGAAGTCAGAGGTTTGCAATGATGCTTGGTGCAAGCCACATGGGCGGAGCTTGCACTGTGTAGCGTGCAGCGTGTGATTGGAGGCTCACCTCCCCTGCGCTGTGGCTGCGCTGGCGGCTGAGGTGCTGGCGGTGGGCCAGGAGGATGCTGGGTCGAGCGCTCTGCAGTGGCAGGCGTGGGTCTATGAAGGTGGTGGCCCTGCAGTTATGGTCCACGAAGAAAGGCTGAGGGAAAAACACAATCATGTCAAGCTTTGCCAGCAGCAAGTAGGCCGAAGGGTTTAAAAGCACAAACGTGAAGCTCATATTTATGTTAAAGCACTTTAGATTAATGCGCCAGTAAAAACACTAACACATGAAATATTTACAGTAAGTGTTACGGTTGTACTTTCAAAGTATATTTTAAGCATTCATTTGCAGTACTACCTGCTTTCCTGCTAAGCTTCCATTATAAGCATATTACTGTAAAGCTCTTCCTGATACATCAGGAATCATGTGGTAATTGACAACAAGCCACTGATGAATCAAATATGAATTCACTTATGGTACATATTAGTAAATATGCTGAAAATAATTCAAAATATATCTATCTATAATTTTTGAATGTAAAAATATAAGGGACTAAATGTAAAAATAATCAAATATAGAAGAGAAAGATGGACAGTGAATGATACATACATATATATATATATATATATATATACACACACACACACACATTACATATATACACACACACATGCTGTTCTTTTGAACTTTCGATTCATCAAAGTATTCAGGGGAAAAAAGCACAACTATTTTCAACATTGATTATAACAAGAAATGTTTCTTGAGCATCAAATCAGCATATTAGAATGATTTTGACACTGTGACACTGAAGACTGGAGTAATGATGCTTACATATATAATATTTTAATATTATAATTATAATTTAATTCAATAGATATAATATTTCAAAATATTACTGTTTCTTCTGTATTTTTTAATCAAATACATTCAACCTGGTGAGCATTTGCTATCAGCAACCTTAAAAAATCTTAATTATTCCAAACTTTGAATGGTATATATATATATATATATATATATATATATATATATATATATATATATATATATATATATATATATATATATATATATATATATATATATATACATACATACAGGTGCTGGTCATAAAATTAGAATATCATCAAAAAGTTGATTTATTTCAAGAATTCAACTTAACAGGTGAAACTAATATATTATATAGACTCATTACATGCAAAGTGAGATATTTCAAGCCTTTATTTGTAATAATTTTGATGATTATGGCTTACAGCTTATGAAACCCACGAAAGCAAAATTACATGAAATCACACAGTAATTACACAGTGATACCATGGTCATTGAACCAGGTTTTGGTTCTTTTGGCAGTGTGGGCAGGTGCAAATCCTGCTGGAAAATGAAGTCAACATCTCCATAAAGCTTGTCTGCTGAAGGAAGCATGAAGTGCTCTGAAAATGTCCTGGCAGACGGCTGCGTTGAGTGGACAGCACAGTGACACCAGCCGATGACCAACACAGACTGTGGAAACTTCACACTGGACTTCAAGCATCTTGGATTGTGTGCCTCTCCATTCTTCCTCCAGACTCTGGGACCTTGGTTTCCAAATCAGATGCAAAATTTGCTCTCATCAGAAAAGAGGACTTTGGTCCACTGTGCTTTATTAAATCCAGAGTCCACGCAGCCGTCTACCAGGACATTTTCAGAGCACTTCATGCTTCCTTCATTTTCCAGCAGGATTTGCACCTGCCCACACTGCCAAAAGAACCAAAACCTGGTTCAATGACCATGGTATCACTGTGTAATTACTGTGTGATTTCATGTAATATTCAAATTTCCATGGGTTTCATAAGCTGTTAGCCATAATCATCAAAATTATAACAAATAAAGGCTTGAAATATCTCACTTTGCATGTAATGAGTCTATAATATATTAGTTTCACCTGTTAAGTTGAATTCTTGAAATAAATAAACTTTTTGATGATATTCTAATTTTATGACCAGCACCTGTATGTATATATATATGATTATAATAAATTAGTTTTTTGGCCATATTTTATTTTATTTAGAAATTCAAAGTTAAAAGCAGGGGGTAGATATCCAGAATGTGAACAAAGAACACAGAAGAGATGTTTCCAGACCTTTCCCGTGTGGTCGTGTTTCATTTCCCAGCCTCGCGGAAGATCCAGCTGTTTGTTGGCGAACATGTTGAGGAAGGCAACCAGGTCTCGATTGTGCTGGTAGCGCTCAAAGTGGTGCGTGTCCCGGCGCACTTTGCTGATCATGTGTTTTAGACATGTGTTACTTGTAAACATGCGGTAGGCACTCTGAGAAAGGAAAGGCAAACCGTCAAGGGTGTTTCATACCGTGTTAAAGCAATGCTAAATATGTAACAAAATTACTTTTACAACAACACAGCATTTCCCCAAAATTAGAGACAGAACCAGATGACTGGTTAGTAAAACACACTTGTTTTTATGGCATGATTGACCATAAATTCCCTTCAAGGGACTGGGCTTGTGGGTAGGCTTGCTGGGGTAGTCGGTGTTACACGATGTTCGGCTTTACATCGATTACATTACTTGGCCACTGCGGGACTGCACCCACAATCTTTTTTTTATATAGAAATAAAAACTATTTAGTTGAATTGAACAACGAACACTAAAACTACAGTGTAATATCATACAAGTATAAATTCCTTTTTAAAGGAGAACTCCGGTCAATTTTAACATTGAGCTCATTTTTTTGTACATTTGGAGTGCTGTCAGTACAGAGAACAACGACAAAAATCGGTGTTGCCTACACCATGTTATCCTCTTTTTAAAATTTGCACCCTGTTGACTTCAATGGGGCAAGTTTTAAACCTGCTTTTAGCCTCTTAACATCCTTGATGTGTCATTACAAGTGCCCAGCCATGTGAGTGATTCCTTCAGAGTGATCACGGGTGAATCTGACTGCAGTAGATGTGAAAGAAATATATAAAAAATGATGTTTATTCAGCCAGCGCACATACCTGTATTTACATCCTGTTTTCGGTCGAAGTCCACAGTAATCGATTGTCGAGTTCACGCGCATAGGTTTAGTACCTTTGATCACGCACGTGAACTCGACAATCGACTACTGTGGACTTCGACCGAAAACAGGATGTAAATACAGGTATGTGCGCTGGCTGAATAAACATCATTTTTATTCATATCTTTCACATCTACTGCAGTCAGATTCAGCCGCGTTCACCCCGAAGGAATCACTCACATGACCTGTGCACTTGTAATGACACATCAAGGATGTTAAGAGGCTAAAAGCAGGTTTAAAACTTGCCCCATTGAAGTCAACAGGGTGCAAATTTTAAAAAGAGGATAACACGGTGTAGGCAACACCGATTTTTTTCGTTGTTCTCTGTACTGACAGCACTCCAAATTTACAAAAAAATGAGCTCAATGTTAAAATTGACCGGAGTTCTCCTTTAATTGATAATTACATTGTTTAATTAAGGGTTGTACATGGTTTCCATGACGGAGTTTAAGATAAGTGTTTTCATTACTACTGGAGCTGCCAGTTTGCTAAGATTCAAATGACAGCAACCACAAACTATGCAAAAGCGACAGTCCTTCCAGTGCACTCAGTGTCCGAATTCACTCATTCACTCCCTCAAGTGGAGTATATTAATGGACTAATGTAGGGAATAGTGAATGAGGGTATAGGGAGCGATTCCGAACAAGATTGCACTAATTACGTGACGAGAATAAGGAGAAATGACTGACAAGATGATGGTGGAGGATTTGGTGCGCAATAGATCCTGAGCGTCATTGACAAATATCTTGTCTTGTAAATTCAAAAGCAATGGTTTTTTTACCGGTTTAAGCAAGTTTATATACCGGTGTGAACATTTTCTCACCATGACATCCGTACCTGTGGGTAAAAAAAGTGTGAATAATTAATGTGTTTGGAGACTAACAGGGTTGGAATGCAGTACGGTGAAGAAATCTGGGCTGGTGAGAAACTTGGCGCTGGGGGACTGAAGCAGCAGAGACAACCGGGAGCGAGAGCTAGTGGGCCCAACCACACCGTCCCGACGGTACTCTGAAACAGAGGACAGCTTATAGTGTGGTGTGTCTGTTGGGTTAAAACAAAAGATCTTTTTTTTCTCCCTCTATTCTATTTTTCCTTGTACCAAAATAACGAGACTCATATACTGTACAAGCAGTGCATTTCTATTGTGAGAGAGTACCAGGTATGGAGTGATGCAGAAGGTCAGCGTCGTCTGTGGGCATCTCTGCAGCCTGTTCGTCTGTCCTCTCATTGGTTATTGTCCTACGAATACTCTGATACCTGAACAAATATGGCATATTTTGCATTAATAATTTTGTACAAGGATAATTATACTTTATCCTTCATAAATATAATAAAATAATATTTTTTACAAATATTATTGTTAAATTAGTTGGTTATATATTAGCTTACTCTGCCCAGTTTTAAATAAATAAAAATGCAAAATAATAATTAATATTAAAGCTGGGGTAGGTAAGAATGGTCTAAAAAACTTATTTTTCAAATTTGTTTAAACTTTATGTATATATCAATACATAATTAAAATGTAAGTATTCTGAAAAAGAAAGTATAAAAATCGAGTGTATGTAGACCTCTAACGACTGTTTTAAAGACAGCTCATTATTTCCATTCAGTCCACCCTCTCCCTTCTGGGGTCCTTCCAAAGCCACGCCCCCAAAACACATGAACGCGCGACTCCGACAGCTGAGCTGGAAGACGCATTATTTACCTGAGACGAGCGGAGAGGAAGGAGCGCAGTGCATGTAGCATCATGTCAGAATCACATGTAATAAAAAAATCTAACTTTATCATTATGAATATAAACAAATAAGATATATTTTAGTAGCCTACTCACTATCAAGCTATCATATCGATATTGGTAAAGTTTAAAATATATATTTTTTGATTCGCTAACGAGCTAGTTATAACTATAAGGCAAAGCTAAAAACAGGTTGCATTGATACACGTTTTTCCATTTCCATTAGTTGCACTGTGATGAAGATGAATTTCGTGTAAGATTCATAACATATAACGTTAGGCCTACTAGCTGTTAAACATGTATTTTGTTATGTAAAGTTCCCCCCACAGCGGAGCCTGCCGTGAACGCGCAGGCTAGTAAACATGCAGGGTCACCGATGACGACGGATAAGGTCGCTAGATATAAGGTTAGCAGGTTTCAATTGTTGCTTTGCACAGTGCGTGACATTTTATCTGTATGTTATGCGGCTAGAGTTTTAACACTGAGTCAATGGGCTCCGACGGGCTTGTTTATCGTCATCAGTCTTTTTCCGTTTACCTGTCTTTGTTGTATGAGCAGGTTCCACTCGAGAAATTGGCAGTTTTGGTTGTTTGTCCGCCATTAGCACAGCTGCTCGGCACACCGGCAATCTTGATTTTGAATGACGGTACGCGCTGTGCAAGAGAGGGGCGATCAGCGTGTACGCGAACTTGATTGACACTGCTAAGACACTCCTCCTGGCTCTGAAGGCATCTGATTGGTTCTTTACATTCGCACCGAATGGCAGTGATTGGTCAGAGTTTTTACTGTCCTGCAGCTGCTACAGAGGTCTGATTGTTTTCATTCCTTTTTCTGAACACATAATGTATTGACTACTCTCAGGATGGAAGGACCATTTCACCCAGTATAAAAAAAAGTGTTTCTGAACAGGATTACCTACTATAGCTTTAAGTAATCATAATTGTAATTTTACATTTTATTTTTAATAAATTATACATATAATTTAATTGCATGTTTACTTAATAATACATATTAAGTAATCATAAATGTTATTTTTAATTTAATTTCTAATATATATACTTTTTTTTCAACATAATATTAAAATATTAAGCAGCACAACTGAAACAACACTGTTTCTTGAGCACAAAAATCTGCATATTAGATTATTAATTTAATTTAATTCAAATGGTGTAAACAAATCAAATGAATGATGCCGCATTAAATTAAATTAAATTAAATTATTAATCATTTATTTTACTTAGTAATATTATTTGTTTATTTGATTTGCACTTACTACTTTGCTTTATATTTGTGCCATACCTGTGAATTAGGAAAATGTGTATGCCACAAATACTTATTGCAAGCCATAAAAGTGTATTTTGTATTATTTTTAGTAATGAAGGGAATATTCCACATATGTGATGATGGCATATAGAGTTCAACAGGCAAAAAATAACAACTTTAGGAGTAAAAAAGCATCATAAATAAACTTGACTATCGTTTTTACTGACATTTTGTGCTTGACGATCTTTTAGTTTTAGATGCTGCGCACATCTATGGCACAAATGCTTTTGCAATTAAAATGCATGCCAATAAACCAATAAAGGAAATCACGCCGAGGGAGAGAAAGCACGAGAGATGTTTTGATAGAGCATGATAATGGCAGAACAGATTAGGCTGCTGTGGTGACATTTTTAAAGAGCATACGAGTGAGGATTAATAAATGGCATTTCGGACTCGGATAAATCCCAAGATATTAGAACTTAAGGTCACTGTGTGCACAGAACACTCTATCAGAACTCACTCTAATCACAGCTGAGGGACATGCCATCTTGTGTGAGTATAGCGTGCACGTGTGACTGACCTTCGGTTAAGCTGCTCCATCTGTTGAATGGAGTTGGATCTCTGTAGGATCTGAGGTGCAGCTGGAGCAGTGGGCCGCTGCCAGGTGGTGGTTCTGTTCACGTGATCCACATAGAAAATCCTGCCGTGGCTGTCAATACGGGCTTCCCAGTCTACAACATACATGTTATAATGACCATGGGCAATTATAATGTTAGTCAAAGGCTGTTTTCATTGTCTGCGTGGACTGAAAAGAGCTTTGTGTTATGCTCATTATAGTATGACTACATAGGACAGTGGTTGGGTGAATCTCACACAAAGACAAAAATGCTCTCTCACTTGGCGGAAGAGGCTCGTCCACTCTCTGATAGCGGCTGATGTCATGACGCGCTGAGTGAAGGGAACGCATTGGCTGGAGGCCGTTCACTTGAGCACTGGCTCCTTCAAAAGGGCAAAATGAGTTTAAAGTTGCATTGTGAATATAATAAAATCAATGTAAACATCAATATACTATACACAGATCATTCATAAAGTCCTCTATTACTCCGGTAGATTTATTCTGTAAAGCCAGACAGGAAATTAATTAATTATATTTTATATAAAACATATAATAATTCAAAAATATATTGAATTGTTATTTTTAATTGATGCAATACATTTCTTTTTCGTTTTATATTTTTATAATTGTTGTGTTATACTATTTTATATTTTAATATTATCAATTTTATTTTAAGATTATTATTAAAATAATGTTTTTAAATATTTATATAATACATTTTATTTTAGTAATAACAACGAATAATGATTTTATTTATTGTAATATAATTATTTTTATATTATCAACAACAAATGAAAATCAGATAAAGTATGTTATATTTTTTATATAATAAAATATTATTTGCAATATTATTCATGCTCTTAATATTTATATATTATACTTTAATACTTTTAAATCTATTTTTATTACTATTATCATTCCTATCAACAAATGTGATATACTATTTAATATTAAAATAGTATTTATTATAATAAAATATTATTGTTATTATTATTCATGTTCTTAACAGTTAATATTTAAATGCATTCAATCATAATTTCCATTTTTTTATTAATGTGCAGAAAAGTTAAAACTGATGGGAAACCTGAAGTTTGATCTCAGCTCTCTCATAAAAGTTTCCCGATGCTGATTTACTTCGTAAATAACATGTATGGTCACACAGTTACCTGTCTCTCCATCTGTTACCGTGGCAGCCTGTGCTGCATCAGCTGGAATCCTCTCTTCATTGGTTAATTCCGTCCCTTCAGCCTGTGATGCGTTCCCTGATGCTTGCAGACTCCGCCTCCTCTGCCAGATTTCAGCGTCTTCTTCCTCCTCATTGGCTGCCTCACTGGAGTTCCCCTGCTCTGCTGTGGCTCCGCCCCCTTCACCAGCTTCATCACTGCCAGAAGCCTGTGAGGGCTCTGTGACAGCAGCAGCCTCTGTTGATCCTTCATCCGCCTTCAATGCAACTCCTTCCTCATCCTGTGAGAAATGTTTTAGGCAAAATGATACAAAGGAAGGACTACATAACAAAACAAATTTGTGCAAATTATTAATATTAATTCATTACTATCATTATTATTTTTGTTATTATGCATAAAATTATGAGTATATCAAGTTTAATGTTTACAATAAATGTAAAAAATGCCATAATAAATGTCTTTGTTACACATTATGTGTAGTTATTACTATGGTAATTAATTACTATAAATTGTGCTTAATTAAATGTAACTAACCCTAAACCTAACCCTATAGTAAGTACATGTAGTTAATTAATATTACTCAGTACTTAAATGTATAATTGAAGAGTTCAGATGCAAAAGCCTCTAAGTGCCATCTGAAATTTTCTTCTAGAATGATAATTTTCATCAAGCTCGTATATTTGAGTTTTTCACTTAAATGGCAATGAAAACTACCTATTAATTGTCATTTAAGTGAAATTACTGAACTCTTTCAATTACACTGTAACACGGACACCTTATAAATAAAGTGTAACCAATTTATTAAAGTTTATATTAAATGTAACTACATAACTATAAAACTGTACTGCTAACTACTTAAAACCTGCATGCAAACTGTGGTAATACAACATATTTCCATAACAGGTAAAAACAAACAAAAGACGGCAAACCCTTCAGACCTGTATTTTGAAAGCTGGCTGGTGAGAGCTTCCCGTGCCTTGTGTTGAGTCTCCAGAGGCAGAAGCTTCTTCTTGGCCACCATCGGCACCTCCATTTTGGCTCTTTATGGTGCCACTGCTTGACCCTGACGCTGTGGCTTCAGTATCTGTGGCGCTGCTCGCAGCTTCCGACTCGAGCCTCTCCCTGGCTTTCACGGGACCCTTCCCTTTGTCCTGTGCAGAGGAGGTGTGTCCATCAGACCGAGGAGCGCCATTGGTCAATGCCGTATCCCGGGAGGCGTGTCCCTCCTCGTCTTCATCAGAGTCTATATGTAACATAGCATTGAGCCGCGTGTCAGTGGGGAAACTAGAGCGTAGTTTAGGTGAGGGAGCCCCAAGCAGTCTGTCTCCGGGGCCCTTCGGGGCCTCAATGGCATCCAGGTAGTCGTTAAGCGAGGCCTGGCGATGAGTATGGGCCGGGGTTACTTCGGCCATATCTGGGGCTCCTTCTCTCAAGAGCAGATCCTCATCAGGGTCCATCATGCACTCGTCAGTCCTAAAGGCGTCACCGTGCAGGGACCCTTCGGAGCCAGTGGGCGAGGGGCCCCGGGCCATGCGGGAGGCAGGATGCAAGACGTCCTCGTCGTCTGATGGGCTCCCAGGATCTCCGTTCATAGAGGAGGCTCCCAACAGAGAGCCCATTGCATCTACAAAATCACATGACACTGCATATTAAAAACAATAAGCCACAAGTGATTTAACCACGATTAATGGATCTTGCAAGGCATGGCAAAACAAACTAAAATGCCCAAAAAAACCACTAAAACGAAATGTTATAAGAAATGTTTCTTGAGCAGCAAATCAGCATATGAGAATGATTTCTGAAGGATCATGTGACACTGAAGACTGGAGTAATGATGCTGAAAATTCAGCTTTGAATCACAGGAATAAATTACATTTTAAAATATATTCAAATAGAAAACAAATTCTTATAAATTGTAATAATTTTTCACAATATGACTGTTTTTACTGTGAGCAAAAGAGACTTGGTGAGCATAAGAAACCTTTAAAAATCTGAATGGCTTTTGAACGGTAGTGTATGTACTGATAAAGATCCTGTAATTGTTACCTTCATGTCCGTTGGAGGTGATCTCCACCCTGAAGAGAAGCTGTCCGCTCACATGGTCTGTCGGTAGACGCCGGCAAAGCGTGTAGCTCACATGTAGATCACTTTTTTCCAAAAACAGTCATACAGAAAACAGTAAGTTTAAAGCGAGCAAGTTAAAAAATAATAATTTGTAATATCATTTCTAATTTATCTAATAATTTTTTTTCCCCATTTTATTTTATTCTTACGATAGTAGTTCTGAATTATTGCACAACTTATGTTTCCATAAATGTCAGAGGACAGAAATGAACTGAAAAGTTCCTGGAGGAAATGACTCTGTTGTTAATGGAAGCTCATGTATAATAGATCCTCTCAGGCATATTTAATAGTGAATACTGACCCCGCTGTATGTCTCTCCAGCAGTCTCTGCACCGGCATCGTCAGCTGACCTAAAAAGCGTTTGATGATCGGGCGACTTTTTGCAAATTTGTCCTTGACCTCAATTTCCAAAACGTCCGTCATCAGTGCAACAAAAGTGTACTTCTGCAGGGGGAAACGAATAGAAGTATTAAAATTCTGACTTTACTCTTATTTACTTACCATGCCACTGTAATATCATGACGTTCTTTGAAATACAGTGTGTTGAAGTACCATGTAAATACACTGATATGGCTTATCATTTATATAATTCACTAGGTTATTTAAAATTAAGAAAAATATTTACGTTTGAGAAATCTTACCAACTTCTAGTTCAGTAGTTTCTTGGAAAATCTGAGGTTCAAGCCTTGCTCAAGGACACAAAGCACTCACTGAAAACTAGTTTGAAACTGGTCACCACTAATGAATGACCCAGTCCGAATATGATTTACCTCTCCGTGCCACACAGGGTTAGTGGTGTTGGATATGATGGAGCTTCGTCTCTCTTGGCCGTGGTGGGTGAACGTAGGGAAGCCGTGTCTCTTGCCTGGTTGGATACTCATCTTCAGATAGGGGTCCGGATTAAAAAACATGCCCTTCTTCAGACCCTGAGCCCTGATATCTGCAATATACACATATATATTACTATCCCAGTGTGAGCTAGCAGCATTAAAAAAAATCTATCTATCTATCTATCTATCTATCTATCTATCTATCTATCTATCTATCTATCTATCTATCTATCTATCTATCTATCTGCACTAGCAGCTCATTACCACAAGAGGGCAGATATACAGCAGTTTTACTTAAGAAAGCAACACAACAATTTATTTGTGAGATTGTATATCCGGGATAGGATGAGATATTTGAAATCATTGTAAATTATTCAGCAATGTCAAATTCATTAAACAGATTGTTCACCTTAAAATAAAAAATCCGTCATCATTTACTCACCCTCGTGTCGATCCAAACCTGTATGACTTTCTTCTCTGGAACTTAAAAGAAGATATGTTGGTAATCAAACAGTTTCGGTTCCCATTGACTTCCACTGTATGGACAAAAAATACAATGGAAATCAATGGGAACCAAAACTGCTTGGTTATCAACATTCTTCAAAATATCTTCTTTAATGTTCCACACACACACAAAAAAAAAAGTCATAAACGTTTAGAACAACACGAGGATGAGTAAATGATGACAGAATTGTTATTTTTGGATGGACTATACATTTAAGCCAAATTAACTACAGTATATTATTTTGTGCACAAATTGTATATTGTGGCTATTGTTAAATTCTTCTTTTTTTTTTTACTATTTACTGAACATTGCCGTTTTTCAGAACAATCCATTGTTTTACTATAGTTTTATTATCTGGTTAAGGAAGGTTTGGGTGTATGGCCTCTCATACAGCTTCTGACATTATATAGAAATCAGTTTCATAATGAAATATTTGGTAAATATCCACTATTCTTACCTGATAGAGTAAAGCTGACCAATTTCCTGCAGTGTTCTGTGACAGACTGTCCATCCACCTGTCCCTCTGTCCCGACCTGCAGAGGACACCATAACACACAATTACACATTATGATATAGAGATATAGACGCCCTAGCAGCCTGCATAATTAATATCCCTACACAAACATAACAAGCACGATTGAATGCCTGAGCTGAAGCAATGGACAGAGAACCAAAAACATTTTCATTTAGAAACTGATTGGTGATAGGATAAGCTCTGTTCAAATATACCAATAGCCAATATACACAAACATCAAATTATATATTCATTTATAAACTGCAGGCAGGTAATTTCTTTTAATGTATATATCATATAGTATACTAATACTAGTATACTATATATATATTCAATATCACAGAAATAAGTTGTTCAAACAGCAATAGCGACGCTATGCGAGTGAATCATATTTCTTGAATGAGATCCCATTTTTTATTAATTATTCAATATTCTCAACATATTTATTAAATATTTATGCCATATATTTATTCAATTTAATATATTTTACAGCAGTATTTTGGTAAAACTAGGGTGGTTATAATGACTTTAGCAGAAGAGATGTTCAGACAGGAGTTTTCATTCAGGATCAGGATCATGGTTATGAATAATTTAATCACATTATAATGTTCCTGCTCATTAATGTGGCAGCGTGATTTATGATTATAGACACTTGTTCAGTGGCAGAGCCCCAAAATGATGGCTTTTGAATGACGGTGAGATGTAATAGGCCTATATAATATAATATACATTTCCATATGTCAAACCGATGCACATTTAACTCACATTTTGGTCAAATTTTTGGTGTGTATTCGCTCAAAACATGTCCTGCATCAATCTAAACCATATAAAATAGCAAGAGGAAACAGTAATTATATCAAAACATCAATTTTATAAAAAGTTCAGTTCAGATTGAATCCAGAAAATATTCCATAAGCTTTAAGTATGCAGACCTCAGACCTTAGATCACAGTCACATGATCAGATGTATTAAAGGGGTGATATAATGCCCTTTTCACAAGATGTAAAATAAGTCTCTGATGTCCCCAGAGTGTGAATGTGAAGTTTAAGCTCAAAATACCCCAGATATATTTTTATATAGCATGTTAAAGTTGTCACTTTTTGAGGGTGAATGAAAACGCACCGTTTTTGTGTCTATTCCTTTAAATGCAAATGAGCTGCTGCTCCCGGCACAGAGGGCGGAGCTTCAACAGCTTGTAAAACCGAAGTCAGAAAGATGGAGAGACTCAAGAAGAAGTGACAACATGTAGACAACATTTCTGAATGGTTAGTTGGTGAATTTATGTAGTTTATGTGTAGTTGTCTTCTAGTCATTGATTAGCATATTCTGTCTTGATAATCTATAAATCACGTTCCTGGGGGCGGGGTTTATGTAAATTTTAGGGTTGGTGATGTCACTAACCCGGGAGGAATGTCGTGTAGTCCCTACCAGCCGTTTAGTCCTTAAAAAGCTATTTCTTTAAAAGAAAATTTCTCCCTTTGCTTTGAACTTTGAGCGTCGTAACTTTGCAGATGTTGTTTATGCTCAAACAGCAACATTACACACTAAATAAAGTTAGAAAAGTGAAATCATATTCAACCACCCCTTTAATTAATTTCCATAGCACAAAAATAAGTTCAAACAGTTGTTCAAACAGCAATAGCGACGCAGTGCGCGTGAATCAATCCGTTAACTATGGGTTCAAGTTCAAGCTCATGTCACAGAGGGTGGAGTGTGCCCTTTAGACTAGTTCTGTGGCGTCGTGTCGGCAGCCAGGCGCTAAGCATATCAAAGAGCGCTCTCTACTTCCTGTGCATTCCCTGCATGCCTGTGAACATGATACGTCTCTGTGGAGCTCAGGCAAACTCCAGCGCCTCGTAATGGAGCCTGCAGATACACAGGCAGAGAAAGACCAAGAAACACATGCAGGCAGAGACGATGTGAAGCCGATCGATCACACATGCTTTTGCTGCTTTTGTGCATAAGGATGAGCTTCGTTCGAATTTACAAATAGCAAATATACACAAAAATCTAATTCGTTTCATATTAATGCAATTAATGCATTGCTTGAGATTGAGAACCATAACAGACTTAAATTTGGCTAGTGAAATATATTACTTGGAATTAAATTACCATTCAAAAGATTGGGGTCAGTAAGAATTTGTTTTTTTTTAACGTAATTAATGTTAAATTAATGACATTCATAATACAGTTCTGTTTCAAATAAATACTGTTCTTTTAAACTTTCTATTCATCAAAGAATTCTGAAAACATGTATCATGTTTTACACATAAATATTAAGCAGCACAACTGTTTTCAACATTGATAATAATAAGAAATGTTTGCAAATCATCATATTAGAATGATTGCTGAAGGATCATGTGAGTAATGACTGGAGTAAACAATGGATCAAGATCAATGGATCAATGGATCAAGTAATGACTGGATCAAGACTGGAGTAATGATGCTGAAAATTCAGCTTAACCATCACAGGAATAGATTATATTTTAAAACATTCAAATAGAAAACAGTTCTTTTAAATGCTAATAATGTTTCACAAGTTACATTTTTTTACTGTATTTTTTATTTTCTTTAAAAGGCAGCCTCTGTGAACATTACAAAATCAATTCAATAATTGAATATTCAATATTCAATATCCTTTTGAATATAAATGCCTCAGTGTAAACACTTTAAAAGTGCTGTTTAAATATTGCATTTAAAATGATTTATCAATGTACATTTAACTATATTTTTAAATACGGAAAAAAATGGTTTTAAACATTCTATTTTATTTGTCAATATGAAAAGTGAATTATTTAAAAATTTTCTTTTATTAATTAATAAATTGATATTTCTAATAGAAACCCAAAGTCCTCTACAACTCCAATTCCATTTTCGTGACGTGACAATAATGGAAATATGATAGGCATCAATTGAACCTGCGCTTCCCAAATAAGCTCCACAGCTCACTGTGTTGGAGTATATGCATTAATCTCTAGTCTAGGCTATGGCTCTGACATATAATATTGACCTAAACTAACTATTGACCTGACCTACTATTATGAAAATGTAACGTTATGCCATTTTGATGAGAGATGCTTTCAGATGTTTCTCTGAAGTTCACGTGTGACAATCACTTTATGAGTGAAAATACTCTTTTCAACCACAATTCAAAGATTTACACAGGGACCCATCTGATGCCAGCAACTCGATGTTTTAAATCCAACACTCAACAGAGTCAGACACTTACTGTAACTCCAGGGTTCTTGACAGTGATGCAGGAGGTTGTGGCCCTCAACGCTCCACTCACTCCATGGTAATATTTGAAACAGATTTTGGTCTCAGCTGAGAAATATAAACACAGGGTCATGTTACTGACAGATCAAATTTTTTAAATACAAACAGCACATATGGTATCTCCATTATTATTCTCATATTTGATTATTGTTTCAGCCTAAGGCAGGACGCTCACAGACCATCTGACCCATAATGCACACAAAAATGGAAAGAGCTTTCCCAAAAGTGCAAGCTGTAATCTGATTGGCTGCTACACTAAGCGTTTCATAGAAGAAATCTTGCCAAAGTTTGCGAGATTCATTGCATCTAATATTACTAAGATATTGAAGAGTTTTGTAAGAGACATTGGGCCCTATTTTAACGATCTGAAACGCAAGTATCAAACGCGAAACGCAAGTAACTCTGTGGGCGGATCTCAGGCGCTGTTGCTATTATACCGGCGGGATAAATGACTCTTGAGCTCGACGCAAATCTAAAATGGGTTGGTCTAAAGTAGCTACATTACTCATAGGTGTGATTTGGGCGTAACGTGAAATAAACCAATCAGAGCATCATCTCACATTCCCTTTATGAGCAGGTGCGCTTGTTCCATGGCAGATTGGTATTATAACAGCAGATTTGCCAGGCGCGCGCCAGGAGCGGTTCACAGCCGAGGAGACCGACGTTCTCGTCAGGGCCGTAAAACACAGAGAAGTGACATTGTAAGGGGATGGGAGAAACCCACTTAAATTAGCTTCGGTTAAACAGGCGTATAATAATTTGGGTAAATGTGTAAGCTAGATTTATGCCTATTTTTCACATCTTCATGGACACCATAATTATTTCCCTCGTGTGGTAATATTTTTCCTTGTAATTATGTATGGTTTGCAAAAATGTCAACTGCTGCGTCTGTGTAGATTAGAGAAGCAAAGTGTATGCGCGTTGTGCACACGCTACATTATGGCCAAGCATGCGCCCTTAAAATAGCATCTGAATAACACGCCACTGACTTTAGACTAGGTTTTTCCTGGTCTGTGGCGGATTTGTTTTCTGGAACTGCAAAATAGCACCAGGGAACGTTTGAGTCGCAACACGCCTCCTCTTTGCGCTGAACCGCCCCCGGGGTCGCAAGTTCATTCCCTAATTTACCGACGTGCGTCTGTGGAGGGAAAAGTCCGCTGTGCGCAGATGCAAAATAGGAATGATACATGCGTCGATGTACAAAGTCAATTGCGCTGGGTGCAAGATAGGGTCCATTAAGTAGTAAGTGAGCCAGATATCTGTATATTTATTTAGCTTGTCTCTCAAATTTACATCTCATTTCAGCTTTACTTGGTCCTAAACATCCCAAAAATTCAACACGATAAATCTAGAAATATACATTATACAGGACATGTCTGACCAACATGTAAAGCGCTCAAACATTGTTTGTTTTGTTTTTACATACTGAATAGGAGCAGATTTATCGCAAGTTAATAATAACAGGCATAAATGAAAAATTTGTATTTGACAGAATATGCACTTTTGTTCTCTTATATCTAGTTAGTTTGCTACTAAACTTGCTGCACAGGTAACTAAGTTTCTACACTACCGTTCAAAAGTTCTAAAAATCAGTAATATATTTTTGTGTTTTTGAACGAAGTCTCTTATGTCCACCAAGGCTTCATTTATTTTATCAAATATACAGTAAAACCAGTAAAATTGTGAAATATTATTACAATTTAAAATGACTGTTTCCATTTGAATACATTTTAAAATGTCATTTATTCCTGTGATGCAAAGCTGAATTTTCAGCATCATTACTCCAGTCTTCAGTCACATGATCCAACAGAAATCATTATAATATGCTGATTTGCTGCTCAAGAAAATTATATGTGATATTATAATACTATATACTGACCCCAAACTTTTGAACGGTAGTATGCCAAACATTAGATGCCATTTAACTTGTAAACTTTACCAGATCCATTGATTAATTAATGCTTTCACAGTACTGTAGCACAATTATTAAATAAAAAAATAAATAAAAAAGGCGCATATGATTTTTCAACACTCTCACTTACGCTCCATGAAGTAAGGTCCGGCCTCAAGCCTCCAGACGATCTGCCCTCTCTGAGTGCCGTTCACCCCGCGGTTCTTCGAATCCCAAACGTTAGCGGGACACGTCTCATCTGTGTCGGCACAAAAACGTGTAAATATTTGCCTTATGCATAAATAAATGACTAAGATGAAGGGCCTCCACCAGGAGTCAACATCTCTTATTTTCAACACATGGCTGTGAAACAACAGGATTGGCTGATCGATCGTGCCATGAAGCCGCCACACCTCAGTCACATTCTCTCAAGAGCTTAAAGTCTTTTCTAAGGCTCTGTGTCTGTCCTGAAGGTAAGGAACCATGTTCTTAGTTGGTGTTTCCTGTTCTTTAACTCCTCAGCTCAACATGGCCTTGATCAAACAAACCTCCAGCCAGCTCCATCTGTTTGCCTCTCTCATAGATCTCACTCCATGCAGAGAGCCGTAATACAGCTTACTGCCCTATCATGCACGCATAATACAGTAAATACAGCATACTCAAGGATATATATATATATAGAGAGAGAGAGAGAGGGAGAGAAAGAGAGAGAGAGAGAGAGAGAGAGAAAGAGAGAGAGTGTGAGAGAGAGTGAGAGAGAGAGAGTGTGTGTGAGAGAGAGAGAGAGAGAGATTATTCATTATGTATTTATATTTACTGAGTAATATATAAATCTATCTTTAAAATGTTAATTATTTAAAAAAGAAATTTAATTTTGAAATTATTTTTAAAAAGATTAAATTTAAATATTCTAATAATTTCTTTTATTTATTTATTATTATTATATATGTGTGTGATATATATATATATACTGTGTGTATATACAGTATATATGTGTGTGTGTGTGTGCTATCTCTAGATAATTATATAATAGCTTTATTTTATTTTAATACAGAAAATTATTTGAAAATATAATGTAGAATAATGTATATATAATGTAGAATGTAGAATAATGAATCTTCATTTCAGGTGTCAGAGTAAGAAGAGTGCAGTAATGAAGTGATTCAGAGCTACAGGATTCAGAGCGCTGTGGGTGAACCCATGAGCCCATGAGCACATTAGCTTCAGTTTCCAGTCTGAGCTTGTCTAATCAATACAGCCACATAAACCAGAGACCCAATGACCCACTGATTATCTCTCTGTGACACAATCTTCTTCTCCTTTCTGCCCTCTGATTCAGGACAACCCGTCTCTGAACAAAAGAGAGAATAACCTCTAATGACAAATCTCCCAATTAAGCAATCAGTCTGAATTAGGTGGAATTAGGTCTTATTAAGACGCGAATGTGTGATGTGTCAAATCTGTCCAGTTGCCGGAAAAAAATAAAAATATCAAAAATCAGATTTTAAGCAGACTTGTTCTGACCACTTTTGTATGCAATTTGAAAATATAAAATAAGCTGTTTGGAAAAGATTTGATTTCAAGTTATTAATTCGGGATGCAGCATACATTTAACGTCAGACGTACTGGAAAAAAATACACTTTCCGGATCCCATTTCAGCACTTGCTAAATGACAGTCCAGACAGTAAATCTAAAGATTGGATTTGACAAGCAAATCAGCATTGGATGCAGTGTGACCTAATATAAAGATACAAAATCAATTTGACATAAGTAATACTTTTTTAAATAAATCAAATTATTTTCTCTATTATTACAAGAATAAAAGTGCTTGTGAAACTTTATTTGTACATTTCTAGCTGCAAGTGCAAGCTATATATTTCATGCAGTCAGTGTAAAATACAGGTTAAAGAAAGATTTTAGCATGATCCATCTATGCATTCAGAAAAACTAACAAGCAGCACAATATGATCCAGAATCCATTTGCACAAATGTCCACAGTAGAGTCAGAATATGAAGTCACAATCTCCTGAGCTATGAAAGAGAAACCTTTGAGCAAGACAATTGAAAACTAATTGAGTGTACATCAGAGAATGGACCTGCCGGTATGCATTTCCAAACAATCATAAAATGAATCATGAAGAAGAAAGGGACATTCAGAAGTGAGATTCCTCTGAAGAAAGGATTACAGCTCGTGTTTGTCTCTCGGTGTGATAGCGGCTTGTGATCAGTAATTTCGAGAGGCTCTTTATTCAGTCAGACCCTCAGTGAATAGACCAGCCTTGTCTACTGTGATCTACAGCAGCTCATCTGAAACTATATCACAGCGCTGACACTGGGCCTCTGTTCCTGAACGTCTACAAAACCCCACAATTCACCCCGCGTGTCACATGACTCACGTAAAAATCGATCATCTCTGACTCCAGCAGTGCCTTGCATCATCCAGTTTCCCAGAAAAAAACAGCTAAATGCTTTACTGTAAAATCAGGACATATTCTGAGCACATCATCAACAATAAGACCAGTGAATAATGCAATATTTAATGTGTTAAATGTAACACAGTTAACACGCTTAACTAATGCGACAGTAAAAATAACAGAAAATTTGCAGCTGTCTTTGAATCTTGTTTATCTGAAAGTGTTGAAAGCCAATTTATTTATAGGTACCTAAATATATGCATATATACATTTATATACATAAAATTAGAGATGCACGATATATCGGTATCGGCCGATATATGCTAATTTTTTAGGTTATTGTTATCGGCCCGATAAGAAAATTTGTCCGATATATTAAAGCCAATAAATAATGCATTATTCCCTTCAGCTGAGACACTTCAGATGCGCACTGTTCACCATGATGGCTTTAAATTGCTTGAAATATGATTGGAATCACTTCAAATAAGGAAAATTCAGTTTTGTGCTGTGATATCGGCTTCATAAAATTGTGTTTTGGGACATGGCTTTTAATGGTGAAACTTTTGTTTTTGTAATCAGGCTCTCAAAAAGTATATACAAATTTGGATTTCGATATATCGGCCAATATATCGGTTATCGGCTTTCAAATATAAAGAATTATCGGTTATCGGTATCGGCCAAAATGTTCATATCGGTGCATCCCTACATAAAATAATATGTTTCAGGAAGAAAATAAAATGTTGTAACACCATTATGATTCTTTTCCATTATTTCAGGACATTTTCATGACAATTAAGCACATTTTGCCCTCAAATGATCATTAACGTGATTCAGACTTTTTACGTCGTTTTTGCCTAGACGTTTTACGAAGGAAGTTTTTTGTAATCCCCATTATTCTCAATTACGAAGAAAAAAATTAACAAATGTTCCTTTTAGTTATTTAAACCAGCATAAAAAGGCAGTAGAACAATTAATATCATATTTATGTACAGTATAAAGAGATTTACTTTGTATTGACATTTACTTGACCTCTTTTTAGTTTTGTCCAATTAAGTAAAAGTGAGGAAAATGAGCTTAATTTGCCACGAATGTTGTCATAATGCAAAAAAAAATAAAAAAATAATAATAATAATAATATAATAATATATATATATATATATATATATATATATATATATATATATATATATATATATATATATATTTTTTTTTTTTTTTTTTTTTTTTATTACTTTGGGCTGAGATTTGACCAAGTGTGTTGTTGGTATAGATTTTGTGATGGACATATTTTTAACAAAAAAGACTGAATGCATATAAAACTCATGAGATAAATATTTTTAATATTGTTTTATAAAATCAGCCAAATCAAACTTTTGGTCATTGTTTGGTCATATAAAACACGTCATATTAAGGCAGTTGTTCTGTTAGTGTGTAGCACAGGTCATAAATCAGGCCTTGGTCAGTCCCATGGGGAACATAAGACTATGAATGAAACTCCAGAGGATCTGAGTGGATCGATGACGCGCACAATCCCTGAGCGGAGGCCTTTCTCTGGGACAGGCCACAGAGGAATTCCCCCGGCCTGATCGATGGCCCCATGAAGCCGGCTGTAGTAGAGATCGGCTTTCACTGACCATGACTGTCAAACAGACCTGTGCTCACACCACATAACAGATTACTTACACTTGTATATAATAATATACATCTATCTTTAAGAATAAGCTAAGTTTTTATGTCAACTAAATCATGAAATCTCATATAAACAATATTTGTACTATTTCTAAATAATCCACGAGTAATGATTGCATGCTTTTGTGGGTGCTTGAGGGGTTTTATGATATCAATATTCGATCCCTAGATAACCCGTCCCCCTCCAAGTTACTTTTTGGCTGTTAACCATTTGCAAAGCAAAAGACAAATCACAGAAAAGTAACAGCACACGAGCTGCACAATTCAAGGTATCATTACTGTAACTTGCACCACTAAATCCCCACTTCCAAGAAGCCAAATCTATAGAGATAGTATTACTGAAGCGGTTTTGATCCATTTGATTCAAGCTAATGCTTTTCTTTAGCTGAGAAAATTTTATGAAGTATAGTTTTCACTAGTTTACATTACAAACGTAACTTAAAAAGCATTAGACCCAGAAAGACAGATCCAAATATTTCAAAATTTACAGCACTTTCTGATAATTTAGTCACTGGTGTTATTTAAGAATATGATGCCAAATGGATTTGCCTCTCACACAATATTTAATTTAATTTAATTTCTATGGTTAGCTAATTAATTTTAAATAGCTAACAATCAATACACTACACAGTGGAAAAGGGAAATCAAATGTGTCCACTTTACCTGCAATTATCCAAAATGATAAAATAATAATGTCTCCAAACGTAACAAATGTGTGTATAGTTCATTGCAAGTCAGTGAATGGTTAATTGTATTGCAGTTGCTCAGCTAGTCTGTATCTAGGGATACTGGTGGGTTGAGCTTTTTCATGGTTGGTTGGCATCTCATCATTCTCATGGGACGCTAATCCTCCCACTTCTCCTCTACAAATCAAAACTACGGCGGTTATGGGCTCTCAAAAGCATCTACAATAATGCTGAGTAATTAGATTCAACCATCAGTGCAAGTGCGGAGGAGAAGACGAGATAAAATGTAGCTGATGACAAGGTGCAATTAAGCCAGTGTATAACAGAGTCAGCAGTTTATATATTTTCATTTGCTCATTCGCTTGCAGTCTTTATGACAGATTTTACCATGCAATGGTAGAGATGTCTGGTTTCTGCTATATTACTTATGATGTGATACACAGCTTTGTTGATTATAATGGGAGTAGCGATGCTCATAAATAAATAAATAAATACTAATTTAAGGTCATACAGATAAGAGTAAGACAGATAAGAGTTAAATAAATAAAGTCCAAATAAAGCAAAAAAAGTAAATCAAATGATATGAAGAAGCATTCATATGTTTAATATTTAAATTTACTTGATTACATATAAAAATACATATAAATATTCATAGAAATTGGGGTTTAAATCTTGCAATATACTATACCGTTACTATTATATAAAATTACTCATATGACACAATAAGAGTTTGGTCATACCGCCCACCTCTGTGTTACAGCCTGTCCAGCTCAATGGAGCGGCAACAGAGAGAATAATCTTTTTCCATCATTCATCCATCTTTTCAGGCCAGATATGGTTTTCTCTCACTCAGCTATTTCCAAACCCTAATCATGTATCTGTCAAAACAGGATTTAATCACAGACAAATCTGACCTTTAACCCGATCAAAATGAACCCCTGATGGAAAAACTTAGAAGCAAATATCTTAAATGAAGACATAAGATTATCTAGAGAATATTCAAAGCAAATTATGGGGATAACGCATTACAAATTATGTAATGTGACTTTAAATCAAAATTAGCACAATTGTGCTTGGTTTTAGTCAGAAATACTTCTGATTATGGAAGTAAAATGTGTTGCAAACAACATTTCATGCTGACTTCAAAATGTACTGTACACTATTATGTAGTCATGTTGGCCTAAACAGTGTGCATGACATCTAGTCCACACAAATGAGCGGTGCAATGTGTCAAACTAAGGTCTCTTTTGACACAAAACTGTCTAAACTGCAATCACAATGTCTACAGGCTACATTCTCTGCATGAAAAATTAGGCCTGCTATTTTGAGGAGACAAAGCCTTCTCCACATCACTTCACTTCAAGCTGCAATTCTGCAATTTCTGCACTTCTACTGGCAACAAATGGAACTGCAATCTGCTTGTTTGAGCGTCACAACATTATCTCAACCAGTGCCGTTAGTTTTGACCGGAACTACCTGTTTGTCTAAAATGATGGAATGAGGGAAGTAACGGTAAGTAAATATAAGTTTACCTTCCTTAAAGGAACACTCCACCGTTTTTTCATATTAAACTATGTTATACTTGGTCCCTAATGAATGAACTGGGCTAAGCTAAGTGCTATCAAAGTGTCACCGCGCGCCAGAGCGATTGAGTGCACGCACTGAGACGAGAGAGGTATGTATCAACTCGTCTTAGGGAATAACATAGTTTAATATGAAAAAAACGGTGGAGTGCTCCTTTAAAAGTAATATAATTAAATACTTTCAATAGAGAGTTTCCCCACACCCCAAAACATCTTACCAATTTGGTACAGCCCAATCCAGTCAGTGGCATCCACCTCCTCCTTGATGTCCCAAGAGATGACCAGGTTTTGCCCTCGCCCAAGTGTGAACTGGTACGTAGAGGCAGTTAAAGAGGAACGACTATCCGACGTCACCAGGTCGGTGTCACTGTTGGCCCGCTGCAGGCCCATCGGTTCAGGTGCTCCTCCTCTAGAGCTCGCCCCATTGGCAGAGCCACCATGCGACGAAAGGCTGCGGAGGTTTTCCGGGCTCAGCGTGTAGCGCATGTGAGGGGTGCGCCTCCGCACCACTAGGAGATGTTCACGGGCGGTGGTGGTAGTGCCGGTTGCCATGGTGACTTGGGTGGAGGGGTGGGGAGTGTGGTGTGGGGAAGAGGTTGGGTGATGGGGAGTGTGGTGTGGTGAAGAGGTTGGGTGATGGGGAGTGTGGTGTGGTGAAGAGGTTTGGTGATGGGGAGTGTGGTGTGGGGAAGAGGTCGGGTGATGGGGAGGGGGATGGTGGGGGCGGGAACGGGGAGGGAGGACTGCCGTGGCCAGCGAGGGGCGAATGGTGGAGGTCGGGATGAGATGGAGGTAAGAAATAGGAGCCAAATGGCCAAAAAGGGGGGAAAGGGGGTGGGATTGGGTTTGGGCTCAAGATGTGCCAACAAGCCCTAGTTGGTGGAAGCTTTCTCCTTCCTTAAGTTCTCTGGAAGTGGTGGTGGCATCTAATATGAAGTAAAGACACAGAATTTAACTTAAGATATTCATAACAAACTTGGGTTACGACCTCAAGGTATTTTAAGCACATCTAATCCAAAAAGATTGAGGGTTTGCTGGGCCTCAAACTCAACTCAAAGAGCATCTAATGCCAGTCAGATCTCTCAAGAGTTCATTTTCGAAGTCTTTGAGGAATGGTGGAGGTCATACGGATTTAATTTCTGGCTGGAAAATGGCCTTAAAACAAGGATAGATTTGGGTTAGGCCCAAGAAACACCAACAAGCCCTAGTCAGCGCAAGTTCTCTTCTGTCTTAAATTCTCTAGAAGCGGCTGTAACAACTAAAATGAGGACTATATAAATTTGATTTCCGAAATTCATAACAATCTTGGGTTTGCAACCTTAAGATATCTTAAACGCATCCAATCCAGAGAATTGAGGATTTGCTGGGCCTCCAAATCTCAACTCAAAGAGTCCATAATCAATGAACGGTGGAGATCATGCAGAGATCGTTTCTGGGTGCCAAATGGCCTTAAAAAAAAAGCTGAGGTTTGGGTTTAGGCCCAAACGGGCCGACAAACCCACTCACAGCACTAGCTGATGATGTTTTCTCCTTCTTCAAGTTCTCTGGGGTTTGGCATCTAAAAAGGCGATTACATAACCCACTTCTAAAATACCCAACAGCCTTGAGTTTACGCCGTTGAGGTATCAAATAAGCATCCAAACCAGAAAAGAAAAGCTGCCGGATACCAGTCAGGAATCTCAGAGGTCCATATTTAGAGTCTCAGAGGGATTAAAGCATTGAAAAAAAAAATGAACTGAATATAACATATTTCTCAGT
Source organism: Rutilus rutilus (assembly GCF_951802725.1). Taxonomy (NCBI): domain Eukaryota; kingdom Metazoa; phylum Chordata; class Actinopteri; order Cypriniformes; family Leuciscidae; genus Rutilus; species Rutilus rutilus. The sequence goes on along the minus strand of NC_140210.1, from coordinate 6,188,073 downwards.
ATCATAGCAGTTTCCATCCAGATCATCTGCTATGGGCATTACTACTTCCTTTCGTTTAATGCAGGGTGGATTTTTCCTGTCCATTTGTAGTAGCCAAAATGGTAGTAAGAACTGGATTTGTGATGTAAGGAATCTGATCTCCGCTTTGCCTTCAGGTCCAGGAGATGGATTGAGACAGGGTTCGAGTCCACGCTGGGGTTTGGTTAATGGGACATACGCCAGCGGCCGTCAATGGAGGACAAATGATCCCTAAAAGAAAAGGGAAAAAAGCAAGAGGGGTAAATATGTAGAAAAACAGACTGTGTTTATAAATTATACATTTATCACAACGAAGTTGAGGACAATGATTCATCAGTTTAACATAAGCAAAAAATTTGTTGCATGATCTATCACCAAATTGTAACAACTTGCTGTTGCCAAACCCGCTCTTTTTTCACATATAGACCACTTTTCACAATCCGATCAATTTATGATGGACAAAAGACAGGTGCATTTGTATTCATAACGAATCTGCTTTCTTAAAATCAGCATCAAAAAACCTACACTACCATTCAAAATGTTGGGATCAGAAATTGATTAGTAAAGATTTCTATTTCAAATGAATGCGGTTATTTTAAACTTTCTTTTCATCAAAGAATCCACAAAAAAATATAAAGCAAGCAGCACAACTGTTTTCAACACTGATAATGATAAGAAATGTTTCCTGAGCAGAAAACCTGCATATTAGAATGATTTCTGAAGGATCATGTGACACTGAAGACTGGAGTAATGATGCTGAAAACTTTGCTCTACCATAAGAAGAATAAACTGCTTTTTTAAATAGAAATTGTAATAATATTTCACAATAGTACGGTTTTAATTGTATTTCTGGTCAAAAAATACAGTCTTGTTGTGCATAAGATAACTTCCAAAAACAAAAATCATACAGACCCCAAGTTTTTGAACATTAGTGTATATTGAATCTGCCAACAATAAATATATTTTAATTTGGTAAAATTTCAAAATCAATGGTAACAGCAGAAAGATTCATATTGAAAAAAATCTAAATACTGCCCATCCACTGTGTAATCATACAGTAAGAAAGAGGTTTACAGTAGATCACCATTCTTCTCCCATTTTCCCTCACATCATCTCTCTCACAGTCAGCCCTTCCTTTCAAGCTTAGATAAGCGTGCAGCTCCTAAATTAGCTCTTTCTGCTTGAGTTGTCTGTGCAGGTTTCCATAAGGGTGTGAAACAGCGAGCGATGTGGCATGCCCAGCTTTCCTCAGCACGTCCTGGCCACCGACCAAACACAAGAGCTTTCTATACTACTGCCAAAATCATCCCGTACACAGCCACAAGCTGTCTCGCTGTGTCTGTAGGGCAGTCAATAGACACTGACCCATCACAATACCACGTTTTTAAGTAAATACCATAGTACATAAATGTGGTAATCAATCAGTCTCATGTTATACACTACATATCAATGTACTATGCCATTGCATCTAATGCCATTGTACACCACTGTATTTTCATTAACATTAACAGTAGATGTTGCATATAAAAAAAGATCACTTAGTTCGAACTCTTGAAAAATGAAAATAAATTTACATTTTATGCTTTCAATTTCACCACAAGTGGTTTGCTTTTGACAGAGTAAAGCCATTGTGTTAAATTGCTGTGCGGTGGTTTAATATGGATCCAATTATCAGATACAGAGAATGGAGAGAAACGAAGACAGATGGAGAAATTAAGAAACAGAAGAGAAAGCGATGAAACTCGGGAGATAAAATATGATCGAGATCAGACGGTACAGTGGAACTTGCATAACTACAGCGCAGACAGACAGCGAGAGAGAGACAGAGAGAGAGAGAGAGAAGACAAATGAAAACCATATATCAGATACGGCATATGAACACAAGGCATTAGATCATAAACATCACATTTTAATGACATCTGTAGAGAAATATTGTTAACACGGCTAGGTTTAGAATTGATTGGTGTAGAGTCTTAAAGAATATTTCCCCAAAAAATTGCATCAGTTACTCATCATGCTATTTCAAACCCGTATGACTATCTTTCTTCTGTGGATTTTAGAACATTTAGGATATTATCAAAGCGCATGAGGACTGGTGCTGTCAAGCTCCGAAATGAGAACCATAAAAGTATGACACTCTAACAGTGTCATAAAGGGTGGTGTGATATATAAGAATTTGCTATATTCTAAGTCCCAAGTCTTACAATAGCTTTGTGTGCGAAACAGAGCAAAATAGTCATTATTCACTGGAAATTTTGACGCCCGGGTGTGCTCTCCTTGGTGCACTCATGATCGTTCAAGAAAGATGTAGTAATTCGTGAACAAATCATTCTTTTGAAAGTTCTTTTCTTTCTAAGAATGATTGCAGAGGTTAAAAGCTCACTGTAAGGAAAGATTGTCAGTGAAAAATGTCTTAAATTGACAGCAGAAGACTTGAAATATAGCACTTGTGATAGGATACTTGTAGGATACGTCTATGGTGCTTTTCTGTCTATTTTGAAGCTTGAAAGCTCCAGTCCCATTATACTGTAATAGTACGGCAAACAGCAAAGAATACATTCTTTAGGGGAAAAAAAAAGGATAGTCATATGGGTTTTGTAAAAGTGCACAGCCATACTAAATACTCTGGAGAGAAACGTTAAAGCTCAGTGATACTGCAGCAATGCTACAAATAGTCACATTTCAGATGCTGTAAACTAAAATATCTCCTGATCTTTATTTCGCCTTACTCTGACGTGTGGTTATGCTAACACTTTTTTATTTATTTTTTGATAGTCCACTTTAGACATTCTACTAAGTAACTTTGCAACTACATGTCTACTAACTCTCATTAGAGTATTAGTAGACTGTCTGCTTAATATCTGCTAACACTTTATTCTGATGCTCCTCAACAAACATTCTACTGACTACAAGTAACTTTGCAACAACATATCAATTAACCTTAACCTAACGGTCTAATAATACTCTGAGAGTTAGTTGACATGTAGTCTCAGCCTCAGACGTCCACGGACCGTTGGCTGAACGTCTGATGCATATGGCACACTTTTCTGGAAACACTTCAGGCGTTTCGAAGTCGAGATCTGATTGATTGAATTCTGCAGGATATCAGGGAGACGTTTGTGTCGCGTTCTTTATCGGTCCGCCCGGAAACAAATGCTGTGATGCCTAAACCCCTAGTGGAAGAAGAAAGCCGTTGTGTTTACAACTGTGACAATGAGCGCTTACCAGAATCAACTAAATGCTGGATTTTTAGAAGTATGTGAAGTTCGTGGCTCTATTGCTACTCGACCTCAGTGCTGCATTTGACACTGTCGATCATAACATACTTCTTGACAGGCTGGAAAACTGGGTCGGGCTTTCTGGGATAGTCCTAAAATGGTTCAGGTCATACTTAGATGGGAGAGGTTATTATGTGAGTATAGGAGACCATAAGTCTGAGTGGACATCCATGACATGCGGAGTCCCTCAAGGCTCAATTCTTGCACCACTCCTGTTCAACCTGTATATGCTCCCAATGAGCCAAATAATGAGAAAGAACCAGATCTCTTACCACAGCTATGCAGACGACACACAGATTTACTTAGCCCTATCGCCTAACGACTACAGCCCCATTGACTCCCTGTGCCAATGCATTGATGAAGTAAACAGTTGGATGTGTCAAAACTTTCTTCAGTTAAACAAAGACAAAACTGAAGTCAATGCGTTTGGAAACAAAGATGAAGTTCTCAAGGTGAACGCATACCTTCACTCTAGGGGTCAAACAACTAAACATCAAGTCAGGAATCTTGGTGTGACACTAGAGTCAGACCTTAGTTTCAGTAGTCATGTCAAAGCTATAACTAAATCAGCATACTATCATCTGAAAAATATTGCAAGAATTAGATGCTTTGTTTCCAGACAAGACCTAGAGAAACTTGTTCATGCTTTCATCACCAGCAGGATGGATTATTGTAATGGACTCCTCACTGGCCTTCCCAGAAAGACCATAAGACAGTTGCAGCTCATACAGAACGCTGCCGCCAGGATTCTGAGCAGAACCAGAAAATATGAACATATCACACCAGTCCTCAGGTCTTTACACTGGCTCCCAGTTAAATTTACAGTAGGATTGATTTTAAAGTATTATTACTGGTATATAAATCATTCAATGGCCTAGGACCTCAATATATTGCAGATATGCTCACTGAATATAAACCCAACAGATCACTCAGATCATTAGGATCATATCAGCTAGAAATACCAAGGGTTCACTCTAAGCATGGCGAATCTGCTTTTAGCTATTATGCTGGAACCAGCTTCCAGAAGAGATCAGACGTGCTCCTACAGTAATCACATTCAAATCCAGACTCAAAACACATCTGTTTAGCTATGCATTTACTGAATGAGCACTGTGCCACTGTTCGTCCGACTGTTTGTACTGTACTGTATTTTATTTTTCTAAACTGTTTTAATTATTTCTTTTATTATTTTAATTTCTTCTATGTAAAGCACTTTGAATTGCCATTGTGTATGAAATGTGCTATATAAATAAACTTGCCTTGCCTTGCCTATTGTTGCAGTAAACTTGCACAAAGTTCTTGAATGAATAATTTATTAGAAGCACACCGATCTGCTATTGTAGGGACATCCACATTATATCGTCGTTCCCCTAAACATGACACAGAACAATACGAACTGTGATTGGTTACATGTGACGTTACATGTCAGTCAAATCTTTACTGTTTCAAATAAACGCGGTTTCAAAGAATCCTGAATAAAAAAAAGTAAAAAAATATGAAGCAGCACAACTGTTTTCAAATTTGATAATAATAAGAAATGTGTCTTGAGCAGCAAATCAGCATATCAGAAAGATTTCTGAAGGATCATGTGACACTGAAGACTGGAGTAATGATGCTGAAAATCCAGCTTTGCCATAACAATGTGCAAATTATATTTTAAAATACATTCAAAAATAGAAAACAGTTATTTTAAATTGTAATAATATTTCACAATATTACTATTTTTACTGTTTTCTGATCAAATAAATGCAGCCTTGATGAGCATCAGAGACTTAAAATCGTACCGACCCCAAACTTTTGAACGGTAGTGTGCTAATATTTCTGATACCAGTTTAGTTTACCATGTGAATACGCTGCTGAATAAGTGTGAGTGATAAAAAAAGGACAAGTGTGTGTGTCTGTTGAGCAGGAGTTGAGAAGGTCCCACTGGGCGGTCTGGTGCTTATGTAACCGCCATGCTGTTCACTCGCTCTCTCCCACACATTTCTGCTGCATTGTTTAAAAGTGTGACAGCAAGGAACTTTCCTGGGAAATGTCACTATCAATAAAAACAGGAAGAAGGGAGGTTGAGGGGTGACATGTGAAGTATGTCTACCTTTCCGTGAAGCATAACTGTTTGTAGTCTTACTCTGAAGGGATCGTTCATGCTATGGTTACAGTCCACAAATACTCCACTCTTTTATTTAAAGCTTTTCTCACCTATTAATTAGTCAATAATGATTCACAGTGATTCATTTCTTAAGTATATTCTACACTTCCATATACAAAAAAAAGCCAGTTTAGTTGTAAAAAGCATTTTCCACTCTCTCTGATATACAGATTACGTTCACCATGGTTTTTCACACATCATGCCAACTGGTTGTGCTCATGACACCATCAGATAATTCATTTTTTTCTGTCCTCACCTTTTCTTACTGCTAAAATTAGCCCTCATCACAGTTGCACAAAGCTTCCGATGAAACTTCTCATCATTACTTCAACGGCTCGTCTGTATGCCGCTGTCAGAGCAAATCCTCAGAGGACCGACTGCTCCATTTTACAACAGCAGACAGTGAGAAGCGTCGTAACACGCTGAGACGAGTGGGCTTTTATACCTGAGAAAATGATCTGGAGACAGTCAGTTTGGAAACCCAGTGTTATACCTCCATGGTTCTGGAGAGCTCATCTAAAAACAGCATTTTAGGAGAACATTCAGCAATTCTCTAGTCTTGCAGAGCCAGATGTTTGAGCGTGACTGGTCCACATTTGCACCTAATCTGACCAAGAACTGCCCAATTAGGATGTGTTCACACTTGTAGTTTGGTTCACTTGGTTCGTTTGGTCTGGACCAAAAACCTTATTCGTCACATTGCCATTTTAACATTGAACCTAAAGGCATAGGGATGTGTTCACAACCTGAATGGTCGGCTTTTATCATGTATATTTCGTGACAGAACTTACCGAACATCCAAAACAATGCTGTGTTCCCTTTAACAACAACAAAGGTATTCTCGTCACTTGATAAACTTAAGGTTGAGCCACTGTAGTCACTTGGACTATTTTAACAATGTCTTTACTAACTTTTCTGGGATGGCAGATATCGATTACCTAGCAGCCTATGGAGGAGTGAGCCGGCCCGGCTCTCAGATTTCATCAAAAATATCTTAATTTGTGTTCCGAAGATGAACGAAAGTCTTACGGGGTTGGAACAATATGAGGGTGAGTAATTACTGACTAGGGTTGGGTACCGAAACCTGGTTCCAATAGGGAACCGGTTCCGACGTAAACGGTAGTAACGAGACCGAATAAGAACGAAACTTTCGGTGCCTGGCTTTTTTTACCGCCCCCTATAAAACATCTCGCGGTACGAATGTTCCAATAATAAAACATCTCCAGTTAACCAGCAGAGCATTCATTTTGTTCATTCGTTTGTTAAATAAGAGACGATCTAGCGCTGAAATGTGTTTTTTAAATCAAGTGATCAAAGTGCTCGTTGCTGCTGCGATCAGTGGCGCTGATACAGTGTTTTCTTTTGTGGCTCGCGCACACCGCACTGTCTTCACTCGGACGCGCGCTTCAATACATTGCGGAGACTCTCTATTGGTTCCGGTGAAATCACAAAATATAATGCACACAAACGTGTCCCTGCTTGATATACAACCACTGATGAGCATAATCAGTTAAAAAAAAAAAAAAAACTGTACGAATGCGGATTAGAACCCTAAACCTCAGACACGCTTGCCGAAAGTTCAAGCTCAGCTGCCAGTGTCGTGGTGGACATTGTAAGTCTAGTATTTTAATGCCAACTGCAAATCTTGCATATCAAGTATGAAGTATATCAAGTATATTTATATGAGGCTATACTGTGTGTGTTAAAGTCCCTGTAAAGGCAATTCTACAAAAAAATTCTAAACACATTATAAGTGCTAGAAATGTATTGCTAAAACATGTTACAAAGACTGAGAACTGTGAAGTACTAAATTGTGGAGTTAGACCGTTTAACAGTTTTTCACCCTTGCTGTGAGCCGGATTTTTTGGGCGGGGCTAAAACGGGGGCTCGATGACGCACTGCGACCCCCTGAGCTTGATTGGGCCCCTACTTGATGACGCACGGAGTCACTAAGCCTATCGCTCAATCGCGAGTTACTATCAGACAGCCTACAGTTTGCTAGCTACTATGCCCACGGCTCTGGCTATGCCTTCGTCATGTAAATGCGTATTCCCTGGATGCAATCACTTAGAAAACAGATCGGTGTCCTTATTTAAATTTCCGAAAAATGATCATATCAAGAAGAGGTGGATTTATCTTGTGAAGAGCTAACGTTACCTTGATGGAGAGCTGATGATCACCACCACACCCGCCTCTGTAGAGATCAGGATAGTTTACTTTCGTTGGAGACAACTGGAATTCACTGATAATCCGCTGTTACTGGTGAATGGGGCCGAACCGACTATCTCCCGCTGTCCGCTTCGGCCTTCATCCTCCCGTCGCGCCGACATGCACGAGCTGTGCGCGAGTCATATTTCCCGCGAGTGGGCGTGGTTTCAGCGCAGCCAGCGGACACGCCCCCAGCGTTTGAGAGCTGAGACTACTGCTCATTTTTTCGAGATTTTGATAGCTTATTTTATTTACTTGGCGGCTTTTTTAATCATTGAAATTGGGCTGGGTGGCTAATAACACATTTTTCGGTGGTATGACAAACTCAGAACACATACTTAATTTTGACTTTACAGGGACTTTAAATATTTCTGCTCAGTGTCAGATATTTCTCTGTTTTAAAGTAAAAGTCATAATATGAGAAGACAACTTTTTTTTTCCTTCTAATCAGAAATCAGAAAATCTTTAAAGATTTAAGTTAATATTGTGTCCAGTTTGGACACACACACACACACACACACACACACACACACACACACACACACACAGGTATTATATTTTTGATAAAGTGTGTGCGGTTTCGTTTTCTTAAGTACTGGTTCAAGAACCGTTTAAGCACCGGAACATTTTTAAAAAAATACAGAGTAGGTCCTGGTATCGGATAAAACCCAACCAATATCCAACCCTATTACTGACAGACTTTAAATTTTTTGGGTGAACTAACCCTTTAACAACACAAAAGCTCTTCTTTACAAATACAAACACTGACGAGGACTACGGAGGTAAAATGAAGAAATACATAGTGAACCTTCAAAAAATTCCACTCCAATTCCATCGACCCTCCCATTGTGCCTTTCATTTCCTCTTGAACTCACCAATTAGTCTCGGATTGCTCTGAGAGCATCACGGTAAGTGTTGGTCCTGGTAGCAGGTGAAACTAAATAAGATCAAGAGGAGATTCACACCACCAGTGTTAGATCTCTCATTTATTATTCTCCTCTGATGTGATGGTCAGCAGGAGATCTTTACACCAGTGCACTCCCTGCTAAGATTGCTGGGATGCCATCAGAAGGGTGAAGTTTTAAGAAAAACTAGGTCAGTCATTTTCCTGATGTCCCACAAATGCCATGAATACACAGAGCAGGACTTTGAATCTATTTAAAAGCAAGCTACATTTACACAGTTTCTGTTTTTTGGTTTAAACACGAGAGTCCACCAATGACAAACCAGCAGTGGAAGTGTGAAACTTAACACTACATATGCTACAATGTTAAAATTTCCCTACTATTTAATATAGTTTAACTTTGTACCCTTTTGTCGGCGTCAGGTACCCTCTCTCCCACCTCGCTTCCTGTCAACTCTATACTGTCCTCCTGTCACAATAATAGGCAAAAATCACCCAAAAAAAACAATATACCAAAAAAAAAAAAAAAAAAAAATTAGAGAACTGCTGGGTTTTTTTTAAACAAAATATTATATAATTGTTTATTATTATTTACAACATTTCCTATTTATAAAAATTATAAGTAGCTTCAGAATCTTGTAACGTAACTAGCTACTTTCATCTAAAGGATTGCATCAATCTTACCTCAGATTAGCTACTTTTTCTGTAGATTAGAAGCAAAGACAATTTCATAAGGTGGCCATCTTGTAGCAACACCAACATGTAGCAATAGAGATCAACAGTGCTCACACACTTTTTCAGCTTGTTTCCAGAAGTATTTTTCCAACAGGGATCTTAAAAAGTCTTAAAGACTTATAAGCCATGAACCAAACAAACCAGCAACAAGGTGAATTCCAACATTAGACGCAAAAAAAAAGTCTTAAACGAGCTGAAGCACGGCAGTCCATGAATATTCGCATATTTATAAAAACATTTAAGTAATTTGAGAGCGTAGGGAAACTGACTCTATGCCATTCGCAACGCTTCACTGTGAGCGGGAGGGCCAATAAGAGTTCTTTTGGCGCAATTTACTTGTCGTGATTCTCTGAATGATGTAGATTTTTTGCAGAATCATGGGTAATGCAGTTTCCCACCAGGAATACCACTGTTAAACATGATTATTTAAAAAAAAGTTAAAACAATGCAGGCAGATGGCTTCAACAAAAGCTTTTTCCATCAATTAACAACCACGTCGCTCACAGTAGGTCAGACAGACAGACAGACAGACAGATAGACAGACAGATAGATAGACAGATAGATAGACAGATAGATAGACAGATAGATAGACAGATAGATAGACAGATAGATAGACAGATAGATAGACAGATAGATAGATAGATAGATAGATAGATAGATAGATAGATAGATAGATAGATAGATAGATAGATAGATACTATACCTAAGTTTTTTCAGTAGGTCAGAAGGTCAGTCTCCCCAATCTTTTAATAAACAAATCAATGCTCAGCTCATTGGCAACATGTCTGCTTCCACATCCTACAGGCTAGCACGCTAACTGGCACACATACAGTAGGTGTGCGTCTGATCGCTGGGCGAGGATTAGAGGGTGAATGGGTGGATTTAGCGGTGACAGAATGCTTCTATTAATCCCTGTATTACCGCGCCGGTCTCATCTCATTTCTGTGGCCTGATTGCCCCTCCCTCTCTCTCTCTCTCTCTCTCTCTTCACAAACACAAACACAACTGCACAGGCTCCAGTCGCCAGCATCTCACATTTCATCTCTGCCTCCTCCACCTGTCCTGCTCATATTTTTCATTACACTGTAATTTCTTCCTGACATGTTTTTCCCAAACTACACAGCATATGTCTCTCTTTTCTTTTTGGATTACTGTCATGCACTTTATCCTTCTCAAATTAATAAACAGTTTGATCCTCTTTTGTATGCTTTATTTTGTACAAATTAATTATATTTTAGGATTATATGTCTAAAATATACCATATGTATCGAAATTGTGATTTGTAATAGCTGACGTTACCAAGCTAGAGACAGTGTTGTTATTGTTAACTAAAACGAAACTATTTTTCAATAATTTAAATAATGCTTAAAAATATATATATATATAAATATCAGATGAAAAACTAAACTTTAAAAAATGTAAATTAAAAAATTAAAAACGAAAGTTAAACTATAAAATTAAACCTGAAAATATATATGAAAATAAAAATATAATTTCAAATGAACTTTTATACTAATAAATCCAATAATGGCAAATAAATGATACTAAAATAACACTAAGAATATTCTGGGTGGTTGCTAGGTGGTTTCAGAAGAGTTTCTGGTATCGACAATATCCTGGTAACAACAAGATATGACCATATACATACATGGATTCCTCCATGTAAGTTTTGTCATCTGCAAGGTGAAAGTCTTTTGTATTGTGGTCTGTCTGTATCCCTGCTGAACTAATCCAGATTTGACTCAAAATCAAACCTCCAGTCACTCTCAATCGCTGAGAGTAGACAGATTAGTCAATAAGTTATTGGAATTATTGGAATGATGAACAGAACAGATTATTGTCTTTATAAACTCAGTATCAGTTAATGCTTTCAAAGAGTTATTGTTTTTATTTTTAATAATGATATAGTGTCAATACAGCTGGCAAAGTCACGCAAGTGACAGAGACTCTTGACAATGCAACAAAGTCTATTCCTATGGACTATGACTGCACAATATATAATAAAATCGATATCGAGATATGGCCTAGCGCTATAAGGCTTGATAAAATTATTGTTTACAAACAAGTTCACAAACACAGATGCAAATCCCTGCCAGACAATAAGTTGTACACTGATACACCTTGTGTTAATGTGTCCATCAATACACAAATGGGGCAACAAAGTTACCTCCAAATGTCTGAGAATCAAACCACAAATGCTACTAATTCAAGTAGCTATTAATAAACATGATAAAAGTTAACTTGCTCAACAAGATTCTTATCAAATTGTTGCTCCGTAGTTGACAGTAGTTGACCTGACAGAAAAATAAATACACGTTTTAGTTTAAGTAATTTTGCGAAGACATTGTATAAAGCAAGTTTGCTTTGCACTAGTACGAATTACGTTTGAATCATTTTCCGAATTCAACAACATGAACTCAAGCTTGAGCAGTGAATTATACATAAAGAATGTGCATTAGGTGTGTTATAGCTTTTTTATGTTTTTATTCAATTTATGCAGGTGCTGTAAATTTAATCATTACGGATTCTATTGTCATTAAAGGGGTGGTAAAATGCCCTTTTCACAAGATGTAAAATATATCTATGATGTCCCCAGAGTGTGTGTGTGAAGTTTTAGCGCAAAATACCCCACAGATATTTTCATATAGCAAGTTAAAGTTGTCACTTTTTGAGGGTTTGCAAAAACGCACCGTTTTGTGCCTGGCCCTTTAAATGCAAATGAGCTGCTGCAGAGGGCGGGGTTTCAAGAGCTTGTGTGTGTTAGCAGCTGCTATTACCTCATGCAGACACACTAAAATGACAGAAACTGTTCTGCCTTTAATGTTAAAACTGAGTCAGACAAAGATGGAGACTCAAGAAGAAGTGACAACATGTAGAATGCAACAGGACGTCTCTGAATGGTTAGTTGATGAATTTATGTTGCTGATGTGGAGTTAACTATCTTCAATCTTCAAAATCTATAAATCGCTCATATAGGAACTGTTGTGAGATGCACACAGAGTGACTTTCTATTGCATGTGAAAAGATGGATGCTAAAGTTTGAGCTGACTCACAAATGTACTCTTATACAACAACTTTTCCTCTTCTCAACATGGACTGCGTGTTCCCGGGGGCGGGGTTTATGTAAATTCTAGGGTTAGTGATGTCACTAACCCGGGAGGAATGTCGTGTAGTCCCAACCAGCCGTTTGTTGTAGTCCTTTTCTTTAAAAGCAAATATCTTCCTTTGCTTTGAACTTTGAGTATTGTAACTTTGCAGATGTTGTTTATGCTCAAACAGCAACATTACACACTAACTAAAGTTAGAAAAGTGAAATCATAATCAACCACCCCTTTAACAATACCATCATACTTTGTAACTTATTTTTTTTAAGCAACACTGCGTCCCCCATATTTCGTCCCCAAAGTTCAGAGTATCCCAATCGTAATTTTGGTGGCATTCTCCATGTTAAGAACCTTCCCTTCAGTGTATATATTTGTGGTACATTCGCATCAGTTGAAACATTCCTGTCCTTGTAAAGAAAATGGCAACTGTACGAATTTGAGGTATCATCATCAGTGGAACATCTCTGCTCAGTGAACGTGTTACATTGCACACATACCTCTAAGCAAAATATAGCCTAGCTCATCCCAGATCTCTGCTCAGCAACACATGTACAACATACTCTGACTCACAAAATACATTAGGAAATTATTAGGAAAATGAATAAAGAAAAATAATACAAAAAAATAACATTAAACAGTACATTTTTTAGTCTTCAGTTCAACTCGTAAATATGATTTTTCTGACATGACTTGAACGCACAACTGGAATTAATATTCTTCTGAAGAACATGTTTCGGGCCTACAAACCCACAATGCACTAGCCTGGATGCCAGCCGAACTTAGCCCCGCCCACAACATTTGAGGTCAGGAAGTTCAGTCTGGACTTGATCCGTTGTGGACACAGACAGTATAAGAAATGGACACAGCGACCCCATTGGATTCAATGAAGAAAAGTGAAGTCAATTAGAAGCTCTCACTTCCTGATGGCTGAGCGTACTGCGCAGACTCAAACTGAGCTTGACGACGTAGATGTGACGTGAGCAATCCGTCTGTCTTCTAGTAGCTGTGCCGAGAGAAATCTGAATCATTCCCTTCCGAATCTTGCAGAGACGGATATCGTGAGTAGGAGGTGTCCATGAGCTAGGAGCAGGAGAAACTTTTGCTAAGTATTCTGATTAATTATTTTGTCATTTTGCCTCCACGTCCCCCCGATTGCCCGCGAGCTTCTCCTCCTGTCCATACGGTAATCTCTCTACTGTGCGACAGAGAGTCGCGTGGTTATGACGCAATCGTTAGCCTATTTTTACAAAAACTGCTTCTACGGGGCCATAACGTAAGATACAAGGTAATGGAGCCTTTTATACATTTTCGTGTTTCTTTAGAAATAAATAATGGACAAATGGAGTCTTTAAACGCCTCAGATGTAAAGTTGAAGATTTCAGATGCAAAAGCCTCTAAGTGCCATCTGAAATTTTCTTCTAGAATGATCATTTTTATCAAGCTCGTATATTTAAGTTCGGTAATTTCACTTAAATGGCAATGAAAATGACCTATGAATTGTCATTTAAGTGAAATTACTGAACTTAAATATACAAGCTTGATAAAAATGATCATTCTAGTAGAAAATTTCAGATGGCACTTAGAGGTTTTTGCATCTGAACTCTACAGTTATTCGCTGTCAAAGTGACGTCAAAATGAATGGGAGTCAATGGAATGCTAACAGCAGGTGGGGGTCCGCTAATCAATGGCGGCGCCCGGGGAAGCTTCAGTTTTTTCTGAAAGATTACCCCCTTGCAACAATGCTCTAACCAGAACTGTTCAGACCAATCAAATTGTCAGGGCGGGCTTTATACGATGATGGACAGATGATCAACAGTAATGTAATTATCATCCACGTCACCAAAGAGCGCTTGGGTTGAATTCGTTTTCAACAAAGATGACCGCCACTGGAGAACTGAGATGTGTAGATTCCGCCATCGCGTCTGTTATAGAAGATATCGACAGCGCATTCATTTTAAAAGAGGAACAGAGAACCGCGATCAAAGATGAATGAAGAACATACGTCACTTACTCCGTTGCTCTGATTGGTTGTAGGTCTATCCAATTGAGTGCAGAGGCATTTTCTTTCCCGGTTCGGTTGAAACACGTCCCATAATCACAGCCCAATGGAGCAGTATCAGACTCATATTCTGACTAGGATTTACTTCAAATCTTAAAAGTTTTTTTTTCTTTTTTCTTTTTTTTAGATAATATAATATTAATGAAATAAAAGGCTACTTATAAGTACACTTTTAAAAAGTGCAAGTTTGTAATAAGGTGAAATAAAGTTTTTAAATCATTGTTTAAATGTTCTTTTGTCACGCTTTAAAAAAGTACACTTCAGGCTAACAATGCACAACATAATCAATCAAATGTAGAAATAAAACCTTTCAAAAGCCAAACAAGCACAGAAACAATTAAACACCCAACCATAAATCTTACCCCTCCATCTGTCTAGTTAGTACGGTCCACATAACTTCAACTGCTGGCAACTGGACCGCGCCAAAACGCCTAAAGTAATGGGGGAGGGCGATATGTGCTGTACACAGCGTTTAGCAGGTCTGTCTGTGGCGCTGACGCCTGTGGCTGTTACTCTGCTAGGAACGGTCAGAAGCTCACCTAAGATGCATTAGCTAATGATCTTATATCCTGTCCCCACCTCAAGGCACTTCCTCCCGATGACTGACTCAGCGCTCCCAAATCCTGTCTAATGCCTCCACTGAAAGACCTTACCTTTGAACCCTCAGAGCACTCAGGCTAAACGCCGGCCTGATGGGACGACACATGCATGACGCTAACTAGATTAGTTGGATAAATGGGAATATCTGAGGTAGAACCTTTCACCTTAACCTTGACAACATAGTATCTAAATGATCATCATTATGCAAGGCTTCGCTGTATGCATCCTTTCCTTCAACGAGATTATCTCTTGGCAGGAAAAGGAAATGACCATTTAAACCAATGTTGTGACTCATTCCAGAAGAATTGTCTGGGCTCTGCATAAACTAATGGCCACAAAAAAATTGACCATAGATTGTCCACCAAAATACCTTTAGTTACTTCAGTCATCATTATTACAATATAAATTAAATTGGTGGGAAAAAACATAAATTTAAAATTAAAATACATTTTCCAGGGAACATTACACGAGGATTGGTGAGTAATTGATGACAGAGTTTAAATTTGTGGGTGAATAACTGCAGGATCAATAAAACGTAAACGTTTTTCATCTGTTAAAATCATATTACAGGTGTAAACAGCAATGAGAGCACTCACTGTATAGTTATTAAACCGAATTCAGCAAAAAAAATATTCAGCAAAACCGCTACTGATGCTATATCTTCAGATTTTCTGCCTGTATTTACATTTCTCAGATCAAGAGTAAGTAAACTTGAGTTTTAGGGGCAAACACTCCCTCAAACTAGACTAGCCCCTGCATGCAACACCTCGTATCGCTTCACTGTTTATTTATACAGCGTTGAGGGTGACTATTTATAGATGAGCCAGCACATCCCGGCCACTCAGATGCCAAAACACTGACCCATATCTGAGGCGGGTTTGTGCATGCCAGCTGGCGTCCACAGCCAAACAATAGGCTAATGTAGCATGTTAACGTGCTTCCTAGCAATACATCGTATGTCCGTTTATTAACACATTCTGATGTTATGAGTCACGCTACTGCGCCTTTAGCATGACAGAATGGATTTAACTCGTTTGTAAGATTTGTAAAGATTTCTATGCTGCTGCTCTGACAAAATCTGACAATAACTGTGAAGTAGCAAAGGACAAAGAATGAGAATAGAGGGGAAAAAAACAAATGATATCTCTTAATATCTCCAAGAAAGCATGGAGAAAAATGTCAAAGGGTCTTTTGCTTCTCAGAAGAAAAATATGCTAATAATCTTACACATTTATCCACCAGTTTCAAAAACAATCTCAAAATCAATCAAATTGTGCTCATATTTGCCAAAATAAAGTCTGCAATCTAAAGTCAGAGATTACAATATTAACTATATATATATATATTTTTTTTTTTTTGCATATTCTCCAAAGACAATTATCTGCGAAATATTATTGACATTCATTTTTATAGCTCCATACTTCTACAGTATATCCACAGTTGTCTCATTTGTGTCTCCCACACAAGTTTATGCTTCACTGAAAGTTACAAAAAAGCAACTTTTGAGTAACAAAATTTCTCAAGACTGACTTATTGTGCAAAAGTCATCTGGTTGTTTTATCGTCTGTTGTAGAATAATCCCAAAGGCAATGTGACTAGGGTTCTGTATATTGTTTAAATTTGAGCAATTCTGATTCCAATTCTGGTTATCGATTCCAATATAAAAAAAAGCAAACATTTAGATATTAAACAAATTTATTCTGTCTTTTTGCAAAACATTCTGTTGCAGATGAATAGCATGGGGGGGAAATCAGCAGCCTAAAGAACTAACTAACAAATTAGACTAACAAATATAACTTTCAAACATTATTAAAGTATACAGTTAGTAATACAATGAGCAAATTAGCAATAGCACAATAAATACAAGTGTTCAGACATTGAAATCAAATAACACTGCATAGTTTTATTATAATAGATAACATATGGATCAATCCTTATTAAAGTTACAAAAGTTATTCAGTCAAGATTAGAGTGATTTTCTTTTCCTTTTGTTCTTTGATAAGTCAGCAGCAGGTTTATTAGGCTGCTGTCACTTTAAGACCTAATGCATGGATCCAATATACTGTTACACATGCATTTTCTTTCTCAACTGCTTACGTTCACAACACAGAAAGCAAAAATTCTTGCACTTGAATGGTTTAAAACCACATTAAAAATGCACACATGGGAATCGATAAGCGAAGTAGAAATTTTTATTTTATAACTAGTATCCGATTCCTGACCTTAAAGGAGCCGTATGTAAGATTGTGGCCTAAATTGGTACTGCAATCACTTTCAAATTACTGTAGAGCGGTGTGTCCCCTCCCCCTCCCCCCTGACTCGAGGTTGCCAGATAGGCTGCAGGATCCAGCAGAAACGTAGGCTGACACGTAGCTGTGGTAACTAGAGCAGAGCTGGCAACCCGGATGCCGAAACACTACTGACTTCGTGATTGGTAGATAGGTGGAGGGTGGGGCATCAGGCCAAAACACAAGATGACAACATCAACATCAGTTGAGGGCTGCAACTTCACTTTTTAAATGACGATATCCTGGCCGGACTACAGTTGTCAGTGATATAAGTATTTGAAATGAACATGATTTCTTAATGTCTAGTGACATATCAGGGCCATTTTATGATTAATTGAAATGCATTTCTTACATACAGCTCCTTTAAGTATCTGAGATTCCAGAATTGATTTTCGATTCCCAATCCCTAGTTGTGACTTTTGACTAATATTCAATAAATGTCATCTGGGTTTATCAAACACACATTTCAGCCTGTATTGACAAATAAGGCTGAAAAATGCCACATCAGTGTAACCGCACTGTTTGGATGAACAATAGGCCATGATGCATATTCTATTTTGGGTACAGAGTGATGTAAGTGTGTGTTTGCACATGCATTATGCTCAAGGAAACACCAGGAAAGAGCCTTGACTTCTTCCTGCGATTGCTGCGGAAACAGTCAAAGTTTAAGCTTACATTGTTACCACTATGACACAGGAACGGTGACATACGTTCTTCCCATGATTCACCCGCAAACCTGATCATTGTAAACATACCAATGCACAAAATTAGAAACAAACAAACAATGCATTTGACGCAAGAAATGTCTAACTCACACACACATTCACAGGGATGAAAACCAGACATCCAACCAGACGCACACAAACAGCATTTCACAGACCTGATCTCACAGGGAAACGCAACTATTTTATGAGGTTGCGATTTCATATGAATTTGTACTATGTGAATCGTACAAGTAAGCGGATTGTACAAACAAATACGACTGAGATCTTACAAATTCACACGAATTAGCCATCATAAATCAAAGTTACTCATAAATCAGTGCACACACTTCCATATATAGAAGATCTGGAATGTCTAAACTTGAGAGACAAATTGATGCGTCACCTGATGGTGTCCAAAAAAAGCCATCTTTGCAGAACAAACAGGATTAATAAAGTAATAACTAGTTTAAGGAAAGCAACCGAGACCAAAGCACTCTGTCATTAGCACACAATGTAAAATTATTTAAGAAAATGCCAAGTTATTCTGTAGTCTCAATATCCATGGCTAAAATGAGCAACAAGTTGTTAGCGGCAGCGTGTTTAATAAGGTTTATGGGTTAGTAACAGTGCAGTAGTGCGGTCCACAGCTTCAGGTCAAATAAACACCACTATATTTATAACACTTAAAGTCCAGAAGACCTCCAGCGATTAGAAGTAACATACTGCTCTAAAATAGGCTACTTATACTGCAATAAAAACTTTATGAACTTTATGTAATATGAAAACAATGTTAATTTATTCCACAAAGATTATGAATTGTACCTCTGTGTTGCATTTTCACTTAAATTGGATTTTTACAAATGCGTCATTTGTCGTGGCCTAATGGTTAGAGTGTCAGACTGGTAACCTGAAGGTTGCGGGTTTGAATCTCAATACCAGCAGGAAATAACTGAGGTTCCCTTGAGCGAGGCACCTAACCCCCAATCGCTCCCCGGGCGCCGCAGTGAATGGCTGCCCACTGCTCTGGGTGTGTGTGTCCACGGTTTGCAGTGTGTGTGTTCACTAACTTGGATGGGTTAAATGCTGAGGACAAATTCTGAGTATGGGTTCCCATACTTGGCCTTCACTTGCGAGTGAAAGTGACCACTTTTACAAAGGTACATAGTCAGAACGGCAGTAACGTAGCGTGACAAGGCAACACACTCTGCACGCAACCTATCATATGCACACTGGCTGCTTGTATGGATGCAGTCAGTTTTGACCGCAAAAGATGAGGTAATTTGACTGGATGTCTTGTGTTTGACCTTTTACGGCACGACCATTTTCCTGTTTTTAAACCAGAGGAACCATTTTGCCTGTTAGGAATGCATGTTCGGCTTTAATGTTATTTTAAGGTGGGGTAGAGTTAAATGAAGGGCAAAACACAGCATTTTGTTCTTGTAGTTTGGGAACCACTGCCCTAACCAAACATAACACCATCAACAAAACAATTTTACTCACAGAAAAACTACAGAACAAATGGGGACTAACATCATTAACTAAAGACCCTATTTAAGAGTTATACAACATTGATTTAAAAAATGTAATGAGACATTTAAATGTAATTAGAAACCTGTTGTTTGGCTTAAAGGAACTGTATAGTTAAAAGAACAACATTTGTTTGAAATATAATTTTTTAAACATTATAAATGTCTTTAATGTCACTTTTGATCAATTTAAAGCGTCCTTGCTTAATAAAAGTATCGTTTTCTTTAAAAAAAAAATCTTACCAACCCCAAACCTTTGGACGGTATAGGATCAGATTTACTAAACAGGGAAAATTAGCATGAGAGCACAATTCCAAAAAAGCGCTGATGGGAGTGGAAAGTTTTGCACGTGATCTACTGACGACGCACAAATGAAAGAACACATCCGGACGCAACCGGATCATTTCCATAATGATCAACACAAATTAGCATCTGGTTTAAGACATGCTTTTTTGGGGGCGGTAAATAATGGTGCAAATCCCAGTAAATTGACGAGCGTAAACCTTAGTAAATCATCTAGCATGATTCATTTAAATACTCTCCTCACATGCGTCTGAAAGGGAAAATCCTACAAATGCATATGCAATAATAAGGTCAGCCGCAAAAATAACCCTGTTCACGGCTTTTCAGCACTATAAATGTGTGACAGCATACCTGATGTGATGTCACACACTGATTCTGTAAGCTAATAAGGCCAGTTCAGGTCATGCTAATGAAACTAAGGCTGGCTTAGTGGGTGTCACCTTACATGACTTTGACAAAACACTTGGCATGCCAAACACTGCAGAACTGATAGGCAGAATGATGGAGTTATAATGATGGGAAGTTGCAATGCTTTCATCGCATTGTTTGATCAATCAGTCAGGCTTATTTCTGTTCTTCTAGGCCTTGTAATCTAATTAAAAAAATGTTTTATCAGTGCATGACATACCAAATAAATCTTTAATTAAAAATGTCCCACTCATTGTTGCCAAAAAGAAAAAATAAAGTCCGGATCTATATTTTATTGATATAATTATTCTTTTTTTTTTTTTTTTTTTACTTAAATTTATGTAAGTGAAATGGCTTGTGAATTACTTTACCCAAAGTTTTTCATTGAACATAACATTGAACATAAAATTCCTCATCAATGGATGTCAATCTCTTTGTGGAGCTATGCTAAATAAACAATGCAAAATGTGAATAACCATATTCGTGCCAACCTAGCCAGAAAAACAAACACATTATTATCAGTTAATTTGATCATTACCATCTGGACCACCAAAAGTCAATTTTACTATTGTGCGCAGCTAATTGTAACTGCTCATGCAATAAAAAAGTAAACATACCCAATTAACTATTTGTCATGCCAAAGTACAAGCCAAATGAATTCCTTCAGACCCTTATTTAAAGCTTTTATTGTCCGCTCATCTCTATAGCCCTCTCAAACCATATATCTCCACCACCCTTACTGCCCAATGATGTCAGACTCGATCTGTCTCCACCTAAAGCTTCTGCTATTATTCATCCGAGACCGTCTGATCCGATGTCCAATAACATCCGTTATCCACAGAGATGAATCAAAACTTAAATCAAGATGATTGGATCAGACTTTGCAAGGCCCAGACGGAATCTGCAGACTTTTCCGCATTAGATTTAACAGGAAAATCTGAAGAGTCTATAGCAATTTTATAAGTCCAAAAGAGCACTAAGGCATCTCAGAAATGGGCAGCTCTCAGAAATGAATCTGCATGGATATGTAAACAATTGAGCCTTGTAGAGAGGCAAATATTGGACTGAACGGGAACCAGGCCATCCTGAAATTGAGTCTGAGACGAGGCATTAATGACTGAGCCACCAGCTTTAACTGTGTCATTTAATCCACAGATCACATAGATGGTCTAAATAGTCCTGAAGTGGGATTTTGGAGCTGCTCTTCAAAGCAAAGCTTCATATGACCTCATTACTTGTGAGGAAAACTAGCCTAGTCTTGGAAACTTTCTGCTATAGGCGTGTCTGAATTACTTTTTGGGACATTTCAACACATAATATAAATTTAAAAAAGCATCTGATTCGAAAACAAAAACAATCAATATAGGAAACCAAGATCTCTCACATTCAGATCTATTAACCAAAAAGCGTTTTTACAGCCCAAAGAGAAACCATCTCAAGATAGAAGTTAATTTTCTCTAGAAATCCCCCCCATACTTGTGCTTTAAAGTATCAGGAACCTGATCTGGAATAAGGAACAATCAAAAACTGTTTTCATCTCCACAGAATCATATAGACTCACTCAACTCAAGAACCCTATATAGCAAATGTTGTTTTAGAACCTTTAAGAACAAGAACATTTATTTGCTCCTATTGTACAAATTACAGATGATTACAGCATCAATAAATAGTGTTACACATGTGCATGTTTTTAACCACTACAATGACCATGCCACACAGGCAATCGATTTTGGCAATAAAACCAAATAAAATACATGCATGCATACATACAGTCAAATAAATCTGATGATTATGTGAGGTGAGTCAGTAATTCACTTGACATTTGAATGCAAAATAACATTTCTACTTAACACAATATATATTTTCACTTATAAAATATAAATCTAAAATATAATATTCATTTTTTTTCCCATATGGATCAATAGTCTAAGGAGTGCTAATCACCGTTTTATCAAAACTATGGACATGCCACATTGGCAATCAATATTTCAGCAATAAATCCAAATCCACAAAGAGACAGATTAACATGTGCATGAAAAATCATCTAGTGTTACTGTATAGCTCATACACTCCATACATTTGGCGGTCTTTATGACAAATGCATGCACCAGGAAAACTTGTAGATTTACATAAGCTACCTTTTAGACAGTAAGAGCAACTTTAAATGTATGCCTAACTAGGATTGAATAAAATAAATTGGCCCTCAAATGCCACAGGTTCTGTGGATTTTGTGTTTTAAGGATATATAAAACAGAAACCTGTGGCATGTAGGGGACCGATTGTCTAAAATGCAATTTTAAAGCTTTAAGGTTGTGCATGTATAAATTGTTTAAGTAAATTAAACTTTAACATACAAATGCTGTTGTTTAGTTCCCATAAGAATCAACAGCCAGCAGTAATGCCTTTGCCAATACATTTATTTTAATGACTACAATATCAATTCAGCTCATTTAAAATGTTGCCAGTAAATCCAAATTAAATCCACATGCAGGTAAACATGTCACCTACCGTCAAATTAAGGTGATGATGAATTGAGAAAGCTCAAATAAGCACACAGGGATGCACGGAACAGCTGATGTGCGCAGCTGAGGGCCTCGGTTCGGCTCCAGCGCGCTTCCTCCTCCTCTTCTGCCTAAACCATCCGTCTCAGAGGAACCACAGCCCAGCCGAACCAGCCCGAACACAGCCCAGCTGATATTTACTGCGCAGTGTCGGTCTGCGTCCGTGCGCTCGGTGTGCCAGTCTGGTTCCAGCCGCGTTCATGTCTTATTCATTTACAAAGAGCCCCGTGTCCGCGCTATGCCACCTCATACCCACTGAAAACACTCGCACGCGAACAAAAACACGCGCCTGGCCGGGCGTACAGCTTCATCTGAACGCGCGAGAGATTCGTTGTGAGGAATGTTGCTTTGCATTAGTGTTGTTGTTGGATTAATTCCACGGGCTTTGCGTCTGCTTTTGTTTTGAGCACCAGCTCACGAGAGGTAGGCGTTCACTTCTCACACTGTTGTGATGTTCGATTCGCGAACGAGTCAACCTGCTGCTGAACCGGTTCTTTGATTCGTTCTAAACGACTCGAAAGGCGTATGTAGGTTCTGTTCACACAGAACAGATTCTAGACGCTTTTTGAATACTATGAATGTGTTACCTTAAAAGTAATTAAAAATGTAGGATATTTAAAAATGCAACACCCATGCTAAAAACAGCTATGCAGCTTCCGAAAAACCAAAGAAAATTGCGCAGACAGAATGCAACACATCCTGAGTAGGCTAAAGGGCCCCATCTTTAAAATAAGTTAAACAGCAGTATTTGAAATATATTTATTTAGCAAGAAATTAAACATTAAAAAGCCATGCAGCATTTTATTAAAGGGATAGTTCACCCACAAATTTTAATTCTGTCATCAATTACTCACCAATCTGTTGTTCCAGACACATAAGACTTTTGTTCATCTTAGGAACAAAAATGATTAAGATCTTTTTGATGAAATCTGAGAGCTTTCTGTCCCTCCATTGGCAGCTTCGCAACTACCACTTTGACGCTTCAAAAAGTTCATAAAGAGATCGTAAAACTAATCCATTGAGCGGTTTTACGATCTCTTTATGAACGTTTTGAAGCGTCAAAAGTGTCAGCTGTCTATGGAGGGACAGAAAGATCTGATTTCATAAAAAATATCTTCATTTGTGTTCCGAGATGAACAAAAGTCTTACAGGTTTGGAACGACATGAGTAGGCTAAATTAATGACAGAAATGTTCGTGTTTGGGTGAACTATCCCTTTA
The DNA here is from genome assembly GCF_951802725.1 of Rutilus rutilus. Lineage (NCBI taxonomy): Eukaryota > Metazoa > Chordata > Actinopteri > Cypriniformes > Leuciscidae > Rutilus > Rutilus rutilus. The sequence continues at coordinate 6,164,009 of NC_140210.1, read as the reverse complement.
AGAAACTCTGTCTATTAGTCGAAATGTTTTATAACGGCCAAAGACTCGTCTCAACCCGTCCTGTAGTATGAACACTTGTGCAAACATATTGTTGAAAAAACTTTTGAGTGACGGCTGAATAGTTTGAATAGTTGAATAGGATAGGCTATAATTGAATAGTTTGCTTGGACACAATCCATGGGAATGAAACACCCAAACCAACGAACTGATTCAAAAAGGTCAATTGAAATTCATTTTTCGCACAAAGTGGGTGAAGCGGGATTTCTACTGGTGGCAACTAATAATAATAATAATAATAATAATAATAATAATAATCTTGATTAGCATTCCCCAAGGAAGGGAAAGTACTTTAATTAGCAAGTAATAAATAAAATAATATAAAAAAGAAAAGAAAATAAGGTAATAAAATAACATAATAAAATGTTAGCACACTTAAGGTTGCATTACTTATAAAACAAAGTGTGAACGGTGTATAAAGTGTTTCTTAACTTTAGAAAAGTGTGTAGAAGAATATAACATATTAGGGATTTCTATATAATGCTTACCTTTGTATACCTGCTAGTAGCAGGTACCAAAATGCACGTACATGCTCAGACTTTGGCTATAAAATTCTGCTAAAATGTAAGACAACGTAATGAACTGCAAATAGGCTTTGGGGCTCCATAAATATTTGACTAAGCTGATAATTGTATTGTAATTTACATATACATGCATATCTATATCAATCTATATCTATTTATATCTATATATCTCTCTATCTCTCTCTATATCTATTTCTCTCTCTATCTCTCTCTATCTATTCTAATTTGAAATATTTACAATAATTTTGGAAGATTGTGCTGAGAAGTACATGACTTTATTTGGCTGTTATTTTAATTTTAATTGTATATATGTATTCATGTTTGTATATATTTTTTTTATTTACATGTTCAAATAAACTACTAAACTATCTATCTATCTCTCTCTCTCTCTCTATATGTATGTGCATGTGTATGTATATATATATATATATATATATATATATATATATATATATATATATATATATATATATATGTGTGTGTGTGTGTGTGTGTATATGTATATATATCTACCCACTCTACACCCAAACAAACACACAACTCAAAATCAAACACTGCATGAATATTATAAATTAGTTTATTGAAAAGAAAATATAGTAAAAAATATAGTATATTTTATACATTTAAGGAAGCAACAGTAAAAGGCTCACTGAGTCAGACAATACAGTAAGTATAGATGACATGTCGGGCCATCTCCTTATTACCACTGGACTGGTAAATTAGAGATAAGTTGTAGGCAATCTCTCTTCTCAAATCCACTTGATCATCATCAATCCCCTTGAAATGACAAGAGAAATCATTTGCATTTCACAAAGCATTTTAAACAGCCTATTAATGCATATATAAATATACATATTTACAGCATAGAGCCTTTGAATGTGTGTCTTGTTTACTACGTTTTGAGAATCTGGGATATTTCTGTGATGATTTATGCATGTATAGTAGTGGATCACACAGATATTAAACTGAAAGCCCCTTTCACACAGCGCATTGAACCCGGGAAATTGCCGGCAAATTGCCGGAACGCCTTCTGTGTGAACGCAAACACGACCCGGGTTTAATGCCGGGATCGATGCCGGGTTGGGGACCTAGTAACTTTGCCGTGTTCAGTCCCGGAACGCGCGCTGTGTGAACAAAAGCCGTAATAATGCCGTGTCGTAGTGATGACGCTGAAGCACGGGATCGTTCGCCAGCTGTGAAACGGTACGTAATGCGCAAGTTTATGATCGAATCAGAGAAATAAATGCACAAGCGTGGTTTCTCGAGAGAGAAATCGCAGCTCATAAGCAAACTGAAGACGCTGCTGAGACATTACAAGTCACATCGATGTCACGTGTCTTTCCGGGACATACACGGGTTGTGTGTGAACGCGCTCTCTGATTCCGGAAAATCACTGGCAGTGTGAATGAACCAAAATCAAACGAACCCGGGTCAAATCCCGGGTCACTTTATCCGTGTATTTTCCGGAATCTCTGTGTGAAAGGGGCTAAAGTGTCTTACCTCCAGTTTGAGTGGGGGGAGGGTGAGGGCTTTCTCGTAGTAGTGAATGGCTAAATGACTGAGTCCGAGCTGGTGTAAAGCCCGGCCAAGATTATACAAAGACTCTTGACAATGACCTCTGAGATCCACATAGCGCCACAGGAATGAGAAACCCTGAGGAACAACCAAAATAGGGTTATCTATGCAGATATCACACAAATTCATCAAAATAGGGACGTCTGAGCGACATCTACGGTTTTAAAATGACTACTGAAGCTTTTTAATTTACTATTACTACTATTCTTAAATTGAAAAAACTCCAATGCCAAGAAAAACAAACAAAAAAAACACATATACTAACTTTTGCATAACTAAGGGTGTGTTCGCACTTGTAGTTCAGTTCACTTGGTTCGATTGGTCCAAAAAAAAAACCTTTAGTTTTTGATCCGCTTAGCGTTCACATTGCCATTTTAACACCGAACCTAAAGATACAGAACCTAAAGGCATAGGGATATGTTCACATGCTTGAACTTTGTGTCCTTTTTAGGGTCACATCTTGTGACATCATGTCCTGTTTTTGGTTCGTTTACATGTCTTTGGTCCGTGTTGCGTTCATATTTCATTCGAACCGCACCAGAGTTTGTTTGGAAGCGGACTGAGACCCATCTTTTCAGCGTCTCGGCCCACTTGTTTGGTGGCACCAGGGTTCAGAGACGTTCACACTTATTCAAATGAACCGCACTAACAGAGCAATCGCACCAGATTAATCCAACCAAACATGCCAAGTGTGAACACGCCCTAAAATAAAGCAAATTTTAAGACCATTGTGAGGTATTGTCATTATTTTCATGACAGTTAAGCACATTTGTCCCTCAAATTCCCATTACTGCAGCAAGTCTGGGACTTAAATAAATATATAAATCTGTAATACAATGCTTTCTAAAATTGTATTACGCAGTAAATGAAAATGTATGAATATTACATACAAAAATTTAACATTTATAAATAATATAATACAGAGAATTTTAATTGTCAAAATGCAAAACATACTTTTTTCTAGCATGTTCTAGAAAGCCGACCAGAGGGGAAATTTCAGCAACTTTACACTCAAAAGTAGCTAATTTAGAAAAAAATACACATCATGCTGTACCTGTATAACGAGAGGATGCCTTTTCATGACGAACCTCTGACAGGCCATATGGAAGAACGTGAGACCTACAACCAAACTATGAAGAGGATGGTCTTGCTGGTTTCTGAAGGCCTGCATGTACTGACCTACTCAGAGAAGAGAAAGTAGAATAAAACAATCATAATAATAATAATAATAATAATACTAATTTTAATAGTGCAGGTTCCACCAATCATGTCATTTATGTACATAAACTCAAAATAAACATTTCAACTAGGTGTGACCCACTCATGAACAGAACCTAGCAATAAACACCAGAACTGTGCCATAGGAAATGGTTAAATGTCTAAACCATACCGAGTGCATGTTTGAAAGTCCCAGAAACCAGCGAGGTGTGTCCATTGAGAAGGTAGAGCGCATGGTTATCGGGGTGCTTGAGCATGAGACGCAGACAGAAACGATGATGTCTGGCATCCTGAGAGTGCAGGGTAACCTGATTAAACACGTTCCACAGCTGAGTCCGTTCCACATTGTCCATTAACATCAACCTGCAATAGATGGGGTATATATTTACAGTACTTAAAGACAAGTTCTCTACTGAGAAAGAAGCACAAATGGCCACTAAAGCCACTTCTCATCTCAATCAAATAAAAATAAAAAACATTCACCCATTTATTCCACCCTCTGTTCCTCAAGAAGAACCAGTTTATCTTGAGTTTTACACGTTCCTCCCTTCTTTATGCAGTATTTTGGCTATTTTGATCATAGTTTTATATTGTTCAAAATACAGAATACCACATTTCCACAAAATTTTTATTTATATATGTGAAAAATGCAGGAATCTGTGTTTTAAACATGAAATTCTGTATTCTGAGTCTTTAAAATATTATTAAATATAAAATAATATATATATATCAGTTTTTAAAAACAGAGAATATAATGTATAAAACACAGAATCCCACATTTACTACCAAAAGAATACAATTTTGGTGGATAATGCAGAATTCTGTGTATTTTAAAAACGATAAATTTAATGAGCCAAAATACTGCATAAACAAACAAAAACTGATTAAATGTGTAAGATTTAATTTAATCAGTTTTTATAAACACAAAATAAATAAATAACAACATGTTAAAAATCACAGAAAACGTCATTTCCCACCAAAACAAGTGAAAAGAAAACTGGTGGAAAATTTGGATTCTGTGTTTTAAACAATTTAATCAACCAAATTAGCCAAAATACTGCATAAACAAACAAACAAGGAGAGAAATGTGTAGTATTTTGACTTTTTGAATCAATGAATAATTGTATTTAGGATGTTCATGTAGACAGACTTAGTATCCAATTGACTGACCTTATATAGTCATAAGCCTTGCGGAAGTTGTGGTCGAGGAAGGCGGCGGACAGGCCGAGGTATTCAAGCTCTTTGCGCTTGACGCGGTCGTCGTAGAAGGAGTAGTACTCTAAAGTGGAGTCGACTAATAACTCGGCCTCAGCAAAGCGCTTCAACTCACATAGCACAGCCAAGCAGCGCAGTAACAGCATCCACCAGTCGTCTCTCGAGAGAACGCTTGTCTTACCTTAGAGAGAAAGACACTGTTAAACCTAAGAAGACTTGGAAAAGGTCAAATGAAGAGGTAAGATGTTTCCGAGGAGGAGCCAGTCATTACATTTTGATGCAAGTTTACAAAGGCTTGTTGACTTTAAAGAAGAGCTGGTTTAGTTTCAATCGACTGCTGCTGGGTTGTAGTATGCAAATATTATTGATCATGCAATTCATTGTGTGACCTTAAAGTCCTAGGACAGCAGTTTAACGGCACAGTGAATAAGTGCTAATGTAGTTCCATGTGATGTGCTTTACCCGTCACATCCAGATAAGCTGCCTCTTGGTCATCAATCTTCATCAGTTTGTTGCGTGACACTTTTATAAGCTTCAGATGTTTGACACCGGAGGACGTATCAGAGACGACACACACCTGAGCCCTCACCATCGCCACCTTCACAAAACAAGAAAGCACAACAATGTGTTAAAATATCAAGTCTCATAAACCTGCAGACAGGAAGTCAGAACGAACTACAAGTGGTTGACTGATATGGTCATATTAGATGGGTAATCGACTATAGACTGATTCAATACAACTAAAATAATAAACTTTTTACCAGAACTAAAACTTTAAAATAAGCATTTTCATACTTGACTTAAACATAAAATTAAATAAAATTAAACTTATTTTATTTCAGCTAGTTGCTAAGGCAACATTTCTCATTTTCGTTTAGTTTTAGTTGAAGTACTAAAATAACTAAAACAAAAAAAAAAACATTTAGACATTATAAAATGAAAAAGTAATAAAATGATAAAAACACAACAAAATGACTATAACTAACTCAGATTAAACTGAAAACAGAAATATAAAAATAAAATCTAATTCAAAACATTAACAGAAACTATAATAGCATGTCAATGTTATAACAATCAATACTAAAATAACACTGTTTCAACTGTATATGTCAGTTGTTTATGAGAAAGCATGGCGGTCACAGATTAATCTGCCTATATAAAACTGAATCTGCCAATATAGGTTTATAGCCAATGAATTCCTCAATTCAATTTGATGTATGCTAATTAATGAAAAATAGTCTTGATTAATCAGATAATATAGATAAATAGACAATGTATCTAGAGCATGGTGGCTACAAATAGACTGATAAAGGTGTGGATTAATCAGATACAGCGAGTATGGTGCAGTAAATACTATGTAAAATACACTACCGTTCAAAAATGTATACTTTTATTCAGCGAGGATGCATTAAATTGGTCAAAAGTGACAGTAAAAACACGTATAATGTTACAGAATATTTTGTTTCTTCAAATAAATGCTGTTCTTTTGAATGTTATAAAATAACATAATAATAATAATAATAGAAAAATCTGCATATTAGAATGATTTCTGAAGGATCTTGTGAGTAATGATCCTGAAAATTCAGCTTAGCATCACAGGATCAATTCAAATAGAAAACACTTATTTAGAATTGTTATCATATTTCACAATATTTCTGTTTTTACGGATCAAATAAATGCAGCCTTGGTGGGCATAAGAGACTTTTCAAAAAAGTGAGCCCTTAGTGACCCCACACATTTGAACAGTAGTGTATATATTGCAATTTCAGGTATTTTGTGTACATCTATCAATGTACTGTATCATATTGTCCACACAGCTGTCTTCATATCACCATCACACATTGAGCACAGAATCTAACCTTTAGCAGCATGGACAGCATGGTCAATACAGTATCTATGTAATCATCAGTGCGTCCTTGAGCATGCAGGAGAGTCGAGCGATGCAACAGCAGCTTCAGCTCCTGAAAAACATCACACACATAATTATACACAAGCACTTCGCATTTAAACGCAGGACTATGATATACACACACCTGCTGGGCGGCAGAAGAGTCCTGTGCAAGGGTTTCGGCATCATACATGGGCTCCAGGGCCTCGAGGGCCATGTTGGGTCGGCCCAACTGCTGCTGGAGGGTGGATAGTGCCAGACGGGCGTCTAGATGCAATGGAGCCATTTCAACAACCTTACTGTAGCTCTTCACCGCAACCTCCAAATGACCAAGTGCCTTCAGACACTCTGCAAACAAGTAAATCACAATCAGATGACCATTTGCGGTTTAAGTAGGCAGTTCTTGACCAGAAAAATACATTTTACTGTAATAACAGCAAACGTTTTTCATTGCTTTTCCAAATTTAGCGCGCCAAAAAAGGTGTGCAACCTGCGTGTCGGAGCCAAACGACCGCCAGGTTGTATCTCTCCGAGCAGACGAGGGCGGACAGCAGAGGCAGGGCAGAGTTATACTCGCCCTCTTCCATAAAAGCCTCCGCCACGTCCAAATACAAATCACCCAGCTCCTCCGGGCTCTGCTCCATCAGAGACGTCAACATGGGCTGCAGACACAAGGTCACAGGCGAGAAAATCAAACACATTTATTCTATCAGCACGCTTTCATCTGGATGATTCTTGAGAGTGTTCGCTCATTTGCAATATGTTACAATGATCCCTTTTGAATGTTAAAATTACACTTTATTTATGAATGTAAAATGAACACATTATTAAACACAAATATGATACTTAAAGTGGAAGGCAATGCTTTGCAGATAATGCACTTTCATAAACGTCTCGGAGAAAACATGTCTAAAAAAAAACATTTAGCAGACACTTCTAATGCAAGGCGACTTAAATATGTGGAAAATAATCAGAAACCAACAATATTAGCAGTATTTTCAACAGTAACAAAAGCAAAATCAGGAGCTGTATGATAGAAACAAATTCAGAATCCTATCCTATTTGTTTAGTGACCATGGTAGCTTCACTTAGTGAACTTTTTCAAACCTTAAGTCAAGAATTAAAGGGATGGTTCGGAGTTAATTCAACCTAGGGTCCTTTGCACCATGGCCTCGAGCCAAACATCCCCGCAGAAGCCATCGTTACACTACATCCTTATGCATCGCTTTCTGCCAGGACTTTTACAGGCTTTTCCCAAACCACTGAAGTGACCTCGACGTCCGGGTTAGCGGTAGCATGAGCCATCAGGCAAGTGTATTTAAATAAACTCCTGATGTACTTACAAACTTTCCAATGCCTCGTTTTATGAGTACAGAACCTATTTGTACTACTGTAGAAGTTTGGTACCATTCTGGGCATTATTAGTGGGGTAATTTAAGAGATACAACCTTGGATCCATTAGCGCCTGCACTGAGCCATCCGGCTGATATCTCTAAATAAGCTCTAACTTTAATAATGTTCGACCAAGGGAAAAAAGGCTTCTGGGGAGGGGTGTTTAGCTCCAGGTCATGGTGCAAAGGACCCTAGGTTGAATTTACTCCGAACCATCCCTTTAATTCTTGACTTAAGATTTGAAAAAGATCCTAAGTGAAGCTACCATGGTCACTAAACAAATAGGATAGGATTCTGAATTTGTTTCTATCATACAGCCCCTGATTTTGCTCTTGTTACTGTTGAAAATACTGTACAACCCTTAGGTTGAAATTACTCTGAACCATCCCTTTAAGATAGGAAGTCTCTGTAATACAGCTACAGTGACACAAATGAGAGCTTGTGTATGTGTAGGAATCTACTTACATCCAGAGGTTTGAAGACTTGCTGGTGGATGAGACACACCATCATCTTCACTCTGATGTCGACGGGAACATCATCAGGAATCACCACCTCTAAGATTTTCCCTATGCATTTAAAAACATGTTAGCGATATGTTCATAATGCTCTTCTCTGATTAACAATATTATCATCAGCCAAGTCCTACCAAACTAAACTCTGCACTGCAAAGGCAGCACAGAATATATACAGTACATCATGAAAAGATGCCTTTCAATACATTTAATTGCAGGAAACATTTTTATTATTATTACAACTATATATTTAGACACCTCTGTGGTACAGCAAAACTATGGAAGCTTGTTTCCGCCACTGAATAATAAATAAATAATAATAATTGCGGCTTTTTATCTCACAATTCAGACTTTTTTTCTCACAACTGCGAGATATGAAGTCAGAATTGTGAGAAATAAAGTCGCAATTGCGAGATATAAAGTTGCAATTCTGAGAAATAAAGTCGCAATTGCGAGATATAAAGTCCGAATTGTGACTTTTTTTTCCCAGAATTGCGAGATATGAAGTCAGAATTGTGAGAAAGAATTTGCAATTCTGAGATATAAAGTCGAAATTGCGCGATATAAAGTCGCAGTTGGGAGATATAAAGTCAGAATTGTGAGATATAAAGTCGCAATTCTGAGATATAAAGTCGCAATTGCGAGATATAAAGTCACAATTCTGAGAAATAAAGTCGCAATTGCGAGATATAAAGTCAGAATTGTGACTTTTTTTCCCAGAATTGCGAGATATGAAGTCAGAATCGTGAGAAATAAAGTCGAAATTCTGAGAAATAAAGTCGAAATTGCGAGATATAAAGTCAGAATTGTCTGACTTTATTCTATTCTGAGGTAAAAAAAAAAAAAGTCCGTCTTTTTTTCCCCGTTAGTTAGTTTATATCTCACAATTCTGAGAAAAGATGTCAGAATTGCGAGATATAACCTCGCAATTATGTGTTATAAAGTCAGAATTGCGTGATATAAAGTCGCAATTGTGAGAAAAAAAGTCAGAATTCTGACTTTATAACACGCAATTTTGACTTTATATCTCGCAATTCTGAGAAATAAATTAAGAATTGCGAGATGTAAACTCGCAATTGTGAGATAAAAAGTCGCAATTATCTTTTAAAATGTTTTATTTTGTGGCGGAAAGCCGGAAACAAGCTTCCACACAAAACACATTATGACAGAACAATCATCTTTTGTCTCACCTTTTTCCTCTTCGGAGGTTTCTTTCTTCTCTTCTCCTTCTGTATCTTGTGCAGGCGTCTGCTCACCAGTCTCTGTCTCCGTTTCCTCCTTCTCTTGTCTTTTCAGAACGATGCCACAAAACTTCACCAGTGCCTGCAGACACATACATTTTAGCACTTACATAAACATGAATACAATAGAGGAAAGGGGAGTCACAAAAAAACAGTTAATCTATTACCAGAATTTAGCGTAAACAACATGAAAGCATGGATCCATCCTGTCTTGTATCAGTGGTTCAGGCTGCTGGTGGTGTAATGGTGTGGGGGATTTTTCTTGGCACACTTTGGACCCCTTAGTACCGATTGAGCATCGTATAAACGCCACAGCCGACCTGAGTATTGTTGCTTACCATGTCAATCCCATGTTCACATCTTCTGATGACCTCCAGCAGGATAACACGCCATGTCACAACACTCAAATCATCTCAAACATGACAATGAGTTCACTAAACTCAAATGGCCTCCACAGTCACCAGATCTCAATTAAATAGAGCACTTTTGGGATGTGGTGGAACAGGAGATTCATGTCATACAGTAGATGTGCAGCTGACAAATATGCACCAACTGTGTGATGCTATCATGACAATATGGAGCAAAATCTCCATGTTGAATCTACGCCACAAAGAATTAAGGCAGTTCTGAAGTTAAAAGGGGGTCCAAAGTGGCCAGTGAGTGTGTGTGTGTGTATGACATGCATTTCTATATAACGCTGTTATATCAGCCAACTGGCACCCTGTTCTGATCTATGTATTTTGTTATTGGCCACTGATCATCCTGCTAGTCTTCATCTGGTCTCACCTCAAGAGCTTTGTCATGTTGATGGTTGGCTATGAAGAGTTCAGAAGCCATGTTGACACACTCATGTGAGACTAGTTCAGGATGTCTGTCCAGAGCTTCCTCCATGACCCCTATAGCAGAAGGCAACTCACTGCTCTCATAGTAACTCCTGAAATAAATACATGCACAGATCAAACTGTGTGGAATTCAGAAATGGTCATGGCATTGATGACACAACCAAGCACTCATATCTACATTTATACATAAACGTAAAATACATTTAAATCTTAAAATCTAATCATAAGAGTCCTCTTACATATGTGAAGTCATAAAGGTGCAGAAGCAGTAGTAGTGTTTAAATATTAAGGGTATGATGCAAATGATGTCAAAAAATCTTGGTCAACATAAAGATTCAGAATATATGTGGCCATCGTACTTTGCCATGTCTCGTGAGAGCTGCATGAACTGTTCTCCATCGGATGGCGGCAGCAGGCTGAGGATTCGGCGATACCCGTCCATGGCTTGCTTGTGCTCCCCGACCTGCTCATACAGACTGGAGCGCTCCCACAGGTACTGAACATTACTGGGGTCGTATTTAATAGCTGGGAACGCAACAGCATGCTTTAGACACATTTCACAAAGGCATCTCAGTAAACGGACAGCTGCTGATTTATAGTAAGGTACAGTAACTGACAGTTCAGTGATAATGTGGTTTGGAAGCGACACACTTCCTCTCACTTTTTGTCTTAAAATCCAAACCAAATATTTGTTTAATTTCTAAGAGTCAAAAGAGACAGATTTACAACAAGAACTTTATTTGAACAAGAACAGATTAACAATGATAATATCTATAAATAATAATACAAAATGATCATTATAATATTCATTTTCTAAATAAATCTATACGTTTTACATTTAAAATTATATACAAAGTGAATATATATATATATATATATATATATATATATATATATATATAGTTTAAAAGTTGTTTAAATGTTTGGGGTCAGTAAGATTTTAAGAGTTAAGAAATGAACTCTTATTCAGCAAGGATACACTGAATTGATCAAAAGTGACAGTAAAGACATTTATAATGGTGCAAAAGATTTATCTCTCAGATAAATGCTGTTCTTCTGAACTTTCTATTCATCAAAGAATCCTGAAAAAAATGCATCATGGTTTCCATAAAAATATTAAGCAGCATAACTGTTTTCAACATTGATATTACTAGTAAATCAGCATTTTAGAATGATTTCTGAAGGATCATGTGACACTAAAGACTGGAGTAATGATGAATAAGTAACATTTTAAATAGATTCAAATGATTATATTCATATTATAATATTAGTTATAATTTAATAATATTCCACATTATTAATGTTTTTGCTTTGGTGACCATAAGAAACATTTAAAAATCTTACCGATCCCACACTTTTGAATGCTAGTGTATCTACTGTGTGTGTACAGACCTTTAGTGTAGCAGATGATGGCTTGTTTGATGTTGTCCTGCTCCAGGGACATGTCCGCCAGCTTGACCCACTCTTCACAGTCACTGGGGTTCAGGTGAGCAGCGATCAGTCCGAACTGAAGCGCTTTCTCCATGTCCCCCTGATCCTCGTAGATCATAGCCAGCGTGGAGAACGGCTCGTATGCCACAGGAGCTGAGAGAGGTGGAAGAGACGAGGTTTATTCTCGGATTAATATGCAGGCACAACTACAATTGAAGTCGCCATTAAATCAAAATTGACCGTTCTTATTTTCTATGGTATATTGCAGTGTTTATTGTAAATGCGTTCACATCATTATTTTTTCACAATTCATATGCCCTCGTAATCTTAAACCAAAATAACTTCCTCTCCCTCTTGCAGTGACATCTCTTCTCTTCTCTGATGATGTCGTGTTTACTGGCGTGAGGGGGGGACAACCTGTCACTCACATAAGATCGACCAATAGCAAACCACAACCATCCAATAAATTCCCCACGGACAAAATCAAGCCCCGCCCTCCATTTTTTTCTTGTTCGAGAAGCCGTTTCACTCTGATATATGTCACACAGGGAAGAAAAGACTATCGCAATTTACGTTTCGTACGACTTTTAAACACCGTGGCCAGAGCCCGTCTACGGAGAGCCTGGCCACTCCCTATGAAGTCCTATTGTACCGAATTTTGGTTGTAGTTCCACCAGAGTTCCACTGGGGGCGATCGCCCATGAGTGCAGAATGAATGGGAGTCTATGGGGCTAGATGGCTAAATGTATCTCTTTCACCCGATTGCCGTTGAGAAATCTCAGATTTGATTGTAGGTTTTGCAAGTTCAACATGGGTTATAGGTCGAAAGTTGAATGAACGAGTACTTATGTCCTTTCGATTTCTTACAGGTTGAATTGTTGTTGCCCATAACACGCTAGCATTCTGCTAATGAACGCTGATTGGTCAGTGAAGGACTGATTACGACCAGAGATACCGCTTGATGGCATCGTGGCATCCGAAGCAGAACCAGAAACAAACAAAACAAAAACTCTTCTAGCACGTGTATTTACCTGTGTCAGCTGTGTTGTGTGTTTACCTGTGTCAGCTGTGTTGTGTGTTTACCTGTGTCAGCTGTGTTGTGTGTTTACCTGTGTCAGCTGTGTTGTCGATGCCTCGAGAGAAAAGAAAGTGCAGAGCGCGAAAGCAGCAAAGTGACTGAAGGATTGCCGTAAAGCAGTATCTCTGGTCGTACGATGTGTATGACGTCATTGACACTTTAAAAGACTTTTTAAAGCAAATAAGTGACTCTAAAAAATCTAACACCCAGCAATGTGTAATTTCTTTGCATCTCCTTTCGAATACAACATTCAAATCACTAGACAAAAAATTATATCCTGAGAAAAGTGGATTTTGAGGGGTATAGCGCCATAGACCTCCATTCATTCTGCACTCCTCCTGTGAGCGCCCTCATGTGGAACCAGAGTGGAACTGCGACTAGTTCAGAAGCCGGAAGTTTACTGAGAGTGAAACTTGGCTCTGTTTGTGGCACCAATACACCAAGACATTTCACACCGCAATTAACCAACAACAAAAACCCACCTTGGCGAATGATCTCCATACACATCAGGATGGCATCCTCCTTGTCTCCTCTAGCATAGCGGATGTTGGCCTCTCCCATGAGTCCCCTGAGAGCCCGTGGTAACTTACTGCGGGGACGTCTCTCCTAAACAAATAACGAGAGCAGTGTGCTTAGAAATAAACTGAAAATGTATCATGATCAATAACAGTGATGTCTGATGTTGACCTAGCAGGGCGATCTACTGACCTTCATCATTTTCTTATTCTCACGGTTCAGCTCCATTTCTAAGGCGAACACGTCTCCGGGTGTGACTTCATTGCCGTCGTTGTCCTCTTCGTCTTCTTCTTCTTCTTCTTCAGCATCATCATCATCATCGTCGTCTCCGTCCTCTTCTCCAATAACGCTCCACTCCATCTTTCCATCTTCATCCTCTTCATCCTCATCCACACATTCCTCCAGCCCGTCTCCCATCATGGAGGCAAAGGCTCTCTGAACAGATGGACTGACTCCTTCTTCTGTCGTCTCTGTCAAGACAGCACACAAAACACAACTTGTGATGTGATGCTCTCACACTGAATATTGATCCCCACATGCCTCATTCAAACGCTCCATACGTTTGCTATACGAGCAAGGATATAAAAACAAAATGATATTATCTGAAAAGTAAGACTAATTAATTACCCTATTTATTTTTGTTTTAATTCATATACTTGTTAAACATTAACAGAAAGGCAGTCATAATTGAAAGATTTACAAGCAAAAAACAGTAATATTGTGAAATATTATTCCAATTTAAAACAGCTGTTTTCTATGTGAATATACAGTAAAGTGTCATTTAATCTTGTGATCAAAGCTGAATTTTCAGCATCATTACTCCAGTCTTCAGTGTCACATGATCCTTCAGAAATCATTCTAATATGATGATTTGATGCTCAAGAAACATTTATGATTATTATCAATGTTGAAAACAGTTATTTACATTTTTATTTCATGATGCTATGATGAATAGAAAGTTCAAAAGAACAGCATTTATCTGAAATCTAAAGCTTTTGTAACATTAAACACTACCGTTCAAATGTTTGGGGTCAGTAAGAATTTTAATTTTGGGGGGAAAGAAATAAAATAAAATCAATACTTTTATTCATCAAGGATGAGTTAAACTGATCAAAAGTTACAGTAAAGACATTTATAATGTTTTAAATAAATGCTGTTCTTTTGAACTTTCTATTCATCAAAAAAATGTGAAAAGAATTTGTACAAAACTGTTTTCAACATTGATAATGTTTTTTGAGCATCAACTCATCATATTAGAATGATTTCTGAAGGATCATGCGACACTGAGGACTGGAGAAATGATGCTGAAAATTCAGCTTTGATCACAGGAATAAATTACAGTTTAAAATATATTAAAATATAAAACAGTCATTTTAAATTGTCATAATATTTCACAATATTACTGTTTTTTTTATTGTTTTTTATCAAATAAATGCAGCCTTGGTGAGCAGAAAAATCTTACTGACCCCGAACTTTTGAATGGTAGTGTATGTATATATATATATATATATATATATATATATATATATATATATTTATTTATATTGTGTATGTAAAGTATCAACAAAAGCAACAAATTATAACTGCTAGTAATTAGTTCGGACACAGTCTTAAAGTGCTGTGTTGTTTATGTAATTGAATCATTGTAATGACAGGAAAAACAGGTGAGGTTTTATAAAAATGTAAATACTATTTGTAGCCCTTTCCCCTATAGTGTTGCCCCTGTTACTCTGGTACTGTGCTGTAATGCCCATGTTACCCTGGTACTGTGCTGTAATGCCCCTGTTACCCTGGTACTGTGCTGTAATGTAATGCCCCTGTTACTCTGGTACTGTGCTGTAATGCCCCTGTTACCCTGTTACCCTGGTACTGTGCTGTAATGCCCCTGTTACTCTGGTACTGTGCTGTAATGCCCCTGTTACCCTGTTACCCTGGTACTGTGCTGTAATGCCCCTGTTACCCTGTTACCCTGGTACTGTGCTGTAATGTAATGCCACTGTTACCCTGGTACTGTGCTGTAATGCCCCTGTTACTCTGGTACTGTGCTGTAATGTAATGCCCCTGTTACTCTGGTACTGTAATGTAATGCCCCTGTTACCCTGTTACCCTGGTACTGTGCTGTAATGTAATGCCACTGTTACCCTGGTACTGTGCTGTAATGCCCCTGTTACTCTGGTACTGTGCTGTAATGTAATGCCCCTGTTACCCTGTTACCCTGGTACTGTGCTGTAATGTAATGCCCCTGTTACTCTGGTACTGTGCTGTAATGTAATGCCCCTGTTACCCTGGTACTGTGCTGTAATGTAATGCCACTGTTACTCTGGTACTGTGCTGTAATGCCCCTGTTACTCTGGTACTGTGCTGTAATGCCCCTGTTACCCTGGTACTGTGCTGTAATGCCCCTGTTACCCTGGTACTGTGCTGTAATGCCCCTGTTACCCTGGTACTGTGCTGTAATGCCCCTGTTACTCTGGTACTGTGCTGTAATGCCCCTGTTACCCTGGTACTGTGCTGTAATGCCCCTGTTACTCTGGTACTATGCTGTAATGCCCCTGTTACCCTGGTACTGTGCTGTAATGCCCCTGTTACTCTGGTACTGTGCTGTAATGCCCCTGTTACCCTGGTACTGTGCTGTAATGCCCCTGTTACTCTGGTACTATGCTGTAATGCCCCTGTTACCCTGGTACTGTGCTGTAATATCACCTGTTTGGCGTCTCCGTGTTCCTCCAGCACAGAGTTTGGAAGTGGATGGAGCAGAATCCTCCAGTTCAGCAGTTTCATCCTCATCTGACACATTCTGCTCCTGAAACACAACATGCGCTGCTACTGCACACTACTTCAACAACACCATGATGCATGCCCACATCACAATCCAAAATGAATGCTTAGTGGATATATGCACTGTAATAAACTGTACATAAGACACGTATTATATAGAAGCTGAAAGGTGAACATGTGAGCGGATCAAATTTACTAATGGTATAAAAGCAGTTAACGTTACCTTATTCTTTGCTTTTCTTTCCTCTCTCCGCCTCTCAAACTCCTCGAAAGTAATCTTTCCTTCTAAATACTCGTTCAATTCGGACATTGCAGACAAGATAATTCAGTTTACTGCTTCATGTCATACAGTACAATCATAACACGGCATGAGCGCTGTTGTTACTGCGTGTCTGCCTTTCAGCCAATTAGAAAGCTCAAACTCTTCTTCGACGGTGAGTGAAACACAAACACAGGTGACCTTATCCCCAAAGCCCTACACCGCCATCAAGCGTCCAGACACTGGTAAAGAAAGATACTGGAAATGTATTTTTCAGTATGTTTACGCAGCGGTTAAAGTGGGATTTGGCAGGTGGGGGAGCCCACAAATTTTGTGTAGGTAGCCTACCGTACAACAGGAAAAATAACTCACGGTGGGACAACATATTAAGTATTGCCACCCTTTTTGGGACGAGTGTCAGTCACTGTGGCACCAAGTATCTACATCAGACACTGACGACGATACTATGTTAAAATTGCTGAACACCACAATATGGAGCACAATATTTGTTCAGTTGCATTTTTTCCAAGTTCAAGCGGCACGTGAACTGATCTAAAGCTCTTTAGTTAATAGTAAATAAACTCGAATTAACTATGTTGAAGATACAGTAGCCTACAACTTGCTGAAATGTATCATGTAGGCTATCATGAAATTACTCAATCAGTACTTCAACCAAGGAAATAGGTCAATAACAGCTGGAGAACAAAACATTTACCTCAGAAAAGCCATTTAATGACCACGGCATAGCTAGAAAAATTAACTAGAGAGGAGTATTTTTGCTAAATATAGGCTATACGCACTGCATTACATATTATATTTTTAATCATATCATTAAAAATATTATAACTTTCTTATAAAAACTTCATTATATTTAATTCATTAAATGTTAACCTTTAATAATTATACCAACTCCCTGAATGTTTACAGCATTAGTGAGAGATTTTTCCTTGAGAAAAATTAACATGTAGGCCTAGCTATATACAGTAGCTGATATTTATACAAAATTAATTGATGTAAACATTGTAACATGTTGTTGCTAAACTTAATGAAATTCTGTTTAGTCACCAAATGTTTCACAATACACTTATTGTGATGCAAGTTTTTTTATTTTTTTTTTTTTTATTTTTTTTATCCTTTCTAATGATTTACGCTTAGGCTGCCTGCTGAACATGGGTTGAGCTCAGATTAATGCATTTAACTTTAAAATGTAGACACTTTTCTTGCCCCTGGATCTAGAAGAACTGAGGTCCACCCCTAGTCTCACAAAGTCCTGTGGATCTTCTTGACCATCACTAGTAGTCTAGTGGTAATAGGTATTACAATCTGGTTGGACCGGTCGTTTCGAGTGCTGTAGATACTAACATTTGGTTTGACCAGTAAAAAAAGAAAATCTGTCATTTCCAATATACACTGCTTAATTGCCTTTTTTATTTGAATGTGCATATTTTACAGTTGTTCAAACAACTGTAGAGTGAAAAGTGAAGGGGGTAAGTTTTTACTTTTTACAGTTCAAATTTGAAATAATAACTATGCTAAAACATACTCTATTGCTCTATAGGCCCAGCTTGTTGGATTATTTAGAATTTAGGCAACACAAAATTAGGCAATGTTTAAAAATTGTTTCTCACCTCAACTTAGGGAAAATGGGCAGTTGTGCTGTAATTATAAATAGTTATTTTTCCAATACCTTTCACACAAAGAAATAAGCTCAAAGAGTGGTTCAAATAAATATAATCTTAAACAATAGTTATATAAGAGGTTTTGGGGCCTTCATATATGGCCAAACAGTAACAGTAAGGAGCCCTCATAGTCCTCATTGTTTAAGAGGCTTTGTATGGGACACATATATTACAGCATTAATAAACATTTCATGGGTTTTCTGAACCAAACTGGATCGCGCGGCCTTAAACCAGTCAAGGGCCCCTGGGCACTGGCCCCATAGGCCCGGTCAGTAACCCATCCCTGCAGGATAGTATAGCGACCTGTTGTCATGTTGTGACATGTCCTCCTCCCATGCTGATGTCCGGGCATGTTAAAGAATTTAACACATTTAACACTTTTTGACCATTCAATGGTAGCCTACCTGTATAAAGTTGGGGTAGGTCACTCCATCAGTATCTAACCAAGAAGTTCGTGTCAAGGTCTCTGTGGATTATCCTCGTTCTCCTATTTTTCCACGCCACATTGTGCTATCGGAAACGCGAGTGTGCTTCACAAGAAGATGGATGCCTATCAGTAAGTGTGTTTTATTATTTAGTATTATTATTTAGAACCTTTATTTATGTATTTATTTATTTATTTATACGAGAGTCACTGTTAAATTGCGTTACTTAAACAGGTTCTCTGCGACCGGTGTGAGTCTTTTCGAGATTGTTGAGGAACTTTTCCTGAATCAAGCGAGTGGTAAGTATAATTACGTTTTATATTTGAATGTTGCATGTGTGTGTGTGTCTGTGTGTGTGTGTGTGTGTGTGTGTGTGTGTGATGCATAATCATGTTTTTTTTTTTTTATTACCTGGAGATCCGAATCAGGGTCTAGCACAGTAAAAAAAAACTTTCTTATGTGTATTTCCAGTAATTTAGTTTAAAAACTTTCTTCTGTGTATTTCCAGAAGGCTTATCAAACCTTGTGAGCAGGATTGAATACAAAGTAGCAGAGTATGATAATGTTTTATTTGGCTGTAATAGTGAGATGTCGAGTGTGTGTAGCGCGTGCATGCGTAGGCCTATAGGCTACAATGTGACAATGCGTTATTTTATAAATGTTGTTAACATACATGTGCAACAAGCTGTTTAAAAAACATAAAACCTACATTTGCATGTCTCTTAGACTTAGAGTATGTATTCATTTATCATTTTAACTGACTGTAATGGAGAACGGTGTGTAAAAGTGTAGACATGAAGATTTTCTCAGCCTATGGCGCCCTCAATAGCTGTGCATTAGTATTACAGGATTCATTTCACAGTCGTTGTTGGTCTGGTCTTATTTGATTGTCGTCTGTTTATATGAAAACTTAATATCTATTAGAGCAGATATAGGGTGTTATAGAGTTTGACATTTGTACCATTAAAGCACTACGAGTAGCACCAGCCTGAATTTTTCTTTATTTTCCTTTCTTTATTTTTAGTCCTAGAAATATATTATTATTAATAACAATATAATATTATTAAATAGTGTAAATCGTGTAACTTTTTTTTGTTTTGTTTTTCTCTCTTTTCAAACCCCTTTATAAATAAGAAACATTAAAAAAAACATTATTTTATCTATGTACTAACTTTTTGTTTTCTCCCTTCTTCTTAACAGAGGTGGTCGTGGTTGACAATGCAGTTCCCGATATAAATGATGTTCAGAGCTGGAGTGATGGTCTGATCGAATCGTGGGATGACTGTGTGTTTACACCCGTCCCTAAAGAAACACAGCGGCCTGTCCCATCCAGCGAACGTGTAGAATCCGACCCTGAAGAGCTGCCTTCAAATCAGGAGGCTTACAGACGGTTATCACATCCCAATATAGGCAATCAACACATAATCGGACTGATACAGGACTCTGTCAAGACCGCGTTGAACGCCTTCGAGGTGCGTTTTAACGAACGCCTTGATGCTTTTGAGAGACATTAGATGCTTATGAGAATAACGCTCTGCGACGGCAGGACGAGTATTTGGATGGTATTTTGATTAAACAAGTCATATCAGCGCAGCGGTTGCATAGTGGGGCTATCCAACAAGTAGCCAGAGATCAAAGCCTGACGGTGGAATTGTTAAAGCATGTCGTGCTCATGCTGAAAAAGAAACTCGATGATGACGATGGCAGTGTGGTGTGGTCCCCCTTGAACAGTGCAGTAACACAGAAACATTGCCCTGTTTAATTCAGACAACTGAGGATATGAATAGGTCTGAGTCTACAACTGATACATTGCTGGAATTAATAAACGTTATGAGATCGATGACAGATGAGGATCCTGAACCAAATATTGATTTTGATTTGTAAATGCCCAACATGCAGGAGAGGTGTCAGAACCTCCTCCAGAACCAAATTCTGATTTTGATCATCTTGTATCTTCTCACCAGTCAGGAGAGGGATCGGGTACCCAGTCACATCGCACACTCAATCCTGATGCACCCAACATGGGTCTCACACATGCGAATCACTTGTAAGAGAGGGTGGCGATGTGAGTGGGTACTGTACTGCCACAAACTTGGTTCAATGGTCTGGAAATCCACACAGGCTTATACATCTGCGGGAGATATCTTCTACAGATTTAGCATACACCATGTTTTTACATGACACACTTTCTAAAAATAGGGGCATTTTCCAGACTGTTACGCGGAGACTGTAGTTTAATCGTTTTGGTACCTGACCTAACCACACTATGGTTACTGACGTTTTGATTTCAGATTACAACACCCATTTGTATGTGTGTTAAGTGGTCCTTCTTTTCCTAAAATGTTGTTGGAAAATACTAAAAGTGTGATTTCTAAAAATATTGAAAACATTGTGTACATTTATGATTGAATGTCAACCTTTGTATGATGAATTGTTGAAACTATATTAAATTTACTGAAGGTATCCCACAGACCCTGAATGACAAGCGTTTGTTCCCCACCAGCAAGACAATTTTTTTGATACTGGATGATGTTATGAAAGATGCTAGAAGCAATTCTGAAGTTGAACGAGTTGTTCACCCAGGATGTACACCACAAAAAGTTTGATTGCCTTATAAACATAAAATAATAGCAGTGTGTTTAAAAAAGTGAGTAAAGCTCAAAATCCTAATAATAACTTTTATATTTCAATGCACACAAATGCATTGGGAACACTGCACATTCTATTCAAAATCAAAACATGAAGAAAAATTTATCAAATTTGTTATTACTTTATAGAAAGTGAAGAAAAGGGAATATTAGGCTGTTCAAAAAAAATAGCAGTGTCTGCATTTTTCTTTACAAAATCAAACATTTACTGTATAAACTGAAAAATGCTTGAAGATTTAGCCGTCTTGTGAATCACTGAACTAATATTTAGTTGTATGACCATGGTTTCTGAGAACTGTTTCGCATCTGTGTTGCGTGGAGTCGACCAACTTCTGGCACCCGTGAACAGGTATTCCAGCCCAGGACGATCGCACTACAGACCACAATTCCTCTGCATTTCTTGGTTTTGCCTCAAACACAGCATTTTTGATGTCACCCCACACGTTTTCTATTGGATTAAGGTCCGGGGATTGGGCTGGCCACTCCATAACGCATAATAATCAAGAAACTTTGCTGCAGTACCATGAGTCCAGCATGCGTAATGATATGACACAGCGCATGCCGCCTGATAATAGGCTATTGAGCTGGGGACTATTTTCAGGCGCTGCGTCATATCATTACGCCTGCTGGACTCATGGTACGGCAGCAAGGTTTCTTGATTATTACGCAGGAATGAGAGTATAGTTCCTAGCCATATCAGCCTAGAAAATCACAACTTTTCATTTTCCGTCGGTCTTAGTACACGATGCAACTACAGAAGAGTCAAGTTTTAAATAGGAAAAACACCAAAACTCTTTGTTCATTTCTTTGAGAGAGATGCTAATGGTCTTGTCCGGTTCAATTCATTATGCTAAGCTATGCTAAAAGTGGGACCCCCAGACCCGGAGTTCGGCTGAATGGATTAGAAAACGGTAAAACTCAACTGTTTAACTCTGGGGGAGTTGTAAAATGAGCCTATTTCCCCAAAAAAGTGGAGTATCCATTTAAAGAAAATTCTGCAGAAGAGTGTGAAAAATGTTCGTTACATTTTAAATAAAATGTCTAAAGCTATTACTTCATGGACACTGAGTCAGGAGAGTTTGTGTTAAAAGGTGGAACAATCCCAATCTTAATTTTCGGAAGTCAATATAACCACATTAAAAAGAAACACTGAGTCAATCAGTCTTATTTATTATCAAAAATCTCAGTGCATATTTATTCATTCTTTCATTATGTTTCTCACTTGGTGTCTGAGGAATACATAACTGTACAATATTGATATTACACATCAATAAATATGTATCATGAATCCATCTTTGAGTAAGATCAAAATGTCCTTCACACATGAAGGCAAATTAAATACCACAGACTTGCTCCCCTCAGGAACTGTTATGAAATTCACTCTGCTTTTGGGATGTTGTTCAGTATTTCCTGCGTTCCAGAGGATTCCTGTGCTGGAAAAATGAGCTTCTGTAGCATCTGAATCTTCTCTTCCTCAGTTTTAGAGTTGAGCTCAATTACAGGAACCTAAAAAGGATGATATAAATGAGGAAAATTATTGGAAATGCAAAATCGAGAACCAGAGATTGATATTTT
Organism: Rutilus rutilus; assembly: GCF_951802725.1. NCBI lineage: Eukaryota > Metazoa > Chordata > Actinopteri > Cypriniformes > Leuciscidae > Rutilus > Rutilus rutilus. Next base: position 6,141,156 of record NC_140210.1, on the reverse strand, counting down.
GGTTACATCTCTCCAGTTGTTCATAAGCAGGTTACCCTAACAAAAAAGTACTATGTCAGTACGGTGATGTTTAGCATATTCATATGGTATTTTACATGCTGCTCCAAGGTATTTCAAAGAACACCTTAATATTACTATGATACACGACTAAAAAACATGTCTCACATGTACCAAAAATATTGAGTGTCAGGTTTTGGTGGGATTATTTAGTGTGTATCAGAGTTTAACGCACTTACCAAAACAGGTTTATAACCAAGTTTTTCGAGATGCCGAAGTTTGATAGCCAAGCTGGCTCGGGGATGTGTTGTGCCAAAGCAAAATGAAGTAGGTGGAGCGCAGACCACCGCAATCCTGAAAGATAGGACAGAGAAGAGCTTTTTGTCTCTAAAACAACCTTCCAACAATCCAGAGTTTGGGGGGGGGGGGAACATCTTGGTATGTGAGATTATCATGTGATTCTTCATATAAACATCACAGATGTCTTGTGTTTTGCTACCTTTGGGCACATTCGGGTGACCCAGAATCCTCTGCATGGAGGTCGCAGGTTTCTTCTTTTGGACGAGGCAGAGTAATCACACAGTCTAAAGCAAAGATGCAAACAATGTTAAATACAACATAAAATGTCATTCACAACATCCATAATGTGAAACTTTTCTGAGAAAAGTTATTCAGCGGGAATGTAGAGATTTGATTGATTGTCCAAAGTAATCTATTTTAGCTTATATATATTAAAATTATAATGTAAATGAGTATTAAATTAATATAATGTGCATATTAAAAACCCACTTATTAGTACGGCTTTTATGTATTTGTCTTATAATTTTTATTTTTTTTACTATTAGTTTATTTGATGTATTTTCATTAGAATTTATTTATATTCTACTTTGCTTTATGGACATTTCATTGTTGATAAATCTTATTTTATTCTATTCAAACATCTACTGTTTTATTATAAACTTTTGTTTTAATTGTCATTGCTTGCATAGTGTGTCATACGCTTGTAAAGCACTTTGCATTGTACTGGATATCTTAATGGTGCTAAAAGTTTTATTTTTATTATGCAAAATATAATTTATTGTTTTTATCCTTTTGATTTTAGAGTAAATGTAATGTTTTCCTGAAATGATTTTTTGTTTACACTTGTAAACACTCATACATTTGTCACAAGCACTTTACATTTATTGGAAGGTGCTATACACATACAGTTTTATTATTTGAAATAATATAAGAAATTAAATTACATTATATTATATTCATTAATTTAATATAATTATGTTATATTAAATATTTTTTTAATTAATATAATAATAAAAAAAATATATATATGCTAATAATATACTAATAATAAATAAATATAGTTACTATTACTTTTATCACCCCAACGCAGTTTTGGTTTCACCAATATAAAATAAGTATTTTGTAAGAAGGAGAAAATTATACTTATCCGAAAACTTTTGAACATTTCGTTTTTTTAAAGTCTGAGCTGTGTCCTAGCGATTAGCGCATCTGCCTCGACACATTGAGCTTCTGGTGCTCATGTGGTAAATGTGAGTTTGAATCCTGCCACTGTAAATAACACTAAGCTCGAACTTGGAATCAATAGAAAACTGCACAGAAACACGAGATTCATCTCACCAATGAAGTAGATGCTCTGCTCCAGCACACTGTCCTGAACCGCATCATTTCCCACAATGCTCCTGATCGCACTGAGCATTTCCTGGTTGACTGGGACTTTATGAGCAGGAACTGTGAAGTGGAAGTCTGGGATAGACCTCAGGGAGTGTGGCAGCTGAGGTTGATCCAGTCGCATACACAGAGCCAACATGTGCAGCCACTTCTGAACCTTATTCGACTGGTTGCCTTGTGAGGACACATAACAGATGACAGCTGAACTGAGATGCACTTCAGATGAGGAGAGAGAGGAAGTATAGTAAGAGATATTATTAACCTTTCTGTAGTATTTGGTCCAGGGTTTCCCGCTGTAGCAGTTTATCCAGTAGGGTTTGAGGGACGTGCTCCAGCAATGCCAGAGAGTGAATGGCTTTCAGTAGGTCGGTGGAGGACATCTTTGGAAGGTAGGACTCTAAGACCTTCGTTACACTGGCCAGAAACCTAATTAAAAAGCAGCATGTGTGAGTTTGCTGAAGTCAGAGACATGCCTGTTCTGCAAAAACAACTTTTGCTTTGGGTTTTTGGAGGACTTATATTGTTGAATATTCTTATATATAAGAATATTTATTTTAAATGGAAAATAATTTTATTGAATATACATTACCGTTCAAAAGTTTTAGGTCAGTTAGATTCTTTTTTTTCTTCTTTTTTTAAAGAAATGAATGTTTTGTATGTATTCAATTCATCAAAAGTGACAGTAGGGACATTTATAATGTTGTTAATAAAGATTTCTATTTCAAATAAAGTAAAGTTGAAGTTGAACTTTCCATTCATCAAAAAATCCTGAAAAAAATTATAGTAGTTTCCACAAAAATATTAAGTTGAAAATATTAAAGTGGTCCTTTTTAGGGATATGCGCGATGACTAATTTAGTTAACGTTTAAACAATTTTTTTTGCAACCGACTAGTCTAAACTTGTCTTATTCTCTATATCAATGCGCAGTTTCTGAACTCCCTGTAGTCGATTTTAGTCTTGAGTTCTTCGGGAACGAACACGTTACAATATTCCTCATTTAAACAATTCCCACCCACGGCATACGCAAAGTAAGTTAGTAGTGTGTTGAAACTCGCGGTTATGGTAAGGGGTGTGACATTTCTCAAACATCATAACACACTGATCCAGCTGACCAATCAGAGTACAGTGCGCTTTTCGGAAGGAGGGGCTTCATAGAGACAGGAACTGAACAGAGCGCTACTGACAGACTGTGCTGCAACAATGTCAAATATGTGAAAAATTATGTGTTTTTAAAAAAACTAATATGAAAACCTATTCTAGTGGACCCCGAAAAACAAAATCAAGACTTTGAAAAAGGACATAACCTTTATCAGCATATTCGAATGATTTCTGTAAGATCATGTGACACCGAACACTGGAGTAATGATGCTGAAAATTCAGCTTTGCCATCACAGTAATAATTTACATTTATTTCAAATAGAAATTTCATTAACATTTCACGATATTACTGTTTTACGGCATTTCTGAACAAATAAATGCAGCCTGAAAATAAAAAATCTTAGCGACCCCAAACTTGAAAGTGTAAGTGAATAAGAATTAAAACAATGGCTTACTCTGTTTTTTTCTCTTTCAGGTCATGATTGAGGAGTGAAAAGACTTTTAAAACACTAAGAAGGTCTTTCAGGGTCAGACTGTCAGGACTCTTGATGATTCTCTCCACAAATACATCCAACAGGACCACAGGTCTGAACAAGAGATCCTCAAATGATACTAGAATGAGAATAACCTGGAAAACATGAAAAAAACGAATGTTTTTGAAACATTATGCTGAATAAGACTGCATTTATTTGAGCAGAAATATTGTGCAATCCTCTTTAAATGTGCAGTGCAGTTTCACTTGGATCAGCAGATATCGCACCTGTTTGTTGGACCACATATCAAACGTGTTGGCCATGTACTCGGAGACGGAGCTGAAGAGGGTGTAGTTTCTGTAGCGAAGCTCATGGCAGGACTTCAGGACAGACAGAAGCCTACCGTAGGGGAATTCATGCACATTTTCTGCAGGAAACAATGAAAGGTCAAGTGACAGCGACTGGTCTTGATTCACTCATTCTAGCCGTTTACTGTAGTTCATGGGGATCATGGTCATTCTCACCTGCTATGTTCTTGCTGCAGACATCCAGCAGAGGTTTGAAGTTCAGGCCCATGGAAGCCAGGCTGGAGAACATGTACTGGGTGTTGGGTGGACTAAACTCATCCGCCAACGACAGAGTCTTTGTCTGAGGGGGGATAAAGAGGAATCGAGCTAGAAACTGATCATGACAAAACACTATTTCATTTCTATTTCAAAAAATAAAATGTTGTTAGACAGCTGCATCATGTTAGGATTATTTTATCCCAGAATCATAAGAAAATAAATACTCAATTATATTTTGCATTGAAAAAAATAAAAATCTATGAAGCAATATGTTTTGTGATATCATTTTCAAGACAATTAAGCACAATTTCCTTCACAAATTATTACTATCATAATGCAAAAAAATCTCATTCTCTTTCCTGTAACGTGAAAAATAACTAAATAATTTACAAAAATATGAATTATAATTAATACATTGAGAAAAAAATGTTTTCCCCAAACTGTAAAGTATTTACATATCATGGTTGTAAAAAAATAAATAAAATAAAAATTAGTATTACAGGAATGAGTAACTACTACTAAGGGTTGTTATTATTGTTGACTAAAACTAAAACTTATAAAAACAGCTCTGTTAACTGAAAAACAGCTGAAATAAAATATATATAAATATTAGTTGAAAAACTTAGAAATTGAAAATTAGAAATGTTGCCTTGGCAATAAACTGAAATAAGTTGAAGCACTGCTATCATTAACTAGAAAAAAAATAATAAAACTAAATTAACTAAATTAAACCTAAATGGCAATATTTAAAAAAAACTATGACAAATGCACATAACAAAAAAAATTAACATGAAAACTAACATTTTAAAAACTCTCCTTCAGAATATTAATAAAACTATAATAACACAAAAATACAAAAAAATATCATATCATTATCGGAAAAAGCATTTTCATTATGCAAAATGTAATTTCTTCTTTGTTTGTTTGTTTTTTGTTTAAACATTTTTATTAGATTCATCCACATTCTGTGCGAGGGTCAGTAAACAATACATTTTAGGTGATATACATTTGATGTGAATAAATCATAAATCTAACCGCCAGCTGTTTCTTCAGTTGTATCGGAGAGTTTTTGCCCACCGCACGCATCATGCTCTGCAGGGCAACCACGCTCTGGATCTCAGGAATACGATCCTTCAGCAACAACCTTCAAAACCAGAACACAAAGTGATGAAAACACACAGATGTCACACATTATAAGGTCATATTAGGGCTGTATCCATCTTCACACCTTAAAGCCTCTTTTAGGGCCTGAACGTTCCTACAGTCCTCCATCTCCCGTAAACAGCCAGCCAACACAGAAAGAGCCCTTATATCAAACTGATTCAGCCGTTCCTGGAATCAGCATAACAGAAGGATCATGTGACACTGAAGACTGGAGTAATAATGCTAAAAAAAATCAGCTTTGCGTCACAGGAATAAATTATATTAATTCAATTTTAATTATAATATTTCACAACACTACTGTTTTTACTGTTTTTTTTATCAAAAATAAATGGCACCTTGGTGAAGAGACTTCTATCAAAAACATTAAAAAAAAATATATACTATACACAGAAAATCCATTTATTAAATCAAATCTGAATTTAAATATTGTGCAACTATTACAACATTCATGATCGTGATTTAAAGGTGCAGTACGTGATTTCTGAGAAACACTGTTGATATATATGTGCAATCAACCTAAACAAGCACACATTGCTCCGCTGCCAAAATGCACAAAACGCAATGCAAGAATGGATGTCTTTTTACATTTATGCATTTAGCAGATGCTTTTATCCTTTATCATAGCTGAAGAGAATCAAAATAATGTTTCTCGAAAAATAAAGCGAAGATAACGAAGAACAGAGAACGAAAAATGCACAAGCCCTGAAAAGTGAAGCCAAAACGTCTCGATCAGCCCCCGGTGACTGGTCCTAGTATAGGTCATAAGCCCCGCCTCCCCGTGTTATTCAACGGGACGTGAGACCAACTAAACAATTAAATTACACTTCAAATATCTTTTTTCCAAAGGTGGTTTCTTTCATTTGCTGTCGTTTTTATCACGCTGATGTAAGTTCAAGTGTCTGTTTCAAAAATAAGTTGGTTTTTAGTTAGTTACGTGATGCGGTGGTGTAACGTCATGATTGACAGCTGTGATTGACAGGTTCTCTGAGCGAAGTAGTCACTGAAGCACCAACGGACATTTTTTGGAGATTGTATTTACTTTATTTTAACAAGCCTCTTGTCGTACTGCAATCAATTTTTTTTTAAAGTGCACTCAGGGATTCTGCGCGAGTGAGGGCGGAGCGCTGATTTCACGGCTTTACTTCCTGCTCACTAATGCGCAGGTCTGGTCCCGAGATCGCTACTGCGCAGACTCAAGTTCCAAGATGTCAGCGCCATATCGGGACACTGGCGGCTTCAGTTCTCACCAATGGAAGAGAGCGAAGGGGCGTCGTCCATCTTTTTTTACAGTCTATGCTCCAGACCTCAATGAAACTGTGCTGTTACTCTAGCTCATATTACAACAACAGCATATCTTGGTTCTGTGAAACATAGCAAAACTAATGTTACTCACGTATGGACGAGAAACAAAGCAACTTTGGCGTCTGTTTTCAGGCCTTCCCGCTTCGGTCTCTCCAGCGCTGGAAAGCCTTTCTAGTATTACCGCGGGTCCTAAAGCTCTTGCCTGCTCGTAACCCTTCTTTTTCCAAAGATATTCCTCTAAGCTTCTCTCTTTTGTAATGTCTCTCAGCCAGCTCTCTGTCTACAGTCTTTTTTCAAATCTCCCTCTTGCTCACTCTCTCTCCTCCCCATCATGAGTGGACACGCCCCCTACTACTGCTGATTGGCTACAAGCTGTCCGATCCACTTTCAACAGCATTTCTCAGAAATTGCATACTGCACCTTTAATGAATATTCATATTTTCAGCCTCAGAAGACAAAACCTCCAATGTGATTACATCCACAGGACTCGCCTCACCTGTATAACACGCAGCAGCGTCTGCACAACACGCGTGTTTTGTGAAACTCCCAGGTTGACGATGGCCAGCAGACTGTAGGCCAGATCTTCGCTCCTCATGCGCCAGGCTTCGGTCGCAGCCCGTTCACAGACCTCCTCAAACCCCGGGTGTTCGTACATCAGCCGCAGCTCACAGCTCCGCTGCTCATCCGTCATTTTCTTTGTGCTCTCCCAGATGCGTGTGAAGATGCTGCTGAGGACATGCTGCGACGCCGGGAACTGCTTCAGCGTGTCCAGCACATCAGTGGGGCCAACACAGTTCTGCAAATGGCTGTAGAAAGGAGTCCTTTCTGCTTTATCCAGGGGTTCGCTGGTCTCTGTAGAAGCTGCAGTTTGCTTAATCGGAAGATTAAGAGCATCAGGACCACTCTGACTGTAATACCGGACTTGTTTTAATGTGTATCCTTGTATGTGTTTTCTTCCCAGCTGAGATGATACAGCAAAGCTTCTCCTTTTATAACATAAAGACATCTGTGTCCATCTAAAAGAGTCACATGTCCACAGCGACGTGGATCTCAGAGCACATCTGAGCATGTCCAAACCTGATTTATACATGCTCATCGTGGGTGATTCTCCAAAGCTTCAGACATCATGTAACCTGTTTCAACAAACGCGAAGGTCAAACAGAAACCTCTGTACTTACTACATTTGTTTTTACTAGTGGGTGCAGGACACTATAGTTCATTTATGTAAGTGAAGATAACAAAATAAAGTAAATTTTATCCCCAAAAATTCTTCATACAGTGGACTACCAGTAAAATGTATAAAAATTTGGGACCAAAAATTAAGGTTTAAGTTTTTTCTCAAACTTTTTACACCACAGACTGAACAAAATTAAGCATTGCTTGGTAATTGGTTGACCTAAATTGGTATTATCTAATTGTGTACTTAAATTTAACAGCTGACAGCGATTCAACCTAATTCATTTGTGAGACATACTAACAAAATGGACAAAACCAGTGAAATATCAACTGATTTGATAACTCTGAGTTCTTGTCATATATTATTACCATTTTCTAAACTATAGTGAATAAACTGTGATAATATGAGAAATGTTGAAGGTGTCTGAATAAATTTTTGTTTGACTGTAGGTCACTTTTTTTAATCACACAGTTCTCTTTACCAACTTTCAGTTTGGCACAGCCGTTCATTTCACATTCAAAATGCACTAGAACTACCGAAACACTTCATATGTGTCTCAAATCAGCTAATTCTATCAACACTAGCACATTTTGTTAAACAATGAGCTAAAACACACTGACAACAGGTGCATTTTACAATGTTTTCTATTGTACATTTCTTTACAAGACAAGAATGACACTATCTCTACTAATTGTAATTCACTGCAGTATGTGTTGCATGATCCATGTTTACATTACAAAAATTATTCCTAAGTTTTCTCCTGTGGTATAGATGGATGGTAATGACACACAAAGACTAAAACCTATGTTTTTTTCAATACAGTATTACTGTATAAATGTTGCAAATTGCTGTTTTAATCACTTTTGAATTGTTAGATTTTGAACGCAAGTTTTAACTGTGTTGAAGACACACTATATAAAGATCTTGAAATATTACTAAAAACCCAGAAATAAATTTATATTTGTATATACGTATCTGTCTGATTATCCACACTAAATTTCAGCACGAACAAATAGATAGCCAAATGTTGAATTTACCTAAGGACATAAATATAATAAAGTGAAAAATGGAAATGGAAAAACCAAGTAAAATAAACAAATACACTTAGAGGACAGCAGCTTTGTGCTTAAATTGCATTCATGTCCTTGTACAGAAACCTTGAAGAAATGCCTCACTATAGCTGTACAACTATTGTATACTAAAACTATGTATACCATTTACATGTTTATAGTTAATTATGACACAGTGACATATTTTAATGCGTCCTTGATCTTTAACACTCATAATATAAGGACCGTCACCTCACCCTTCGGTTGCTGTTGTCTTCACACATGTGTACTGCTCTCACTGTGAGAGCAGCCATGACAGAAACAGGGAGCGCGCGCACGATTGCTGCCGCACGATAGTTCCGCTTGTAGTATCGCGTGGTTTTCACAATGTTATTTTTAAAACCCCGACCAAATAGTGAAATAAACACATATGAAACTTGTTTAACCCATAGTATGCACACAATATTATTTAAAAATCATAAAAAAAAAATAGATTTGAAAAAAGAAAGCGAAATCCAAAATGTTTCCTCCCCAGGAACATTTTATGCGGAACCTCTGGCGGAACCATAGGGGGCGGAACACACACTGTTACCTAGCAACGGCCGGACGCGCATGTGAATGGACTATGGCAAAATTTGTTCTTGCAGGTTGGTCAGTTTTATGGCTAATTAAACAAAACTACAGAGATTAGTACTTTAATGAAAGCAAACATTAGTCAGCGTTCTATCTATCTATCTATCTATCTATCTATCTATCTATCTATCTATCTATCTATCTATCTATCTATCTATCTATCTACCTATCTATCTATCTATCTATCTATCTATCTGTCTGTCTGTCTGTCTGTCTGTCTGTCTGTCTGTCTATCTATCTATCTATCTATCTATCTATCTATCTATCTATCTATCTATCTATCTATCTATCTATCTATCTATCTGTCTGTCTGTCTGTCTGTCTGTCTGCCCTAAATGTTATGCCACATTATAGCTGTAACTGTAGTTTCTTCTTCAGTATGATTATAGTAAATCATGTCACAGTCAGCAGCATAAATATAGCATTATCTATTCATCTGTACAGGAAAAGCTGATTGTCCTTATTATGCAAAAGCTGAGCTTCTTGCTGATGTGCTGCAAAGAAACCTGCCAGACTTTCACATTCACAAGATCTGTGTGCATCCCAGTGACTGGGAGGTAAACCTCTGAGTTCATGTGGAGCTTCAAGAGCTCTTTAATCCTTTTCACACCGTTCACAATATTTTTAAGTTGAACTAAAGATGTCCTTGACTCATTTATGTCTTTTATTCATATTGAACCATCTTTCTCTGTAGACATGGCTGGAGGAAACCTGTGCATCTAATGGATGGACGCATTCAAGCTGTCCTTTAGTATGGAGGGAGCTGATCGATCGCGGGGGGAAAGGAATGCTCCTCGGTGGCTTCAACGATTTCCTTGAGCATGCTCAGGTTTGCATGATTGGATACCAAAATAAATTGAAGATTGAGGAATCAAGCAAAAAAAGGATATAGTCCACATAAATTTGTTTTTCTGAGTTGCTTTGGCTCATTTTTTTGAAAACGCCTGCAAAATGTAGTCACTCACCAAACACATTTAATTCATGCTTAAAAAACGTATTGTGTAAAGAAAGTGGTCACTGCCACAATTTTATTATTATTATTTTGTCATCACATAGGCAGCAATTTAGATGGCAACATAGCAGTCAGTCATCCAGGCTTGTGTATCACACTAAGGTTTTTGGAAACAGATGTCAACAGAATGTAAAAGTCAATACTTATGCACATTTGTATACTAAACTGCTTTTTCTTGTAATATTGTGTTACATGTAAACAGAAAATATTCCATGTCATTGATATTTATTGAATATTCAAGTATGTGTCAGAAAGATTTTGTAATTTAATGAATCGTTTTGCATGTGATGATGATGGCTCACTCAATGAAAGAATATTTAGAAGTCAAGAGCATGACAATTTCACTGAGAATCAACTCATCTCTGCAAGCACTATTTACTCTTTTGCACACAAGTACTAAAACATGCAAATAATGAGTGAACAAGAAACTTATTGTTCAGAGATCTGAACTTGTTAATTAAATCACATCTGAGAATCGATCCAAAGCAATTGAGAAAAACTGTAATAGCTGCTGTGCAGTGATTTTTTTGCAAAACAAATGTCAGATTGTTATTTAATGTGGTTAGAAGATCCAAACTCAGCTTTATTTGGGGTAATCTACAATTGTAATTCACATCTCACACAAATGGTCACAACACAGGGCAAACAGGGAAATCCAGGAAACCAGGCAGTAGATCAGAACCATAGTACGGGAACCCAGAGAAAGCGCTCAGAAATGCAGTGTAACACAAACAAGACTTCACAACTTGAGAGTGAACACACAGGGCTTATATAGGCAAACCATAACAAGATGCCTATATTTCTATAACCACAACAATGCCTTTCCTATAGCTCAAACAGTAGAGCATTGGTGCTTGCAATGCCAAGGTCATGGGTTCGATTCCCAGGGAAAGCAAGAACTGATAAGAATGTAAATGTGTACCTTGAAATGCAATGTAAGTTGCTTTGGATGAAAGCATCTGCCAAATGCATAAATGTAAGATAATGACACAACGGGTGGAAGGGATCAAATAATAATGAGTCCAGGCAATGGGTTATGGAAAATTAAGTTCATGATGGAAAGGCGAAGGAGTCGGGAGGAGTGTCCTCTAGTGGATATCAGATTTTATTTTAGCTCTTAAATTACTGCGAGATAAAACTTAAAATTAAACAAATACCTTCCATTTTAACTCAAAGTGACCAGAAAGATCCTTTCTGCCCTGAATTATTATATCAGAAGCTAGTATAATAATACTACCTACAAGCAGGTAAGCGACATCCTGTTTCATTTAGATACTGTATGTGAATATCAATTCTTTTGTCCTCTCCTGCAGGGTTACTATGGCATTACCTCAGATATGAACTCTGATCTGATGCTAAAAATTGCAGCAGAGAATCAACAAACTAAAGAACTGTGTATGAAGGAGGAAGTTCACCGACTCAAGTCTCTCAGACCTCTGCACATCTGGATCAGCAGGTGGACGTGTTTTATCAGGCCAAAGTGCCCCTATTATATGTTTTCGGATATATATTACATTTCATGCAGTGTGTAATATAGCTGTTTGTGAATGTTAAAGGGATAGTTCAACCAAAAATGAAAATTCTGTCATTAATTACTCGTTCCAAACCCCTAAGACTTTTGTTCATCTTCAGAACACAAATGAAGATCTTTTTGAGGAAATCTGAGAGATTTCTGTCCCTCCATTGACAGCTACGCAACTACCACTTTGACACTTCAAAAAGTTCATAAAGAGATCGTAAAACTAATCCATGTGAATTGAAATAGGAGACCTCCAAAACAAAATTAGGATCCTTTAAAATAGCATAATAGGGGCACTTTAAAAGAGTAAAGAATAGTTGTTATTGTCTTTAGATGCATGACGTTTAACCTGAGAAAACCTCTTTCAGCGCTCTGAACCCCATCTGCAACAACCTCATTCCTCAGTTGTTCACCCCGGGACTGTTTCCAGGTCTCCCCCTTTTCAGCCTTCACCTCATGGACACCTGCGGCTCTGAGGAAATGATGCAAGGACTCAAGATGGAAACAGAAGACCTCACGCTACCTCAGCTCCATGAGGTCACTGTCCATTCAGACCAGACACAGGCGTTTCAGGAAGCCCACTTCATCATCTTTCTGGATGACCTGCAGCCTATATGTGAAGGTAACGATGGGCCGGATGACAAGGACCACATGGTGAGCCGGGTAGCTGAATGTTTCTGTTGCTACGGGCAACTCATCGAGGCGAATGCACGGAAAGACGTAAGAGTGATAGTGGCAGGAGACTCCTTTATTAACCTGAAGTGCTCGCTGTTAATTGAGAACGCACCCTCCGTTGACCCGCACAACTTTGTGGCAATGACGACGCAACTAGAATACGAGGCAAGAACTCAGCTTGCGCAGAAGTTATCGGTGAAGACAGCAGGTAAAATAATACATTTTTGTTTTTAATATTCAATTGCAATGCAATGATACATTCGAAATTTCATTCAGTTCAGTTTGACTATTTTGATATGAGTAATCATTATTTTAGAAAATATTCTGAAGAAACAATACGCCATTTTATACATTCACAAGCTCATGAAGGATATGTATTATTACATACAATTTTATATTAATATAAAAATGTTATATATTTTTTAATAATACATACATATATATATATATTCATTTGAATCAATAATTATATTGTTTAAATAATAAAAAATATATTTATATTAATTATAGATAATTATAATAATCATATATATATATATATATAATACATACATAATATGCATAATGTAATTATTTAATTTAATTTAAATTTAATTATTTAATTATTAAAATAATTTAAAAAGGAATCTTATTGTCTTATTGTGCTCAAATTTCCCCTTTTTATTATATTCACATATTTCATTTTTATATTAATATATATTTTTGTATAATATATATATGTGATATATAATATTAATTTTAATCAATAATTACATTGCTAAAATAATTTAAAAATAAATGCTATTCATTTTAACAAATTAATACCATATATATATTATTTTTAATAAATATATAATAAAAACAAAATTAATAAAATAAATTATGCTTTTCTTACTGTCTTTCTGTGCGTGCTCAATTATTATTATTTTTTTTATATTCACAGACATAACTGATGTTGTGGTATGGGGAAACATCAGTGGCAGTTTCCATGTTGACCTGCAGAGGGCGGAGGTTCTCAGATATGATGGCGCAGTTCGGGGACCAGATGGTTTTTCTCAGCGAGTCATGAAAATGATTTATGATTGGTAAAGGTCATTGTGGTGCATGACTCAAGCCATATGGCTCTTTTATGCAATTTATGAATTATTCTAAAGGGTGCCATTTTATCAGTAAGTAAACAAGAAATCTGACGTAGCCTAACTGGAGTGTCATCTTCAGATAAACACCTGAAATTCCATACATATCTTAAATTGTCTAAATGCATTTGCCATTAATGTACTTATACTCATGTTTTGTTTCATAAGGAAATGGCTGGAGACAGATTTTATGAGTTTAGTACGTAAACATCGTGCCACAATTTCGTCGAAGACCAACAAATCCACAGCAATATCATCAACCAATGGAATAATGACCATTTTAAGGGCCTGGAATAATGACGCTTCTCCAGAGAAAGTTTTCTCAATGGGTGTACTCAGTACAGGCAAGACCATTCAAATCATTCTCAAACATGAAATAAATATGGCTTACATTATGTAAAAAAAAAAAAAAGATGCTGCCTTAAATTTTTAAGTAGGCTTCAATCAACTTGGATGTTTAAGTCATTTCAACTTAAATTACATTAAACTGACTTAAAAAATGAGTTGAACCTTGTATAACTAAAAAAGCTTAAGTTATTTTGATGAGTTAAAGCAATGTAAATGGACATATGTTGTCATAACTTATTGATCATATAATTTTGCACAGTGTATCTTCTATAGTTACTTTATAGGCTAATCCTTGTAAATGTCTGACCTTTCTAAATCTGCAGGTCAGTTTGGGATTCCAGCAGGTTTGGTGTTTTCCATGCCCGTGAGCTTCAGGGATGGTTGCTGGACAGTGCGCTCAGATGTTACTGTTACAGATGAGCTGAGGGTAAAACTTGATGCTTGTGCTGATGAACTTAAAATGGTGAGTGCAAGAAGTAATATATATATATATAAAAGAGAGAGATTAAATGGGGTTCTAGTACTAAATCAATGAAATTATCCCATGATGGGAACCCCTTAAAGGTTATATGTATTCAATGCCTGAAAGAACCTTTAAGGTTCTACTGTAAAGTAAAGTTTTCTTAGAGTGTAAAGTTTATTAGCCAACCAGAGAATATTCTCTGCTTTTTTGGAGAGTTTTGGAAACTGCAAAGGTTTAGTGAAAGTTTGGTGGCACTTTAAATAACAAATAAATGCATGCTTTTGTAAAGTTATCCACTGGAGGCAAGTTGTAAAGAAAACCCAAGTGCAGTTTATTATAAACAAAACCAAACATGAAACAAAAGCATGAACATGAACATGAACAGTGGTTACAAGGAACAATACTTGACAAAGATACATGGCAAACATGAGGGCTTAAATACACACAAGACAAATGACTAGACAAGGGACACATGTGAACAATGAAACAATGAACCGATGACAACATGACACATCAAACAAGGGAACACATGGCAGGATCACATGACTTACTAGGGATCACATGACAGACAAGGAAACATGACATGAACAAACCCAAAAACAAAACCGTGACAGCTTTTATGTGCTTCTTTCTGATAAGACATGGCTAGAGCACTTGATCAGCTTTGATAAGATTGCAATGGTTAATCAATTTTGTTTTATGTATTTATTTGCTCTAGGAGAAAGACGTTGCTGCTAGAATATTGAAGAAAGATGAATGACGGCTCTCCAAAAGCAGACTTCGATAACTCACTCCTTCAGTAACCTGAACCCTTCATCAAAAAAATGCTGAGTTGGTTTAACCCGACTTTGGGTCAAATATGGACAAACCCAGCCATTGGGTTAAATTTTTTAATTACATTTTTAACCCAACATTTGGGTTTGTCCATTTTTTTGACCCAAAATTGGGTTAAAACAACCCAGCATTTTTTAAAGTTATTTTGTGCTGCACAATCTCAATGCTTTAAATGTGATGAACTTGGCCTATAAAAATGTTTAGCTCAATTCTTGAGAGACTTTTGTTGATAGGCTTTAATAGTGTCATGCAATTTTACCAAACAAATGTGGGTTGGAAGACTATACAATTTGTTTCAGATTCTCACTCTTTTCCTAGTAAACAAATTTGTGAATCAATGCCAGAAGACCTTTGTGCTTAAGTAATATGTTAATAGGTGATGCACTCATAGTTGCCATTTATTGGTATATGCTATAATTTCCTTAATCTAACTTTTAAAATGAATTTTCCAAAGGTTTAGAGCAGTTTTCAGGAAACTTCTAAGAGGGCTGCAGGATGTCTTTAAAGTATTTAAATTAACCAATTATTATCCATTTATTAAACTAATCTAACTTTAAATTAAAATGCTAAAAAGTACATGAAATAAACATGTAAACTCTCTGAAATCATTTCTTTTTTTCTTCCCTCAATACACTCACCAGCCACTTGATTAGGTGCAACTGCTCTTTAACACAAATATCTAATCAGCCAATCACATGGTTGTTGGTGCTATAGACGACGGTAATCACCAGACAGTTGACGGTATAGCCATTGACTTCCATAACAGGAAAGAAATACTATGGAAGTAACTGCTACTGTCTGGTTACAAACATTCTTCAAAATATCTTCTTTTTAGTTTAACAGAAGAAAGAAACTCGTACAGGTCTGGAACAACATAAGGGTGAGTAAATGATGACAGTTGTTTTATCTGTGGCTGAACTTTCCATTTAATACCAAAGACCTCTGTAATGTTTCCATACTTAGAGATTATTCACCCCCAATAATCGAGATTACAGTCACCTCCAACTATAAGCCGTGCAACCATCTGCGTTCGGTTCTGTTGCCAGCAGCTCACCGCAGGCCTGTCAACATGCTAGCCTTACCTCACATGACCTTCTTCATGCCTGGCTTTATCTCTCGCTGTTCCCTAAGCGCAGTCAGCAAATATTTCATGCAAAAACATATCAAAACCTGTACTCTTGAAGTGAAGCTTTGTGCGTGTTGATGATGGACTCGATCTACTCCATGTTTTGATCATCATTTTGTATCTGATCCGGAAATTTGTCTTTGTACAAAAATGCTCTGTGAAAGTTTTGTGAAAATTATATATATATATAAAAAAACAAATGCTGGGGCTGGCTGGCACCTTTTTTTTGTAAAACGCTGGCGGAGAAAGAGTTAATACTGTGAAGAATAAATATGTGTAACATTATATTTGGAAAATATTTAGTTTAACTAAATTAGTCTTTTTACACACTATAGTATGGAGGACCAAACCTAAACAAATGCAATATATGTATGTATAGATTTATTTCTTATTTTAATCAAATCTATTTATTTAAATCAATTTTCATTCGTTTATTATATTAAAGGGGTGGTATAATGCCCTTTTCACAAGATGTAAAATAAGTCTTTGATGTCCCCAGAGTGTGTATGTGAAGTTTAAGCTCAAAATACCCCACAGATAGTTTTATATAGCATGTTAAAGTTGTCAAAAAGGCACCGTTTTTGTATCTGTTCCTTTAAATGCAAATGAGCTGCTGCTCGCGGCACAGAGGGCGGAGCTTCAACAGCTCGTGTCATTTTACCTCACACAGACATGCACTGAAAATTTCAAAAAACTTTTAGCCTTTTATGTTAAAACCGAAGTCAGACAGTGATGGAGAGACTCAAGAAGAAGTGACAACATGTAGACAACATTTCTGAATGGTTAGTTGGTGAATTTATGTAGTTTATGTGTAGTTATCTTCTAGTCATTGATTAGCATATTCTGTCTTGATAATCTATATAAATCGTGTTCCGGGGGCGGGGTTTATGTAAATTTTAGGGTTAGTGATGTCACTAACCCGGGAGGAATGTCGTGTAGTCCCGCCCAGCCGTTTGTTGTAGTCCTTAAAAAGCAATTTCTTTAAAAGAAAATATCTTCCTTTGCTTTGCAGATGTTGTTTATGCTCAAACAGCAACATTACACACTAACTAAAGTTAGAAAAGTGAAATCATGTTCAACCACCCCTTTAAACATTTATTTAAATCAAATGTATAGATTTATTTGTATCATATTTTACTTTTGCTATTTTTTATTTTAATCAAATTTAGTTAGTTACTTAGTTTATTTGTTTTATTAAACTTTTCCACAGACCTCCTAGCACTTCCTTGCAGACGCCGGTCTGAAATACGACTTAAATCATGCTCTTTTCTTGTCCCAATGTCCACAATGAAAACCCAATTCTGTCATTTTGAAAATTCAAAAAAAAAAATAAAAAATTCCGAGCGTCCATTTTGGATCCCGTGACGCCACAACCAGTGTAAACCAGTCCAATCAATCAAGTTCAAATCGATGAGAACGCTCCCCTTTTTTGAAAGGGCAGTACACAAAGCAGTTGAAAACCAGATATTTGGAGACATTGGAGGTGCAAGTCAGTCAACAAATTGATATTCAACAATACATATTGTAGTTCAATGCTTTAAGTGCTTTTTTTTATATATATAAATCAAAGCAGTAACAGCATGAGCAAAACACAATCACTATCAAACAAAGATAATCTCCTTGGATATCTGAAAACACAAATCTGCGGTCTGGGTCAGATGTGTATGCATGAGGGTATCTACAGGAGAAGGGCCGAAACGCACTCGGTCGTGCAAAGCAAAAACACTCCTAACCAACAGACTGCGATGCGTACAAGCAACTCGTTTGTCCACTTTGAAATTAAAAATACAATCACAGCAACACAGAACATGTTTGCAACAACATGGCGCAGAACTTTTGACCAGTCAGCTTTCACAGTTGGCAAAACTCAAAATTATAATGGAAGAAACTTCTGACTGGTCGCATTATGACTTAGTTAGGACGCGGTGTAATCCATTTAACTTTCAACTTTAAAGGAATGTTAACTTGTCAGCAAACAATGAACAGTTCTGTAAAAACCGATGTTACAGGCCATTAAATATATATACACACATTTCCAGTTTAAAAGATAATTTCCCTTTAGTGTAATTAATAATTGAAAATATACATATATAGCGGATCATAAAATCATCTTATATTCATTGTGTCGTGTAAGAAGTCACTCGGACCCTTTGACATTGACATGAAGACAAAAGAATAATCAAATTCTTCAAAAATAAATCCCAAATATGCTGTTTGAGCTTTACGTCGTCAATTCTAGAATTAGCTTGATGACATATCGAGTACATCTTATAAAGATAGATAGAAATAAGGCTCAATCATTCTCTTAGGATTCCCCCTCTTATAAATGTTCGTTTCAATTAAAAAAAAGGGGAAATAATTCAGTCAAGCTCATGCATGAACTCCTTCCAAACTTTGTACAGTAAAGATTTTATCCTTTAAATTATATTTCAGGCAATCTGTGACCACTTGATGTGATTTTTTACAATGTAATACAATGTACGCTACCATTCAAAAGTTTAGGGTCAGTAATATTTTATTGGAAGAAGTTTCTTATGTTCACCAAGGCTGCATTTATTTGATTAAAAATAATTGTACATGCTGCTCAAGTAACAATTCTATTATTAATGTCAAATATTAAGCAGCACAACAGCATGAAAGTTCACATTTATTTGACTTTTATTTAAACTTTTTTTAAAAATTATGAATGTCTTTACTGTAACATTTGATCACTTGAATACGCGCGTCCTTGCTGAAATCTTACCGACCCCACACTTTTGAATTTGGGATGGTTATGAAAATCCGGGAAAAGTCTTGAGGCAAAATTTGAGCATGTACAGACCAACAAAATTTAAAAAGTGCATCCAATTATAATATATTGAACCTGAATATGGGGCATATGAAGGTTAGGGTTAGACTCCTAAATCTTCTACATGACGTGGAGGGAAAAAGCACAATGAACTGGGAATTTTTCTGCCGGCTAAAGTACGCTATGCTGCATTCACGGTCACTTTTGTGCAAAAAAAAAAAAAAAAAATTGATATATACCTCAAAAAAAAAAAAAAAAAAATTATATATAGACAATCCAATATTAATAAAAAAAAAAAAAAAAAAATCAGAAATTGATTTACAATCAAAAAAACTTTTTAAGTTCTGTGTACCAGCAACTTTATTATTTATTCGAGACATATTTAATAGTAAACTATTCTTCACTCTAACCAATTTCAATAAATAAGTCCATCCACTTCATAGGTATATAATATAGAATATATTAGTTTAGCTATTGTTATGAAAAGAAATCTTTGCCACAACCAACTTTTCGTTGAGAATTTGCAGTCATCCCCTGCTCATCCTCTCCTTAACCTCTACCAGCCCTACACGCAAATACAACTCGTGTTCTCGTGACCCGATGCATTAAACCCTATTGATAAACCAGAGGGCTCTTGGTCAGAATATACATACGGTAAACCGTTAAAACTTGTACGTCTATTTTAAGTCGCTTTTGAAATCCGAGTGGCTTGATTTGAGGCTGAAGGTTATTTGGATCTGTCAAAGCCCCTTAGCGTTTAGGATTTGTCGTACATTTTGCGAGACGAAAAGCACACCAAAGATCACAGTGATCTCACTCCCGAAAACAACAAAAAAGGCATAGTTGACTGCGACATTCCCTTTCACAAATCATGTGTGTCAGTAATTGGTATCTACACGGACTATAAATAAAACAAACAGTTTAGGTGACGGGAAGCTAGGACTCCTGCTGGTCTGCACGCTGATGACCGCTTGGGGGCGTGTCTTCGGAAGCCCCGCCCACTTCCACCTGTCCATCAACACCAAGGCCCAACACCTCATCCATCTGTTCCAGTTCGCTTTGGTCCAGTAGCTCAAAGTCCTCTTCTTCCGTGGGCACGAGCGTGACGTCCGGCTGCTCTTCGGTGCTTGCTTCGGTGACGTCAGCGTCCTCGTCCTGTTCGCTGGCTTCCTGGGCGGACGGCGACTCGAGGGGCGATTCCATCGGGCAAGGAGGCGTTTCGGTGGGAAGGAACGAAGCCATGGATGAGCCTTCGTTGGCCTCCGTCGACCTCAACAGGGCTGAGAGAGTGTTCTGTACTACGGTAGAGATGGCCGTGGTCACTATCTCCTCGCTAAGTGCTTCCAGGGACCTAGCGGGTTCCAGTACCCTTCCCTCTTTCTCAGTACCCACACTGCTTTGGTCTGCCCCCGCCGCTTGTCCGTGTCCGTTGAAGTGCGTGTTGACAAAGTGGAGCGGAGATGCTAAGTGCTGGATGAGGAGGCTGGCCGGAGACAGGGCTTCCTCCTGGAGCTCGGATCCAGGTGCTCCGGCCCGCTCGGACCCCAGAACGCCCAGCGGGAAACGGAACAGACCCGGTTCAATAGAAGGCATCTCGTCCACTGACGGAAACTCGGCGAGGTCTCTAGTGAACGCCTCCTCCGGTTCACTGTGCACGCTCTGCTGATCCAGGTCTGCTGATGAAAACAGAGTAACGCCATTAATTATCATTTCAAAGAATTAGACAGTCATTCTGAGGTTGATTCCCCTGAAAAGTATAAACAGCGTGTCTCAGTGGCACTTTCAAAACGATTCAATTACGTTAACTGAATTAAACAATTCGATTATATTTTGTAGGGGTGTAACAATACCCTCATGTCACGATTCAATGCATATCACGATGTTAAACTCACAATACGATATTACTGCGATACTCCAAGAAACATGATAAAAGGTTAACAATTTTTTTTTACTTTTGATTAAAATGCTAAATTTGGTTTTACATTGTGGGTGTAAATGAATAGGCTTAGACTTTGTGCTGGTAACCCAATGCACAGGACAATAGAGACAGAATAAAAATATTCATGATTCTGAAGCTAAAAATACAGCATTATTTCAGACGAATATGCTTGCACTGTCACTGACTAGATATATTTAAAATAATATAGGCCACTTTTTACTGGTAACATCAGACATTTGTCATTATCAGGACATTTGCATTACTATACATTATATTCAATATTATACATCGCAGTTTAATTTAGTCCTGACACTAAATCTCTGAAAACTAGAATTCTTCATTTTTATTTTGGATGAACTATACACAATATTGTCACTATCCACAGTATATATTGTTGCATTTTTGTATTGTGATATATTGTGACACGATATATTGTTACACCCCTAATATTGTGTTTAAATGCACAACATTTATGCACATTTTTATTTATTTTTTGTCATACTGAAGAAAGAATGTTTTATAAATGATTTACTCAAATTTACATGAAAAAGGTTTAACGGAAGACTAACACACATTTGAATTTGTGCAAGAATGTTTTTACATATAAATTCAAATTGTATTTCAAAAATCTGAATTTACATCATTTTACCACTCTTAAGGTATAATTCAACAGAAAATATTATAAAATATGTTTTTTGGTAAAAAAAAAAAAAAAAAAAAATCCTTTTATTCAGCAAGGACACATTAAATTTATCAAAAGTGACAGTAAAGACATTTATAATGTTACAAAAGATTTCTAATTAGAGCTGTAGTCTGTAACTTTTGCCGCCCTAGCGGTTAATTAACAGAACCTCATGTGTCTTGCGGAAGAACATTGTAGCCGGAACTACTTCTCTGTGTGTATGTCTATGGCGAGTCATGCAGGTAACTGGGTTTCTCCGCAGCGGTACGACCCGAACCAGTCTAAAATAGTCTCAATATTATAGGTGTACTGCAGTGATTCAGGATAAAACAAACACACGGTTTGGAAAATGTATTCATAATGTACTCGCCTGTATAATTTTGAACACAAAAAAAAAAGTTACAGACTGCAGCTTAAAATATTCATCAAAGAATCCTGAAAATTGTATCACAAAAATGTACACAATCAATTTCATTGCTCAATGGCTAGTTTTCAGACTGTGGTGCACCTGAAGCTCTGGTACCTTCAGAGACGTCTGTGAGCTGCGGTGTCGTGGCTCTGGACACAGAGAATCCTCCACTCTCCAGTATAGACGCCTCCTCATCCGACAGCTCTGAGTCTGTGATGGCCATCGCCAGAGCCGTGGTCTTCACATCCACCTGCTCCAACAGAGAACCAATCACTGGCTGGAAACACACTGCCCTTCACACGTTTGGGCTCAGGAAGATTTTAAATTAATAGTTTTATTCAGCAAAGTGAGAGAAAACCCACTTATAATATTGCAAACGTTTTCTACTTCAAATAAATGCTGTTGCAAATTTGCTTTCCATTCAGCAAAGAATCCTGATTTTTTTTTACCATGGTTTCTACAAAAGAAAAGTTATGTGAAATATTTGTACAATTTAATAATATTACAGTTTTTACTGTTTTTGATCTAATAAACGTGACCCTGCTGAGGATAAGAGACTTCTTTCAAAAACATTCTATAAAAAAAATCATTACGACCCCAAACTGTAATATTAGAGCTGCACGATTTATCGTTGAAAGATCACAATCTCGATTCAGACATGAGAGAAACAGTTGTCATGTACAGATATGAAACGGCTTCACAAAACACTCTCTCCCAACCACACAATTATTCTGTGATAATTCAAATGATCACAGAAGTACTGGGATAAAAGTTTATAGTTGGGATATAAACACTGATGTTTACCGTAGCGATTAAAATACAGTAAATCACCTTTAGAAAGTAAGTTGACACTTCAAATAAAGATTGTATCAATTACATCGTTGCACCAGTAGGTGGCGACAGGTGAGTGTTAAAAGAGGATTTTGTCAGTAGGCACGTTTCCATTAAAGATCTGCGCAAAACTTTTGTGATTTTTTTCTAAATATCGATAAAAAACTATTGCGAAATGATGGCGTTTCCATTAACCGATGTTATGCGACTAAAACGTTATTTTTTCCTCTCGCAATAAGTCATTCCAAAAATCATGGCAACGGATGTTGGTAAGTTTATATATATATAAATATATTAGAAATAGTCTAGAAATATTTAGACTTTTAGACTTTTTTAAGCTGCAGTATATATATATATATATCACAGCCACGTACCGCACTAGACATTATTATAATTAATGGAAGGAAACGTAGGCGTGTTATCCAAGCATTAATGGCAAGGAAAGACCCTTATTATACTTGTGAGCGGCACACATGAGGTGTTTCTGGGTGTTTCTCCCTCATTTCTGCTTCGAGGTCTTGATTGTGGCATTTATTTGAGGTTTAGAATCCAGTATTTCTGTCATTCTTTTGTCTTTTATGAATTCAATAAAGAACTCTGTCTCGTATTCTGTCCAAACACACCGCGTCATCTACGTCAGGTGACCTGTAAATGCGCAAAAACTGTTTCCATTGCAGTTTTGCGAAATATTCCTTTTTCGAATTGCCTGAAAAACCACCTCATGCGAGCGTAAAAACTTTTTTGCGATAAATGTGAGTTTTTGCGAAATTGACGTGTTTCCATTGGCCGTATTTTCAATTCGCAATTTCGATTTGCGCAATTTGAAGGGTAACGGAAACGCGGCTATTGAATCATTCAATCAAGAGATTTGTTCAAAAATGCTGATTCATCCAGTAATGAAACAAGTGAAGTCTTTATGAGCGAGTCATTGAATCATTCGTTCATTTTTTTATAAATATTTTTTTTGTAATTGTTGACTGCAGCAATAAACAATTTGTCAGAACCTAAATTACATATTTTGTTTAGTTCTCTGTTCAGAATCATGGGAGAGTTGTGATCTCTATTTTAAACAAGAAAATCGTGATTCTCTAATTATTCAGAATAATGCAGATCTATTAACAGTGCTGGGTATGGATAACTTTTAGATTACTTGGTAGATATAAAAACAGATAGAAAATAGATAGTAAGATAAATATAGTCCATTCTTTGCTTTCAACAACATATTACAAAAAACTAAAAAAAAAAAAGTACACAAATTAAACCACAAAAAAATTATAATCAAAAGATATAATTTTAAAATAAAAAATATTTTATTTGTCTACCTTATGAATGTATATAAGCAGTAGGCTGTTCAGAAAGGAACATTTAAAAGATGAAAAGTAGTATTACAAATAATTTACTGCCATTGTGAGAATTACATGATGTGATCAATTAAAAAGTAACTGTTGTCTGATTACAAGTACTTCATTCTTGGAATCTGATTATGTAATTCAGATTACATGTAATCAGTTACTTCCCAGCACTGTCTATTTATTAAATATAGAATAAGACGGGATATAGTGTGAAGGTATGGCCCCTGATCACCACAGGACAGGACACTCACAGTGGGAGCGAAGCAGGAAAGCTCCTCCTCACTCTCGCTCTCCGTCTCTGCCCTCGGCTCATCACCCTCTTCCTGCTCCTTCCTCAGCTCTACACACACACACACACACACACACACACACACACACACACACACACACACATTTTTTCCAGGAAGTGAAACACTAACAACCTTCTGTGTAAATAGCCCATAACTGTGATATCAGCAGCGGAAGCGCACAATATATCAGCACTTCAACATTCAACAATTTTTCTATAGTTTATTACTAGACAATAGTGATTAAAATGTCATTCCTAACCCAGCATGCAACTGTACATAATGTAGCCTCAAGAATTTTTATTTTGGGCTTTGAAGAGTAAAAAAGGAAACGTTAGCAGCCTAGGTCACTAATTAAAGGCAACGCTCTCACTTCTCTTGTCGTATTTGCGGCGTTGTGTGTCTCCTTTCATGCTGTAGTCGAGTTTCATCAGTATGGGCTCCAGTCCGGTGTACATTTTCTGGATGAGCTCATGGTAGACCACCAGCGGCCACAGCAGCACACTCAGCACTAATGCAGCACAGAGAAACACACAGATAACCTCCACACACACACACACGACCGCTCACATGCCTGGGGGCATAATATTTATTACGTTGAAAAACAGTTTAAATATGTAGGCTAAATTATTTCACATAATAGTACCACTCTTTAGGTAACAATTAACAGTTAAAGTATGCACTACTATTCAATCATAAGATTTCTTTTTCTTTAAATAATATTTTTACTCAGCAAGGACACATTAAATTGATCAAAAGTGACAGTGAAGACATTTATAATGTTGCAAAAGTGTTCGGTTTCAAATGAATGCCGTTCTTTAATTTCTATTCGCCCCAAAAAATAAAAAATAAAAAAACATTCCACAGAAAATATTAAGCAGCACAACTTGTTTTCAACATTGCTAATAATCAGAAATGTTTGATAATAATGTAGAATATTAGAATGATGACACTGAAGACTGGAGTTATGATGCTGAAAATTCAGCTTTGATCACAGGAATAAATTACACTTTAAAATATATTAACAAAGGTAACAGTTATTTTAAATTGCAATATTTGTTTCAGTTTTTACTGTATTTTTTTTTTTTTACAGTAAATCTCACCAACCTCAACCATTTGAACAGTAGTGTACCTAGAAATGTGACATGATGAAATATATATAATTTTAAGTCTTCAATATTCACCAGTGAACCTGAATTAGCTCTATTTAAATAATAATTAATGACTCTAAAGTAGCCCTTTTTTCTTAATGCAAAATATTTCTTTCTTTTTTTCCCTCCTTTTGATTTCATGGTAAAATACGACCAAGATTTGTACTTGAAATTCACTTAAAAAGAGAAAACACACTACTATCACACCTTGTTTGAGTTGTAGTAGTATGTAGATTAAAGACTACTGTATTTCCGTATTAAAGTGACTGCATTTTATTAACCTTGCCAAGCGGAATTGCTGGCTATATCTTCTGGAGTAATATAATTATCTTTTTATTTTGCTTCTTCAATATATACAGTAGCAATGCAAAATATAACCCGAGTGTCATGTACAGTAAGTGCAGAGGTGGACTTGAATAGTTAGTGTGTTGCATAATTTGAGTGGCTGGTGTAAAAATGGCAGCAGTGTGTGTGAAAGCAATATAATATGGAAATAAACAAACACAACAGAGGGAAGTTTGCTCACATATGATGTAGGAGATCATAATCCCGGGAATGTAATGTCCAACCATGGCCAGCATTAAACATCCCGAACACATCATGATGCAGAACTGATGAGATGAAACGGAAAGATTGATCAGTAAACACTTTCTGGACATACGGTACCGATTGAAAGTTTGGGGTCAGTAAGATTTTTTTATGTTTTTGGAAAAAAAGTCTCTTATGCTTATATTTATTTTAACTCAAAAATACCGTAAAAACAGTAATATTGTGAAATACTATTACAAGTTAAAATAACTGTGATCTATTTTAATATATTCTGAAATGTAATTTATTCCTGTGATGCAAAGCTGAATTTTCAGCATCATTACTCCAGTCTTCAGTGTCACATGATCCTTCAGAAATCACTCTAATATGATGATTTCGCAGCTCAACTGCTTTCAAAATTTATATTTCTGTGCAAACCGTGAGTTTTTTGGGTTTTTTTTCAGGATTCTTTGATGAATAGAAAGTTCAAAAGAACATCATTTATTTGAAATTGAATATATTTGTGTCTTTACTGTCACTTTTGATCAGTTGTGCTGAAAAAAATATTACTTTCTTTACAATAAATAAATACTGACCCCAAACTTTTGAACGGCAGTGTAGACTTGAGAAAATAAGAAATATTTAAATTAAAAAAAATTATTAAAAATAAAAACCCACTACTTCCTTTTTGTGTTCAACAGAATAAAAGAAAGTAATACAGGTTTGAGATGACATTAGGGTGAATAAAGCACATTATTTTTGAGTAGGGATGGGACGGTATGAAAATTTCATAACACGATAAAATAGTGACCAAAATTATAGTGATTATCAATATTGTCACAGTTTTGTTAAAACGAGATGAAAGTGTTCAAAAATAACTGATGCTCACACTGAAGTTTTATATTTGAAGATCAACAAACAACAAATAAAACAAGCAGCTCTATGCACTTTTTTTAAGCAAGATTATATTCTGTGGCATTTCTTTCCTTAAAATGACCGTCGTCAATAACAACGCACTATAACATAGCGCATGTTTCACAACGGACGCGCACGCGCTCTCTCGTTTCATTCAAATACAACTTGCCGTCTTGCGTCTCCGTTTTTGATTGTATTGAAAATGAATTCAGAGTTGATTTATTGTTTACTGAGTTTGATAATATTTTTGTGATCATGTAAGATTTAAAACATCAATCTGCCTTCCGCCCTTCCTTCTCGATTAAAAAAACAACAACATTGCGCGCTGCGCCAGCGCCAGACTGTTGCTGGCTGGACAGGATTAACAGTGAGTTATTAAAATCGCGATAATCAAACACGGTTTTAATGATAATTCAATTTTAAACGATAATACTAACCGACAGAACATTTTATCGTGGTTTATAGTGAAACCGGTAATCGTCCCATCCCTATTTTTGAGTTAAGAGAATCCCTCTCCCACCTTGCCGTGGTTTTGCCGTTTGTACTGGAGCATTTCTTGGATGTAAAGGCTGAAGGTGAGGAAACTCTCGGCGAGGTGATGGCTGAGTTCCTCCACGCTTAACAGACGTGGCTGCTCACTTAGTGTTTCTCTGTAACAACATGCGCAAGTTAACTAGGCAAATTTATTAAAGAAACAATCTTAACATACAGCAAAGGTGATATTATGAAAGGGAGCAGTCCACTCTTAAGAGACGGGGGTGCTGTTGAGACATGCAGAGATTATTCAAGACACATACCGCTCAATGACAGGCGCCTCTGGATGCCACACTGTGGAGAACAGAAGGACAAACATGAGCGAGGACTAAATAAAAGAGGCCCGACGGATGCCTGAGCCTCGTGCAATTCTTATATTGAATTACAAAAAATACATCATTATGTTTTTGCAGGCGATATAAAGTGAAGCAGCATTGTAAATTGTGCATTTTAATCAGTCATTAGGCTCCCTAAGACTGTGATTGGACTAGTTTTGCAATCCCTCCTTGTTTCGTGAGAACATGACAAGATGTTTTACATTAATAGTGTCTAAAATAGTTCAAGGGCCGGTCCGTTTCAGGTGCTCTGAATCAAAACACAGTGTATATCCATGCATTACCAGTGATCTGTGGAAGCTTGTCTTTCCATCTCTCCAGTAGAGTCAGTCCGATGAGAGACACGCTCAGGAGGAACAGGGGTCTCAAAGATGTGGACGTCAGGAGCCTAAAACACACGTACATCTATTAAATCTTCACATTCAGTTATAAAAACAACATGTGACTCACTCATATGTAACATCCAGTATGAAAATGTACCAGTTCCTGCACAGTAAAAGTAAGGTTAATTGTTGTTTTGTTATTACTATAGTAAGCAGATACCTAGTTTTTTTTATCATAAATATGTGTGTGTTTCTGTGTATATAGACTACCTGTCAAAAGTTTGGATACATTACTATTAATAATATTGTGAAATATTGTTGCAATTTAAAATAATGGTTTCCTGTGATGGTTAAGCTGAATCTTCAGCATCATTACTCCAGTCTTCAGTGTCACATTCTAATATGCAGATTTGATACTCAGTTATTATCAATGTTGGAAACAGTTGTGCTGCTTAATATTTTTTTTTGGAACCTGTGGAACTTTTTTTTTCAGGATTCATTGATGAAAAAAATAGTTTAAAAGAACAGCATTTATTAAAAATAGAAATATTTTCTAACAATATAAATCACTTTTTAATCAATTAAAAATAAATAAATAATAATTACTCACCCCAAATTTTTTGAACAGTAGTGCATATTGTTACAAAAGATTTCTATATAAAAATAAAACGTTTTAATCATCAAAAAATCCTGAAAAAAGTATTGATAACATTGATAATCAATCAACATAGAATGATTTCTGAATCATGTGACACTGAAGACTGGAATAATGATACTGAAAATTCAGTTTTAATGTTTTAAAACTTTTGACCGGTATTGTGTGTGTGTGTGTGTGTGTGTGTAAATATATATATATATACAGTACAGCATTGTATGATGGTATGGCACCATACATGGCATGACCATGTTTTTTAGACATTACACAATCACAGTTCTATGAACATATATCATTGTATTCTTATATATTTCAGTGCAGTGTAAACACCATATGAATATGGCACACATTAATGTCATCAAAGTACCATGGTATTACACCAGGTCTCACACCATGACTGTACTATGGTACTGCCATGTTACTTTTTGTAATACAGGTTAGTATGTCACAATAATCATGTGGAAATATTAAGGTACAGGATGACTACCATATTCATGTACCATGTCCATGTGCTAACTATAATAAATGTCCAAACCCCATGAATGTATAATCTGATTAACTACCATGATATTTTACATGGTTCTACAAAAATACCGTAATGATAGTTAGCACATGTCCAAAGAACGGTAATAGTAATACCACGGTAAAAGTAGCGAAACTGCAACACGGAGCAACTTCGACCTGAAGCATCTGCTAACGGGCAGATTAACCAGATTACTCGCTAGTCGCTACTCGTCAGGATTAACACCGACGAACATCTTTATTCGCGTGTCTCTCTCACCAGAACAGCGTGTTGAGCGTGAGCGCGCTGATGATGCTGTGCAGCGGCCTCTCCCACACCAGCAGCCGCTGAGCGCAGTTCACCGCGGGCTCGCACTGCGACAGCCAGCCGCGCAGACGCTCCCGTAGACGCCGCAGCTCCGGATCATCCTCGCCGCTAACGCCGCCACCGGGCGCGGGGAACCAGGCCTCCAGACCCGCCGCCGAGGAGGAGGAGCACACCGAGGCCCGTCTGCTCGCCATTGTCTCTTGTCCCGTGTTGTTTGTGTGTGTTGTTGATGATGATGATGATGACGGGGTTTGGTCAGGAGAGAGTCGTCATGGATTATTAGAAAAAACAGAAACACACAGTGGATCTTACAGGCTCTTGCAGTGTCACATGCTCCGTGTTTACTGCGCTCGTGAGTGACACCAGCTGGATCCAGCGCAAACTTCAGCTTGACATTTATATTGTTTATTTACCAAATATTATTTGGTTTTATTGATGTATTAATAGTACGTATTTATTAATAATTTGATTTTGATTTTTTAGAAATATAATTGTTTAAAATATAACTATTTCAATGTAATTATATATATAATGTTATTGAATAGCGTTCGATCAATTATTTTGTAGTATTTTTTTAAATAATAAAATGTATTATTATTATTAAATACTATTTAATTAAATATTAATTTAATATTAAGATTTTAATAAATATTTCAAAAAATAAAATGTTAATTTATTAATGAAACAAAATATGTTTTAATTTAGTTTACAAATAGTTTAACTTTAATTTATTAATAAGTGTATTTTATTAATTTAGAAATAAAATAAGCAGCTAAAATGTAACAGATGGTTAGGATTAGCAACAGAAATTATTTTATTTTGTGTAATACACAGTATTCACTTTGTGTCCTTGCTTCATATGAAAAAAATTAATAATGGGTGAAATTTGATGTTCAATGTGATGTATGTTATATATAACATACATACACACATATATATATATATATATATACATATATATATATATATATATATATATATATATATATATATATATATATATATATATATATACATGATATGGTATAATAGGATATAATATAGATGTTAATACCACGATAAATCCCCCAAAAAACAAGCATGGTATGACCCTGGTAATTGTCTAATAACAACCATAATCATACACCATGTTTTTACCCCTTACAAAAAAAGTACCATGGTATGACCGTGTTTGTTTTTTTAACATATATCATTGTATTCTTAAATCTTTCAGTACAGTCTAAATACCATCTGTATATGAATATGACAAACATTTATGGCATATATCAAAGTACCATGTTATTACAGTCTTATACCATGACTGTACTACGGTACTGCCTATTACTTTTTGTAACAGTATGCCACATGTGGTAATATTATGGTACAGGACGAGTAGCATATTCATTTAGCATGATATGTATGATAAATGTGCAAAACCCATAGGAAATTAGTATTACCGTGGGATTAATTACTTTATAATTACATGGTTCTCGAACAATACCATGGGATTCCGCAATGGTAGTATCTTACAGTGTGTTGCGGCAGATGTTTTTCTGGGTTTTAAATTTCTTATTTCTTGTTATTTGTGGAGTGGGCAATCAGACAACAACAAAAAAAGAGCACAAGGAATTGTTTATTTAAAAAACACATGATAATCTGACTATACATTTCATAACAGCACAAAAGGGCAAACTAGATGATCAATTTGATCAAAATCCCAGGCCTTGTGTGCTCACGATCATACATAAAAACTTAAAGCAACAATTCTCTTTGTCAGTATTCATCATAAACCATCTCTCAGTTAAATGAGAAATATGTTGTTTAATATATTATACACTCTATATAATCCATGAAATTGTACAATGTATCATGTAAAAAAGAGATTCTTTCTTCATTCTTGCTTGCTCATATTTTATCCTCTTTGAATATCTGAAACAGGATAAGAGAATACACTTACAAAGAGCAGAATGATTATTACCATGCTTTTTGAGCTGTATAATACCATGGTTTTCCTTCAAATACTTTGTAAAACAACCACAATATCAGCAGCACAAGGAAGTAAGTGGCTGTTTGCTGACATTATCCTGTTTCCAAACGCTCTGGTGTTAAATGACCATGACAAAAGGACCCGGGGGTCACGAGTCACGACCTGCCAGGGTATTCTCAAACATTCACATACTCATACAGCCAACAAAGAGGTCACGCACATGCATAAAGCATGCGGGGAGTACACTATTCATCAGCAATTTTCTATAATTAGTAATGCATATGGGCAACAGTTTACAGTTATTTCCATTGCTCGCTGGTTGTGAAATACCCAAAAGTAGAGAGGAAATGCTAATGTTTTAGGAGTGTCTGCCATTCATGGGTGCTGGAGCTTTATATAACAGAAGACATGACATGATATCATCAGACGATATAATATACAATAATGATTATACAGAGTATATTAATAAAGAAACATGATACTGTGGTGTAATTTGCCAGTACTAGTAAAACATTCGAACACACCTGAATGAATGTGTTTTTCACACTTTTATGCTTAATGCATAAATGCAGTAAATGTGTTTAGTAGATAAATATAAATTAGGCATATTTCTATATGATAGAAATTCCATTTAAAAAAAAAAAAAAAAAATTAGTATTATTGTTATTATCATTATATATTTATTCAGAGAAATTTATATAATTGTTTATTTCAATTAGTATTTTATTATTATTCCAATAATAATAATAATAATTACTATTATTAGAAAAAAATAAACATTATTATTTGTTATTTTATTATTATTATTATTATTATATATTTATTCAGAAAAATACCGATAATTGATTATTTAGAAAATGTATTATTTAAATTATTTTATTTACTACTACTAATAATAATTATAATAATAAACGTATTTTTCAAATAAATAAGCTGGAGTGAATAGTGAAGGAAAAGCATCAACAGGTGAACCCCAGTAATAGTGTGTCAAACAACCCATAATGCACCTCAGATTAAAGAGAATTCTAATTTGTTTAACATTTTTTGATCAATACATAATTCGATGTATGTTATTTTATAGTTTTGATGACTTTACTTTAGGTCTAAAATGTAACAAATAGTCCTAATAAAGAATGAGTAGGTGCAGAGCCGATCAGCCCTACACACACACTACGCAAGTTGCGTAGGGCCCCGCAAATTACTCAAAGCCCCGCCTCCCCCTCGTGTCAAAGCGCGTCAATCAAAGTTTACAACATCGAGGAGAAAATTAAGAGGAACTATCCGTCTGGTCACGAAAAGAGAGCATCATGAGAGTGAATTGCAGGAACAGCAATCAGGCAGACTTGTGTTCTCTCCTCTCCGAGCTTGAAGTCAGTAAAGTTAAGTTGATGTGCATCTCTCTCTAGTCTGTCTGTCTGTCTAACCTGGGCAGACACATCGGTCTGTCTGTGTCTTGCTTGCTAATGCCGGCCACTTCCAGGGCTGTGTTCTGTGACCTTGTGCCTGACAAAAGAACTGAGAGTGAAATGCAACTATTTATTAATACAACTGCAGCTCGGAAAAGATAACCGAAATGAACGAAATGAAACGCGCCCTTCCCAGCAAAACATCTGTGAGGAGTGGGGACCAGTACAATATGGGCGTGATGGCACTCCTCATTATAGGCGCACATACTTTTAAAACAATTATCTAAGTCTCCAAGTAAAGGTTTAATTTCAACTCTGCAATAAAGCAAGATGGAAAGCAATGTATTGACACTGACTATTGATTTATACGCTATATTGCATTTAAAATGTTGACATACTGGTCAATATGGATGCACATCCCTCAGTAAATAATAACCATCAAGAATCAAGTATTGCTTTTATCATTTAAAAAAAAAAAAAGCTACGGCAAGCCATTTTAGCTTTTATTCATTCACAGGATGCATATTTTATTGTACTATTTAAAATGGGAATTGGATGTGAATGTGAATACATTCTTGATATCAAGAATGTACTTTTTCTTGTAACAATGTCTATTTCTGATATCAGGAATTACATTTTCATTAGTACTAGTTAAAGGAGGGAGGATTGTAGTGGGAGCACTGGGGTGACTGTGTGGTAATGGCAAATGGTTTACATGGCTCATGGGTCAGGTAGGAGGGGTCCTTAACAGAATTTAGCTCCCCCAGGGAGGTCAGGATCGGCTCTGCGTAGGTGTGTGCAAACTTTTGACTAGTACTGTATGCAGTAGCAATGCATGTGTTGGCAAAGCTAGACTAGGAAGGCAGAGTAAAGCCTACCTGGATACTAGTGCTGGTTAGATGAGGGAACAGGAGAAAACATCTCCTCAGGTTAGGAAAACAGAGCATCAATACCTGCTGGAGATAAGACTATAGCCTGCAGCAGGTCTGAGAGAGAGATTATTCCCCGAACCACGTCATCTCTGTCCACAAGCACCAGCCTATGGACCTGGACAGAGCCAAGATAAAACATCTCAGAGAGAACACACACACACACAACACACACACACACACAAACAAACTAAAATTAAAACACAAAATTTAACTAAAAAAAAGTTAAAGTCACCTTGAAATCAAATTTGACAACTCTTATTTATTTTATGGAATATTGCAGTATTTGTGTAGCCTGGTAATACCAGACTCTGCTACTTCACTTTGCTTCGTAGACAGAGTCTGGAATAGCATAATCATTGGTTACCCGTAAGCCAATCACATAACGTTTGGTTATGGCGTGTGTTATGCGCATGCTCAGCCGCATCTAACTTCCACTGTAAACACATGTATGATGCGAAAACTAAACCATCGAGCGAAATACCGGAGTGAACATGGCTGTGAACGACTTTTGCAGATTATGTGAAGTAAATCTACGCATCCACAGTACAATCAGCGTCTCCGTCACGGCTCTCAGCCCGCCCTCTGTTCGTTGATTGGCCCGGCTGTTTTCAGGCCGGTGGAAAACTGAAAGATAGGCTGCTATCTCAGACTGACTACAGGAGCGAAATGAAATTAGCGGAAGTAGGAAGTCTGACGTAGTCAGGCTAGTATTTGTGTACCCTGGTAATCCAGAGTTCTCGCGAGAGCACAAGTTGAATTTGCTCAGCGAGTTACTCTGGTGTCGAGTAATGATGCTCATTAAATATGCCCTTGTATCCGAGCTGCACCAATCACATCGGGTTCTCTGATATAGGCGGGCCAGAGACGAGCTGAACAGATGACGACAGCGCTGCGACGTCGAAGTCATTAGTAAACATTGCAAGATGGCTATGGATGAACACCAGTTGTTTGAAACGGCTTTGGCCGCTACAATGAGCGAGTTAGACTTGGCTTTTTATCTAAAAGAGGAACAGAAGGCGGCGCTCGAACCATTCCTTTGCAAGAAGGACGTTTTAGCTGTTTTGCCGACCGGATACGGTAAGAGTCTAATCTACCAGTTAGCTCCGCTGGTAGCTAAGCATATGGGGCTTGTTGTGATTGGTCGTAGTGTTATCCAATTGCGTGCAGTGAGATTTTCAAATGCATGCTTGGTGCCGCCCCTCGAGCTGGCCGATTTTCATTAGTCGACGCCAGACCATTAATCTTTCAGATTTAGGTCTGGATTTCCAGGCTAGTATTTGTGCACATTATTATTATAATAATTTTTTTCATATGCCCTTGTCATCTTTAATCAAAATATCTTCCTCTCCCCTCTAGCAGTGACATCTCTTCTCTTCTCTGATGATGTCGTGTTTACTGGCGTGAGGGCGGGACAGCCTGTCACTCACATGAGATCGACCAATAGAAAACCACAACCATCCAATCAATTCCCCATGGACAAAATCAAGTCCCGCCCTTGCACCCTTCATTTTTACTTGTTCGAGAAGCCATTTCACTCGGATATATAATATACAATAGGGAAGAAAAGACTAGTGCAACTTCTGTTCCAATTAAATGACACTTGTTGTAAAACAAAATAACAAACCATGACAAATCTAACTCGGAACAAAACAATAAAACAGTACAATATTTGCAATTTAAAAAGACAAGACAAAAAAAAATTTGTGTGAAAAATACAAATATATTTCTATTCCAATGTATATATTTATAAAGACGAATATTATGAATATTTATATATTCACATTAATTCACATTTCTATAAATGTGCCAGTATTAGCCAACTGGCTGATTTCCAACTGTAGTCCTTCAGCCAAAGTAAACATCTCAGAAATAATGAGAGCAGCCTCAGTTTAGAAGACACATCCTTACCTCTGCCTTGACTATTCTGTCAATGACAGTTTCCAAAGTCTCGTCAGGGTAACATTTAATGACTCCTTCCACATAACAGCGCCTCCTCCGCACTGCCTCCTGCATGCTCATGCTCAGGTTATTGTAGGTTTTCTGAGCTGCAAGATTCTGTCAGAAGAAACAATCGTACAATATATTGGGTAACAAGTTCTCTCAATAACCCAGTGCTGCTTTTAATATCTGAAATTAAAAAAAGGAGAAGAGATTCTCACAATCACATCGAATCTGGAATACAGGGCAACCACTTTGCCTACAAAACAAAACAGAAGGAAGGGAAGTACATTTATTTAGTCCTGTAACACATTCATTTCTGAGTTATTTCATTGAGGTAAGCGTACCGTTGTCATCCACCACTGGGAGAGCGGACACACGTCGCTCCACAAACACAGAAAGGGCTTCGTACACAGTGGCCGTCTGTGAGACTGTGGCCACTTCTGTGAAAGTTCCTATTCCTGCATCTTTAATTTGCATCTTCAAGAAGCGTGGCTTGGGCACTGCGGCTTCCTAGAGATGAGAAGAAAATCATATTATTTATGCAACAACATGCTGATCTGTCTTCAAATGGAGCCAAGAACTGGATTGTTTTCGTCTTACAAATAAATGAAGGAACTTGAGGATCCTCTTATGGGTCAGTATGTGAAGGACATTTCCAGACTCCGGGTCGATGACCGGCAGCCTGTGGATTTTGTGTTTCAGTAAGGAGTAGACGGCATCAAAGAGGCTGTGTACGGACAGAAAAATTGAGAAATATAGGATTATATAATATATATTAAAAATAGATACACTACTGTTCAAAGGTTTGGGGTCAGTACGATTTTTTTATCGAAATAACATCAGCAGTCATGCATTAAACTGATCGAAAGTGAGAGTAAAATGCTGTTCTTTTGAACTTTCTATTCATCAAAGAAATACATCTTTTTTTTAATTAAGCAGCACCACTGTTTTAAACATTGATATTAACAAAAAAATTGGTTAATTAATTAACAATTTTAAATATATTCCAATATAAAATACGATTATACTTTATTTGAAAGTGTCTTTGTTACAATGTAATTATACTGTTAAGTAATATTAAGTAACTACATGTACTTATTATAGGGTTAGGATTAGGGTTTGGTTTGGTTTAGGGTTAGTTGCATGTTATTATGCATAATTTATAGTTATTACTATAGTAACTATATGTAACAATGACACTGTAAAATAAAGTTTTCGTTAACACTATATTTAAAACATGCATTAAAACACTTAAAAACATTTTTTTTAAAACAATTGTACAGACCCCAACATTTTGAATGGTAGTGTAAACATGAATTTCTATTTTGCATCTTATATATAAGTTACGATTACAATTATTATGTATAACAATCATACGGTACGTGGCACCAGGAACCCTGGCACCACTTGCATAACTCAAACTGTGTTTTTAATACCTTGCATCAGGCGTAATACTGATGAGATATTGATCGTGATATTGCAGATAGACGTCTGCAGAAAGAGAGAGCACGTGACGAGAGAAACAGAAAAACATTGGAAAAAATCAAATGCAAGTCGTTCATCCCAGGTGACACTGTGCAGTAAATGTGCCCTATAATCACACAATGACAGTCAATGAAAATATATCGAGCCCTGTGGAGATACAGCCAGCCTGATAATGTTTCAATACTAAATATGTCATCCTAACATCTGAAGTGATGCAAAGAATGGTTATTTAAAAAAAAAAAGTCTTATATACACTCACCTAAAGGATTATTAGGAACACCTGTTCAATTTCTCATTAATGCAATTATCTAATCAACCAATCACATGGCAGTTGCTTCAATGCATTTAGGGGTGTGGTCCTGGTCAAGACAATCTCCTGAACTCCAAACTGAATGTCAGAATGGGAAAGAAAGGTGATTTAAGCAATTTTGAGCGTGGCATGGTTGTTGGTGCCAGACGGGCCGGTCTGAGTATTTCACAATCTGCTCAGTTACTGGGATTTTCCCGCACAACCATTTCTAGGGTTTACAAAGAATGGTGTGAAAAGGGAAAAACATCCAGTATGTGGCAGTCCCGTGGGCGAAAATGCCTTGTTGATGCTAGAGGTCAGAGGAGAATGGGCCGACTGATTCAAGCTGATAGAAGAGCAACTTTGACTGAAATAACCACTCGTTACAACCGAGGTATGCAGCAAAGCATTTGTGAAGCCACAACACGCACAACCTTGAGGCGGATGGGCTACAACAGCAGAAGACCCCACCGGGTACCACTCATCTCCACTACAAATAGGAAAAAGAGGCTACAATTTGCACGAGCTCACCAAAATTGGACAGTTGAAGACTGGAAAAATGTTGCCTGGTCTGATGAGTCTCGATTTCTGTTGAGACATTCAGATGGTAGAGTCAGAATTTGGCGTAAACAGAATGAGAACATGGATCCATCATGCCTTGTTACCACTGTGCAGGCTGGTGGTGGTGGTGTAATGGTGTGGGGGATGTTTTCTTGGCACACTTTAGGCCCCTTAGTGCCGATTGGGCATCGTTTAAATGCCACGGCCTACCTGAGCATTGTTTCTGACCATGTCCATCCCTTTATGACCACCATGTACCCATCCTCTGATGGCTACTTCCAGCAGGATAATGCACCATGTCACAAAGCTCGAATCATTTCAAATTGGTTTCTTGAACATGACAATGAGTTCACTGTACTAAAATGGCCCCCACAGTCACCAGATCTCAACCCAATAGAGCATCTTTGGGATGTGGTGGAACGGGAGCTTCGTGCCCTGGATGTGCATCCCACAAATCTCCATCAACTGCAAGATGCTATCCTATCAATATGGGCCAACATTTCTAAAGAATGCTTTCAGCACCTTGTTGAATCAATGCCACGTAGAATTAAGGCAGTTCTGAAGGCGAAAGGGGGTCAAACACAGTATTAGTATGGTGTTCCTAATAATCCTTAGGTGAGTGTATATATATATATATATAGCTTTAGTAAGTCAAACCCATCGTCCTTTAAGACAGAGTTCATTAGATAAAACTGGTAATGTCCGTCCTTACAGCTGTACTAGACAACATCCCAACATCATCTGTGTAGTTCAGATTATTTACTTTGAAATGAATCACCTCTCCATGTCTCAATCTTGTGCTCCTCCAGTTCATAGATCTGAACCTACAAGAAAGAAAGCACCTGTAAAATATATAATATTAAACAATATGATATAAATATAATATATAGACTATATTAAAATATAGACTACTGATCAAAGGTTTGGGGGTCAAGATTTTTTAATGTTTTTGAAAGAAGTCTCTTATGCTCACAAAAATACAGTAAAAACAGTAATATTGTGAAATATTATTACAATTTAAATTGTGTTTTCGATTCAAATATATTTTCAAAATGCTATTTTGCAAAGCTGAATTTTCAGCATCATTACTCCAGTCTTCAGTGTCACATGATCCTTCTTGCAGAAACATTGATACATTTTTTCAGGTTTCTTTGGTGAAACAAAGGTAAAAAATAACAGAATTTAAAGGAAATCTATTGAAAATACAAATCGTTTGTTACGTTATAAAGGTCTTCACTGTCACTTTTGATCAATGTAATGCTTTTTCATTTTAATGCTGAATAAAAGTATTTTCTTTCAAAAGAACTAACCCCAAACTTTTAAACGGTAGCGTATTTAAATATATATATATTTTTAATTACTTCTCTTTATACCTATTACATAAGTTGAGAAGACAACACACATCTGGAAATGTAGTTAAAGCTGATGAGAAGATTTGGTAGCACTTTATTTTAAAGTCCTGTTCCACATGTACATACGTACTTATTACAGTAATTACAATAACTGGGATATAGCTAGGTACTAACCCTGAAGTTATTACCATCCATTACCAGTACTTTCTTTGGTAACTACACTGTTTACTGTTTCATTTTCTTTTTTTACTGGGCTGAACTGTTACAGAGACTGATTTTACAAATCAAAAGCTCAAGATATCAGATATCAGGTTGAGGAAATCATTAGTATGAAAAAAGACTGAGGCCGAATACTATTCCAAGGCATGTTATCAACTAACAAAGAGACAATATCTGTATCATGCAGCATTATGTGGACAGTCAATGCAGAAATCAATATGAGATTCAAACCATGAAGGACAACACAAGAGAAGATGCAGGGATCGCAACCCACCATAGGTGACTTGTAATACCGATGAAGAATATTGATAAAATCTGTGATTGTCAGCATACCTGAGAAAATGGCAAGGAAATTAAGTAAACACAACGAAAGAGAACAATTCATAAAGATGAAAAACATACACACAGGCTCATCTGGGACAGGCTTACCCACAAATCTCTGCAGTTTGTTGTCCCAGAGAGGGGCCGCTCTCAAGCCGTTCGCAACCAGAGCAAAGAAGGCCTTCTTCACCTGTGTCGATACAAAAGATGTGTGTTCACCTCCTCGAAACAAATATTTTGTCTAAATTAATTATTAATGTCAACGAGAATCACAATAACACCCAGAAAATGTACAGTACTGCATCCCAACCGGCAGTGTGGTGTCAAAAATGACCAGTTTGCAGCTGGTGGGAATCGCATCATAACAACAGTGTTTCTTCATGAAGTTCATATAAGCTTCTGCATTCGGATCGGGGTCTGGAAGGACATGAAAACACCAAAACACATCTTCATTTTGAAAATGCCTGAGAACCTAAAGTGCTGGATGCAAATTCTCCATGATTTATGAAATGTGCGTTGCCCTACCTGTGCTGTTCATTATATAGTCCTCATGGCAAACGTCCTGCCAAAAAAAAAAAAAATACATGTTGACATTATCATTATGTTGACTATAATTATGCGCTCAGAAATTAAATGAAATAATTTTAATTAGGTGCATTAATAATAATGCATAACATAACTGTTTTATGTGCATCATTTTATCAAAACAGTAGCTAAAAAAAATGGTATTGCTATGCTGTTACATCCCTTACAAAAAGTAATTGGTGTATCAGATCAGAATATGGTAGTATTATGGTACTTCAATACAGTATATAGTATAGGCTACCATAGATTATAATTTGTGCATCATTGGACTTCCAAACCGCCATGGTTTTGCACACATGCAAAAAAGTAATACACACAGTAGCACTATGGTATTTTTGTAAATATCGTATAAAACATGACAGCTCAGCTGTCTTGCATTTTTCATTCTCTTCAAGCCTTTATTTTAACGCATGCATCCGACGCTGATTTACACCCTTGAGAGAAGGTTTATTACCTGCTGTCACTTACCTGCGTGTCAGTGTCCATTTGTGCGTGTGCACTACAGTCGAGCTCCTGCGCGCACATCTCCGCGTCCTGCGCATGCCCGCTGATCCCGCTTCACCAGAGATATATTAGGATCAACTGAACTGAGGTCGGTTATTTAAGACGCGACGCTGCCTCTAAACGCAGTGTATGGCCGATGGACAGAGACAAAGGCAAAGCGACGACGCTCTGGTGAAAAGAAGAATATCTATTTTAGGATATTGCTGTAGGAGTCTTGTTAAATGTGGCGTAAAGATGTCTGGTTTGACACTGACAGACAACACGAAACGAGAGCTGGCATGTAGGAGAGCGCGCACAGGTTATTCCAAATATAGCGCGTGGCCTGTGTGATATGCGCGCGACCACCCATTCCTTCATGAAGGGTCCAAAATTAACTTTATGCCACACCTCCCAAAAGCCAACTAAGAAATGTCTTTGATATTGCTAAAAATATTTAGTCATTTAACTGGGTTTTAATATAATTTCCGTAAAATAAAAAATACCTTTTGATCCTGACACAAGTGGGTCAGTCTTTTAAGTAGGGATGCACGATATCGCCACCATATCGGTATCGGCCGATATGTTCATTTTTAATGTTATCATCATCCTGATAAGAACATTTGTCCGATATATTAAAGCTAAAAATGTTCTCAAAAATGATCTAAAAATCTGGATTTCCGATTTAGATGTATCGGACATTATATCTCTATTGACTCTATTATTAGAGTCAACAAACTGATTAAAGCTACACTGTGTAGGATTTTCTCCCATCTAGTGGTGAAATTGTTTATGACTACCAACTGAATATTACTTTCTAGCCCCTCCCATTCCGAGGGCGTTTTAACTCCTACGGTGGCCGTATTATTTCAAATCTGCCGGCAATCTCCCCCTCGCATTTGTCACGGTGCCACTGAGTGTAAAAACGCGAAAGGCGAAGCTTATATTTCCAGGTATGTCCCTCTTTGGCTAATGTATTTTCAAGATGGAGGTGCAACATGGCTGCCGCCATTCGAGTGACTCGCTCGTATGTATTCTAAATGGCAGATTCTACGCTCACGAGAATACTTGATTAGTTGGTAGAAGTAATTACACATTAATGAGCACGTCATTTTGAAAGAACAAAGTGTTTTTTGCTAAGAATCAACTTAAAAAATTACACAGTGTAGCTTTAAGAAAGCTGGCTCTGTTGTGGGGACTGAATTTGACATGGTCCAGCAGGTGGCGGAGCAAATAATACCCTACTCTCTAGGCTGAGATCAATAATGGACCATTCCTCACATCCACTCCATGCCCTTGGGCTGATTAACTGCACCTTCAGGAAGTCCTTTCTGTCAGCAGATCAGATTGTTTAATGTGCTATGATGAATATTCATCAGCTTCTGAATATTTAATATTAATATTCATCAACGACTAGTCGTATGGTATATAGATGAGACTCAGTAGACTATTTATTTTTGTTATGTATTAACTCTTTTTTTAATTTGTATATTGTAGATCGGTAGAGTTGGAAGTGACTTGTTTGTTAAGTGTGGTGCTGTATCTTTGTGTGTTGAAGCTGCCGTGACAATGCAGTTTCCTGTAAAGGATCAATAAAGTATCAACAACAACAATCATCAATATCGGTTATCGGCTTTCAAATATAGAGAATTACCCATATAGGCAGAAATTTTCATATCGGTGCATCCCTACTTTTAAAGAATGAGAAAACTTCAGTTTCATGTACTAAATTTAAAAGTATTGATCATTTTGTCTGTCTATCTATCTATCTATCTATCTATCTATCTATCTATCTACAAATGTATAAAATGATTGGGGAAAAAATACAGCAATTAAATCATGCCCCCAAAGTCTCTGAAGTGAAAAATTATAACCGTTTAGTATAAAGCGACAAATCCATGCTTAAAACATTTTCTATTCCACAAAAATAAATATAAATAACAATAATAAAAAGACATACAAACCAGGATTGAGATTAAGATGTTTTTTTATTACTTCCATTGTTGCAGCTATATGCTCTTTTATAATTTCTATACAAAATGTACAAAATGGGACAGAAAATATAAGTCATGAAAATAGTCCAAATTATGGTGGATATGTAAAAGATCACTAAATCAGGTGTTAAATGGTGCATTTTTATGCCCAAGCCCTAATAATATATAATTTACTTTATTACATTTAAAGAACATAAAATAAAGCCAAATTAAACTTAAAGTCAAGCAATGAACCCAAATAAATCTATTGAATTAGCCCGTTCAGCAATTCCAATATGTTATTACTTTAGGATATCAAAATACAGAGGTTTTTTTTACAAAACGGTTGCATTCTATGATGCTTTGTGGATGATGTATGGCATCAACTATCTGAACATTAGAAATCTTAGATCTATCTTCAACTAAATTGTATAACTGACATTGTAAAACTGATCCCTTTTTGCTTGTCTTCTACCAGCCGTCTCTGAAACCAAGTGAACAAAACCAGGCTTAAATCAAACACTTTCCCCAACTTGAAAATAAAGGCTTTCACAGGAAGAAACTTCATAACAATACAGCCCTCCGTCCTCACCCAAACAAACTACTCACAGCAAGAGTACGCACTTCCGGCATGAGAGCAGACCCTTTTGTGAACTTATGTAACCTTATGTAACTACGAAGCATTATTTTTGTGTGGGTGCTTTGGAGGTTTCATGTAACAGCAAAAAAAAAAAAAAAGGAAAAGTAAAGAAAAGAGACCCGTCCGCCGGAAAAGAAAAGAAAGCCTGTTCGTTCATACTGCATTAGTGTGCACTCACTGCATCACACACGTCAAAATTCACTGTCGATTAGCATATGCCAAACCTCCTCACTACCCTCTCTCCAACATACTATCCCACCACAACCCGGTTATAACCAACCTATATCACTGGTTCATTTACAACAAGGAAAACCTAGGGAGTTGACTGCGTATGTAAACTTAGCTGGTTTTATTTTGCTCTAAGACTCATCTAACCGGGCATTAGAAGAGATGGCAATTTCCCAAATGGCAAAGAAGTCTCTGGGCAACATGGGTGTCTTTGAAAAGGTGGCATTGAG
Source organism: Rutilus rutilus (assembly GCF_951802725.1). NCBI lineage: Eukaryota > Metazoa > Chordata > Actinopteri > Cypriniformes > Leuciscidae > Rutilus > Rutilus rutilus. The sequence goes on along the minus strand of NC_140210.1, from coordinate 6,096,749 downwards.
CTAACATGGGGGTCTGGAAACATCAGGCCTATGCTAAACTGACCTAACCCGAGCCAATGTGCTGTGAGACGGGCATACCACGGCGAGGAAAGAGTCGTCGAGCCATTGCGAGCCATTGCGAATTGGGGGAAACCGCCCGCGTGACCGTGACAGATCACTTCGGATACCAAACAGTCTTGTGGCTGGATGTCCAACGAGGGGTTCGAGTAGGAAAAAGTAGAGAGGATGGAGCCCCAGAGGCAGAGCACCATGTTCTGATAGGATGAAGAGGTAGGAACCAGCTGCTCTGGCACGACGGTGGGCCGCGGATTCAAGCTGTCGTTGGTCAGGACACAGCAGTCGAGGTTTAAGGTTGGCCGAGTGTCGGGAAGGACCGCTGGTGTCTGAATGGACGTGTGCTTAATCGGGTCCAAGTAAGTGTGGCTGGTATTGGGAAGACGGCTGAGCTGGTGGATGACAGCGGAAGAAGCGATGAGACCGGCTACGCTAGTCAAGTACAGGAGACCCAACATACAGGTAATCTGAAGGGAGACAAAGAACACAATAACTGATTAAAGATAGGGCTGCACAGTTAAACAAAATTAAAGCATAAGCGTGATATAGCTTGGTGTGGTTATCACATCGCAAAGGGTGTGAACAAATATAGTTTTAGAGTGAAGTGTGGCACTGTGTTCATTCACACGCAATGTTTTCAGTGGCTCGGTATGCAGTTAATGTTGCTCCACATGAACTCTACGAGTGCTGAGAGTTTGGGTTGCTTATAACATGCATTTGAAAACAAGAAACACACCATCTTTTCAAACTGATAATGATGAGAAGCACTTTAAGGGCTCCCAACGGATTACAACCAAAATTAAAGTTCAATGGTTTAACGTTTGAAATCGAAGAAATTACAGCCATACATACAGACCCTTTCCAAAAAATTTGAATATCATGGAAAAGTTTATTTATTTCCATAATTCCATTCAAAACGTTAAACTTCCATAGATTATAGATTCAGGGCCCACAACTTAAAGGATTTCAAGTATTTAGTTGTTTATTTGTACATAATTTGGGCTTCCAGCTCATAAAACCCACGAAAACAGGATTTTTTTGAATATTACATGAAATCACACAGTGATACCATGGTCATTGAACCAGGTTTTGGTTCTTTTGGCAGTGTGGGCAGGTGCAAATCCTGCTGGAAAATGAAGTCAGCATCTCCATAAAGCTTGTCTGCTGAAGGAAGCATGAAGTGCTCTGAAAATGTCCTGGCAGACGGCTGCGTTGAGTGGACAGCACAGTGGACCAACACCAGCCGATGACCAACACAGACTGTGGAAACTTCACACTGGACTTCAAGCATCTTGGATTGTGTGCCTCTCCATTCTTCCTCCAGACTCTGGGACCTTGGTTTCCAAATGAGATGCAAAATTTGCTCTCATCAGAAAAGAGGACTTTGGTCCACTGTGCTTTATTAAATCCAGAGTCAACGCAGCCGTCTACCAGGACATTTTCAGAGCACTTCATGCTTCCTTCATTTTCCAGCAGGATTTGCACCTGCCCACACTGCCAAAAGAACCAAAACCTGGTTCAATGACCATGGTATCACTGTGTAATTACTGTGTGATTTCATGTAATATTAAAATTTTTTGAAATCCTGTTTCTGTGGGTTTTATGAGCTGGAAGCCAAAATTATGTACAAATAAACAACTAAATACTTGAAATCGTTTAAGTTGTGCGCCCTGAATCTATAAACTATGGAAGTTTAACGTTTTGAATGGAATTATGGAAATAAATAAACTTTTCCATGATATTCTAATTTTTTGGAAAGGGTCTGTATTAGTATTGTAATTTTATAATTATTTTTAGCATAATATATTTTTTCTTAAATACTCATTTTATTTTACAGTGAAATATTACAGTAGTAGCCTAATATTTATTATTTTGTTTAATAATTTAGTTGTAAAAATTGTGGTATTATACAGTATATATATATATATTATTTTAGTCACATTGATATATAAATAAATTTTTGTCCAAATTGTGCCACCCTAAAAAAACATGCACAGTAAACACTTTAAAAAGCACAATTTTTAATGCGAAAAATCGAAAATCCATAATTGGATTTTTTTCTCCTCAAATTGTGCAGCCTCTAATTAAAGACGATTACAAATATTGTTTCTTAAGCCATACAATTGCTTTAGCGTGAGGAACAGACCAAAATTTAAGCAGGTATTTGCTCCAAATCTTCTCTCTTGCCCCATTGTGAAATATCACTGATGTCAAAACAGTCTTGATGTGCCAAATTTGAATCAAATGGGATTTGAGTGCAAATATGGGGAAGATTTTCAGGCTTTAGATGACTTGGAATACAAGTGCACATATTATACGAGCTACTTTTTTGGTGCATTTATTAGCTCATATGGGTTTAGCTATGATTGTTCACCTTGGTAAAGTGCTGGTAGATGGCTGATAGGGCTTCCCTCCAATTGGTTTGCTCCAACAGGACGCAGAGATCCGTGTAAGTGAACCAGCCTCGCTTCATACCTTGCCGCTCCGCAATGCTGCAGGGACAAAGCACATTAAAATATTTGATCTTTTTACATTGGAACTCATAATAACATTGTAACAACAAAATGAGCACATGACTCAGAACTTAAATGCACTGCTACTCAAAATCACTCTGACAAAACAGATTAGACTAAAAAAAGGGCAGGTGCATTAAGCCCAAGGGAGCCACTGCCCAGTAAAAGCTATTAAAACAGGTCATGCCATCTAAAATTGTCTGTGATCTTTTGAAAAGAACAAAAATGCTGTGACCTCTTAAAGGCCAGTAGGGTTGTTCACTCAAAGCATATAAGGATAATATTAGATGTACGACGCAGTAAGTGCATGTTAACCAACCTGGTTTCCACCTTACTGAGGACTTTAAAGAAGTCACTGGGCTCGGTGAAGAGGTTCCAGTCCTGTAAATGTGAAAGATCTTGTTTCAAATCAATTTCAATAGAAAAATCACAACCAGCAATGAAACCTAGTCCAGTATTAGCCTTAAAAATTCATACTCTGTCTACATAAAAGGACAAAACAAGCCAAACGACTTTAAATAGCTGTGGTTCTTTGGAAAGTCACGCTTACGATCGCATTGAGGAAGTTCATCTCTAGAGTGTTGACAGTCTGAACATCCAGCTTGGCCGCAGTACCCCATTCATCGTTGAAAACCTCCTCCTCTTCTCCTTCATCATACAAATATTTACTGGCAACCATCTGGAGACGACGGAAGAAATTCAGAGAAATATGATTATCACCCACAGCATCATTGAAATTGACCAGAATAGTGAACCAGCTAATAAAAACGCTTGGATGTGCATACCATGGATATCAAAAAGAGGTCTGAGGATGAGATCTGTTGCAGGTATTCGGGGTTTCTGTGTCGCAGTCTTTCAATGTATATCAAGGCCAACATCATAGCGCAAGGAGATATACATGCTTCCCTGTAACGCAAAAAAAGGGTTTGATATTGTTCCAGTGAATATTTAACATACAGTAGGGCTGCTCGATTGTGGCAAAAATAATTATCATGATTATTTGCAGGCGATATGATCTTATTTCGTATGATGAGTAAGTTTTAATATCAGTGAAAATTTTTAACTTCAGCTAAAAAAATGGACAAATAACTTAAGTTTATCAGGAAGATGTACTAACAGAGGTATTCAGATAAGTAATAGCCTTAAATAACACTGCAGTCTTACTGTACATATTAAATATAGATTAACCTTATTAAAGCTACTTAAGTTATTCAGTCAAGATTTTCCTTTGTCATTTGTTGTTTAATTATCATTAAAGACAGACTGCAGCAGGATTATTAGGCTGCTGTCACTTTAAGACCTAATGCACGGATCCAATATACTGTTACACGCGCGTTTTCTTTCTCAACTGTGTACAATAACTTAAAGGAGAACTCCGGTCAATTTTAACATTGAGCTCATTTTTTTGTACATTTGGAGTGCTGTCAGTACAGAGAACAACGACAAAAATCGGTGTTGCCTACACCGTGTTATCCTCGTTTTAAAATTTGCACCCTGTTGACTTCAATGGGGCAAGTTTTAAACCTGCTTTTAGCCTCTTGACATCCTTGATGTGTCATTACAAGTGCACAGGTCATGTGAGTGATTCCTTCGGGGTGAACGCGGGTGAATCTGACTGCAGTAGATGTGAAAGATATGAATAAAAATGATGTTTATTCAGCCAGCGCACATACCTGTATTTACATCCTGTTTACGGTCGAAGTCCACAGTAGTCGATTGTCGAGTTCACGTGCGTGATCAAAGGTACTAAACCTATGCGCGTGAACTCGACAATCGATTACTGTGGACTTCGACCGAAAACAGGATGTAAATACAGGTATGTGCGCTGGCTGAATAAACATCATTTTTATTCATATCTTTCACATCTACTGCAGTCAGATTCACCCGCGTTCACTCCGAAGGAATCACTCACATGACCTGTGCACTTGTAATGACACATCAAGGATGTTAAGAGGCTAAAAGCAGGTTTAAAACTTGCCCCATTGAAGTCAACAGGGTGCAAATTTTAAAACGAGGATAACTCTGTGTAGGCAACACCGATTTTTGTCGTTGTTCTCTGTACTGACAGCACTCCAAATGTACAACAAAATGAGCTCAATGTTAAAATTGACCGGAGTTCTCCTTTAAGACAAAAGAACAGTGTCTCTTTTGCAGCTTAATGCGCTTTTAATAACACTGTGTTTAATATCAAACACATGATCCCGCAGTTTAGCAACAGTAGACTGCATTTTACAACACTCACTTATTTGGATGTTAACTTTTAGGGAGGAATGAAAGCGCACCGCTGTGAAGGAAAGGAAGGTGTGCTGGACGGAATACGGCAGTGGCACAATAATCGTTTTACCTCGATTATCTTGTTTTCATAATCGTTGGAAGCCCAAATTGAAATCGAAAATCAATTTTGATTACTCGCACAGCCCTAATATACAGCATGTATTGTAATGAGGTAATCCTACCTGGCCACATGTGCAGCGTATTTCTTGTGAAGTTTCCTTATGGGACTTGGGGCAGATTTCTGGAGCAGTTCCACAGCAATATCTAGTGGAAATACAATTATTATGAGTTAAGTGTATCCATCATATGTAGGCTATAGAATATGTATGTTAAAAAGTATCCAAACATGGCCAAATCTAGGAATGCAATGATATACAAACTTTGCTTGACCCCAATCAATTTCATGCAAAGACCAAGTACAAATATGAGTAAAATGTTCCCCTGTATGCAATTTTAGACTTCAAATAAAATAGTTAGAATTGTAAATAGGAGTACAAATAATTACGTCTTAATAAAAAATATACTTAATTATTAAAATAATAATCATCATCTTATAGTTAAATCACTTAAACATTTAAACAACATCATGCACATAACAGTAAAAAAAATCTACAATTATTTAATTTAAATCATTAGATTAAAATATTACGTAACTTCAAAATGTTTCAAGAAATATTCCACGTAAACACAGGAGACAAAACAAGCAGTTAAGTGAAGAAGACAACTTAAATGACATTGCATTAGTTGTACAAAAATGCAACAACAGTGCAAACTACTACAGTAGTCAACATTTGAAGTGGATCAAAACCTTTCAGCAAAGTTATACATGCATTTTGAACAATACCCGTTCTTGTCTTAGGACAACTTTGAGGAACCTTTTTTGATCCACTTCAAATGTTGACTACTGTAGTCTGCACTAGTTTTACTAGTTAACTCACCTGTCATGGGACAAGATAAAGCATCCAACGGGCTGTCAGAATCAAGACCATAATACAGTCGTTTCCTTACTCTCTCTGACCAATGCTCGTGTCTAGGCAGGAACTGATCAGGATGACAGAATGCAAAACATGTTAAAATGTCAGATATATGTCTTAGCATCATTAAAGCAATAACATAAGTAACGTTACGGGTGTGCGAGTTTCTTCACACCTAAACATTGGGCCCATTATGAAGCCTCGAACTAACAGTTAGAATACTCACAGCAAAAAGTTACTGTCTTACAGTACTAAAAAAGGAGACATTTGCTGTATATACGAGTAATCATTTTCTTTCAGTCAAATATTCTGGGCATTAAATGAAGGAAGGACATTATTAAATACACAAGTTCTTGTATCAGTCAGTTCCGCGTGAGTTTCTCGGTCACCCGCCAAAGCAGCGCAACCGGAACAAAAACATTAAAGATACTGACCGTAAACTCTTGAAAGTCAGAAAAGGTGAACGTCCGCTCATCAAACAAATCGCCAAAATCCATTTTGGGCCTCCAACGTTCATTTAAAGGGGCTGAAAACACAGAAAGGCCGAAGAAAGGCGTCGTGGAGGCGCCCTATCTCTACCGCGACAGATACGTTGCAGCGAATTCACAATCACAGTTACGCAAGTCAATGCGCTCAGCTGTGTAGAAATAGAGTAAAGGAGCGTAAACAGCAGTTAGTTAGTGTGGTTCTGACAGGGGCGGGACTTTTAGTGGACGGAAGTTGGGTCAAACATATTTATGGTTTCTAATTATGTCAGGTGCAGTGAATATTTTTGTGTGAAATTGTATTCAAAGGCTATTAACGCTCCTCGGTGTTATCTATCACGAAACACCGACCAATCGCTGTCGTTTATGATTACTCGCTGAGGCGTTTTTAAAATAATTGTATTTCAGATTGCGAAAGTAAATTTAATTTATATGTCAAGTAATTCACATGCGGAGTAATATATTTAAAATATGTTTTATTCAATGTAGAAATAGATTTGAGTGGAGTATTTCGTCTTTTTGGCCGTAAAGCGCCCACTAGAGGAAAGAAGCATTTGTGTGTGTGTGTGTGTGTTACTTTTCCAAGTTTTTTCTAGATCGGTATTATGAGTTTACCTGTCCTATTCATAGAGGTCCTATTATGGCAAAAGCTTCATGAAGTTCTTCATGCTTCGCATTCAATGTTCGCCTCACTCAGTCAAGCGTCCAATCACGTAAGGTATTTCATATCACGAGCCGTAGGTTTCAGCAAATCATATACACCTGTGATTGGTGATATTTATGATAACTGGCAGAACTGTTGTTACATTTCTGTAGGTGCTCTTTTTTGATCCAAATAAATAACTTTGTATTCCACATTTCTTTACATTTTCATATATTGTGTAAACAAACTAATCCCAAAACGCCCATGATCAGCACTTGAGATCAATAACCATACCAATAATTAAACAAACACACACACACACGTATTTATGTATGTTTATGTGTGTGTGTGTATATATATAATGTACATAAAATGGGTATTTTAATTTGTAAACAAAATATAAAGGGACTACACGTATTTGAATTTAATGTACAATACAGAGAATGATGCACAGAATAATGGATTATCAGTAAGTAGAATAAACATTACTATGAACATATGCAAGTCTCTAACTTTATTGTACAATAAAACACACACAATTTTTTAGACTTTAGCCAGTCACAACTGAATTACTTTATACAAGGCTATTTTCCTTTTTCCATGACTAAAAACACATCACAATGGCTCACTGCAACCTTGTCCCCTGAGTTTAGTCAAAATGCTATAAAGTGAGTGATCTCCTTTGTCCCTTTGATGAACTGAAGTTGTACAGTACAGCAATCTATTGCACCTAAGTACCACTCCACACACACAGCATAAGAAAATATGATCTTTAACCACACAAACGATCATAAAGACAGTAAAAAAAAAAAGTCAGACGAATGTGCATAATGTCAGAAATTAACATTAAAATTGATTGACGAGTGTTTTTCCCTTTTGCTTAAAAATTAGTCCTACATTCAAATTGAATCAGAGCTTGATTCAATGTCAATGATTTCAATGTTCAATGATTACAAATGTCAGCATTATTAGCATCTACTGATGGCACCAGAAAGATAATTATCCATTTTCAAATTAAATAAAGCCTCAAAGAATATGAGCATATTTACAACAACAAGCAGTTTTCCTCTTAAAAAGAACAGCAAATCGGAAGCATCATCGAATCAATGCAACCACAGAAATTCATTTAAATAACAGAATGTACATTCATCATAATAAGGTGTCAGCAATGTATTGCCTAAAGTTATAGATATGGAGGGATTTATGCAATGTACAATAACTCTGTCAGTCTTCTCTCATTGATGGCCATATTATTTAAGATAATAAATGCACTTAGAATAAAATGAGTGGAAAGTGAATGCAAAGAAATATATATATATATATATATATATATATATATATATATATATATATATATATATATATATATATATATATATATATAAAAAAAAAAAAACTTTAAGGACTTCAATATCTTATACATAAATCCTTAAGCAAAATGGGGCACTTTTGAGAACTGGCAAAAACATAAGAAATGTATACAAATAAATAATTATAAATCTAATATACCACAACAGCATTGGGCGAGCTTAAACCCAGGTCCCATCACGTATCTAGTGTCCCTTGTGTCCTGTTCCTGTAGTGGATGTTTGTGGCTGTAGTTTCTCTGATTTCCTGTCTTTCGTCTCGCTGTCAGAGGCGGAGTCTGAATCCTGCACCTGCTGCTGTTTCATCCACATGTCAGAGTACAGCCCTCCCTTCGCCAACAGCTCCTCATGCCTACGACAAGCAAGAATGCTGGACTTTAAACCGCATAGTTCATGTATTAGCGAGTCGGACTTTGTGTTCAGCGTACTAGTGCGTAAACTCACCTTCCTCTCTCCGCAATCTGCCCATCACGAAGCACAAGAATCATGTCGGCTCCAATGATAGTCGACAGTCTACAATAGATGCACATCAGAGTTAAGCCCCTTTCACACAGAGATGTGTCCCGGGATCGTTTGATTTTGATTTTTTTTATTCATACTGCCAGTGATTTTCCAGAATCTGTGAGTGTGTTCACACACATCCAGTAAAGATCCCGTAAAGACACGTGGTTATTAAGTTATCACTACGACACACCCCTCACGGCATTGGCTTTTGTTCACACAGGGCGCGTTCCGGGACTGATCCCGGCATTGGTACTAGGTCCCCATGCCAGGAATCGATCCCGGCATCAATCCCGGGACGTGTTTGCGTTCACACAGAAGGCACTCTAGCAATTTTACGACAATTTCCCGGGATCAAAGCGCTGTGTGAAAGGGGCTATAGCGTTATACAATAAGAAATCCTGTAATGTATAAAAGACCTTAATATCACGGTTTATGAATTATGCTTTAACTGTGATAATTGATGGGAGTTGATTTGATAAAAAAACTCTCTTAACTCTCTTAAGGCGCCGGATTATTGTTGTTCAACATTCACTGCACGTTAAAACATCACACTCTCATTAATCATTTTTAATCATGTGTTTACCTGTGTGCCACCACAATGGTGGTTCTGTTGGTGCAGACTTTAGCCAGCGATGCCTGGATATTTCGCTCAGTCTGTGTGTCTAGAGCAGACGTGGCCTATTGGTAGAGGATGAGAAAATTAGTCCATGATAAAAAAATTATAAAAATACTTGAATACTGAACAGAAAACTGGTCCTAACCAAAAAGTTTTTTTTCTTCTAATCATAAAATGACTTATTATTGGTTGCTTGTTCTGTTTCTGTCCGGTAAAGCTGAGTAGCTTCATCCACTGAAATTTCATTGGTTCAGAATTCTTCACTACTGTGAATTTGTTGCTGTTTTTTTCTTTTTGACACACTAACATTAAACATTTTGGGATTCAATTTGTTTAATGTATTTGAAAGAAGTCTCTTTTGCTTACCAAGGCTGCAGTTATTTGATCAAAAATACTGTGAAATATGATTACAATTGAAATGACTGTTTTCTATTTCAATATATTTTAAAATGTAATTTATTCCTGTGATGCAAAGCTGAATTTTCAGCATCATTACTCCAGTCTTCAGTGTCACATGATCCTTCAGAAATCATTCTAATATGCTGATTTGCTGCTCAAGAAACATTTCTGATTATTATCAATGTTGAAAACAGTTGTGCTGCTTAATATTTTTGTGGAAACCATGATCAATTTTTGTTTAGGATTCTTTGATGAATAAAAAAAAAAACTGAATTTATTTGAAATAGAAATCTTTTGAAACATAAATATTTTTACTGACACATTTTGTCAAATTAATGTGTCTTTGCTGAATAACAGTATTACTGGTAATAAAACTAATATAAAAAAAAAACTTTTGAACCTAAACTTGCTAAAACAAGTTTAAAAAAAAAATCTCCCAACAAGAAATCATAAAAAACAACATGCAAAACTGGGATAATTCCCTCATCCTAAAACGACTGTGTATGTATTCTCCCATAATGCACTGGTGACGTACCTCATCGAGGAGGATGATCTGAGGCGCTTTGAGGATGGTGCGAGCGATGGCGACTCTCTGCTTCTCTCCTCCGCTCAACTTCAGCCCCCTCTCGCCCACCTGAGTGTCATAGCCTACAAATATAAAACAATTATGAATATCAAATATGAATTCAAACATGATCTAGACTCAACATGAGCCGAATGGATGGCATAAAAACGAAATGATGCTCTGCACAATGACTAATAAAGGTCTGTGTTTCAGACCCCCTACTTATATTCATTGCTTACGTTTAATTCTACTTTTTCAATGGCAAAAATGGTTCTCACCGTCCGGGAAAGTTATGATTTTGTCATGGATGTCAGCGGCAATCGCAGCCTCCTCCACCTCCTGGTCAGTAGCAGCAACTCGACCGTAACGGATGTTGTCCCGGATTTTGTCATTAAACAGGACGGTGTCCTGAGGGACGACCCCAATGTGAGCGCGCAGAGAGGACTGCTTCACCTGAGACACAACCAAACGTATGAATTAACACAGCGCACAACAGCTTCCCAGGAAAAATGTGAAACATAAGATACAAAGGACAAAATATCCCTCCACATGCTCATGTAGGGACAGGTTTGGGTGCCTTTTATATATTACAAGCCAATGGCAGGTTCACCTTTGAGATGTCTTGACCGTCTATTTTTATACACCCGCCCTGAACGTCATAAAAACGGAAAAGCAGACGGATGATGGTGCTCTTTCCGGATCCAGACTGTCCGACCTGAAAAAAAATACAAACAGTCATGAGTCACACACACACACACACACGGGCAAAAGTTTGGGGTCAGTTTAATTTTTTTAAGAAATTAATACTTCAGCAAGGATGCTTTAAGTTGATCAAAAGTGACAGTAAAGACATTTATATTGTTACAAATGATTTCCATTTCAAATAAATGTTGTTCTTTTGAAATTTCTATTCAAAGAATAGAAAAAAAAACATAAATTTCCACAAAAATATTAACTGTTTTCAACATTGACAATCATAAGAAATATTTCTTGAGCAGCAAATCATCATATTAGAATGATTTCTGAAGGATGCTGAAAAAATTTGGAATTTGTCATAACAGGAATATTGTACATTATATTTCACAATATTACTGTTTTAATGTATTTTTGATGCAGACTTGGTGAGCATAAGAGACTTTCAAAATAATTTAACAATCTTACCGACCCCAAACTTTTGAACGGCAGTGTATATACCGAGACAAAGCAGAAAAGGCATTAACAGCGGCACGACTTGGTGTATAAAAGGATGTATAAAACAGAGCAGACTTACAAGTGCGACCGTCTGTCCGGGAAGTACGGTGAAAGAGACGTCTTTTAGAATTTCCTTGCTGCAAAAATATCCACATTGTATAAAATAAAAGTTGCATATTATTGAGAGAATACTGGTCATTTGTAAAATAAATTACTCTAATAAGAATAAGAATAAGAATAATAAAGAATAACAGAAATACATAATTACCCTTGCGTGTAGCTGAAGAAGACATTCTCAAAATCTACTTTCCCATGTCTGTAGTAGAGGCTTCCTGCGTTGACGTCATCCTTCACCTAAACAAAATCCCAAATAACATGTCATTAATTATTCAAAAGCTTCTCTGAACTGAATTTCAAAGAAAACCCTCCACTCACTTCCTCGTCCTCAGTGAAGAGCTTGAACATGCTCTCCATGTCGATGAAGGAGTTCTGGATCATTCTGTTCAAGGAAAAGATACATGCTTACTGTCGTCTTTGTTCTTTTGAAAACGCATATAAATAGTGATCTATAAACGGACGATAAACTATGAACCAAGACGAAAAAAATCTCCATACCTGTAGTATGTTCCAAACCAGTTGAGCGGAGTGTAGAGCTGGATGATGTATGTTCCAAACAGCACATAATCTCCAACCTGGAAGACAATATTGAAATAATATTTAATACAATTAAAATTATATTAATAAAAATTCAAAATATTAATATTTAATTGAAGTATTTAAAATTTGTTCTTTTTTATTTAAGTTTTTATTTAAGTTTTCTTATTTTATTTTAAAATGTATTAAAATACATTAAAATAATATTTAAAAAAAACAAAAAATCAATTCTGCACTTCATTACACTTTTTTGTTTTTTTTGCCACTGTTAGATTAATAACTTTTTCTCAAGCCATTAAACCCACCACACGCCAATAAAATATGCTTTCTATAAACTCTGACATTAGGCATGTAAATCCTCATGAGTAAGTCTGGAGTGGAAATTCCACACTGGCATTTCAATCACAATCTCAAACTTTAATCAAAATCTTTTAGTCTTAAATCTTAATAAAAGCTTAAGAAAGAAACATTAAAACGGAATTCAATTGATGTGTCTTACAGGTGTGCAATTTAAAATCTGATTGCTAATCCAATCAGATTTTAAAGCCAGAACTAATTTTTTTAAAGCCAGATCTATTTTATTAATGTACATTAGCAATCAAAAGTTTGAGGTCTTATGCTCAAAAAGACTGCATTTATTTGATCTAAAGTCCAGCATGCAAATACTGTAATACTGTGTTTTGTAGATTAATATATTTAAAAATGTAGTTTATTCCTGTGATGCAAAGCTGAATTTTCAGCATCATTACTCCAGTCTTCAGTGTCACATGATCCTTCAGAAATCATTCTAATATGATGATTTGCTACTCAAAAATATTACATAGAAACCAGTTGTTCTGCTTAATATATATATTTTTTTACATATATTTATAACCATCACACTTTTTTTTCAGGCTTAACAGATAAATAGAAAGATAAAAAACATTATTTATTTGAAATTGAAATCTTTTCTCAACATTGACTTTTGGTCAATTTAATGCATCCTTGCTGAATAAAAGTACTACTTACTTTAAAAATGTATGTTCCTTTTTTATTTGTTTCAAATCTTTTTTTCCTACTTTAAACCATTCAGAAGTTTCTGGCAGTGGCCTGATATGATGAGTTGTCCTGACTGTTCGTACCTGAAACTTTCCCTCGGTCACGAAGTACGCACAGAGCAAAGATCCGGTCAGAAGACCCAAACCGATGATGAGGTTTTGCGTTTGGTTTAAAAACGCCAGAGACGCGTTGGTCTTCCATTCCGACACCTGAGCAAAAATCAAATATAATTACGAAAGTGATATTTATGATTTATTCCTGTGAGCTATTAATCAATCAACTATAAAATACACGTTATAACAAATCTGGCGTGGAGAGAAGTCAAAAAACAATCTAAAAAAAATAAATAAAATACTACCTGATATTTCAAGATGGCATCCTCAAAGCGACTCGCTTCATAAAGCTCTGCATTGTAATATTTCACCTGTTGACAACATCATAATTCAATCACACCATATGAAATGCACATTACGTGCATTTTATTGCACAGCACTATTTTATTTATATTTTTTTACGACACATATTCAGACACCGACCTTAGACAAACAAAGAGGGAACAAAGCAAAACCATACCGTCTCAAAGTTCAATAAAGAGTCCACAGCTTTCGATTTGGCATTGTTATCTTGTGTGTTCATGTCTCGTCTGTATTTAGTTCTCCATTCAGTGATAACGATGGTGAGAGCTGAAAGAGACAGTCAATCAATCAAATGCTGATCTGGTGTATTTCTCTTCTTCTGTCTTTAGTGACTCCTGAGACGAGGAGAACCAAAACTGCACAGATTGCAGATTGTCGTATGGTGTTAACAGTGTGTGAATTTTCTATTTGCACAGAATACAAATTAAATTTGCTGAATTGTGCAGCACACTAAAGCACACTGTATCCCACAATGCAATGCACTAAACTACTTGACCTTACATTTTCAGTGTGACGAATAAGCCAGAAGTAATATCAACTGTAATTTAAACATAACATTTACAAAGTCATAAATGTGCACCAATTGCAGAATTACAATATTTTAGTATTACTAAGTATTTATAAAATGTTTAATTAACCTTTATTTAGTTATTTAATTAGATTTTTTTGTCTTTTTTTTATATTTTTCTATTTAGCTTTAATTAATTTGTGTTCAGTTTAAGTAATTTTAGTATTTCAACTTAAGTTTTTTTCATTTAGTTGCCAATATATACAAAAAACTTAATCTAATATAGCATAGATGTACGGATACTGCATTCTGTTTCACAAACTACACTTAGTAGGCAGTATATTTCTATTTCAGACGCATCCATTATTGTAATTATCACCTGAAACAGCTAGACAAGTTCTTCTGGTGTAACTTGAAATATAAGTGTAAGAAAACAAAACTCAAGAAACAAGATCTTTGGGTACGGGACAATCATTCTCTGCATGGTATACGTTTACCAGCGTATTTGAGACAATCATCATCTCTGAATGACTTTAAGAAACAGTTAAAAACATATTTTTTACATAAGCACTGTGGTCAACTATGTTGTTTTATTATGTGCTTACAGTAAGTAACAGTAAGGGAGGACAAATGTGTGTGTGTGTGTGTGTGTTCATGTATACACACTGTTAGATACTCACTGAGGTAGAGGGCCATGCAAACGAAGACTATAAGGCCAAACCAGGCATTGAAATTGGATATAAAATAGATAATGGCGATGATAATGTCAGCCATGGTGGGTAAGATGCTGAACACGATGTAGCTGTTGAAATAAACCAAATAAAAAAGTGGGATCACTTTTACTGTAAAAGCACATCTGTACAGAAGTCTGTATTCATCCAAGACTAATAAAGCAAAGTTGACCTTGTTTATACTTGCATCCAAATGCAAACACCTCGAGATAAGAAGGTTTGTGGTATCAGGACACAATTTTATCTAAAGCTAATGTCAAAATTTCAAATGATTTTTCAAGCTGTACCTCAGCAGGCTGTTGATGGAGGAGGTTCCTCTGTCGATGCTTCTCAGGACGTCTCCGGTGCGGCGGCCCAGGTGCCAGCGCAGAGACAGAGAGTGCAGGTGAGCGAAGAGACGCACCTGCACCACACGGTTAGTGTACTGCTGCACCCGAATCCACAGGAACGAACGCATGTTACTCACAAACCCAGACGCTCCTGCGGACGGATGAAGATGAGACTGTGGTCAGAATCAAACTGATATTCCACGTCACGCTACAAAGATATCATTAAATTGGGTGATGTTCCCTCACCAGCTCCACCGCCCTGCAGGAACTTCAGAAGCCCGTAAATACACACTGTAGTGGCCAGAGTCTTCCAAGAGCTCCCATCTGTCAGCTGGTTCACTGGAAAGGAGATTAATAATGTACATATGTGACCCTGGACCACAAAACCAGTCACATGGCTCAATTTTGTGGAAATTGAGCTTTATGCATCATCTGAAAGCTGAATAAATAAGCTTTCCATTGATGTGTGGTTTGTTAGGATAGGACAATATTTGACCGAGATTCAACTATTTGCACATCTGGAATCTGAAGGTGCAAAAAAAAATCAAAACACTGAGAAAATCGCCTTTAAAGTTCTCCATTTATGTTCGCGATTGTGCTGCATTCACTCACAAAAATATATGTTTTATATATTTACGGTAGGAAATTTACAAAATATCTTCATGGAACATGATCTTTACTTAATATCCTAATGATTTTTGGCATAAAAGAAAAATCGATCATTTTGACCCATACAATGTATTGTTGGCTTTTGCCACACATATACCCGTGCGACTCGTGACTGGTTTTGTGATTCACATATATTAAATATATAATTCCAGAAATTTGTTGCAAAGCCCGCACTAGTGTGGACAAAAAGACTAAGAAAGGGCTACTGACCCGAACGTACATTAATTTCCCTTATATTTCATAAATAATGCAATCATGACTGAACAAGACTCTTATTCTGCACCTATGTTCTTGTAGTAGATGGGCACAAACACATTGATGACGCGTTCCACGGCCAGCATCCCGAGACACAGCAGAACCAGCAGCTGAAGCACGGCACTGCCCTTAGGCCACATGTACGGCACCAACAGACGCACCTTCTGCCCAAAGTCTTTCCACGTAGACTGGTTCTCGTCAGAATTACCCAAGAGAGGCTGAAAAGATGCATTAATGAGATTCATGGTTATGACAGTAAGATGTATATGCAGATTTGACAACAGCAGAGTGCATCTAATGTCTTACTGCTCCGTGCTCAACATCTCGCTCGTCTTCATTGACCAGGAGCATGTACGGCCGGCGAGGCAAGCCTGGAGCTTTGAGGCCCAACAGGAACAGCAAACCTGAGCTGAAGTATCGCACCAGCCAGAAAGCAAACTCCAACTGCAGTCACAATGAACAATATGCATAAAGCGATTATTATTTGCTATTGTTTGTATCTGCTACCATCATATCATACATATCTCTGATATTGTGTAAAGAGTAAAGACCATCACTATGATGTGTCTCACATTTTGAGATGTTTGGTCGTTAGCATGCAAACAAATTACTTCAGAGTTTTTAGAATTTATGGTTTCTTTGGTTTTAAAAAAATATATTTTTTATATAAAAATTATATAATTTATATATTTTATATAAAATTATTTTTATTTTTGGTGGCATGGATTTGACTGCAATTTATCCAGTGTGTCTTATTGAATTTGTCTTCCCTAATTAATAAGTTACAAATAAAAACAATTGTATCATTAGCATGGGGAGCCAAATTTAAAGCAAACCATATACAAAAAACATACAATATTTTAAATATAAACTATATTAAAATGTTTAAATTTAGACTTAATTTTAAGTTTTAGGTCTATTTAAGGGTTATATTTTATTTGTAAATGTATTTATTGTTTAATAATGTATAAATATTGATGATGTATTAATAAAATATTATATATTGTAAAAGGGGCAAATAAATTAATAACAATTTTATTAAATTTAATGTAATAATATATATATATCACATTAAATTTAATAAAATCATATATATATATATATATATATATATATATATTTGCAAACTTTTTTTTAGAGACAAATTTGAAAACTGGAATAATTTTTGTAAATGCTCTTTTAGTTAAATCTGGCAAAATTGTTGGCCATTTTTATAACATGCTTCTTTTTTTTATATATATATATGCAATCAACTTTTGCATTCAACATTCAAAGTTTAGAGCAAGACTAGAGTAAAGACTAGAGTAAAACTGCTACCTCATGGAGAGTCACAGAAACTGTTATCTGATTGGTCAAACCTAAACGGTTGGGGCGTGGTCAATGAGGCCAAAAAAGGAATGCAGCCAGACCTGACCATGACTCAACAATATTGTCACTGCCTACTGTTTAAAAGCACAAAATGACTCAACAATACTGTGTTATTATTAATGACCAAAACTTGACAGAATTGCAGAGTCATTCAAAGAATTGTAGAGTCACTCAATATGAATTGTAAATAAAAAATCCTTTCACAAAATTACCATAATGCTGAGTCATGGTGTGTGAGCAGCATTCCTACATCTGCCACCCCTTTCAAATACTTTTGGCAGGACAATGGCATCAGTGTCGAAGGATATGCTACAGACATACATGATAGTACAATATAAAACACTAAAATCTACTAAAATCTGGTGCATAATTTGATGCAACTCGATATGAGTTGTGTTTATGAGAGGTTTGCCATTACCTTTCACCTAGTGGTAGATAAACAGGTTAAAAAAAAAAGCCCAATTATTTACATTACTGCAACAATTTAGCATATGCAAATCATTTAATTAACAGATTTATTATTACACAACAGTTTATTTTTAAACTTATTTATCGTTTAATAATGTATAATTATTTGGTGATGTATTCCTAACCAATCACACACGTACCTGTTGATCGGACGTCTCCAGAGTCCACCACCACTGAGGGCTCATCCACGACACAAACGCCAGGTTTTCAGCCGCAAAAGCTATGGCCCAGTACAGCAACAGTACCGAACTGTGTCCTCTGGTTCTGTCCCGCACCAGAACCCTCCTTCTCTCCAGACGCAGCAGAGCCACGGCCCAAAGCCAGCCCATCATGGAGAGACAGCCGTACAGGACCACGTACCCCGGCAGCTCTCCGCTGCGAGCGATCCGAAACACCATCCAGCCCAGAGCCTGCAGGACGAGCAGCACCGACAGGCCCACTTGGAGCCGGTAGAGTCGAGAGCGAGGGATGAACTTGGGCTCCATGTCTGTGCCGTAGCGGCTGTACCAAACACACAGAAACGTGCCGAAGAGGAAGAAGAGGGTGAGGAGGACGGACGGCACCAGGGTGAAGTAGAAGCAGAGAGTCAGACCGCCGTCCACCCACACCTTCTGCATGGAGACTCCAGCTTCACAGAAACTCTTCATCTCCACCATGATGATGATGATGATGATGGATCCACACAAAGAAAATCTGGAAAAAATTATATGGTGAGGAACCAAATAAACTTGTGTTTCCTACAACAAAAACATACTGTGGCAGGACCATAATACAGGGACAGTATCAGATATATATATATATATATATATATATATATATATATATATATATATATATATATAAACGTATGTACAAAAATAAATAAAACGGAAATAAAACGGAAATAAAAAATTAATAAAAACTATACAGACATATAAAAAAATGACAAAACAACAACAACAACAAAATTACTAAAACTTTATAAAAAATGTAATTGTAATAGTATCTCAACAATACTAAAATAACTGCATGGTACAGTGATAGTTTCAAATCCAGACACTGCTACTATGGTATAGAACGATTAACATAGTCATATACCATGGTTTTTATATGGTACCCCAAGGTACTTAAAAATAATACCAAAGTATTACCATACATGTACAAAAACATCAACGATAATAAAACTTGATTTTTAAAATGACATATTGTTATTATACATTATTAAATGTTCTCATTTTACTAAACATAATAAATAATAATACGTATTTAAAAAGAAAGGTTTATTGTTGAGGATGTTCATGAGCCAGACATTATAGTAATACCTTAGATTATAATGCATTATATTATAATATAATACCATTGTTTTATTATGTTTATTTGAATGTGTTGTGACCAACTTACTAATACACTACCATGATAAAACATGCATGCATAATACATGCTACTGTACCATGTACAAAGAACATGACAGTTCCACTTCTTTGTAATTGTTATTTATAACCAC
The DNA here is from genome assembly GCF_951802725.1 of Rutilus rutilus. NCBI lineage: Eukaryota > Metazoa > Chordata > Actinopteri > Cypriniformes > Leuciscidae > Rutilus > Rutilus rutilus. The sequence continues at coordinate 6,077,245 of NC_140210.1, read as the reverse complement.
ATATACCAAAGTACCATAGTATTACCGTGTGAAACCACGTCCACGGGAACTATAAGGCCAGTGTGAGAATATCAACTAACCTGTTTCCAATGTCAATGGGATCCTTCTAGTCTTTGGTGTGCGTCCTTGAATAACTACCCCCTCAGATGGATTATGATGATGTTAGCGCTCCTAAAACATGTCATGGTATGTGGTCGCTGTATATGACCTTACACTACAGTCAGAAACTCACGCAGTTCAACTCCAGCATCCATTACACAATAAATAACACCGGGGCAAACAAACGCCTCGTGGTCCTAGCGCCCTCATTACGCAGTCACGTGGTACATGTGACTTTTCTCAGCGCAAGTAAGAATGGTCCAATCAAAGTCCCTCGTTGATTTTTCATAATGCCGTTTATTGTAAATTAATAAATTTTGGGATTTATCCATTTAAAACACCATGTTCTTTCTTATGTCTACAAAAAGTCAAAAGACATCCTAAGATTTGAATGGGATTCAAAAGGGACCCCATATGTTTCCAATCTGCCATTTTTAGATACTGTTGCGTCTTTGCAATTCTCTGTTGTATTGAGAGAGAGAGAAAAACAAATATTTTTTTCAACGGTTCTGACCAATTAATTTATATGACTTTTGCATAATAATAATAAAGTAGTTGAATAGATAATTTATTCAATAATTCAATCAATAATTTAAAGTTTTTAATGTTGTTTATTTATAGTGTGTTCTTAATATGCTTTAAGACAAACCTTGAGCAAATTCTTTCAAAGTCAACATCGTTGCTGAGTATTTTCTTCTTAAAACTGCAGTGAAAAAAAAAAAGCGTCTTACTCACAAACTACCTTTTTAAAGTGGGAACATGGTTTGTGTAACATTAGCAACACTTTAATAGCTGTTTAATAAAGTAGTCAAGCAAAAGGATATTAATTAATTATCATTATGTGTCTTACGTTGTAGTGATCGATACATAAAAAGCATTATGGTTACCATTCTGATACACTGACTTGTAGAGGAGCCTGTATGAGTGAGTGGAGGCGGGGCTCATTTGCATATTTATGGTTCTGCATATACTAAATGAAGCAAAGTTGTGGAGTTACATTCAAGCTATTTTAAGGTATGACGTTTTTTTGTTTGTTTGGGGGATAAAATTATTGACGGGGGACTTTAATCATTAATACATTTTTATGTAATTTGCATTATATATATGTGTGTGTGTGTGTGTGTGTGTGTGTGTGTGTGTGTGTGAGTGTGTGAGTGTGTGTGTGTGTGTGTGTGTGTGGGGGGGGGGGGGTCATTCTTATGTCATATGTTTTTATGTCTTATTATTTTAAACATTGTGTAATTCATGTTTAAGGGTAATGCTGGTGATTTAAAATAATATCTGTTGATAGCACAGAGCGATTCTGTTAAGATTTTTCTTTTTTATATAATTTAGGTCAATTTGATGCCCTCTGCTGGTAATTGAATTGATCCTTTATTAAAAATAAAGTCTGTCATCATTTACTCACCCTCATGTTGTTCCAACCCTGTATAAATGTCTTTGTTTTGCTGTACACAAAGGAAGATAGTATTTTGAAGAATGTTGGTCACCAAACAGATCTTGGGCCCCATTGACTTCCATAGTAGGGGAAAACAATACTATGGTAGTCAATGGGGCCTGAGATCTGGTTACAAACATTCTTGTACAGCAGAGCAAAGACATTTATAAAGGTTTGGAACAACTTGAGGGTGAGTAAATGATGACAGACTTTATTTTAAATAAAGGATCAATTCAATCACCAGCAGAGGGCAGCATTATACAGGCTGTGTTGTGCAGCAGACACCGCCTACACAACCCCACTATAGTACATACTATTTTTAGGTAGTATGTGAAACAGCTTGCATTATTACACACTGTCAAATAATGAGTCAAAAAAAGAAGTGTTAAAATAATGGCTGTCATTACTTGCCTTGCCTTCCAACTGTCAGGTCCATAATGTTGCATTGCACGCTATTCTGACTCAGTTGCATGCTTATTTTCATCCGGATATCCCATGCATACGGACAATTAACTTATTAGCATAATATAGCCTTCTATACATACTGTAAGTGCAGTGTAGTATAGCAATAGCATATGCTTTTGCAAACACAGGCTCTGTTTTTATGTTAAAGATGGTGTTAAAGGCCCAATGAAGTGCATTGCAGCCTTATTCCATGTGCTTATGTAATTTCCACTGAAACAGAAAGACAGGGCGGGACCTATTTTTTTACAGTCTATGGGCGGGACACATCGAACAGCTCCTCCCCTTTAAAAAAAATAGCCAATAGCGTTTCGTTTATCACAGCTCGGCCAGAGCCATTGAGCTCGACAAAGCAGTATTTGCAGTATTTATATCACAGCTCGGCCAGAGCCATTGAGCGTGACAAAGCTCGACAGTATTAGCTTCTAATCAAACTGTTTCTCCATACCGCTTTAAAATATAGCATTCTGTGTAGAATTCATTTGGGTCCGACGAGTCTGATACCTTTTCTGATCTGCGCCGACTCGCACACATGATACTATCGTGTGTGTCTCTGGACCAGACTGTGTGTGCGCTGCGGCAGTTCGCGTGACGCTAATGTGAAACCAGACTTCGTTCGCCCCAATGGAAAGCATTCCCACGGGTCCTTGAAATCCTTGAAAGTTTGTGAATCTGAAAAAAAAAAAAAAATGTCAAGGCCCTGGAAAGGTTTTGAAAATAAACATGCATAGATATAAGTCCTTGAAAGTGCTTGAATTTAGTTTGTGCAAGAAGTTTTCTGGGAAAAATTCCATATACCCTCCGGTTCGCTAATGTTATTTCGCCAGCACTTCGTGGCCTATGCATACTAGCTTGCTTTATTTACGTTAGTTACGCGCATTTACGTGTTATGTTAAATGTTTCCCGTGTGAGGTACTTTGTGTTGTATGTTGCCATGATGTTCACACATGCAAAACTGTAACAATGTATCTTACAAGGTAACACAATGTAACCTTGCTCTCACTTGAAATGTGTCCCCACATTAAGTCCTTGAATTTAAGGGTATTGGACCTGGAGAGTCCTTGAAAGGTCCTTGAATTTGAAGTTCACCAAGGTGCAGGAACCCTGATTTACACTGTCTGAATAGTTCCATATCCCCTAGTGCACTATGTGCCATGCATTCACCAAATAGAAAATAGTAAAAGTGACTGATTTCAGCCGCAGCTTCAGCGTTTATCTGGGGGCGGGACGCTTTAGATTCTAGATTTGATTGGACAGAAAATCTGATGAGAAGCTAAAGTGCAGAGTGATGTCATCAAAATCATTGATCCATATTGGCGGAAGTGAGAGACTTTACATTTTTAATTCTTATATCTAATAAATGATTGTAATAAGTCATTGTTTTGGAGCACACTAGCTTATAGATAACCGTAAGGCTAACATATTCATACTAAAAGCCAAAAAACGTCCATTTTGATTTCATATGGGGACTTTAATTTTTTTTACTTATAGGCTACTCCATGTTTCTGCACAGACACTTTAAAAAAAAAAACTTGCTACTCTATTTTTTTCTTGTCCGTTTCTTGAATTATATGCGTGTGTGTTTCCAGACGAATTGCACGTTCTCGTCATATTTATTTAACATTTTATTTTATTCTCATTCTGTGGACTGTTTCTATGCTCTATTATTTTTAATAATCTAATATGGTTCCGTTTGTTAACATTAGTTAACATAGACTAACAATGAAAAATAAAGCATTTGCTAATCTTAGTTCATTTCAACGTTTCCTAATATACATCAAAAGCTTCATCAGTTAATATTTTTAAAGGACCAACTTCCCCCGACCAGTCATAAGTCATCCTCACCTCAGAATCCAGCATTAGCCGCTGAAATGACCTCTGTGTTCATTCATTTTACAAAGACAATTACCTCATCATTTCCTGAATACACTGAAGTGAAGTCTGTGATCTGAAGACATCTTATGTGTTATTAATAGAGGAGGTCAGTGAAGCCCAGACTCAGGGCCATTACACAGGCTAAGAGGAACTTAATTGTTTCCTGAGTGTCTGGATCTTGGTCTGCAAGAGAAAGGTAATTAAATCTCCTCCTCCATTATGAACATTTCATTGTTGACGGGGGTCTTAATTAAGGGGGTTAATTATGAGCTCTGACAGGGGTCGTCTCGCTCCATGACGGAGGCCTTTGTCATCTTTATCTTGGTCAGTCTACCTTCCTCATTCAAACACAAGAAGAACAGGGTCATGTACAGTGAAAGAGTTCAATAACTGAAGTGCTTCTCATAAAAACACGCTACACAAAAGAAATTACACAGTGCAAATCCAAAAAGACATCATGCACAAGTTGGCAAAAAATACAGAAATATTAATGAGTTAAGAAATACAGAGTTAAGTGTCAACATTTTCCATGTTTATGCATTTACATTCTTTTTTTACATATTCTATATTATAAGTACATTTCTAAACGGACACAAAAAGGCTGTCATACAACCATATAAAACAAATACATGAATAGATTCACTGAGTTATTATACACAGAAATATGGCCATTGGAGAAAAAAAAACATATTCAAAATAAATGACATGAAAAATAATATTTACTTTTTCTTTTCTTTTTTTTTAATACTATAGAAATATTTTACACATTTTATACTTCTTATAAAAAATGTAAATATAGCCTATATGAATATGTATGTACTGTATATATATATATATATATATATATATATACATATACATACACACATTCAAGATATATTATCTTAAAAGTAATATCTCATAAAATTTTAACTCAATTAAATTGATCTTTTTAAATATATATATATATTTAGACCTTTTAATGGAAAACAGTACAAAATACAGTTTAAAAGTAGGATTTTCTGCAATGTTTGCAGGTGTTTTTACTCCTTTTTATTATTTTTTGGTCATTAATATTTCCAACACAGAAGTAGTAAAAAGCCAAGACAAGTGTTGCATTCTTTAAAAACATACAACATAAATAGCATTATATGCATTTGGGTGTCAGCTCATTACATTAATTCTTTAAACTTGATTTCTCTGGCTAACATTATAAACAGAATGATCCTGAAAATGAAAAACAAAACAATTGAAAATTGCTCACCTTATTTGGCTTTACTTCAGTCATTTTGATTTATTATTTTGTAAAACGCATTGTAAGTTTAGCTCCTTTTAACATTTATTTTGGGTACAAATATTTTGTGATCTGGAATCATCTAGTCAAAGGCATATTTTATTTTACAACAACATAGTAATTTATCATAACTGCCCTGAATTATAAATATTTCCACATGAGCATTTCTCTCTCTCTCTCGTTTTGGGTATTTGTAAGGCAGCAAAACCACACCATAAACCATGTGGTTTATTACTCATTACTGGGTCACTGCGAGTCAATGGATGTGTTTGTAAAACACACCAATATTACACAACATCAGCTGGCTACAAACACACCATTATACTTCCATACCTCACTTCATTTTAATAAAGCTTCCTATAGCTTTTATGGCCCTTTTAATTAAGTCTATTTGTCTTCCTGTTCCCATGAGCCATGTGCAGGGATGCAGTCTGTTTCAGCAAGTGCAAGACATGGACCATAAAACTCAGTCGCCAAAATATAAAAGCCATTTTTATGGAAGTGGTTTTATATTAGTCTCATATTCGCTGACGAGAAATATAATACTTTTTTTTTTTATTCAGGTCCATTTTTAATAATTTTAATGCTGATGAAAGAAGTCTCTAATGCCAATTAAGGCTGCATTTATTTGATCAAAGACGCAGTAAAAACAGCAATTCTGTGAAATATTACAGATTAGAAGAACTGTTTTCTATAAAAAAAAAAAAAAAAAAAAAATTAAACTAATTTCTGTGATGCAAAGCTGAATTTTCAGTCATTACTCCAGTCTTCAGTGTCACATGATCCTTCAGAAATCATTCTAATGCTGATTTGCTGCTCAAGCAACATTTATCAATGCTGAAAACAGTTGTGTAGCTTAATATTTTTTGTGGAAAGCACAATGCATTTTTAGGATTCTTTTATTGAATAAAGAGACAACACTTATCTGAAATCGAAATCTTTCGTAACATTATAAATGACTTTCACTTTTGATCAATTGAATGCATTCTTGCTGATTAAAAAGTGCTAACTTTTCAAAACAATAAATGCATATCTTTTTTAACAGTGAAACTCTTATCTAGGATGTTGTTGGTTGAGCAGTCAAATCCAAAGTCAGATCTACTACTCCGAAATTCCCTTTTTTCCCCTTTGAAAACATAGAAGCACACAGACACCTACATCTGTGTCGCTTTTAAAGCGCCAGAAAGCAGTCAATGGCAAATTGTTAGCATGCTCCAAACCAGTAAACAGTGTCGCATCAGCAATTTTAAAAGTTGATGGGTCATTTACTACAGATGGGATTCCCTGAACAGAAACAAGAACCTAATGGGCTTTAACCAACTAACTGCGGGCGACAGCAGACCAAGGAAACAAACACACCCATTAGACAAAACACCTTTTATTGTCATTCACAAGTCAGCGCGCGCACTTTCTGGCGTCTTCGGCAAAACAACGTTCCGAGGATAACGACACACAAAATTCCAACTGCAACCACCAAAACAGTAATGAGCACCAACTTGGAGTACTCTGGAGAAAGAAGGTAAAGGAGTGAGGGTTATGACATGGATGCAGGACACAGACAAAACTACTGTTCTTTTGAGCTTTCCATTCAAAGAATCATAAAATAAATTCATTTCCACATAAATAAAGTGGCACAACTGTTTGAAACATGGATAAGAAATGTTTCTTGAGCGGCAAATCATCATATTAGAATGATTTCTGAAGGATCATGTGACACTGAAGACTGGAGTAATGATGCTGAATATTCATCTTTGATCACAGGAATAAATCATAAGAGACTTTAAATATTTCACCAGCCCAAACCCGTTTGCATTTTGTGGCCACTGTATGCTAAATCCATCATATCAGTCAAGTCAACGGTCACCTGCATCTTTTGATGGCTCTTGAATTTGCAGTAAAGTCTCGTTCTCCATTGGTCTCAGCTGCTGGACTAAAATCGGTCCAATAGTAGCCTCATCTTCCAACGTGGAATCTTAAAAATGCAAAAAAATATGGAAATAACATTCACGTTGCACAGCAGTAGTTTATAGCTTTCCACATATATTTGAATGAATTTAAAAGTGGAACGATACCATCAGTGTCCAGACTTCTGGCCTTCCTCATGGCACAGCTGGTGTCACAACAGCCACACACCTGATCGTCTCCGTTTGCAGCAGTCCAGCTGTTAGGACACACGGGGAAAAACTCATTGGACGTTTAATGGAGACTCCTGAAATTGCTTCTGACATTACTTCACCCATACCTGTTTATTTCATGAATAAATGAGCAGGCCTTGTTCGTCATATCAATGGGACTGGATGTTGTAGTAGCCTTTAAATGACAAGTGATGTAGATCTGGGAGAGAAAAACAAAATACTAAACTCAGTCTGTTTAATTCAGATTAACAAACAGCTGATCAAGTGTGAATGGAACAAAAACTGTAGGCTACACTCTCTCGGAAGCAAAAGTGCAAAACTTTTAGGGGTACAACAGCTTGTCACTAGCCGCGTTTCCGTTACCCTTCAAATTGCGCAAATTGAAATTACGCCCAATGGAAACACGTCAATTTCACAAAAACTCCCATTTAATTGCAAAAAAGTTTTTACGCTCACATGAGGTGGTTTTTCAGGCAATTCGAAAAAGAAATTTCAATGGAAACGCATTTACAGGTCACCTGACGACGTGTGTTTGGACAGAATACGAGACAGAGTTCTTTATTAAATTCATATAAGACGAAAGAATTACAGGAATAATGGATTCTAAACCTCAAATAAATGGCACAATCAAGACCTCGAAGCAGATATGAGGGAGAAACACCTCATGTGTGCCGCTCTCAAGTATAATAAGGGTCGTTCCTTACCATTAATGCTTGGAAAACACACATACACCTCCTTCGATTAATAATAATGGCTAGTGCAGTGGCTGCGATATAGTACATAAACCTACCAACGTCCCTTGCCATGGTTTTTGGAATGATTTTACTTATCGCGAGAGGAAAAAAAAAAAAAGTTTTAGTCGCATAAGATCGGTCAATGGAAACGCTGTCATTTCGCAATAGTTTTTTGTCAAAAAAAAAAAAAAAAAAAAGCTAAAGTTTTGCGCAAATCTGTAATGGAAACGCGACTACTGGGGTAGTACCCTTAATCATTGTACCTTATTTACTCGAAAGTTCACAGTAATACCTCAACGATACACATTACTATTCCAAGGTGCACCTTTTAGGGATTGGTAGTGTACAAAGTTGCCCTTTTACCAGTGACAAACTCTTGTAACCTTTCGCACATTTTTATGATAATGGACTCACCAATCCACGGGAATCTTGCTTAAATCTGAATGCCTCTATCTGAAACTGTAACTTGTCATCCTGTATCCTGGGCATGAACCTGGATCTGGAATTGGTCAGCTTGGCATCCAACATGCACCTAAAGATTTTACATTATAAAGCAACAATGGCGCAATAGTAAAGCGTTCAACAGGTCTGTCTAAAACAGTCGCTCACCCGCTGTTCTCGATGAACGCGTAGACGGAGTTTGATTCCCCGCTGGGGCTCAAAGTAGCAGCGCAGCTTTCCACAAACACCCGCAGGGGAACGTGATTGGCACGGACCACTGAGGCTTCCAGGTTTATGAAATCTCCCAGGAAGTAGGCGTTAGAGGGTCGCTCATTCCTCCAGTCATCTGTAGGACAGGTTAAGGCCGAACGATTAAGGCATTCAGGTTAAGAACTAACACAATGCTAAAAAGACCACTTACCACTCATGATCTTAAGGGAAAAGTGTAGGTATTCTTCGCCAGCTCTCGTGGCAGCATAGGGAACCCAAGTGGGATGCAATGAATTACTACTTACATTGTGTTTCCTGAAAGATACAAGAAAATGTACAGCATGTGGAGAACCAAAGAAAGTATGACAACTATAAAGACTTAAATTGTAAAATGAGGAGGTTAAAAATTAATGTGAAGTAAAAGTGAATAGATTAAACATTTGAGAGGGTGAAAAAACTAAAATTGTACTTCATTCTCAAAAAAGGCCTATTATAAGCTCATTCCCAAAACATTACAACTTTATTATCAAAATCTTAAATTTGTTCTGTATGTTGCACTAAAATGCTGTCATTAGCTCTTGTAAACTAAAGCCTGGTTGTCATGTAGCATTAGTTTTGCAGTAGATTTAAAGAGGTTTACCTTGGGTAGACGCAGTGAACTGCAACCCTAGCTTCATTGGTCTTTACAATGGGTGTGTTTGGAAGAGGTGAAGGTGAATACACCAAAATAAAGGAATAAAGAAGCGAATCTTCAGTCATCTGAAAATAAATAATGGTCCACATAAACACAATTTTATTCATACAAAAAAAAAAAAAGATAAAAAAAGAAAGAAATAAATGTAAATAAAAAGACAATTTAAAAAATAAAATATAGAAAAAAAAAGGAAAGGATGAAAAGAAATACAAAATAAGATATGATAAATGCTCAATAAAAAAAAAAAAAAAATAAAAAAAAAATTAACATGGCTAAATAAATTCAAAAAATAAATAGTCAACCAATATCCCAATCACATAATTCAAATATTACACATTTAGCTTTTTCATGTGGCCATGTTGAGGTCAATGCAAAAATGAAAACACCCAAAGAGCATCTTGTCTAAAAGGTTACAAAAATCCTTAAGTCCCTAATAGCCAGATTACACAACTAAAACAGAAGAAGTAAACAGCTAGAGCACCAATGCTCAGGACATACAGTACCGTTACTGTGCTTCCACATTCTTGTAGAGCTGATTCAAAGGCAACAATCTTGGCATGGTCATCAAATCCAACAGATGGACAACCACCCAGCGTCAGATCAGAAGGGTTGATGAACTGATTGTTTCCCAAGAAATCTTGCTTCACCTGCACTTTGACAGAGACCTCGCCACAATGAACCTCCACAGAGTTTGCTGGCTCTGGCGCTTTGGGTTCGAAATCTGGCTCCATAACCACCTCCTCATCATGGATGTCAGGAAAGAGGTTAGGACCTGGAATGGGCGTCTGGAGTCCCTGTTGGGTTTGTGAGAAAGTCTCAACCTTTTGCTCAGGTTTTATCAGTCCAAAATTCACTTGGCTTCGCAAAGGCATGCTAGGATGAAGGGGCACGGGTGCGTAGTTGGTTCTCTGAGGTTGTGCTTGCATTAGTAGCTCTTGCGATGAAGGTCCCACCAATGCTGGGTCGGGTCTCCAAGGAGCCACAGGTGAAGGTCCCCTGGATTCAAGAAGGTTTTGAAACATGTTGGATGCAAAGCCTACCGCACTTTGATCAGTTTGTGCAGGCCCTTGTGCTGGCATTGGATATCTGAAGACACGTGAACCCTGATCTAAAGATTGTTCCCATACATCCAATTGTTCAGCACAGCACATTAATCCACATGAAACTGTAAATATAAAATCAATAACCACTGAACTTCTTCCCATTGTTTGTCTCTCAATATATTCCACTGAGTTCTTAAGGGATATATAACAACTTCCTATCAGTCTTTAATGTTGATTGGTAGGAAAGGTCAAGTTCAAATTTGACTCCGCCCTTTTCAATTTCCCTCCAGCCCATGCCAATCAAAAAAGTTCCGTTCTTCTGCTGACAACAGGCTTGTTTGAGATGAGCAAAATCTGCGCAGAACCGATCACCGGTGATCAGCGCGAGATGCATGCCGGTTAGAAATGTGTCCGAGTGCGGTCCGCCTTGCTCTGATGTCATGCTGACGTATGTCAAAAATCTCTCGCGATCGCAAGGCGCACGTGTCGAATTCTGCAGTCGAGCGCAGTTGCTCTCCACTGACTGCGCTGATCAAAAGCACGATGGGAAACGACTTGCTGACGACACAGCTTAATGCTCATTGGTTTAAACAACTGTGATGTATTGTTCTCTTTTAAAATGTTTGATTTTAAAACTCTAATATCAGGTTTTATGTGTATATGTTATGTGTGAATATTCCCAAACTATCTGACAGTGCGATCTCTTTGGGTTATGCAATTTAATTTTTATTAAAAAAAATAAAAATAAAAACACATAGGCTATGTCTGTATTAAAGAAAAAAATATTGATAAACATGTATTTGGAATGGAATTAAATAACAAGTACTTTGGGTGTCTTGTTCATTTTATTTATTTTCATATAAAAGCAACAGAACTTGAATTGCATCCAGTTTATTAGCAACACTGTGCACGAGCATGAATCCCGCGATATCCATCTTTGATCTCACAGGTGTCAGATCCACTACGAGAAGAGAGAACTGTCCGTCTTGCCTGCGCTTTTTTCAGTCCTCCTCTCACTGCAGCCGCCTACTCTCGGCAACATTTCAGGCGAGGCAAGGCGCATCTCAAACAAGCCTAACTTCACACGCATTTCACAACAGGCTTGTTCGACAAGAACCGGCGCTGCACAGACCGATCGGTGAATGACATCAAAGTACCGCGAGAGCGAATAGAAAGTAGACGGCTCCTATATGCTTTTGAATTGCTCTCGCGGTACTTTGATGTCATAAACCGATCGGTCTGTGCAGCGCCGGTTCAAGTCGAACAAGCCTATTAATACTTTCAACTGTTGATACTTTGATCACATGACAACGTGAGGAAATGTATTTAAAACTATATTTAACAATAATATCGATTGTCATTATTATGGAAAAAAGAAATGGTTTCATAAGAAAACATTGACTCAAAGATAGGCTATGTATTTAAAATATAGGCCTATGAGAATTTGTATTAATATTAAAACAGAATGAATACTTATAATTAAAAAAGGGTACTTTTATACTTAAATAAGGAAATAAGATTAATTTATTTCAAATATAGACATATATTTATATTTTTGAACTGTAAAACATGGGGTTTCACCAGTAAATGTATTTAAAATATATCTTATATCTTATGTATAAATATGATGTTTACCTTTAAAAAAAAGAAGAAGCTATTTTATACTTATATATATAGCCTAAATAAATTAGGCTCGCGACGTCATATCAACATATATATGCAGGGCATTTATAAATGTCCAATATGAAAAGTTAAAAAGTTCATGAAGTCAAGTTGATAACCTTTGTCGAAATTTAACTTTTTAAATTAAAATTTTTCTTTGAGATTTATCTTTGTGAAAAGACACAGAACCATGCTTTTTAGTTCTTCTTTTACTCATTTATACCACTATACCATATGCTAATTAAGGGGAAAAACATAATTCTTTGATAAAATATACCCTAATATTCTCTATATTCAGAGGTTGCAAAATATTTTCACACTCTGTTCCACAAAACACACTGCAGATTCCCTCACGACTCCGAGCACAAAGCGTGTTTATCGGGTGGTGTGTTGTGTTAGTCTTTCACAGAATTTTATGACATGCTGTGCTAAACACTCTGACACAAGAGGAAGCTGTGAGAGGACAGGTCTCAGATCAGTTGGAGCTGCCTATCAACCCTATTATGCCATTCTGAGTAACTCTATTAATGGCCTCTAATTTGGCCCAGGGGATCTGAATGGGACCGGTGGCGTCTGCGACACCGGTGCCAGAAAGCAAGGGCCATCTGCTGGGGACCGCAGGAAGCAGGTATCCATGACCCCATACTCCCCACAGACACAGACAGGCAGCAGCTGCTCATTATGAAACATGCTAAATGAGCTCTGAGTACTGAGCACTCATACCACTAGAGGGCAGCGGCAGCTGTAATTATGTTGCATTTAGCAGCTGAGAGCCTTGGAAGACTTTCAGGCTGGATGAATTCAGAATAGCATACTACCCTTATCATTTCAGCTTTATATGGCAGAAAGTGTAGTGTGATTAGGCTAATTCTGCGGTATGTACACTGTACACTGTGCACCGTATGCGTCCTTTCCACATGCATGACCAACTACATTTGTCAAATATGCAGTATAGCTACAACCTTGTAGGAAATAAAAATCACACAAAAAAAAACATCTCTTTAATATCTTACTTGTTTTTTTCCAACAATGAGATTAAATGGAGAGCAAATGCAATGGAGACTAATTTCTTCTCTCTCTCTCTCTCTCTCTCTCTCTTTCTCCCTCACACACACACACACACACACACACACACACACATATCAATTTAATAATGAATGAAATCAATAATTGTAACATTTGTGTCTATTTAAACACACACACGTTGGGTTTTTATGTTTTATGGGGACTTTCCCTAAACATAATGATTTATGTAAGAATTAATTGATGACGGGCGTTGAATTATTAGAAAAATAATGCACACCCGACCCTAGTTGGTAATCCGGTCACGACGCAAAGCAGTTTTAAACTCAATTTTTTTTAACACTACATTTGTGCAGTAAAATTAACTTTAAAGAATATCTACATTTCTCATTTTCATTCATGGAGATAACATGGAAAATATGCCATGTTTTAGATTTCTGTCACCTGGTGGAAAACAAAAACTTTTAACATGAAAATGACATGAAATTTTCCATTATATCTAGTAGATGGCAGCAGAGGACCTCTCATTAGTTCATCTGACAGTTCTTTTCACGTGTTTTGGCTTCACTTGTGTTCACGGTTTCATGTGAGTTTTAAAGCTACACTGTGTAGGATTTTCTCCCATCTAGCGGTGAAATTGTTTATGACTACTAACTGAATATTACTTTCTAGCCCCTCCCATTTTCAAAGGGCGTTTTAACTCCTATGGTGGCCGTATTATTTCAAATCTGCCGGCAGTCGCGAGTAATCTCCCCCTCGCAATCGTCACGGTGCCACTGAGTGTAAAAACGCGAAAGGCGAAGCTTGAATTTCCAGGTATGTCCCTCTTTGTCTAATGTATTTTCAAGATGGAGGCGCAACTGAATGATGGAGCGACTCGCTCGTATGTATTCTAAATGGCAGATTATACACTTACGAGAATACTTAATTAGTTGGTTGAAGTGATTAAACATTAATGAGAACGTATAATTTTAAAAGAACAAAGTGTTTTTTGCTAAAAATCAACTTAAAATATTACACAGTGTAGCTTTAAAGGGGACTGAGGCGATTACGAATTAGTGTAGCCTACGTATTACGGAGAATAGCAAAATGGGCCTAGTTACACCCCTGGATGGATGACTTCTGGCCATAGTGCTTTTGATTGAATTGCACCTTAAGGTAACATAATTAGTCTTAGTATCATTTAACAGCATTGACTTGATTTACCAACAGTTTGACTTTTTTTTTGCTGTGACCCCAGAGGAAAATACATGATTAATAAACATGAAATAAAAATGATTGCAATGACTTTGATTTCAGACTTTTCTTTTCTATTCCTTTAAGCAAAAGTCTCCATTTGATCTCCATGTAACCTCATATCTGTTTAGGAGAAACAATTGAGACATTAAAAATATCTCATTTGTGATTCTCCCTTCCTACGGGTCTGCAATCTACATGATGCTTTCAGTGGTGTGTTTCTTTGTGTGGCTGCAGCGTGGCGAGAAACGATAAAGGAGCTTGCCAAAAGCTTGGCTCTGAGTGGATGAGGATGACAAATGTTTAACCGCGAGAAGTGAATCGGGCAGCTTTACGTGTCTATTGAATGATCAGAAGCCTTCTGCTCCCACACATCTGCTTGTCTTTGTTTAACCCGTGCTTTGTTATTTCAGAGCCCGAGCGCTCAGAGAGTCACATGATCACAGGCTCCTCTGAGCCCATCAGATATTTCGGAGATGCAGCTGGATTTCTCCTCCAGATAAGAGCATTCTGTGGGAGTGAGGTGCTCGAGGACCTCTGCTCGACACAAGCTTCTCTGGGCTGGTTGAGACTTAATCAAGTTTTCAGTTAAGTAATAAGTTTGTTTCTCCTTAAGTTCCTATGAGTTTAGAACAAAAGAATAGTCATAAAATAAAGTTGGACAGCAGCTCAGATCATTTAGCCGTTGGAAGAATTTGATGAGAAATGTTTGAATTCATATTGAAATCAGTGATTTCAGATATTGGTACAGATTTCCCACATAGAAATATCAGGAAATTTAAAAAAATGTCATTGTGAGGCTTGTAAACATCATGCAAATTTCTATCATTCTAATTATGGTCTCTATTAAATCTATCAGAAACTGCTCTTTATGAGTGCATATAAAAATATTTATTAAATCATATTACACACACACACACACACACATATATATATATATATATATATATATATATATATATATATATATATATATATATATATATACACATATACATACATATATATATATACTGTATATATATTGCAAATTTCAAAAAATATTTAATGAATAAATACAAATACAAATAAATAATTATTGATTGATTTGGTGAATAAATGATCTATACGACTACTTTATTATTATTATTATTATTATGCAAAATAGAAATTCATTGGTCAGAACCCTTGAAAAATCTTTCTTTTTTTCATTTCAATACAACAAAGAATTGCAAAGACACAACAGTAAAAATGGCACATTTGGAAACCTTGGAAAAATTGGTATTGCTGGACTTTGCATGAAGGAAAAAGAAAGACCATGATCACAATGACAGGCCAAATAATCGAAAAGTCGTAAGATGGTTTAGCAGTATTCTTATTTTATGACCAGCATGTGGTGATGTCAAAATCAGAGCACATTTTGAGACACTGTTCAAACTTATGTGTGAAATGACTCTTGGGTTCGTGGGATTCTGGAGAATAATTCTGAGTTGGAGTTTCAGTCTTCATTTGCTGTCCATCTAATCTCATCATTGCCGTCTAGGAGAAACAATTGAGATGTGTAAGATCTCATTTGTGTGAGAAGTGTTGTTTCAGAGAGAGAAAAAAACAACAACCTGAAATAAGGGAATATGAGTAAAAGAAAAACGAGACAAAATCAAATGTGGCGTTAAAGAAACCCAATGCCAGACATATCCAGAGGAAACAGATGGAGTAATAAAAGTGCAGCTTTGATTCACAAACCATCAGCGTTCCTTTCCAGCAGATTAGAAATGCGCTGTTATTGAAGACATGCATCACATGGTGTCTCCACAGGATATTCCACAAGATGCATCTTTCTGTACAATCTAATATAATTACACATTCAAAACACAAAAGATTAGAAACAGATATGTTAGCAGCATGTCACTAACTTGATTAGTTTTAATTAAAATGAAGTTGTGTTCACCTGTGCAAAACTCACCTCCATGATGCTTAGCTGTCGTGGGTGGGTCTTCATTGGCATGGTATTTAGCATGTTGCTGGGCTGCTAGTCCAAGGTGGTTGCTAGGCTATTTAGGTGGTTACTAGGGTGTTTCTATGCAGATGGTAAGGCCTTTGATAGGTGGTTGCAAGGATGCTTTGGGTGACTGTAAGGCGTTTTTGATTCCATGTTGACCGTGTGGTAACATTAGCGAAAATCTGCTAGCAGAAAAGTCCATTGTCTATCTTCAAATGTGTTATGATGTATGCAGAGGTGGACAGCAACAAAATACATTTACTTGAGTACTGTACTTAAGTACACTTTTTGAGTATCTGTACTTTACTTGAGTATTTTTTTTTTCTGGAAACTTTTTACTTTAACTTCACTACATTTGAAAGACAAATATCGTACTTTTTACTCCACTACAATTCTGTCAAAGTCCTTGAGTAGAAAGTAGTAATGTCAGTCAGGGGATGATTTTGGTTGGAAATGAAAGTCGGATTGACCTCAGAAACCGACTGATGTTGGTTTCTGACGTCAACCCGATTTTGTTTTCAACCACAATACAACGTCTGTCCAACGTTCGAGATTAATGTCAATCCGGCGTTGGCATTCTGACATCAACCTGATTTTAATTTTCAACGTTGGGTTTGGTCTTCTAAATGCAAATTTTGTCATTGTTTTGGTGCACACTAGCTTATAGATAACAGTAAGGCAAACATATTCATACTAAAAGCCAAAAAACATTAAATAGGGCAGTATTTGAGGGAACAGCCATGTGGGTGTCCGAAACCATTGTGGACATTATTGAGTGCACTTATTCAATCTCACATTCAATCCCACTACTGGAACTGTGTTCTAGAAATAAATTTGATATTGATATGAGGGCAGGCATACAGTAGATTCAGAGGCGTAAGGTACTGTAAGTATTACACACAACAATGCAACAATAATAAAACAATGCATTGACATTTACTTTTGATACTAAGTACTTTTAAAAACGAGTACTTTTAAAAACGAGTACTTTTGTGCTTTTACTTAAAGGATAATTCCGGTATTTAACACTTTGAGTCTATTTTGTAGTTTGTTTTGGATGAACAAGAGTGGTGGACAAAGAAATTTTCACAATGGTTCCGGTCTCGACTTTTTGACTATTTTAGAATTGCCCATGACCGCTTTAGAATGGGAGTCTATGGCCATGCACAAACATGTCCTTAAAACAACCCTTAACGTTCGTTTTCAAAACTGTGCAACTCACCGAGTGGTTAGTGGTGTTCGTTGATGTTCCAAAACAAGTAGAGTAGCGAAATACAGTTTCTGTCGTGTTTTATTTGGCATTTTGTAAAATCCCATTGATTTCCGTTGGAGGACTCATTGCTCGTTGATATTACTGCGCTACCGGGAACGGAAAAGACGCTTCAGACTCAAATATCGAGCGGAAGTTTATACGCGGTTGTGAGGTATCTGAAAAAATAGTTCCACTATAGAAAAATAAACGGATTGAAATCATACATTGCGCCGATATATTTGTTTTTAATCATCAACGAACACCACTAACCACTCGGTGAGTTGAACAGTTTTGAAAACGAACGTTAAGGGTTGTTATAAGGACATGTTTGTGCATGGCCATAGACAGCCACTCTGAAGCGGTCAAAGGCGATTCTAAATGAGTCAAAAAGTCGAGGCAGGACCCATCGTCAACATTTCTGTGTCCACCACTCTAGTTCATCCAAAACAAACTACAAAATAGACTCAAAGTGTTAAATACCGGAATGATCCTTTAAGTAAAAATCGGTCTTTACAACTTTTACTTGTAACGGAGTAATATTTGACCAGTAGTATCTGTACTTTCACTCAAGTAAGGAAGTTGTGTACTTTGTCCAGCCTCTGGATGTATGAAGCACAGCTCACATAGAAGTCACTTTCAAACCAAGCAGCTTTCTGTTGCTTCTCCGTGTTGAAGCCGTGAGAAAACTGCTTGGGGAAATCTTTCGCCCTCACTTGAACTTCCTGATCATGTGGATACTTATTGAAATGACTGGATTTCACCCACAAAAATTTACATGAAGAATTTGTTTCTTTATGAATTTTAAGGGATACAATTTTTGACTACATTTAAATTTCATTAAAATCTCAAAAGGTGCATCACATTTGCGAAATTTTGTCGATATTTTTGCAGGCAAGAAAAGGTCCATTGACTATTGTCAATAGTTGAGCAATGTATAAGCTCACATAGAACAACGTCAACATGGCAAAATTTGCATAGGAAAATATTTCACACTCACACCAAATTCCCAATTGCGTGGATATTAAACCTGGATTTCGCCCAGGAAAATATAACGGTAAATGTGACTGTACATTAAACACGAGCTCATGAGCAAAAGTGATGCTTGCTACGGCAAATAATAATGATCTCTTTTGAGAAACATTGTGGGTAGAAGGCACAAATCACCACTGCATTCAAAAGACATATTTACCTTGTTTTGAGGAGGTAATTCAGTCATCTGTCCGATAATAAACTTCAGCTCTCTGGTGCCGCAGCACATTGATGGACGTCTACTGCCTTTATTAGGTTATTCGTATTGACCACACAATATTAGCTCTCTCTTTATTATGCATCTTCATTACCATTTTTCAATCAAGGTAATGCCGTAGAGATGGAAAAATAGACTAATGCTTAGTGACAGTGAATGAAATAATGACTGCCGGTAATTTGGTAATTTCGAGTCCGAAAACTGCTCTCACGTGCATGGAAATACTATGCACATTCAGAGGCAATTACACATTCCCTCATTTCACTGCATTACTGTTTGTGAAGTTGCACTCCAAACACATTTAGCAGCCAGTTATCCATCATGTCTGATTGTGTGATTTTGCAGTAATTAAACCCCCCGGGACACACACACACAAGATATATTCTCTGGTTTATCTGCATTTGCTTTGGGAAATCTCATTATAACTTTCTCTTTGATAAATCAACACTGGTGTTTGTTAACAAAATGGAAATGCATGAAATGCTGGTGTTATATTCTCAACAATTCCTGTGGTCTGGATGACCGTCTGTGGCATCTGGAATTCACACGCATAATGAGACTGGCTGTCTTACTGAGAAACACTATGTTGTATTGTAGTATGTTGTATGTGACACAGTGTAAAACTAAAAGGGGGACCCCATATTTAATGAGCTTGAGCGTTTGGGTCTTTATCCCCACAGAACTACACAGCAGGGGACAGAGGAGGGTAGTTTGTCTTTGTCACATTAGGGAAAGACCAGGGAAAATAGTTAACTAGGCGCAGTCAGATCTCACAAATAATTAGGGGTGTTTACGAAGTCAACCATTGGTATTATTGTGTATACTTACTCTAAAGGTTAGTGATTTGAAAAATAATTAAAGGAATAGTTCACCCCAAAATTAAAATGATCCGATAATGTAGGCTACTCACCCTCAACCCATCCTAGGCGTATATGACTTTCTTCTTTCAGCCAAACACAATCAGAGTTATATTAATAATATCCTGGCTCTTCCCAGCTTTGTATTGGTATTGAATAGTGCCCGAGTTTTGCATGCATACATCCATCCATCATAAAAGAAATCCACACAACTCCAGTGAGTTAATAAATGCCTTCTTTTTTTTTATGTAAGAAAAACTTAATAAAATATAATCACTGGCTTCCGGCAGCGGCCGTATGTGCTTTCACGAGAGAGTCGAGTTCTGGCAGAAGTGTGACCTCTGACCCGATGTATGACGTAGGACGTATGATGTTGGCATAGTGTAAGTAAAGACACCTAAGACTTATATTACCTCTTAAAAATGGGCATAATAAGTTCCCTTTAATTAGAAACCATGTGCATGGACCAAACCGAATGGTCTTATCTGACGGTTCTTTTAATGACTGATCAGTTTGAGGCAGTCTGACCAATCCTTCACTGAATTGAATCTGAATATAGTCAAGGGTGGACCACGCAGTAGCCTACATTTTTGCAGTAGCCTTATCAGTAGCCTACATTTTTTTCTCTCATTCTGTCCTCTGTATTTTCCTCCAAATATAAGTGGCAAATGTATTTAATAAATAAATTGAACAGTGTCATAACCGTTTTATGTCTGTAGGTGGCACTGTGTAGCTAAAGCCAAGCACACTGCCTTCAGCGTCAATCTCACACTTCCCTCCTGGGCTTGGAAAAGATGGATATCTGACAATAACGTGCTGTTTGCTCTGAAGCCTTGAAGAGAGGTTTTAGCTTCCTGGCTGTCGAGTGACTAGCTGCTGACCTTTTGAGTTCGTGTTTTTACACACCAGCGCTGTGCGAAACTGTACATCTATTGATTTCCTTTGTAGATGTTGAAACAGGGGCACAATTAATATTAATCAGTTCACTGAGAATGAATAGTGTTCAAAATCATGTCTGTGTGGTCTTGGTTGACGTTAATTCCAAAATAGTAATCTTTTCACTTAAGCCAAATTCTTACAATTAATGCACAGAACATACAGTTTATAATGTAATCAGTTAATATTTACAGTTGGATGTAGCCTATTTGTTTAGATTATAGACTTGTGATTTTCGATATATTGAACAAGAGACTTGTGCCAGTGAGTAAACAACATAGAAACCATCCAGAATGCCCTAGCAACTACATAGCAACGCCCTAGCAACCATGTATCAATGACCTGGCAACACCCTTGTGGAGGTGTTTTGCCCTTAAAAATGTTAGAAATAAATTTTTAACATGGGACTTGATGAGGAGTAACAAAAGAATAGTAGAAGAGGTCAAATATTATAGAACGCCCTATACGGACATTTGAACAAAATTTCTATGCATTCTCTAATAATGAAGTATATGCTCAAAACACATCATTGTATTTGAGATGGAGTTGATGAACAATTTCATTGGGAGATGTACAGTAAAACTAGCAGGATGTGAAAACACAGCACTAATGCTGCCACTAATGCCAGAATTAGAACGTTTTATTGTTCCAACTATTTATGCACTTGTGCAATGCAGTACAATCACTATGAATAAATGCAGGATTGAAAAATTAAGTTTGAAGGATTAAGAAGCTTGAACGATATACCAGAAGTCTCCATTTAATCTCCATTCATTCTCAACACAGAGAAGCACTTGAGATACTAAAGACGTCTCACTTGTGATTTTTATTTCCCACGACATGATCTTCATTTCAAAATGCTTCTTTAGTCTATGGTGACTCCCATTATGATGCAAATAATGCTCATATATAGACAAAATGGCCCGAGTCTGGCCTGGATCAATTGTGCCTCTGGACTCATGGCATTTATGGAAATTATGATCATAGATCAATACATCCTGCTTACTGCAACTCAATTGTAATTGATCTGTTGTTGGATACAGAGGGCAAGACAGACTTTCTCAGCCTGAGAAAATGAGCTTCTTTGTCTTTGCTGTGGTTTGGAAAGAACTGAAAAACACTTCAAACAGAGACAAAAGAAAAGGTTATTTCTGCCTAGAATTATTTCTGCTTTATGATAAAGAGATTATTTCATAATAGATCTGAATGAACCCGTCTAGGCTGCTTTTATCTTGCTTTCCACTATTCTATGAGGCAGAGCAATCCTAAAAGGAAGTTATTTTGCCTTTCCTTTGAGTATAATGAGATTCACACACATACTTTGATTACTCGAAGTCCCTTTAAGGCAAATCTGTTCACTCTGCTGCCCTTTTGGTAACTTCCCTGTCACACACGTCATACAAGTACAGCTCTCCCATCTAACAGGAAACGTTTTGGCAAGGTTCTCTCAAAGTTATGAACAAATGTTTTTCCAGTAATGTTAATAGAATGTTTTAAATGTTACTGCTTGTTTCAGAATGTCCAGAGAACACTAAAAAGTAGCGTTTGTCAAATAGAACGATGAAATGGAATGTTCCCCTCAAGTTTGCATAACAAAGAAAAAAAAAAGTTTTCAAAATATAAAAAAATCTGGACATTTTGAATGGCCAGAGAACATTCAGAAATAACTCAATGGATACATTGGCGAAACGTCAGCTGTCGGAATCCGTTCCCCCCCCCCCATGATGAGAGATGTTGATGTAGTGGCTTTAAAGTGGCTGACTCTTTTCTGTGTGTGGATGAAGCTAAACCAGCATCAGTTTAAATGTTTTTATTTTGGTGTTTTTACCTTTTATCATAATAGGACAGTACGTTCACAGGAAACAAAGTGGGAGAGAGGACAGGTTCAGGAAGAAGTCACAAACCCAGACTTGAACTTGGGTCTCCCGAAGCACAACAGCAAGTTTTAACAATGTACTGTCCACATGCCATTGGGGCCAACTCCCTACACCCAATTTTGTAAATATTAGAACCTCATTTTGTAAGAAACATAGTGGGAACAGAATCCGACGGCAAGCAATCAGCTGTCAGAATCCGTTCCCCCATCCAAATGATGAGAGATGTTGATGTAGTGGCTTAAAAGTTGCTAACTCTTTTCTGTGTGTGGATGGAGCTTAACCAGCATCAGTTTAAATGTTTATATTTTGCAGTTTTTGCCTTTTATCATGATAGGACAGTACATTGACAGGAAACGAAGTGGGAGAGAGAGGGGGGACAGGATCAGGAAAATGTCACAAGCCGGGACTCAAACTCGGGTCTCGCAAAACATAACAGCATTATATAACAGTGTGCTGCCCACAAGGCCATTGGGGCCAACTCCCTACAACCAGTTTTGTTAATATTAGAACCTAATTGTGTAAGAAACATAGGGGGAACGGAAATCGACGGTAAACAATCAGCTGTCAGAATCCGTTCCCCCATCCCCATGATGAGAGATGTTGATGTAGTGGCTTAAAAGTTGCTGATTCTTTTCTGTGTATGGATGGAGCTTAACCAACATCAGTTTGATAAATATTAGAACCTAATTGTGTAAGAAACATAGGGGGAACGGAAATCGACGGCAAACAATCAGCTGTCAGAATCCGTTCCCCCACCCATATGAGGAGAGATGTTGATGTAGTGGCTTAAAAGTTGCTGACTCTTTTCTGTGAGTGGATGGAGCTTAACCAGCATCAGTTTGATAAATATTAGAACCTAATTGTGTAAGAAACATTGGGGGAACGGAAATCGACGGCAAACAATCAGCTGTCAGAATCCGTTCCCCCATCCCCATGATGAGAGATGTTGATGTAGTGGCTTAAAAGTTGCTGATTCTTTTCTGTGTATGGATGGAGCTTAACCAACATCAGTTTAAATGTTTATTTTTTGGCGTTTTTGCCTTTTATCATGATAGGACACTACATTGACAGGAAACAAAGTGGGAGAGAGAGGTGGGACGGAATCAGGAAAATGTCACAAACCGGGACTCAATCTCGGGTTTCCCAAAGCACAATCGCATTATATGACAGTGTACCAAAAGGCCATTGGAGCCAAAAGCCTACACCCAAATTTGGAAATATTAGATCCTTGTTTTGTAAGAAACATAGGGGGAACAGAATCCGACGGCAAACAATCAGCTGTCAGAATCCGTTCCCCCACCCAAATTATGAGAGATGTTGATGTAGTCGCTTAAAAGATGCTGACTCTACTCTGCGTGTGAAAGCTTAACCAGCATTAGTTTAAAGATATTTATTTTTTGGTGTTCACGATAGGTGATTATGTAGACTGTAAGTAAGTAAGGAAGTATATAAGTAAGGAAGTAAGCAAGTAAGTAAACTAAAAAAAATAAACTTAAAATAAAATATAAAATTAACTAAATGTTTCCGTTGCAAGTTTTTGCACACAGATTTAAAGGTGCATTGCGCAAGTCTCTGAGTTTTTGCAGAACTATGCCCCCTTCTGGCGACACGCGAAACTGAAACCAGAGTTGTGCACGCGGTTACATGGAGTTTGCGTTGGGGTTTGGGATGAACTAGAAGCCGGTCTCTTTGAATCCATCTTCTACTTTTGCAAAAGTCGCTCGAGTTGTCTTCGCTGATGCGGATAATGGCGGCGAATACACAAACCTGCCAGACATAACCTGGTGAGCGTGAACGCGCATGACGTCACGCCCAGTCGATTCCGTCCCGAATCCCTCTTATTTATTTTACTGTACAGGATTATAGAGGCAATCGCAGTGATCATAGAAGGGCTCATTCAGCCCATCAGGCAATTGTTTAAGCATGTATGGGTTAGAAAAACGGGTATTTTTAACATGAAAAGTTGCTTAATGCACCTTTAAGTAAATTTCACATTTAGTAAATTCTACTTAACCAAGTTAAGTAAAAGTAACAAAGAAATATAAGTAACTTTAACTTGGCCAGTTAAAGTTTGTTGAGTAGTTTCTACTCAGTTAAAGTTTACTTTGCAATACTCTTGTTTCAAGTACATTTTACTCAAATAATATAGCACTGAATTAAGCCAAAGCCATTAAACCATTAAAGTGTATGCCTAGAACATCTAAGTAAATACAGTAGATATTGTGTAGACAACATATCTACACTCACCTAAAGGATTATTAGGAACACCATACTAATACTGTGTTTGACCCCCTTTCGCCTTCAGAACTGCCTTAATTCTACGTGGCATTGATTCAACAAGGTGCTGAAAGCATTCTTTAGAAATGTTGGCCCATATTGATAGGATAGCATCTTGCAGTTGATGGAGATTTGTGGGATGCACATCCAGGGCACGAAGCTCCCGTTCCACCACATCCCAAAGATGCTCTATTGGGTTGAGATCTGGTGACTGTGGGGGCCATTTTAGTACAGTGAACTCATTGTCATGATCAATAAACCAATTTGAAATGATTCGAGCTTTGTGACATGGTGCATTATCCTGCTGGAAGTAGCCATCAGAGGATGGGTACATGGTGGTCATAAAGGGATGGACATGGTCAGAAACAATGCTCAGGTAGGCCGTGGGATTTAAACGATGCCCAATTGGCACTAAGGGGCCTAAAGTGTGCCAAGAAAACATCCCCCACACCATTACACCACCACCACCACCAGCCTGCACAGTGGTAACAAGGCATGATGGATCCATATTCTCATTCTGTTTACGCCAAATTCTGACTCTACCATCTGAATGTCTCAACAGAAATCGAGACTCATCAGACCAGGCAACATTTTTCCAGTCTTCAACTGTCCAATTTTGGTGAGCTCGTGCAAATTGTAGCCTCTTTTTCCTATTTGTAGTGGAGATGAGTGGTACCCGGTGGGGTCTTCTGCTGTTGTAGCCCATCCGCCTCAAGGTTGTGCGTGTTTTGGCTTCACAAATGCTTTGCTGCATACCTCGGTTGTAACGAGTGGTTATTTCAGTCAAAGTTGCTCTTCTATCAGCTTGAATCAGTCGGCCCATTCTCCTCTGACCTCTAGCATCAACAAGGCATTTTCGCCCACAGGACTGCCGCATACTGAATGTTTTTCCCTTTTCACACCATTCTTAGTAAACCCTAGAAATGGTTGTGCGTGAAAATCCCAGTAACTGAGCAGATTGTGAAATACTCAGACCGGCCCGTCTGGCATCAACAACCATGCCACGCTCAAAATTGCTGCTTTCTTTCCCATTCTGACATTCAGTTTGGAGTTCAGGAGATTGTCTTGACCAGGACCACACCCCTAAATGCATTGAAGCAACTGCCATGTGATTGGTTGATTAGATAATTGCATTAATGAGAAATTGAACAGGTGTTCCTAATAATCCTTTAGGTGAGTGTATATAATCACAGAGACCTCAATACACAGTAACGGTAACATTCGATGGATCCTTTTTGAACACGAATTTGTAATTTTAGTATTTAGCATCTACAATTCACCTATGTTTTTGGATTGTGGGGGAATCTGGAGCAATATTCCCAATATTCTAATTTCTATAATGTAAAAACAGTATATTATTATAATAAAACAATAGCATTTGTTGTAATGCCTATATACTGATTTAAAAAAAAAATGAATTAAGCAGTAAAAATATGCAATGATCTAATCTAATCAATCTGAGTATCCCACATTGAAAAATAACGCCACAACGCAAAAGCTCGGGCTTCATTTTCTTTATGCAGGATATAATTGCTGTGCTATTGTATCAATTGTTCTCAGAGCGTACCCTCGTACCTGAACAAATTTGTTTTCCTCTGAATAATGAAGCTCAAAACACTTGCAATATGCATCATAATCGGAAACTGTGGAACTAATCGAAATACAACAATTGAAAAGTAAACACATGTTAGAAGCAGCTCTCAGCTCCTTTTATCCAGAGTCACTTTAACAACATCAACCAAAGCATCCTCTTGCTCTTTCCTTTCATAATGACTCGTTCAGAACTCTCTCATTCATTGAACCTTTTCTTCCTCTCTTTCCTCCTCATCTTTCTTTGAGACTCCTTTTCTTCCTTTCTCTATACAAGTCAACCGCAATCTTCCATAGCGTTCCTTTGAATGCTCGGCACGTTTAAGGGTCATCTTAGCCAGCGCTTCAAAGACGGAGGCTAGAGTTCGTGCCATGCTAGGGGCTCCTAGATCAGGGATGTGATCCGACTGTTGAAACAAAAAGAAAGAACATGTCAGTCTCATAATCTCTGTCAATACAACTTCTCTTTTGATGAGACTGAAAGCAGAGGAATTTGTGGGGGCTGAAAAGTTTTGATGGTTTAAGTAGCTTAGCATCATGAATATAAAGTCTTTCAAATTCTTTGTAAGTCTGTCTGTTCTGTTGATATTTACAATCACAAATTTATACAACGCACTGCAGCATAAATGATCATTTAGGTATGCTCATGCTTACACCTTAAACTGCAACGTCACAAACTATATTCAGAAATAGTTCTTTTTCAGGTTTCTACTTATAATATCTAGAAATATTAAGATACTTAAAGGGATAGTTCATCCAAAAATGAAAATCATCTATTCACCCTCAAGTTGTTCCAAACCGGTATGCATTTCTTTATTCTGCTGAACACAAAAGAACATATTTTGAAGAATATGGGTAACCAAACAGTTGATGGACACCATTGACTTCTATGGAAGTCAATTCAAGTCATTTTTGGGTGAACCATTCCTTTAATATCTATGCTACAATAAATGGTGTAGAAACAAATTTAACTCAGAAATTGCCAGTAAAAAGAAATGACAAGTAACACATTGAAACCATTTTAAAGACTGAAATAGCATTTTTCTTTTTCTTTTTTTCAATGGAATAGAAAGACCAGGACCAGGTTTTTTTGTTCGCTTGTTTTTGTTCTCTTCCTCTGGTCACCCTTGACTTTGAGGTCAGAGAGAAATGACTGCAGACCATGAAGACTATGAAGGCTTCTTCTCACAGAGAGAGTGTGTCAGGGTTCATAGACAGCCCTAAGCCACAAAGAAACATATAGCAGAGAAATATGATTGATCTGAATTTAAAACACTTCAATCGCACACAGTCTCTCATTATCTCATTTTGTTCTCGGCTAACACCTGAGCAATAGAGGGTGGCATTATGGAGGGATAGTAGTTTTACTCTTTGAATACCCTGACAGACTTTACAACATAGACTCTTAGAACAAGTACTACAACCAAAATAACCATCTAAACAGTTCTAAAAGCCATTTAAAGAGAAATTAAGCATTAGTATAATTATATAGGTGTGGTTAATGAATAATTTTAGCTACTATGACAGTGTTAAGGATCCAGCTGGCTCCAGAAAGCTGAGGAATGTATTAGCGTAGCGTCGTCAGTGGTCGTGGTGAGCATGTGCCGCACACTCCAACAGGGTTTTTCACCGTGATAAATGAACAGTGCCATTCAGTCATATTAAACCAGCGCCAGCCAGCTGTTCCCTCGGCTCAACAATCCCGTTCAATTTAAGTTCATCACAACCTCACCAAGCCAATTCCTGTTATTAGCGTTATTACCTGCACCCTGTTTGCTTTTGTTCGAAATGTACCTCATGAATGCCCAAATCGCTGTTAGACATTTGCTGCAATTAGTGGGGAAATTAGCACTGTCGTGCTCACTCCGGAATTGCCGTAGTTTTTCATCACAGGATTTGTTCCCTCTTTGCTAAGTGTTAGCATGTCATAATGAACTTTAATTAAGCAGCTCACCAAATGTAGAGTAAATTGCAGTGCGAGCGAGACGCCAGCGAGGTGGGGAAAGATTTGTGACAATCCGCTAATTTGATCCATTAGGCACAGGTGTAAGTCTGCGCTAATGCTAGCGCTTCTGTCTTAGCACCTTACAAAGTGCGAAGGTTTTAGGTTGTAGCTTCTATTTTTTCATTTTTAACAGGGCAGGTCACAAAAAAAATCGTTTTCATGTAACCTGTAGGGAAATGTATATAAAAAAGACCCTTTAGTAATTGAATGTTTAAGCTAAAAATGACAATTCTTTCATTATTTATTCATCGTCAGTCGTCACGTCATTTCAAACTTGTATGCTGTTATTTCTTTTCTGAAATATAACAGGAGCATTGCGTAGATTTTTTATATGGATCGTTTCATACAACATTAAACTAGTGCAGTTAATATATCAAACTCAATTTCTCTCTCTTAAAGTTTCCTTACAAGGTCCAGTTTTGCCATTTATTGGGATTTTCAGAAGTGCATCATGAAAACCTATTTTTCTTTGCGTTTTCAACTAGTTGTACTGGTGCCAATGGACTTTTGTTTCCAGTGAAGATCAAGGATGATATATTTGGCTATTAAAATAATGAAGCTCATGGTGCTGTAATTGCTTTTGCAGTCTGGCGTCAAGAAAGTAGGCCTACAGATAACCCAAAATGTACCTTACCAATCACCTCTTGACTTTCATCAGTCATGAACAGAGAGGGCTTTGTGTTGGCCATCTTTAGACATGGTTGAAGCTGTTTTCGTTGCTTAAAGGCTGCTTTGTTCATGAGTAAGTGATTAAAGGAACAGCGCACTGTCACGGCTGCCCACACGAGTTCCTCTGAGAGCCCACAATGGACCTTTAAAAACAAAACACAGTCAAAAGAAAACCTCATAAATAACCTAATAAAACTAAGAAAGCAGCGAATCAGCGTATTAGAATGATTTCTGAAGGATCATGTGACTGAAGACTGGAGTAATGATGCTGAAAATTAAGCTTTGACATTACAGAAAAAAGAGAAATTTTAATAATGAAAATAAATATATTAAATATTTATTAAAGGGATACTCCACTTTTTTCGGAAATAAGCTCATTTTACAACTCCCCCAGAGTTAAACAGTTGAGTTTTACCGTTTTAGAATCCATTCAGCCGAACTCCGGGTCTGACGGTACCACTTTTAGCATAGCTTAGCACAGATCATTGATTCTGATGAGTCCAGTAGCATTTCTTTCAAAATGACCAAAGAGTTTCAATATTTTTCCTATTTAAAACTTGACTCTTCTGTAGTTAAACCGTGTACTAAGATCGACGGAAAATGAAAAGTTGCGATATTCTAAGCCTATATGGCTAGGAACTACTCTCATTCCAGCGTAATAATCAAGGAACTATGTGGCTGTACCATGGGTGCAGCAGGCGTAATGATATGACGCAGCGCCTGAAAATAGGTCTAATAGGTTAGACAAACTTAGTCCCGGTCACGTTGGAAGAAGTTACCGAGCTGGGGACTATTTTCAGGCGCTGCGTCATATCATTACGCCTGCTGCACTCATGGTACAGCCGCACAGTTCCTTGATTATTACGCTGGAATGAGAGTAGTTCCTAGCCATATAGGCTTAGAAAATCGCAACTTTTCATTTTCCGTCGATCTTAGTACACGGTTTAACTACAGAAGAGTCAAGTTTTAAATAGGAAAAATATTGAAACTCTTTGGTCATTTTGAAAGAAATGCTACTGGACTCATCAGAATCAATGATCTGTGCTAAGCTATGCTAAAAGTGGTACCGTCAGACCCGGAGTTCGGCTGAATGGATTCTAAAACGGTAAAACTCAACTGTTTAACTCTGGGGGAGATGTAAAATGAGCATATTTCCGAAAAAAGTGGAGTATCCCTTTAATATATTAATATTTTTGATTACATAAATGCAGCTTTGGTGAACAAAAGAGTCTTACCTCAAAAAACGAAAAAAAAAAAAAAAATTTTACTGACCCCAAACTTTTGAACGCTAGTGTATATCCATTTTATGAGGTTATATATTTTAATAAAAATTATATTGCAATAAAATTTACATTTACCTTATACATTTCATGCTATTTAATATACATTACTGATAGAATATACATTACAATAAAAATGACATTCATCAAATACATTCTCCTCCATTTCAATCTAATCAAATTCACTGAAATATTATAAGGATAGAAATAGTGATCAATAGTTTATACACACACACACACACTTTTGTAAATTTTTATATTTACAAACTTATTTTAGATGGATTTGACAGCACTAATACTGTATATAAGCTCTTGTATTTCATTCAAGTACCAACTTTGTACTCTGTACAACTCTGTAACTCTCTTACAAGTAAAAAAAGAAAAAAAAAAGTTAAATTAAAAAGGGAGTTCAATAGGGAACCAACAGATCTTCTTTATATCCCATTTCTGCTTACACCGCTGAATCCAAGCTGTTCTCATTCCAGACATGTCGGGTTCAAGGCAAACAGATCTGGGAACCCCGTCTGCTGTTTGGTTATGAGGTGGAAATTGATTTAGGATTGTTAAAACATCGCTTGGTACCCACCGAAGACCAGATTAGGCAATGAAAACAGATGACACAATCCCGTCTGTTTGCACAAGCCTGTCATATCCTGACACATCCAAACCCTGGCCTGCCATAACTGTGCGTAATGAGCATATTCCTCAAAAACAATATGTCTTCTGCTCAGGCAAAGTGACCGGTATCTGTAGGGGTCTGTGATGGATTGAATGGAGGATAGTGGGCAGATGTGGAGGAGAGGCTGATGAGAATCACTGAATAAGAGCCAATGTCCGCAAAGATCTTCAGAGGAAAGGTAACCTCTGAAAATGCAATCAGGTTTGTTTGTTTGTGCTCAAACGTTCTGCACACACACTAGATGCAAATACACCATAGAGTGCAAAGCAAGTCATGTGCATGCATACTAATGCAAGGAATGTGGAGCGCAACCATGCATGAAGAATTTACACGATAAACAAGCACACATCTTGTAGTACCTCGTAATTTGGTTTCACTGACCTGGGAAGTTTAAAACAGGCCTTGTATTTCATTTCTCATGAGTCTAAATGATCTATAGTTATATAGATAAGGAGAGCAGAACTGCATCATGGGGGAAGTCATGTCCAGTGAAAATCTCCTCGGCATGAGATACAATTTAGGAAGCTGTTTTTCTGTAAACAGACACACAGTGTATTAAACTGATCTGTTCCCTTTGCTTCACCAGGTTCACAGAGAATAAACCACAAAGTTCCTCCCAAAACAGGAAGAACTAATGAAGGACAGTGCTCCCTAAACAAAGGTATTTGATAAATGATCCAAACTACAATATGTTTGAATTAGCATACTAGCATACTATACTTAATGTTTTTGCACAATATAGTATGCATGGAACGCATGTGTACACTGTAACAAATTATTTTTCAAAGTCGTAATTAAGACTATACGTTTTACCACACTTTTCTTTTTTTTTTCTTTTTTTGTGAAATGTACTAGTAATTTCTGAGTTAAAATTGTTTCAAACTAAATCCTACATTGTAAATAAAACAAAGATTACTGGAGTATGTTTTACAAGAGAATAATATTTTAGTCTTTCTATACTTTGTGCAATTTCTGTGTGATAATTACATTTACATTTTAAAAGTAATGTAAAAAAATGATATGATCAATAGGTTATGACAATATATTTGAACATTGCTTTAACTCATCAAAATTAGTAACTTTTTTAATAAGTTAAACAAGATTCAACAAATGTTCTGTCATTTTAATGTAATTTAAGTTGAAATGACTTAAACCTCCAAGTTGAATGAACTTAAAAATTTAAGGCAGCAATTTTTTTATATTTTTTTTTACAGTTGTACACAAAGTAGTATATGCTTTTACATAGCAATATTTTGCATATGAAGCATTTATAAGTTTGATTCATATTACTGAACTGGTTCACTCAGGTTCATTTGACTGAATCATTTATTGAATGATTCAATGATCCATTTGTGTGCCACGTTTGCATCTTTTTTTGTAACAATAAATATTATAATTCTCTGTTTTTATGACAACATTTGTATAAATAATATATTATCATAGAACTTTAAAGAGCTTAAACACAAATTGTTTTTATACAAAATTGGATTAAATAAAAAAATTTACTTCAAAGAAGGTACAGCAACTGTATATGCCTCTTTTTCCCTCAGCAGTATATAATAATCTCTCTTACTTGCAGGCGAACCATGTATATAAAGAGCTCAAAACATAAAATAATCATTGGTTTGAACAAGCTATTTTTGCGTGCAGGCCTCTATATCCCTCCTCAGCACATTATTTCACAACAAGGAAAAGATAAACAGCTTTTCTTCAACAAAAACCGAGCCTCATTCTTTCTCTTGCCCTCTCCATGAACTCATTGAGTGAGCTATGAAGTGATGCTCACTGTCGTAATTCTTTCACTACTTTCATACTCGCCAGTGCGATCGAAATAAGCGTTTAATCAAGCCCAATCAATTAAAACACTATAGACGAGGTTATAAGCATGAAATGAATACTTTGCCGCCACACAAAATGAGAGTGGTAAAATTATATTACGCTCCCGCAACAGTGCCATGAAAACAACATTAGCTTCCTTGTTGTTTTGATCTGTTGCTGCTTATTTCTTTTTTCTTTGATAGATATTTATAAAAAATTATATAAGATAAAGGGAAGCTTACTGAACAAATGATGCTACGTTTTTTTTAAACACTGTGAAAATGAATTCCTCCCTCACACAACTGGTCATTCCAACTTTAACAGCAATGACGACACTCAAACACTGTGAAATTTGACATCAGTCTCTTATTTCACTTTAGTGGAATTTTAGCCTCAACAGAAATGATTTCAGTTTTGTTTTTCAGGAACTGCTTGTTTCACTTTTGACTAATTATTCAAATAGTTCCATTTAAGTAATTCGATTGAATTATTGACTTGTTGAATCTCCTTTGCTTCAGTTCAACATCCAGATGTATGATGGGACGTTTGATTCAGAACGCGCTGGAACAGAGCAGGCCAGCCGGAGTTAGGAAAGCATTCCCACACCGTGACACCATCATGAGTTTTGGTTGATGTTGTCGATATGGAATGCAGTGTCTACTTACGATATGTTTCAGACATGCTGTCCAAGACGTTCCATTTTTGACTCCCTAAACATCATTTAGTTTGAGTTAGTTTAGTTATAGCCAAAGTACATTTAAATGAAAATGTATAATTTTACTCACATACTAACATTTGGAAATATTTTTTGCCACTTTTTTTTTTTTTTTTTTTGCCATACAATTAAAGTAGTAATGTTGTTTTGGACCCTGTTGACTTTCATTATATGAAAAAAATGTGATGAACAAATCTTCATGTACTTTTTTACTATTCCCTTAAATTTACCATAAAATCAAACTTGACACTTCTTATTTTTTAATCGAATACAGCAGTATTAAATGATTATTACTATAAATTATTTATCTGTGACCATCATTATTATAATTTGTTTTTACTTTATGTGCCCTCATAATCTTTAATCAAAATAACTTCCCCATATACACTCACCTAAAGGATTATTAGGAACACCTGTTCAATTTCTCATTAATGCAATTATCTAATCAACCAATCACATGGCAGTTGCTTCAGTGCATTTAGGGGTGTGGTCCTGGTCAAGACAATCTCCTGAACTCCAAACTGAATGTCAGAATGGGAAAGAAAGGTGATTTAAGCAATTTTGAGCGTGGCATGGTTGTTGGTGCCAGACGGGCCGGTCTGAGTATTTCACAATCTGCTCAGTTACTGGGATTTTCACGCACAACCATTTCTAGGGTTTACAAAGAATGGTGTGAAAAGGGAAAAACATCCAGTATGCGGCAGTCCTGTGGGCGAAAATGCCTTGTTGATGCTAGAGGTCAGAGGAGAATGGGCCGACTGATTCAAGCTGATAGAAGAGCAACTTTGACTGAAATAACCACTCGTTACAACCGAGGTATGCAGCAAAGCATTTGTGAAGCCACAACACGCACAACCTTGAGGCGGATGGGCTACAACAGCAGAGGACCCCACCGGGTACCACTCATCTCCACTACACATAGGAAAAAGAGGCTACAATTTGCACGAGCTCACCAAAATTGGACAGTTGAAGACTGTAAAAATGTTGCCTGGTCTGATGAGTCTCGATTTCTGTTGAGACATTCAGATGGTAGAGTCAGAATTTGGCGTAAACAGAATGAGAACATGGATCCATCATGCCTTGTTACCACTGTGCAGGCTGGTGGTGGTGGTGTAATGGTGTGGGGGATGTTTTCTTGGCACACTTTAGGCCCCTTAGTGCCAATTGGACATCGTTTAAATGCCACGGCCTACCTGAGCATTGTTTCTGACCATGTCCATCCCTTTATGACCACCATGTACCCATCCTCTGATGGCTACTTCCAGCAGGATAATGCACCATGTCACAAAGCTCGAATCATTTCAAATTGGTTTCTTGAACATGACAATGAGTTCACTGTACTAAAATGGCCCCCACAGTCACCAGATCTCAACCCAATAGAGCATCTTTGGGATGTGGTGGAACGGGAGCTTCGTGCCCTGGATGTGCATCCCACAAATCTCCATCAACTGCAAGATGCTATCCTATCAATATGGGCAAACATTTCTAAAGAATGCTTTCAGCACCTTGTTGAATCAATGCCACGTAGAATTAAGGCAGTTCTGAAGGCGTAATATATATATATATATTATGTTTGTATAGAATCAATATCACGTTTCAAATTATTAAAACAGATCTCCTGCTCTTGTGATATTGCCTAATTATATCATATCATAAAAATCAGTTATTGATTGCATTTGAAGCAGGAAGTTTTACATTCAGTCACATTAATGATGTTAACATATAAATCAGACAATGTACCGGCAATAAAATCCAGAGTCCTTTTAGTCTGAGACTGAGACGGGGCCGAACATAAATGTGTTCGGGACTGAGACAATAGTCAAGACCAAGACTTTCAACAACAACAAATAAAAACCTACAACACTAGCGATATCTCTTCTCTGATGACATGTTTACTGGCGTGTGGGCGGGACAACCTGTCACTCACATGAGTTCGACCAATAGCAAACCACAACCGTCCAATCAATTCCCAATGGACACAATTAAGTCCTACCCGTTACAATTTTTCTTGCTCGAGAAGCTGTTTCACTCGGACATACATGACAGCAGGGACGAAAAGACTATCACAACTTCCATTTCATGCCGACTTTAAGTTCACAAAGAGACCAAACAACTGACATTTTTAACTGAAAGGCGAGACTTCCTTCCCACAGCTGCCATTTTAAATGTTTTGAATTTCTCCCATTCTTTTTTTTTTTTTTGCAACAAGAGATCCGTCTCCTGCTTTAACACTATCCCGGATAAAGCCCACATTTGCCTTGTAACTATTTTATTTTGCTCGAATGACAACTGACGCAATAGAACTCAATTTTCCATTTTCCCCAAAATGTTTCCATTTTTTGCCATGCTGGATAATTGTACATGGCCATCCTGGTGAAATGTTGACAGACTGAACATCCCTGAGAGGATTCGCTTCTGTTCCCAATGTTCCTCATTTGGAGAAAGCAGCTCTCCCTGTTATTCAATGAGTCCCAGAGCCTAAGAATGGCTTCAGACTGACATTCTTTTTTTTGGTTTCACAAGTTTTTTGGGATTTTGGTTTTCTCAAATAGTACTGGCATAGTGGAGATTCATTCACAGTAAGATAAGCTATACAGTTGGTGGACCCTCATAATCTCTTCAAAATTATTTGTTCACACAAATATATAAACACAAACATATAGTAAGTTTTTAGGTGTTTAGTTATTTTATAAAATTCCATTTAGAAATATGAATGCACCAGTCTGTAACATGCACACTTTTTCACTGCACAATAAAAGTATTTCTAATCTATTTGTAGTTCATTTCAGGCCTCTACTTAATCACCTAGCAGGCATGAAAACAACATGGAATATATAAATGCATATAAATGATATGACACAAATGAGAGCATCTGACTGGCTAGCAAAGTTAATTGGCTGTGAAAGGCTTGTTTATGTTAGAACTTATAGTTGATTTATGTTAGCGCTTCCCGCTGATTGTAGCCATCATGTTAACTAGTAGCTTGATACCCTTGAGATTTATCTAATGCTCTCATGCTTAAACAATTCTGAGCATTTGAGGCATGCTGTTTTATAGTTATAATGGTTACCGGATAGCTACACCAGCTCCATTAACTCCTCTGTGCTGGCTAAGCAGTATTTTTGATGTCTGACACATCGGTCATGCTCGATCTGAATGTGTGTCTCATAAACCTTATGTGCTGTGAGACCATCTATACCCTTCCTAAACAAATGAGTGTTCCAAAAAAATGTAGCGCTTTGTTTTCCCCATTATATTTTATGGCGAGGAAAGGGATTGTAAACCATAACTTTCTCCAAATGGCTGTGGTAATGCTAGCATTAAATCGGTTGTTGAATTGCGTATTAAAAATTGGATATCAGAAAGAGACATGTCTGGATTTTGGCTGGCACAGTCACTCCTCCAGATGGCAGAGTTTGGCATCTCCTCTTATAATGATGGGACGACCTCGGACTAAAGGAGCAGCGC
Source organism: Rutilus rutilus (assembly GCF_951802725.1). Lineage (NCBI taxonomy): Eukaryota > Metazoa > Chordata > Actinopteri > Cypriniformes > Leuciscidae > Rutilus > Rutilus rutilus. Next base: position 6,040,273 of record NC_140210.1, on the reverse strand, counting down.
CAGCTTACTATCAAGTGTTGTCATATTGGTGTTTCAATGCTAATAAGAACTGTTAAGGTTTAAGGGTTCAAACTTTGTCTAAACATGTAGGCCCTACACTAATGTTCACAAATATTCAAATGTGTGGGGTTGGTAAAATAAAAAAATAAAAAAATACATTTATAAATATAAATATATATATATATATATATATATATATATATATATATATATATATATATACTTTTATACCAACTTTAAGGCGAGACACGACGGCAGGCAAAAACAGATTTTTCATGCAGTGGTCAGTTTTGAGATTTTGGGCTAGTTTACTCCTTCAATATGTGTTCTTTCAAGATGCTATAAAGAAAACGTTGAAAATATACATTAAGATGTTTATTTTATTACATTTTGTTTACTTGCGGCAGTAAGTTTCTCCCGAATTTACCAGGAAGTTAGTATTCCAACGCGACATGCCGAGCTCCGTCTGTTTACTGAAGTTTGCATTGACCGGTATCGTTGTAAAGCTCCGAGTCTCCTGCACAACGCTATGTAACCCAAATATGGGTATTTCCTTTCTATCAGTAACCAATCGTGAATGTCCAAAGGGGGATTTAAAGCAAATGACGAAATCGAAATCTCATTTAGAGCTATTTAAATCTTTAACTGCCGTTTTCTCAAAATGAGTTTTTTTGTCATTCTCTACAAACATCTCAGTTATGTACACCAAACTTTCCAGTTATACACTTAGCAGTATTCTGAAGATATTTTCAGAGGGATTTGTTAATAAATAATTCCTGGCCTGATTTATTTGACATTTTAAGGAAAAAAATATGTCGAAAATCGATTTTTTAAGGCTATGGACAGTATATTTTGATTTCCTATGAAAGCATATATCCTGAAACTTTTTTTTTCTTTTTTTTTTCTTGTGTGTAAACAAAATGAAAAAAGAATTTTGCACCTGGCTTTATCATATGTTCAGATCTATCTACTGAAAATATATGCAAAATCGTGGATATTAAATGAGATAATGCCTAATTTGCACAATTAAACATACAAATTTCTAAAACTTGTAATACATTTTTTTTATATACTTGTGTAAGTAATCAACTGAGGAAGTTTCATGGTGATATCTATTATTTTAAAATTTTACCCTATTCACCTGTAGTGTCTCGCCTTAAACAGTACGTCCTCTGGAGAAGTATCAGGGGAGCAATAAAGAATATGTGCATAATTCATCTAAACTTAGAACATGAATGCTATTTATAATTCATTCAAACTGTGGGAATAATAAAGCTGTCACATCACTATCTTCATGTATATGGCTGATGAGAAGGCTGTAGAAGGGTGTAGAAGAAGGTTGGAGAGGTCAATAGTGTAATTTGGTCAATGAAGCACTAGGGACACACAATAGTCCTTTGATAATAGACCATTGTCATTGGAATATGAAGTTGCAAAGTAAGGCCTGGGGACTGTGCACTAATATTTCAAACAGGAAGTCAGGAAGTCTTCTTTAATTTAGATGCACTTTGTACTGTAATTTAAACCCACAGGCTAGTCATCAATCTTTTTATTTCATGCAGTGAATATTTCTCAGGGTATCTTTCCTTTTAATAATCAATTTCTGCACAAGTACTACCTTAAAGTCTCTTCTGCAAAATAGCTATTTCCACTGCTGTTTCCTAAGGGAAAAAAAGGTTATTCATTTATAAATTATATATATGTTCAATAAATGTCTATCTATCTATCTATCTATCTATCTATCTATCTATCTATCTATCTATCTATCTATCTATCTATCTATCTATCTATCTATCTATCTATCTATCTATCTATCTATCTATCAAAGACAGATAATCCCCTCCAAAAGCTCAAGAATGTAACATATTTCATATCTAATTTTGATTTTTTTTTTCTATTTTGATTATGCAAATATGGCATTATGAGAGTTTATTCATACTGTCAAGTGAGGAGAAACTCACTCTATTCTCTATTAATATTTACTCTTCGAATATGTGAGATTCCCTATAACTTTAGTACTTTTTCATTCTGTGTCAAGCGAGTCATTCCTCAGTGTAAGTAGGCTACATCTTCCTCTCCGCAGTGAGTATTCTAAGGGAACTGAGAGTTTAAAGCTGGCTGTCAATCACGATAGTTATGCACTATCTGCCGCTTCCGGTTTCACTCTGGACTACAGCGCGCGCGAACTCGGGAAAAACACATCAGGACTTTTCTCTGTCTTCCAGGATTGTGTCACTCTCTTCAAAGTGTGGTTTGGGAATGTGGTTACTGGACGATTTTTCCGTTCACGGACTTAATACTGCCTTACTGAAGACTTTATTAGTACATTAAAGAGAAGGAGGAACATCACCTGTTACAGTTGACCAATGACACCTGTTGACTCTTCGGCGCTGGTTTTAAGAGAAACTGTGATATAAACAAACTACGAGGATATCTGAACGTTTGATGAGCAAGATAAGATGAAAGTCACGGTCAATTTCGGGGAAACGAGGGTTGTCGTCCCGTGTAAAGACAGTTGGATGGTACGGGATTTGATCGATCAAGCCACTCAAAGATACAAGAAGATTGTTGAACAGGTAACGTGTTGTTTTTAAGTTTGAAATCGTAACACAACCCGATAAATATTCATTTATGAGTCCGACTATTCACTATGGATTGTTTAAATCCTTACTTTGGCATATTTAATCGGAATTATTTCAAAAACTACACCTGTTGGCGAATCCTACTATGGCGAAGGCCTGGTTCATGAATATTAAAGCCTTCACCATACGGCTGTTAACCGGGTGTGCCCTCAAGCTCATATCACGTGATCTTGAGCTGTCAACACTGCTCTTTTTCAGATTTCTGGTTATTGTTTTAAATATTCATTATCTTTAGACATTCCTGCAGTCTGATACTGTGGTTAAAGCTTTGTTCTGCGCCTCAAAAATGTAAATATGATCTTTAGGTCTACACAGTATCTGTCTGGGAAATTGACTTAGATTGTTAGTGTTCTGTTACCAGTGACTTTCTCTTCACTTTTGTTTGGATTTATTACAGTTTAAACACACACACACACACACACACACACACACACACACACACACACACACACACACACACACACACACACACACACACACACATTTTTTTATTTAGCCAATATAAATACATGAATGGGTCATTGACGAATAAGGTTTTTAAAAGAGTAAAAAAATAGAATGGCGATATAGGCTAACTATATTTGAAACCATTTTTTAGTTTACCTAGGTGTTAACAATAAGATTTTGTGATTTGTACAATCAATTAACACTGTTTTTTGTGGAAAAGATGGAAAAAATGTGTCACCAAAAAAGTCATTCGGTTTAACCACTGATTTGAAAGTTAAAAACTGATTTGACATTGATTTTGAGATAGTGTATATAGTGTGTACCACAGAAGAAATATTAAATAAAATTATCACTGATCTCATAAATGTAATCATTTATTGGACTACTCTAAACACTCTCAACATATTCAAGTAAAACATTGCACAGGGAAAGGAGAAAAGGGGAAATGTAAAAAAAAAAAAAGAGCCTTATCTGCTTTATATTTGTATTATTGTAGTTCCTTTAGTTATTAAAAACAATATTATTCCATTTAAATATTTACTATCGGTTTTACCGAATGACCTTTTGACAGTTCAAAATCTTTAAAATACCTTTATATGTAGTAAAATATAATTAAAACCTTTTGGATTCAGTAAAAGAGATCAAGTTGTACTACCTTACATATTTTGGATGTTATATAAAAATGACCCGTCACATCATTGCATACATATTACACACAGTACTGGTCAAAAGTTTGGAAACATTACTATTTTTATTGTTTTTGAAAGAAGTCTCTTTGCTCATCAAGCCTGCCTTTATTTGATCAAAATACAGAAAAAAACAGCAATATTGTGAAATATTGCAATTTAAAATAATGGTATTCTATTTCAATATAAATTATTTTTGTGATGCAAAGCTGAATTTTCAGCATCATCACTCCAGTCTTTCAGAAATCATCTGTATACAGTATGTATGTGTGTGTGTGTGTGTGTGTGCGCATGTGCATTATTTACAATTACTTTGGAGTTTGTTATGTGGAGTATTTGACAGCTTGGTGATTGTTCAGATTGATAATTTATGTGAAAGTGTCATGCATTTATTGTGTTAAAATGTTAGAAGTGCACTTCTAATGGGTCAATTATTGCGATACTCCGATCTTCGAATCGTTAATATCATCATTAACTTCTACATAAATAAATATGTCCCAGCTATATTCCACTTAGAGGGGTTCTTTGATATCAATACATGCTTGTATTAGTCCTCACTGAGCAACACTTTAATAGTGCAATGCTTGGTCACTGTTAACCATGCTAGTCCTTTTGTAGTGCATACAGCTTCTGCAGTAAATGCCAGTTGGAATAAAGCAGGACTTATGTGATGAATACAGCCGTGTCATTAATCGCTCCCTATCTCCAAATGCAGGTGGCAGGCTGTGTTTGATTAGTTTGGCCTGGGCTCTCGGGCTGAGATGGCTGGCTTTATGGGAGGTTTTAGTATGGGGTTTTAGACTGATGGACGTTATCGGCTGAGATTGGCTCAGTCGGATGGGATGTGCCGGTGCCAGGCGTGCTGGGGTAGACGTGGGCGCTTTATCCATTCTGTCAACCCACCTCTCGGGTCTCATGCGTCACTGAAGTATTGAGCCCTTCATCTATGATAGCGGTCCCGGTCCGTGATGCACTTCACCTTGCTTAGACGTTGTGCATATTCACGTACAACATAAAGCAGTTTGTGTTGATGTTAGTTGTAATTTTGAAATGCAAAATGTGTCTATGGGTGGATGGATGTTTAATTTACATTTACTTTGAGAGATGAGCTGTTATTAGTTTAAATGGCCGATTTACAATGATGTCAACAATGAAAACACATTATGCATTATTAATGAAGACCAGGCTCCTGTTTTGCAAATGTGACCGGATGATTATTCAAATGAGCTTCAGGTTATGATTTTGACTGCCCATTTAGATCTACTGCAGTTTTATTGAGGATACACTACATTTGCTGCATTTATGCATTGCAATCAATGATAGACATCTCTGTTGTGTGCACTGATGCAATGGCAACTTTAAGTTTTAAGTGGTCTGGCTCTGGCTGAAATATGCATTCAAATTACAACCTAAGATGTCTACTTTAAAGGGGTGGTTGATTATGATGTCACTTTTCTAACTTTAGTTAGTGTGTAATGCTGCTGTTTGAGCATAAACAACATCTGCAAAGTTACAACGCTCAAAGTTCAAAGCAAAGATGATATATTTTCTTTTAAAGAAATTGCTTTTTAAGGACTACAACAAACGGCTGGTCGGGACTACACGACATTCCTCCCGGGTTAGTGACATCACCAACCCTAAAATTTACATAAACCCCGCCCCCGGGAATGCGATTTATAGATTATCATGACAGAATATGCTAATCAATGACTAGAAGATAACTACACATAAAGCTACATAAATTCATCAACTAACCATTCAGAAATGTCCTGTTGCTTCTACATGTTGTCACTTCTTCTTGAGTCTCTCCATCACTGTCTGACTCTGGTCTGAACATAAAAGGCTTTTTGAAATTTTCAGTGCATGTCTGTGTGAGGTAAAAGGACACGAGCTGTTGAAGCTCCGCCCTCTGTGCCGGGAGCAGCAGCTCATTTGCATTTAAAGGAACAGACACAAAACGGTGCGTTTTTGCTCACCCTCAAAAAGTGACAACTTTAACATGCTATATATAAATATCTGGGGGGTATTTTGAGCTTAAACTTCACATACACACTCTGGGGACATCAAAAGACTTATTTTACATCTTGTGAAAAGGACATTATACCACCCCTTTAATTTCATCACTTTTTCCTTCTCGGTTCTTGGTTGATGTCTGTTTAGTGTCACGTTAAATCTGCTTTAAAAAATCTGACTAATGAAAATTGTTGCAAGAATAGGAGAAATGTATCATTACATTTAAAAAAAGGTTATAAAGACAACATTTTGTTTTCTTTAGGAAAACTGACGCACTGCACTGGTGAATCGTTTTATATTTAAGACCAAGAACGTATGTTAAGAAAATGGAAAAAAAAGTACATTTTGGTTTCATGTTGATGTTAGACAGAGCTGTTTGAAAAAACTGATCTGAGAAAATGAATCAGACTCTCCAACACTATCTGACAGAGACAAAGATATTTTAAGGAGAGTCTTTAAGTATTCACTTGTCTGTACATAAATATGTTAAATTGCTGCCTGGTGGAAAACATATCAACATTATCATCATTAAGTTGCTGCTATGCTTCTGAAAATATAGTAAGTAGTCTGTCTACCCCCCCAAAACCAATCCTATAAGAATACTGAATTAAAAGTGTCCGTCCCACTCAGTAATGTTTGCGTGTCCAGCAAGATCTGACTGACTGGTTGAGATTAACTCACATCTGAGGAAAACTGCTTTATTATCTTGCCATAGCCGGGCTGGTGCTAACCTCTGAGGGTTGTTGGAGAGCTGACTTGGCAGGCAGCGCTGCTGAGATCACTACACACGGCACACTTCCAAAAGCACAAAGCCATTGGTGTCAGCCGCCATCCCTACAACAAATTGCCTTGGATTTAAATGTCACAATGGGTATGCAATATCGAGTCCAATAGGACCGTTCCTATATGCTGAAAACTGACCCTATTTACTTTCTGAAGGGGTCATACTTTCTGAAATGACGTGATATTTTTATTTTTATTTTACTGTGTTCCTTGAGGTTCACTTATAATGTACATTTGCACAAAAAACAAATGTATATGCAGAAAAACTATTATTTTCAACCTTCATTCTGACCCTCTGATCGATAGGGATGCTAACGATTAATCAACGATCGATTAATTGTCGATAATAATTGAATCGATGAAACCGCATGCGGCTCATGTGCAAAACATGCGAGACAATTGAGCGCGCCACATTTATGTATTCTAAATGTTTTAATATCTTCAAGCTATATGCAATGGATTAGCATGACATGTATTTCGAAACATAGTTAAAGGTATAGCGGAGGATTTTCCCGAATTTTTGAAAAGGACCGCCCTCTCCACTTTTTGAAAAAATGCACATGCGCAACACTCTACCTGCTCCCGAGAGGGAACGCCTATTAAACGTGTGCACGAGAGAGCATGCACGAGCTAATCATAGCTTACATTAACTTTTACTAGCAGTGATTTTAAATGGATTTCTCTAAATAGCATGCCAAACTTTACCTGTCAAGTAGAAACTTCGCGACTGAGGCATCAGTGGGAAGCCCAACCTGTGTTTTGAGTGCACGCCATCATGTGAATCGTGTGCACGAGCACGTACGACGGCCTTACGTAAACATATCACCAGAATGATTGACACTTAGGAGGACCAATAGTCTTGATGATCCACCGGGAAAAAGAAAATCCTCCGCTATACCTTTAACCAAGGGTCCAAAAAAACTTCCAAACAAGCGATTTTACTGAACAAGAACTTCTTACTTGTGTACTTTACACTTTTCCAGTAATTTCCCCATAACAAAATAAATATCTTAATAGAAAAAAATATTTTTCTTAGTTTCTGCATGTGCTTACGGGTGACATTGTTTCAAATCATGGAGCAGGTTGGTGTTGCCTGACTTGTGTTGTTGATGTCACGTATCTTCGGCACAGTTTGCAGTGCATGGTGCAATATTAATAATATTACTATATTAATAACATGTTTTGTCTCTTAGAAATGTACATTTGACAGTAGTAGTAGCTTGAGTTAGGATGCAGATGTATTTATGTTCATTAACAAAAACAGTAGCATCTGAAAAAATTGTAACAACCTCATTTTTATATGGTAAAATTGTAATATTCTGACTGTTTGAGATTTATTAAAATGAACCATTGGCCTTCCATAGTAGCATACATTTAGCAAGCAAGCATCATGATAAGATAAGCATAATGATTTAGATCGTGATAACCATAGTTAAAACCACACATATAGGCTAGCACCTCACTACCATGGTAAAATGTATGGTTTCTATATTTATATGAAAAACAGTAGTTCATAACTTTTCATAAGATTGGTCTAATTTGATGCTGAAAAGTAAGACTGATTGCCCCTATAACAGCTAGTTAGTCATACTGGTTCTTACAACACAGTCTTAATTGAATGGCTTTGTTTAAGAAACTGGCCTCAGATTATAAAGTTAAAATGGGTTGCAAATTTTAAGGCAGTTATTAGCCATAATTGATTAATGACTTCCAGAGCGAAGCAAATGTGAAATACCACTGTTATTGTGCATTCCATGATTGCGAAATGTAAGTCTTTTGGGTCGTTTTATCAATAAGCTGCATGATTTGAGGTATTGTATCACAAAGTACGTGTTCTGTATGAATTACATGCTGACATTTCATACTTTGCATTAGGGGTTTGTTCAGATAGATTATTAACCCTCAGTATAGTGCATGTAGAAATGACTTCTCAGTTCTCATAGATGGAGACGCTGATTACTGTGTGTTTGACATTTGAGACCAAACAACTTCCTGCCGTTTAATCGCAGGTAAACGGATCTTGTATTTTCGGATTTCTCATAGTGTTTAATGGGATTTGTGGGAGACAATAAATCACTGGATAATTCACAATTTAGTTTGTTTAAATTAGAGATGGTGATTCTCCCACGATTCTGAATAGAAGGCAACTAAACAAAATAACATGTAATTTATTAGATGTTCTGACAAAATGCTGCAGTCTATTAAAAAATTGGCTATTATTATTATTTCTAAATCAGTTTAAGATGAATGATTCAATGACTCGCTCATAAAGACTTCACTTGTTTCATTATTGGATGAATATCAGCATTTTTTTGTTTTGTTTTGTTTTACGAATCACTTGAATAAATGACAACCATAAAGATAATCGATAAAATCTTTATTTGAAGTGTCAAGTTATTTTCAAAAGGTCATTTTGCATGAGTGTGAATTATAAACTTTTATTCCAGTAGTTCTGTGATAATGCAAATTATTGTAACACAGAAACAATGATATGATAGTTTCATAACTATATATGATAACTGCATTCTCTGGATTCGCAAATTTGTATGTTCACTGTGATCATACTTGTCAAAGTTTTAATAGACGCAGCTGAATTTAGGAATAAGATCGTGTGGGTGTTTAAATCGAGATCGCAAACTTTTAACGATTAATCATGCAGATCCACAAAATAGTCATATTTTTCCGTACTCGTACTTTCTGTGTTTTTGCTGTGGGAAGCTCTAAATGTCTAAAACGGTTTTTCTTCCAGTGTTACGGGAGCTTGTGTGTGTGTGTGTGTGTGTGTAAAAGGCACCAGGTGTGTTGTTCATCTAAAGCAAATGTTTCTCAGATGGTTTCATGAAAACAGTCCCAGCAGACATATCTGCCTAAACAGCGTGAACACTTTTCCACACCAGCAGGGTGGACGCAAACTGACGCTTCCTGTTGAGACTGAAGCAGAGAAAGCGCCTTCACAAAAAATATCAGTGTGTGTTAATCTGGGTTGAATTGAGTCACTGTTTCATTCTGGATAGGGGGGAGCTGCCTTTTTCAGTAGTCTGATGGTATCAGCTTCCGTTTTAACATGTTTTCGGAGGGTTGAAACTGCGTTTCTGAACAAATATGGATGTTTGGATGTGTTTTGAATGGATTGAGCTGTGGTTCTCTTTTGAACTTCAGAATATGTGCTTGTTAGTCTGGCTATCACCAAACCAAGCTCAATCTTTTAAGACTGAACATTAGGGTGGTCCTTATTTTTAAAGTCTCCAGTTGTCATGCTCTTAACCCTTCAAATTGTTCCTTTATATAAGAAAATACAGCGTGCCAATTTTTATGGCAGTAACATAATAATTACTGGAAGCTCAATAGCTTTAAACTTTCTGAGATTTTGATGATTTTCGTAAAATAACTATCATTTGAATTGGTATTGTACCTGGCTAGTAAAATTCCCCAAAAAATCTCCACATGCTCCATATATTCCTAAATATGTATTTTAGATGCATATCTCAGTTTACTTATTGTAGAAACTAAATCCAAATTAATCCATCCATGACCTGGTTTAGCAGATTTACCTTTCCTGGTGGAATCAATACATATTTCTATTGATGATCACCTTGGTTATTGTTTGGGTTTAGAGCACATTTTTTTGGTAAAAAAAAATGACATTACGTTCCTTGAAATTGACCCGGAACTTTGGCCGAATCAAGCAGATTATCAGGAGGCACAGGCAATTATACATGCAATGAAAGTAGTCAATGATCACGCCGAGAGAGGAGTGGCTCTGATTCAAGAATACAATGGCTATCTCACACACTCTGAAGAACAATAGCAGTTTCTCCTTCATGTGGTGGAAGATCACCGACGGATCTATCCAGACTGCAAAAAGTCAACACTGGCTGCTGAGCATCAGAAATGAGGGATTGTTGAAAACTTCGTGCTTTTTTTGAGATTGTTGTCATTGTTGTCATGTCAGTGTTGCTCTGATTTCAATAAAATATTTTAATATTACTTGCATATCACAATAACGCCACACAGCTTAACATAGGCAATCTTCCACATGATTGAGCTACCTCTAAATATATTTTTTTTTGTCAACATTTTTGCATATTTCCAATTTTGAAGTTAAAAGGAACAGTTTAAGAGGTTAAGACACTAACATTTTGCAAAAAAAAAAAAAAATTGACTTGATAAGGACCACCCTACTGAACATTAGTCTGTATTTTCTACTGCACGAGAGGCGTGATCAACGGGCATAGTTCAAATGACTCTGTACGCAATTGTATAGTCCTTCAACCAATCAGACCAACGATCCGGGTGACGTACTTTGCAGCGAAAACTCCAGGCAGGAAACGTGTCAACAAACGTGTTGGCTTGTAGCATTGATCAGAGGTTTGCAGTGGCATCGAGCGATTTTTGTAGGTTGTGCAAAAAACAACAACATGAAAGTGAGTCGTGGTATTTACAGCCACTCGAGCGATTTGTTTGCTAAACTAAAGAAGCCATTGAGCATCGTCGAGAGGTTAAAAGGAATTGGATTGACGGTCGTGCGAGAGCCAATTGCGCGCCAGGTGGATAAGCCAGTTTATGATTGGTCTTCTTGGGTAAATTGAAAAACCTAAAGAGGTTGTTCAACATCGTTTAGCAAGTCACAGTTCAATGAGGAGGAAGAAAGATTGTTTTCCAGGTGTAAACGGTAATGTTTCTTGGCTGATCACTTGTGATCGCATCACCAAAAACACATCTTAACACCAGATGGAAACAGGGCTTGTCCCTTGCTAGCTTGATATTCCCGGGAAATTGTACATGCATATAATTTTATAACGTAAATACATGCATATAACGTTACAAATCTGCGGGGACCTGTCAAAGTACTCAACAAACCTGTCTGAGATTGATACCAGTTATATAAAAAGATACAAGAAATAAAACACACTTTCTGTGAAATAATTTAATCTTAATGTTTATTGTACTAAAATCCTACTGAGTGTGGAAACATGTATTCTTAAATATTAGTCCCCCCAAATCCATTCACTTTGTTTATTCCCAGATTTAAATAAAGAGATAATAATAAATCATATTTTCAGTATAGCCTCAATGTTTTCTTTAAATATCCTATTGGATCCCGTACATACTATTTCCACAAAAAAATATGTACTTTATTTTTAGCATGCAGCTTATATGTCAGAAATATTTTACACATAATTTCTTAGACATTTTATTAGGTTTTTCATTTGCACTTTCATGGAAGCTATGAATGTGTACACCTTTGGTGCACAACTAGTGCATACTAGTTTGTTTGATGCACCCAAGACTATCACAGATCATTCACAGGTTTGCAGTTTTCACAAAGATTTTAGCATTTATTGTCATGTGTGTCAACTGTCTAATTGAGGTTTCTGCTGAAAAAAAGGCGTTGACCTGGATCTGTTATGTCATCATGCATTACTAGCCAAACACGTTCTTTTAGACCATTGTAGTATTTTTTTTTGTTTTTTTTGTTTCTTCCCCAACCCAAGTATAGGAAAGTCGTTCGGCGAGTTTGTTTGGTAATGAGCTGATGGTATTCAAACTATGAAAACTTACCCATCTGACTTATCTTATCTGGTTACATGTGTACACATGATAGTTTGCATTCCCACTGTACATTTTCAAGTTCTCATTCGACATGTCACCTGTCTTGTCAAGGTCAATAAAGGACATTCATTGCAGCCATTTGATATGTTTTGTGACGTATTATTACGAATTTATTTTTTTAAATATATATTATAAAATTAAAAGTTTTTGCTGTGATGTCAAAGCTGAATTTTCAGCATCATTACTCCAGCCTTCAGTGTCACATGATCCTTCAGAAATCATTCGAATATGCTGATTTTCTGCTCAAGAAACATGTATTATTATCAATGTTGAAAACAGTCTTTTCTGTGCAAGCATGATCATTTATTTCTGGATTCTTCAAATAGAAAGTTTGAACGATCAGCATTCATTTAAAATAGAAATCTTTTGTAACATTATACGTATCTTTACTGTCACTTTTAATCAATTTACTGCATCCTTGCTGAATAAAAGTATAAATTTCATTCTTTAAATGACCCCAAACTTTTGAACAGTAGTGCATGTATGTGTATTTTTTCATTTTTTTTGTAAATAGTTTAAGTTGTCACAGTGTGATTAATAGTAGTGATTCTTGCTGTGTACCTGGCCTTAAAGCAGTACGGCACTAAAGGCCATGCTGAATAAAAGGAAAAATGCCTTTTAGCTGTCAATATAATCATACAACCCGGTCACACTAAATGCGTCTAGCTTTATCGTGCAATTTATACGCGGAAATTGAGTAGTGGTGTGGGTTACGTGTGTATTATACGTTTGGTTAGGATTAGTGTTGTGGGGTGCGTGTGTATTACACGTATCAAATACATGCGAAAACTGCGTATCATATGCACGTAAAAACACATTTTCGCGTATAAATTGCCCGATAAACACATAGAGTGCTATAGAGACGCATTTTCATGAGATCAGGCTGATTCATAACATCGCATAGCCATAGTTTATTCCTTAATGCTCTGTGGATCGTATATGTCAGTCTGTGCTGTAATGGTAATGTTGTAAATGTGCTGTAAAATTAAACCTTTCAGCAACAGGAAACACACCTTTTATTGTCATCACTTCCTTAGTTTCCATACATTCATTCCACATGGAAACACAGATGGACATAAAAGCTGCTATTGTTTCCTAATCATGACTAAAGGGCTTTCTGGCTAAACAAATGTGAGTTCTTTCAGCTAGCATGTCAAACGAGGGCATGTTTTGCATGTGTTATCTTTTTTTTTTGTAATGGAGACGTTCTCAAACATCAATCAAAAACAATTATTCTGTGGCTTATCCAATCAGATTTCCAAGTCAGAACTATCCTAATCCATTTAATAATTATAAATATAACATGACCTTTTCAATCTGCTAATGTGTTTGTATATCCTTTGATTACAGAAATAGTTTTTAGTAGTCCAAAACTTCCAAATTCATCTTGATTAGTCTCTGGTATTGTTGTTGAACGGGGGACTTCACTGATGGGACCTATTGTTTTCAACAGGATGGGGAATTCCTGGTACGGACGCACCATGTGGAGTACGAGGACGGGGGGATCCTGGACCCAGATGACATGCTAACAGACCTGGTGGAGGACAAAGACAAGGTAAGTCTACCGTGGTACCTATACACAAACACTAGAGCTGGACTGGAGAGTTTTTACTTTGAACATTATCTAGCGTGTTTGTCAGGAAAATGTGCGGTAAACACTTTCAAATGTAGTTACGTTTGTCTGGAAGTGGCAAATCACTTTGCTTATCTGTAGCAGTGGCCTGTGATGGACCCCTGGTCCATGTATGAGTTTTAGTTCACTGAATTCAACTTTCATTTGATGTTTAGACGGCTTCCAAGTTCAATCTTTAGTATTTCTAGCAGTTGTTTGGATATTTCTAATAATAATCTCCTTCTTTTCTGAGCATTAGTCGGCGTCGTGATGGTCACAGACGTAGGATGTGGCCAAAAGTGAGTGGAGTTGTTTAGTCTGTAATTAGTTTGTCTATTTTTACCAGTTTGACACATTCATGCAGGTTTGTGGACCAGCTATTAGCATTATTGGTGGGCGTTATTGCATTGACAGGGTAATCAGCCAGTCACAGCAACATGGAGGCTGTACCTTCATTCGCGAAAAATAAGATGTTTCCTCCTCCTGAGAGTGTAATCGACTTTATAGATCTCAAAGCTGCAGTTAACTACTGTATTATCTTTGCAGTCAAGCAGTGGGAACTAGCACAGCAAGTTACTTCAGTGTGCTAAACCGACGTTTAGCTGAGACTTGTTTAGCCAGCCCTCCCTGCCTTGAGCGGATTGGTCTACACGCCAATGACATCATCACTATTTCAGTTTAGAACCAGTTTGGCAACATTTACTTATTTTCTGTGTGTCTTTTTGTGTAACAAACTGTGAAACAATATAAACGCTCAGCCCTATCTGCATAATTTCAGCTTGTTGAATAACTACATCTGCCCAGCATAATATGAATGTTAATATTCACACCATTTGTGTGATAAATGTCCATTTTTGCATAGCATAATCTCATAAATTGTAATAAATTCAGATGATAAGCATGATAATAAGTCGCATAAATGGAACAAATTATAAAACCTTAGTCAGTTGGAGCTGAATAATTACTAATAAAATATTCATATGATATTCAGAGCAGCTTATAATGATTAAGTCACTTTCTTTCATTTGAATTTGGATCAGTTTATTAGGAATGTAATTGTTCTGGGGGAGAAGTTAGTGGCTGAATGAATGTTATTGGGGACATTGGAAAATGATATGATATTTCACTCTGAGCAGCTTTCTAATTTATTTGTTTTATTCATATAAACCCTGTGCTTTTGTTGTATTAAGTATAACTTACAAATATCTGCAGATGTTGACACGAGGACGCATGAAAATTGAGCACACGTGCATATTATAGGGTGTTTTAGATCATAATTTATGAAATTACATTAATGTTACTGTTGCCAGGGAGTTGCAATGCAGTTTCTAAGGCGTTCTGAGTATTGTGTGTGTGTATATTTTAAGCATTTTGCTATGCACTTGTTAGGATGTTCTTGGTATTTGCTAAGTGGTTGCTTTTGTAGTCTCTAGATGTTTCATATAAACTAGTTGGATTTGTTCACCCATTTTATTGTCCACCTGGTGAAAATAAGTCGGATCACTTACAGTAAGTAATAAACCAACTCTTCTTTTATGAGATGTCATTCATGTCTGTAGCACAGATGGTGCTGGCCGAACTGTGTGCTGAGGTTTAACACTTAGGGCCAGATTTACTAAACGGGGCAAATTAGCATGAGAGCGCAATTCCCAAAAAAGTTCTGCGCTCGATCTACTGACAAATTAAAAAACATATCCGGATGCAGCCGGATCATTTCCATAATGAACAACATAATCTACCAAGAGCAGCGCAAATTAGCGTCTGGTTTAAGACACGCTTTTTTCCGGCGGTAAATAATGGCGCAAACACCAGTAAATTGACTAGCGCAAACCTTAGTAAATCACCTTGTATGATTCATTTAAATGCTCTCCTCCCCCAAATTTTTTGTCTGAAAGGGAAACTCCTACATATACTCCTGCATATGCAATAAGGTCAGCCGCAAAAATAACCCTGTCCGCGGCTTTTCAGCGCTAATTTTTCACTGCGTACATCCTGACAGTAGTTTTTTAACGGCAAAAGAGGGTTTGCGTTGACGCAAGCCGTTAGTAAATCTGTAAATCCTTTAGTGTTATGGGTTTGTTCAAATTACTAACCCTAAGTTTGAGCAACAGCGAAAGTGATGCTTGCATTAGTGTTTTTGTTTCATCCGGTTTACGTATAAAGAGCATTTTGATGCCTAAAATGGTTGTCTAAGCTTCTCTCTTTGGAACAGAGCTGTTTTGACTCCAATAAAACAGATTATTGGCAAACTTTCTGGCGTGGGATTTAGGCTTAATAGGAAATGAGAAACTTTTTTCTCTTTAACTCGCTGCTATTGATTCCTGCACGATATTGCATTCTAAACGCATTTTTCTTTTTCTTCCTGAAAGTGTTTTCCTTCCATTTAGACTGAAAAACCATTCTTGCAAACTCATTTTTCACACTGACCGGGCCCATTATTGCCCATTATGCAGTCAAGCGGTTTTCGTCTCTGTTATAATAATCTTTATCATCCTTTGGAAACATTCCACCGAGACGAGGTCTCACCGTCAGTAGCGCATGCTAATCAACTTTAATGCAAAGCCAGTGCGAGGGAGTCACAGCATCTTCATTAGACCGTTCTTCACCTCCAACGGAGGTTGATTAGGGTGAAGTTGCCATGGCGATGGAATCAGATTACGGCCCCACCCCTGCTCTGATGCACATTAACCCCCAGCAGGAAACGGTGGCGCTTGGCTTGACCCCCGGGCCCTGCCCATGAATATTCAGCGCGGGATGATGAATGACGTTAATGCGTAGAGTTGCTGTAGTCGGGCCCCCGGTGGACTCTGGGAGACGGAGGGGTCATGCTAGGAGGACTTGCCACACTGTTTCCTTTAGTCAATTAAACGATTAATCACTCTAGTTCTTCTCTTTTAAATGTATTACTCTGTTTTTGTGGCGATATTATGAACTTGCACACATTTTGAGTTGATTATGATGTTCTTTGGTGTCTCCTTCTGTGGGTAGAGGTCTGAATGTGATTGTTCATCCAAAAATGATTTCCATTTACTTGCCTTCATGTTGGAGCAAATCTGATTGTGTACGATGTTCTTTTTCCAGTGGAATACAAAATGAGTTAACTAACATAATCTCTGAACTTCTATTTTTCATATAGTTAAAGTAAAAAAAAAAAAAAAAATCACCATAAAAGTGGTCCATATGACTTGTGCACCATTCCAAGTCTACTGAAGTCTTAAGCCGCCTTTTCACAACTTCTGACAAGCGACAGACCGGAATTAATATATTAAATATATTAATTGAATTACTTAAATATATACTGGGGGGTGGAATATATGTTCTGTGCTCAATTGATGCATAAAGCTTGCTAAAAGTAAATACTATGAATGTGTCAGATGATAGCAGATCGGCTGCAAAGATGAAGTTGACGATGCTGACTCGCCATCTCCACAGTAGTGGATTCTCCTTTAGAGAGAAATGCAGCTTTCATATGGATAACATAATCAGAGATAATTATTTTCTATTTTAATTGGTTTGTTTAAAAGTAGACATGTCAAGCTTTCTATAGATATATTTCTCATGTCTGTGAGGCAAGTAGCATATACGCTGAGTTTCGGTTCATTTATGTGACGCGCTGCAGGTTAGGGAGACCGAGACAGAAAGCGGCATCCTTTTTGTTTTCTTTATTTTACAAAAGCACAACGTTTTGTTGTTATTTGTAAGTGTACACAAATTAAAGTAGACCCTTTACAGTTTCGAATGAGGTCTTTACTCTTATCTGTATGACCAAAAATTGAGTATTTTAAAAGTTGAAAAAAATACAAGTGAACGCGCCGGCGCCTCAATGTCTTTAATTCTTCAGCTTCCTCCTGTGTTAGAAACTGCATATCACTCCACAACATCTAACTCGAGAACACGCATTAAAACAGTCCAGGGTGACTTCGTTTAACACCATGAATACATTACACTGTCTGTCTGTTGAAGCATTAGTTTTCTTATATTTCCACTTATCTGTGTGCGCTTTTGTTAACTCAATTTCTTTGCATGAAAATTTTGGAAATTGATTTATGAACATCTGTTTAAAACACTATGGATTTTAAACAGTCATTTCACCTCTTGTGGCCTTAGGAGAAAATACATAACTTTTTTCCTCTATAAATATGTATTTTAGAATTCAAATATAATTTGAATATTATTATTATTATTAAAGTGCCCCTATGCTATTTTAAAGGTTCCTAATGTTGTTTTGGAGTCTCTTACAACAGGTTTACATGCATCAAAGGTCAAAAAACTGTTTCATTTCCTCATATAATATACATTTGCACATCACCACATTCTCAATAATTCTCAAACGACTCGTCAGATGAATCAATCTCTCTAAATCCCTCCTTTCCGCGATATACTCTGCTCTGATTGGCCAGAGAGCTCAGTCTGTTGTGATTGGTTTACCGCGTACAGCGCGTCGAAAACAAAAACGCCCATTGCCATAACAACGTCAGGTCTGCGTGTCCTGAGGCTTCCTACACCGAAAACTAAACATAGTAATGAACAATGACGTTGATTTTACCATATCAATCCGAGCGCGAGTCCGATGATGAAACACTGGAAGAACTAGTTATTGAACCCGAACTTCCATCGCAAGGACGACTTGAGCAGGACGTTTCTTAGTGATACACTACTCAGTTTGAGATACATTATGAGATGTTGCAACTGTAATTCCTCACCATCAGCATGAACAAGTGCATGTCCATCAACAAACCGATTATTTTACTTGTAATAATTTATTTACCGAGTATTTTTCTAACATATTGCGGTGAACACGTGGAAACTGTATCAATAACAGTGCATGTATGCAATGTATACATTAACCAAGCTGTAGCGTGAATGACTGATGTAACATAAACATAGGTAAAACAAATCTTGCTCCATGCTTAATCTTTCCTCAAAGTAGTGAGAACGACAGGCAATCGACACAGACAGTTATAGGTAATAGTGGCCCACAACTGATTAGCAGACGAATTTAGACTGTGATAACGTGAGTTAGCCAGTTAGCAGGAGACCTACACAATATAAAACTCAAAACTAAGTATTTTTAACACCATCTTTCAAGAGCAAGCGGTTTGCGAATCCTGCATTGAACTCCGAGAATTGAGAAGCAGTCGTCAGGGAAATAAAGGGAACACAGCAGAAGTTTAGGATTATACTGCTGTGATATCATGGTAAAGATTAACTTTAACCACTGATTCTTCACATGCTCGTCCTTGGACAGTGAAAAAAAAAAAAAAAAAAAAAAAAGCTGCCTTTACCTTCACATTGTAGAGCACAGCGTCTTCTGGACATGATGCTATCCAGTATCCACAGGAATCAGCTGCCGGTTTGAGGTTGAAGTTTTCCCATGCATTAAACTGCTGTCAGCCTCCAAAGACAAATGTTCAGAGTACAATATGTCAATACCTGATATCCTGAGATATTATCATGCTGACCATAAAAGATTCCTCACCCACCTTCATGAGCTTATCGTCATACGTTCAGCCCACTTATCTTTTTGCCTAATGCCCATAATCAGCCACTCCAGATGATGAATGGTGATTATGTGTGTATGTGTGTGTTTCTTTGAGCTTTACAGAGTCACAGATAATGACCTAAATCCCCTACTACACCCTACGATAACAGGGCACTTTACTTTCCCAAGATCCGCATTACCTGTACAGCCTTATCATTCACTTCCACTCACTGTCACTCACTGATGCATTATGGGTTTGTCCCTGTGTGCTAGTGCTGTCATAGAGGCCCATCAGTATGGGCAGGTTAACAGCCATTAGAGAGGAGAGTTTTATTCAGCACCTACTCAGGAAAAACTCCAAATGGAATCAGTACATG
This sequence comes from Rutilus rutilus, assembly GCF_951802725.1. NCBI lineage: Eukaryota > Metazoa > Chordata > Actinopteri > Cypriniformes > Leuciscidae > Rutilus > Rutilus rutilus. The sequence continues at coordinate 6,020,618 of NC_140210.1, read as the reverse complement.
ATTCCTATCGGAATTTCCATCCTAATTTGGGACCAATCATTTTTCATTCTCAGGATTCTCTAACATCTTACTTGATGAACTGAAATTTGTTCACAGAATTGTATTATTTGATTTGATTAGTCATGTTCAATTCTTTTAGTGGAATAGTATTGGAATAACGGTATATTAGAATTATGTAAAATGAATGCACTTTTTTGGTGATCAGACATGGTTCATTTTAGTATGAATAAAAATGTTTACTCTAGGTGAGAATCTTATGGCAGTATTCATAGTTTTTATATACACTACCATTTAAAAGTTTGGGGTTGGTAAGATGTTTTTGTAATAAGTCATTACAAATTAAGCATTTATTTGATCATAAATACAGTAAAAACAGCAATATTGTGAAACAATTTAAAATAACTTATTTTCTATTTTAATACATTTTAAAATGTAATTTATTCCTCTTATGCAAAGCTGAATTTTCAGCATCATTACTCCAGTCGTCAGTGTCACATGATCCTTCAGAAATCATTCTAATATGCTGATTTTCTGCTCAAGAAACATTTCTGATTATTATCTTCGGTTTTGATTTATGGCATGCTGGTCAGTCTTATTGCCTCTTGTTAATCAAACTAAACAACCTGTTGCTCTTTTAGCCTTTGGGCCCTATCTTACACCCGGTGCAATGCAGCGTAAAGCGCGACGCAAGTGTTTTTTGCTAGTTTCAGCCCGACGCAGTTATCATTTTCACGTCCTGCGCCACGTTGTTTAAATAGCAAATGCATTTGCACCCATTTGTGCGCCTATGGGTGTGCTGGTCTGAAAACAAGTGTGTTCAGGCGCATTGTTTGCACGTTGCTATTTTGAGGCATCAGAAATAGACTGTGCCATTGACCAACTGAAACCTGGTCTAAAGTCAATGGCGCAATATATTTTTTTGTTATTTAAAGAGTGCGTTAGTAATGTGCGCCTATAGACGGGTCCACAACGCGCGCACACTCTGCTTATTACACACACAGGGACGCACAGCAGCACACAAACATGCCAGATATTTATTACAATGTAAAATATTATTATTGTGTACATAAATATATGGTGGAATCCGGCTTGTCCCGTAGATGGTCTGCTTGTGCACTTTTACCTTGCGCACGAGCAGGTCCGTTTGCGTTCGGTCTTTCCACTATCAAATTCCGTCATGTAAATAGCGAATCCGCCATGACGTGAGCGCAACTGGCATTTAATGGGAATGGGAGATTGACTCTGATTGGTTTAACGCATGTAAATCCCAAAACACACCCATTACTCATTAAGAGAATAGAGACAACCCTTATAGACCATACATGGCGCGCCAACCATTTTTCCCGTCGTTAAACTAGCAAAAGTGGATTCGGACACGGCCTAAGTGAACTTGTGCCCTGCGCTTTAGACCATGCGCTTAGAAATAAAATAGGGCCCTTTAAGTTCTACAGTCATATAGTGTATTCATCATGCACTTTTAAAACAAACAAACAAACAAACAAACAAACAAACAAACAAACAAAAAGCTCCCCTAATACTCAATATCTTTTTAACAGTTTATCTGTGATGGGAAAACAATGAAATTCGCTATTAAAAAGTAAAGAATGAGCGTGCAAGAGATAAAAGTCAGTTTTGTCAGATGTCTGTTTGTATCATTTTAATGACCTTCAATGATAATTCAGATCCTTCTTTTTTAACGCCTATAAATTTAGCAATTTACCAGCTCTTGATTCCTTGCATACTTCTGATGAATTTATAAATATTTTTTTCCCCTATTTTTAGTTGTGTTTTTTCTTCTTCTCTAACTCACGGTCATCCTTGTGATGTTTTGGACCTTGTAAATAGGCCTTATGAATTTGCCATGCTAATTAGCACATATTTCAAAAGCTAACTCGGGAATAAACGACTTCTGAGTAATTGCCGTTATTGTAGACTGCAAATTAATATGCAGATTGTGCTGTGTCTCTGGGCCACAAACATTTAAAATATATAGCGGGCCAGCATGAATGCTAAGTCAATAGTTAGCATCAGTGGCATCCAGCTAATTTTGAAATGCATTTGTCTTTTTTTTCATTTCACGTCTGGCGTCATTGACAGAACGATCATGCTTGCTGAATAGAGCCTGATTGCTCAAGCTGAACGTTTAACTACTGCGGTTTTCTCAATTTGCCGGCATAGTTAAGCACTATTCAGCTAATATGAGCCGCGGGTTCATTCGATTACATTTCAAATGCAGAAGGATGATTCTAATAAAAAATCTCATAATACATGAAGAATTTGATTGATTAAGGCTATTCAGAAACTGGGGAAATAGCTGTGGGAACTCATTTTCACTGATGAACAAAACACAGCCATGATTTCGTGCCCCGATTTGATGCCGCAAACTCGCAGTTTCAGCTACATGAAGCATTCGGGAGTGGGTAGAATTACTTACACTCATATTCTCTGAAAATATATTCTTGTGAGATGGTCAGTGATCTGATATATGTGACCCTGGACCACAAAACCAGTCACATGGGTCAATTTTTTTAAATTGAGATGTATACATCATCTAATCATAAATAAGCTTTCCATTGATGTATGGTTTGTTAGGATAGGACAATATTTGGCGGAGATTCAACTATTTGAACATCTGGAATCAGAAGATGCAAAAAAATCTAAACATTGAGAAAATCCATTTATCCATCCAGTCCATTTATGTTGGCGATTGTGCTGCATTCACTCACAAAAATAAATGTTTTATATATTTATGGTAGGAAACTTGCAAAATATCTTCATGGAACAAGATCTTTACTTAATATCCTTTTTTAGCCTTACTTTTTAAAGTTATAATAATTTCATGTTTTTTTTTTTTTTTTTCATTCACATCTTACTGATCATGTTTTTTTTTAGTTTTTTTTTTATGTTTCTATAGAGTGCTGCAGTGATGATGTGTTTTTGTAGGCCAAACCAGAAGTTCACAAAAAACCCAATAGGATTTTCCCCATTGGCTTTGTGTTATTGCAAAAATAAGCTGTGTGACTATTAAAAGTTTATGATTCTAACATGTTTTATTTATCATGCTAATCTTCACAGATGGACGCCACTTTTATGAATTTTGAAGCCTAAATGCAATCGTCAGAAGTCTAAATGTAAGATATAAACTGACTACACCACGGTCACATGACTTCAACTTTATTCATTATTAAAAAAAAAAAAAAAGAAAAAAGAAAGAAAGTTCGAGTTATAATAGTTTGCAAGAGCGTGATTATAAACACAATTGCTAAGCAGTAAGTTTCCCATGACACTAAATATTAATATTCATTGTAGTTGTGATGGGTGGGCCGATGCTGTCACTTTGCATTTCTAAGAGCATGAGCTGCTTTTAGTTTTGGCTTCTAATATTAGCAGAAGAAAGGAATCCAGCAGTATGATGCAGGTTGGATCTCATTGGGTATCCATGTATTATGCATTCTCATTTCCATGTGTTTTGCTCTAACCCAGTCTAGGAAATCAATGCCGAGAAGAGGATAATGTTTCTCAACTCTGAGAACAAAAGCTTTGATCAGAGAACTCTGTCCTTTTGCCAGTAGTTTAGTTTTGAACACACTGAGAAAAGAAGCACACTGTAATGAACTTTTCTATTTAATCAGATCTTTAGCAACAAACATGAAACGTGCGTCATTTAGAGACTGACCTCTTTCAAAGAACAGCTGCTGATGTACAAATTAACACTCATTCAGTCATTCATTGTTCGGCCTGGAGAACTGGATATTTTGATAGCGATATTTTGTTAATTGTATTTATTCTAATTTGCTTGATCATTTGCAACTTGTGTATTGCTATAGCGTTTTTATAGTAATAGTACTGTGCAAGTATTATGATTCATTGATGGTATCAACTGCTAATGCCATTATGCTGTTTGATGACCTTAGGGATGCACGATATAAGCACCATATGGTTATTGTTTAACAATATATTGGTACAGATTCGAATATTTAGTTGTTTCTGTTTATTTTAAAGTTTAGATCTCAATAGATTATAGTAAAGATTTAATCCTTGAAGAGGAGTCAGGAGATTTTATTTTATTTTATTTTATTTTATTTTATTTTATTTTATTTTATTTTATTTTATTTTATTTTATTTTATTTTATTTTATTTTATTTTATTTTATTTTATTTTATTTTATTGATCACTTGTATAATCTGTTGGCATTTTATTTTATTTTATTTTATTTTATTTTATTTTATTTTATTTTATTTTATTTTATTTTATTTTATTTTATTTTATTTTATTTTATTTTATTTTATTTTGTTTTGTTTTGTTTTGTTTTGTTTTGTTTTGTTTATTTTGTTTTGTTTTGTTTTGTTTTTGAATCTGAATCTCTCTGTTGACATTGCCAGTAGAGAGTGAAGTACATCTGGTATTTTATTTATTTATTTTTTAATAAAGTAAATATTGTGTGAAATAAGCATTCTTTACATTTTAGCAGTTTTTTTTTTTTTTTTTTTTAAATGATATTTACCATCATTAAATTACATAATCAGCATTTACATATCAGCTACGTAAATGTTTATTATTTTAAACATGTTAAAATAACATTTTATGTTATAAACACACACATTTTTTTATTTCAGTATCAGTTTTTAAAAGCATTGTTTTTCCTGCATAGAAAATATTTGGGCGGCCGCCAAATTAGGCTAATCTTTGTATCACCAAACATTTACTTGATCTTTTATTGTGATGATGATATCTGCCGTTCTGCAGTACTGGTACTTGCCCACAGCTTTAAAAACTCTCCCGTGAGTTTTTGCGTTTACTCTCTGTGAAGAGTGTCAGAGGTTTCTATTTACAACGTGTTTTTGCAGTCCTGAACTTTGTAGCCAATCAAAGATACAGTGCTTAGCATAAGTGAACACACCCTTGCTAAAGTTGACTAAAAAGAGGAATACAAAATCATCTTTTGGAAATTGATCTTAATGCCTTAATTAAAAAAAATGAGGAAAACTCCAACCTTCGAGGAATGAATAATGTATCGTAAATAAATAAATGTTTTTATTAATTTTATTTTATCTGTGAGATTGGCATGGGGTGCTTTCCATAAGATCATCTCTCAATGCAAATCAAACCAGCTATTAGGCTAACTGAAATAAAACCATGCCAATCTCTTGGTATGGTGAAGGGTATGTGATGATATGGGGCAAAAAAAAAAAAAAAAATCTGCCTGCCTCTATGGGAATTTAACATAGGGGTGTCCTGACTTATGCACCCTGTATTTTAAGGAAGAACGTTTATTTATTTACGATACATTATTCATTCACAAAGGAAATTGGTGTCCTCAAAGGTTGGCGTTTTCCTCATTTTTTTTAAAGTAAGGCATTATTTTCCAAAAGATGATTTTTTTAATTCCTCTTTTTAGTCAACTTTAGCATGGGTGTGTTCACTTACACTAAGCACTGTATCTATCTGTTGAGTGCGTGAACACAATGGCCAAACAGATGTTTAAGTTAGTCAGAATCCGCTCAACAATGCTCAGAGTTTTTGTTCAGCGTTGGTTCTGCATGCTCACAAATCCTTTCATTATAACCAACTAAATATAAACGCAATGTCAATTAGAGAGTCATTGCACAACTTCATGATTCTAACAGGATTTTTCACAGGAGTGCAGCTTTGTACCTCACGTTGTAATTGACAGCTTCAGTGATTATAATGGAAGAAATTTTTGCTCTCTTTATATAATATATATTGTCATGCTGCTAACTAACTACACATTACACAATTTCTGGATTGATAAGCGTATTTAAATGTGCGATTGAATCCGATAGACAGTGATAACCATGGCAATGGACTGAACAAAACAATCTGTGCGTTAAGTCTTGGAGTGTAGTGTAACTGCAAAATAATAGACCTGCCACTTTTTCTTTGTAATGTTACTTTGTTGTTCATTTTATTACTAACTTTTCAGATTCACTGTGACTTTTTACATATACATTTAGCCTACAGATTTTTTTAAATGTAAAAGTTCTAAGCACTTTGTTTTATGATCTGTCCTTAAAGTGTAAAGAATAAATAGGATATTTCTATATTACAAACAATTTCTTTGCATTTATTTAGGATTTATTGTCAGTCCTGCGCTCACAGGTCACATGGGTAGGGTACTTCGTTCTGTGTGTGGATGACCATGTTCATCTGCCATTTTTGACCCTGGAAAAACCCTGAAAAGTCAACCATGAGTGTTAATGTTATGGCAGTGGATTTTTCCTTGACATCCTTCAAATATGTTCCTTGACATATTTTTATAGTAATATCTTTTATAATAAACACATATATATATATATATTTTTTCTTCTGTAAGGGTTTCAGTGGATTATTCCCATCATCTTTCTAGACTGTCTTATCGGTTCTCCATATGATGAATGAAAAAAATGAACTGGGACTTCCTCTGCTCATTTATTATTCCATAACTTTCCACATTTGAAACAGTCAAAGTGTCAGTCAGACTTTGTTTTTCAAGTCTCTACTTAATTTTTTGTTTGACGGTTTCTCAAGACTTTGCTGATGAGAACAGCGTGTTTAACATCCATTCTGTGCGTTTCTTTCTTTCAGGTGGTCTGATGGCTTTATTATAGTGAGCAAACCATCGGTGTGAAGGTCCTTGCACACTGAGTCGGAAATTTTCACATGCGTTTTTTCGTATTCGTGATTCGGTGGCTCTGAAATGTCAAAACACCATTCAAAATGCTTGCTACGGATGCGAAAAACGCAGAAAATCGAACCTGATCCGAATTTATTTTTATGACGGACGAAAGTTTCGGAGGCAGTGTGCAAGCGTGATTGACATAACGTGAGGTCGTATTAATTTTTTAACTTGCGGAAATTTCGGATGCGAATTTCGAACTCGGTGTGCAAGGGCCTTTAAAATTGTACTAGCATACTTCTGACCAGCCTTTCATAAACTTTTATTTAGGCGAGACACTACAGGTGAATAGGGTAACATTTTTAACTAGCAGATATCACCATGAAACTTTCCCAGTTGATTATCTCACATTAAGATGAGAAAAAAATGTATTACAAGTTTTCTGTTATTTAATGTTTAAATATGCAAATTAGGCAATATCTACAAATTATGTAATATGTGCTAATTTGCATATATTTTAAAAAACGAAATCTGAGTATTGGATAAAGCCAGGTTCAAAATTATTTTTGCATTGTGTTCACATATTAGATGGGAAAAAAATTACAGAGGGATTTATGGATATCTACTTTTGTTATCCTGTAAATCAGAATATACTGTCAATAGCCTTAAAAAAAAAGATTTTCACCATGTTTTTTGGAATAAAAAGTTATATAAATCAGGCTAGGAATAATATATTTACAAATCCCTCTGTAAATGTCTTCATAATATAACTAAGTACAAGACTGGAAAGTTTGGTGTTACTGAAGTGGAGATTTCGGACTTGGAGTATGAGAGAAAAGTCATTTTGAGAAAACAGGCTTTAAAGATTTATCATCAGCCAATGAGATTGCGCATTCAGCCCTTTTACTTTCACGATTGGTTGCTGATAAAAAGGAAATAACCATATTTGGATCCGACAGCATTGTACAGGAGAGAGAGAGAGCTTTCTAATGGTGCATGGGATGTCAGGGAGCAGACAGCGATCACGGAGCAGCATGTTGATTAAGAACGCCAACTTTTGTTGAATTTATGAGAAATCTATAGACGCAAACAGACAAAGTGTAGTAAAATAAAGACCTAAATGTGTATTTCTGACTTTTTTTCACCACAAGTCTGAAAGAAGACAAATATCCAAAAATCTAAAAATTGACCAGTAAAAGAAAAAAAAGATGTTTTTGCCTGCCGTGTCTCGCCTTAATAATTGAATCATGCTCTCATTCATCACACAAATGGTACACATGCACAATTGATGGGGATTTATGGTGTGTGGAGTTATTTTTTTCTTCTTTTTTTTTCATTTTCTTTTTTTTAGCACCAGTGTTTTAATTAATGTGCTGACATTACGCTTTAGTTTCCTTTCTAAACGGTTAAATCCAAGTTCCAGGGTGCCAGCGGAGCTCCACGGCGTCTTCATTAGGCCTCACGCACTCAGAAACACTTGACTGACAGCTTGAGAACGTTTCTCAAATCTCAGCTCATCCTCTTCACTGATAATTTGCTAACTCTTCACATAAGTGAGAAGTCACACATATCAGCGCTCCTTGTGCACCCCTTCAGAAGAGGTTAGCAAGCCAACCACGGCGAACACAACTAATAAAACGCATTGTGCAAAACGCTCGACTGCAATTAAAAAATCGTAAACCCGCACCTGGGTCCCTGCCCCGTCGACCAATCAGCAGTCATCACACCCTTCATTATTATTATTATCAATTTCCACAGGCGTTCGCTACTAATTAATTGTCTTAACGAATGGGCCTTTCTTGATGAGATAGTAATGAGTCTCAATAGCCCTCTTGAAACAGACGTGGTTTGTCTGGGCTGGATACACACGCTTATCAGATACATGCTGTCACCTCCTATTTCTCGGAGAACGTCTCAAAGCGTTGATGGATTGTAATTGTTTGTCTCTCATGGTTTAGCATAAAGTAATGGCTTTTATTAGAGATGCATTTATTGCACTGGAACAAGGCTTCTTTCTGAGCTAGGCCGCTTCATTTTTTTATTATGCAGATCGCTTATGTATGTTCTTCTGAAAGGTGTATACTCACGTTGCTAAAGTTTAAGGCATCAGCCAGCCCAAAAGACCACATTTACAAGAATGCATCATGTGATCAGATTTCATTAGAACTTTCTAGATGAGAATTTTGTTTCACGTACTACATGCAGATGACACATATACCAAAGATGTTACAATATTGGAAACACTTTATAATAACTGCACATTATTAATCATTAGTTAAGCATTAGTAAACAGTTAATTCATCATTTATAGAGCATTAATGGACATTAATAAGCAGTTTATAAATACAGTTATAAATGCTTTATTCTTGAATTATAAGCATATCTATAATGTGTTTAATAATTGTATTTTCATACTTTATTACTGAACAATTTATCATTTCTAAATGAAGTATTGCATTATTTACAAACCGGTTATTTAGGAGTTGTCAGTGCTTCATAAGATCACTTAGAAAGTGTAAGTAAATGATTAATAAACTGTTTAAATACATATTATTATTCAGACATATAGAAATAGTTACTTAGTGTGTTAATAAATGCTTTATTAACATGTATTTCTACTGTAATTCAGGGTTAATTCAGGGAGTTATAAAACAGTTAGTAGTGGTCTGTTAACTATGTTTGTGAGCTCATCTAAAGTGAGGACTAGTTATGCCTCGTAAAGCATTTACAAAGATGTTAAATACTTTTATGTTCTGTATCACTGTGTTGTGTTTGTTTCCTTTTTCTGTTTAGAAGATCAATGAGTCTTTAAATCTCCTTTATAAATGCTTTACAAAGCATAACTAGTCCTCACTTTAGATGAGCTCACAGAAATAGTTAACTGACCACTACTAAATGCTTTATAACTACCTGTATTTACTACATTTACTTACACTTTCTAAGTGATCTTATTAATCAATGACAACACCTAGTTTGTAAATAATGGTAAATAATGTAACTGGTTTGTAAATAATGCAATACTTCATTTAGAAATGATAAATTGATCATTAATAAAGTATGACAATACAATTATTAAACATATTATAGATATACTTATAAATCAAGAATAAAGCATTTATAACTGTATTTATAAACTGCTTATTAATGTCTATTAATGCTTTATAAATGATGAATTAATAGTTTAGTAATGCTCAACTAATGATTAATAGCGTGCAGTTATTATAAAGTGTTACCCAAATATTTTCTGTGGACAGTTAAAAGTCAACATGTTGCTTGTAACCCATTTTACTATGGGTGGCACGGTACATGAAAAAACATCCGAACCGTTCGGTTCGCTTGTCTCGGTTCGGTGCGTGTGTGCGTCGCACGGTTCGACTTCGACGCATGCGCAATGTAGCCTCGTGCCCGTGCTAATACAATGCTAAATCATAAATCAGATGTATGTAGAATAACATTATGATGTCCAGCAATCGATTTAAATAGTACACTGGGTTTACTTAGACATTTAATGAGATCTATTCCACTATGTTGTTTTTTCACGTGAATAAATACATAGGTCGACTGTTTCACAAATGTAGTTTACTTTAATGGTCCAGTGGCAGAACTCTTGCCAAGCGTGTCATAGGTTAATCAAAACCGATTATGTTTATCAGTGGTTGTATATCAAGCAGGGACAGATTTGTGTGAATTTTGCTTTGTGATTTCACCGGAACGAATAGAGAGTCTCCTCAACGGATCGAAGCGCGCGTCTGAGTGAAGACTGTGCGGCGTGTGCGCGAGCCACAAGAGAACACTGTATCAGCGCCACTGATCGCAGCGGCAACGAGCACTTTGATCACTTGATTAAAAAAACACATTTCAGCGCTAGATTGCTTCTTATTTAACAAGCGAACGAAACAATTAATTTGCTAGTTAACTGGAGATGTTTTATTTATTTGTATTGGTACATCCGTGCCGCGAGATGTTTCAAAAGTGGTGGGGACAATATCGACCCTGGGGTACATGTCCCACCTGCACATTACGCCTATGATGACGAGACACGAGGAGAAATTGACAAAGAGCTGTCCGACACAGCCCACGTAGCTCTACAGATGGATGGACCTCCAGGGCCACTGAAAGTTTCCTCACGTTAACCGCTCACTCACTCACTATATTACTTCGAAATGGGAAATGAGAAGCTGCGTTTTGCAAACACGCCCCATTTGTGAAATAAATCAATTAATAATTAGATAATTAAGCTAAATATCATATGCTGAAGTAAATTTTTGAAGTGTTAAAAAGATTAAAAGAAAAATATAAGAACAAGAACCGTACAGAACCTAAAACCGTGATACGAACTGAACCGTGGGTTTTATGAACCGTGCCACCCCTACTAAATTTCTGTGTGAAACAAGATATATAAGAAATAAATATGGTGGGACTTTATATGGAGTTTTAGTCTAAATGACAGGTGGCTTTATCTATATATTTTATCTTTTATATTTCTATATATCTGTCTATCCATCTATCCATCTGTCAAAAGTTTCGGGTGAATACATTTTGAGAGACATTAATACTTTTATTAAGCAAATTAAATTGACCAAAAGTGACGGTAGCCTCTATTTCAGATAAATACCATTCTTTTGAACCTTTTTATTCATCAAAGAATCCTGTAATAAAAAAATAAATAAAAAAAATCTGTACTATATGGTTATCCGGACCACGCGTCACCACACGTAAATGTACTATACGGTTAACCTAACCCTAACCCTAACCCTACCCAAATAGGTGTGGTCCGGATAACCGTATAGTTCCAAAAAATCATTCCACACAAAAATTAACAACACAAAAAAACTGTTTTCGACGTTGAGAATAATCAGAAATGTTTCTTGAGCAGCAAATCAGCATATTATTATGATTTCTGAAGGATCATGTGACACTGAAGACTGGAGTAATGATGCTGAAAATTCAGCTTTGACATCACAGGAATAAATTACATTTTATAATATAACCCTCATTTTACATTGTAATAATATTCCACTATATTAAAGTAATTTTGATCAAATAAATGCCGTTTTGGTGAGCATAATACTTAAATATCTATCTATATCTATAGGAAACACTGGATGGACATGTATATCTATACATATAGAAATATAAAGATACAAGATATGGATAAAAACACCTTTCGTATAGAGAGAATTCCTAATGGATAGAAAAAGTCCCACCATATTTTTTTCCCTTATATATCTTGTTTCACTTGGAAATGGGCCACTAGCATGTGGATGTCCTGAACACTGTACCAGAGGCTGGTAAGTTGTGTGTGTATGTGTGCATGTGTGCCCTCTGCTGGGAGATCAACACCTCCTATAGTCCTTATTCAGAGCAGCGCCATGTTTTTTGTCAACTAAAATTTCTAGGAAAGATATTTTTCCAGTGTTTCATGAGCAGAACAATCCAAAAACACATTAAATAACAGTACAGCCCATTGAAGAGATGCATGTCTGTCCCTCACAGCCTCGCTTTCATTCCCATTAAAAATCAAAGATGGCGCTGCTGTGGATAAGGTCTATACCAGCGGGGTCTGGTTTAATGCTCTTCATTTTGTTTTGTCTGTTTTTCAGTTGCAATTTTAGTGACACGACCAATGATATTAACACATTAAACCCTACACACACACACACACACACACACACACACACACACACACACACACACTTTCGCCTGGATTGGATTTGCATCCCTTAAATATTTTATTGGAATTCCTAGCGGGATTTCTGTCGTAATTGGAGCCAATCCTAAAATATCCCAGTGGGATCATGTTAAATTCTTTACGATTCAAATACGGTCCTAGTGGACAAACTGTTATTCGCACAGGGTTTTTTGATTCATATTTGACTCTCAGAGTCCTATTGGCTGTTGTGTTGGAATAACGTCTTCCTAATGGACATTTAAAGGAAATCCCATGGGAAACTTAAAAAAAAGAAGATATTCTTTAAATTCTTTGCCATGTTTTACACAGGCATTTTTATTATACCGGGAATCATACTAGTCCTGTTGCTTTCTACAAGAGCTAGGTTTTGTTTTGTGGAATGTCAAAAACATAAAGATATTTCCAATTAATATCCTCTAGGATTGGTTCCAAAAATAATAAAATATGGAATCCTGTGCATGATCCTTTTGGACTATTTCTGAGGTTATACTAAAACTTTTTGGGAAAATTACGGTATAATGTGTGTGTGGGGAAGAGGGCGTTGGATGGGCGGTTGATCAGGTCTGATTGACCTCTCCGTTTCCGGCTCGTTAGGTCTTGTGAGATGCCCGATTAGTGCTTTTGATTCCTCCTCCGTGCTTCTTTTTTCTGTGCATCCTTCCTTTTCCTGCAGGTCAGGCTTGAGGAACAAAGAGGCCACACATATAAGTGAGATGGACAACTTGCTTCCAGCTACTGGGATGTCAAACGCCTTGTAGTCAATTTGTCTCAAGCTGTGCTAGTGTGTGTGTGTGTGTGTGTGATTACTACCATAGCAAGGCTCTTAAAGCCAGAAAATGAACAACTCTGGCTTTTCTGAGCATCAGCACTGTTCCAAAAAACTGCCTGCTGGTCTCAAAGCAGCTCTAATGTGTTTTGGTCTCCATGGTAACTCCCTAGAAACCACGTTCTGCCGACTCCGGAGCGAAACATTTGTTGGTTACACTTTATTTTAATGTGTTCTGCTACAGTGCAATTATACATTTAAGTACTGAGTAATATTAATTAACAACATGTACTTACTATAGGGTTAGGTTAGAATTAGGGTTTATCCTAGGGTTAGTTGCATGTAATTATGCA